>NC_086121.1:42548477-43285977 GCF_963921235.1 Mobula hypostoma | reverse complement strand
AGGCCCTCTGGTATTAGATATTTAAACTCTGACAAAAAGCATCAGTGAAAGTCATGGTGCAAGCAAACACCCGGCATGAAAGAGAATTCCTAGAGGCATGGTTTTCTGTGAACAATTCTGTAAACAGACATGTAGACCTCAATCCTATTTATGAGCCAATGCGGGCAGAATTTCAGACCACAATGCATCAGGCTCGCCACACAACCAATCAGCCAGATGACTTCCTCCCTGCATCACAACTGAGTTTCCAGAGTGATGACCAATCAGCTGATTGATAAGTATATAATGATGACCAATCAGCTGATTGATAAGTATATAAAAGCCAAGTGTTAGGATGACACCACAATTAACAGCACACTGATGATGTCTCCTCGTATGGTGACAAAAACTTTGCAAATGGATCGCCAAGATTGGAAAACAACTCAAGTCAACCATCAACCACCCAAGCTACACATTTTCTAAGTTATTTCCAGATATCGTCTGTCTACCCTGTCTATGCCTGTCATAGTCTTATACGGCTCTATCAGATCTCCCCACAGCCTCTGCTGCACCAAAGAAATCATTCGAAGTTTGCCCAGCCCCTCTTTATAATACATGCCCTCTAATGTAAATGCAAATGGCGCTGAGCTGTGAGCCTCTGTTGAGTCGCAGCTCAGATTTATAATGGTTTAATTTTGTTAAACGAGAGAGTGGAGGAGAGCCCCCCAGGTCAGTGAGTTGTCAGCTGACTCTGGAGTCTGAGTTTTCTCCAGGCAGGAGGGAGGGGTTCTGGTGGGATCACTGTGGTGATGAATTGGTAAGGATGGAGTTCAAGACCAGGTGTTCAAGTCCTATCATTGCTGAATCTGCGGGAGGCCTAACGTTCAGTGATGGGTGTACCCTGGGATTGATGGGAAGGATCAATAGATGTTTGGAACTTAAAGCCCATTGGTTGAAGCCAAGTCTGCGAATCTCCGTGAGTTTGCTGGGGAGGTCAAAGCCTGGTGTCTGCAGTCCTGACTGCTGTAGGTTTGTGGGTGGGAGAGAGGAACGGGACTTGTTTTTCTGCTGTTGTTTGTGGTATTCTGTGTTGTTCTGCCAAACATGTGGGCAGTTGATGCTGGAATGTGTGACACTTGTGGGTTGCCCCCAGCGTACCCTCAGGTGTGTTGTTTGCTAACACAAACAACGCATTTCACTAACATGAGAAAATCTGCAGATGCAGGAAATCCGTAGCAGTACACAAGAAATGCTGAAGGAGCTCAGCAGGCCAGACAGCATCAATGGAAAAAAGTAAGCAGTTGATGTTTTGGATCAAGACCCTTTATCAGATGCTGCCTAGCCTGCTGAGTTCTTCCAGCATTTTGTACGTGTGGGGACGCATTTCTTTGTATGTTTCACCGTACACATGAAAAATAAACTTGAATCTTGAATCATCCTGGGAAACCTCTTCTGCACCCTTTCCAAAGCCTCCACATCCTCCCTGTAATGGACAGCTAAAATTGAATGCAACACTACAAATGAGGCCCAACTAATTTCTTATAAAACTGTAACATAACTTCCTAGCTCTTGAACTCAGTTCTTCGACTAATAAAGACAAGCATGCCATATGCCTTCTTTATCACCCTAACACTAGCATAGCCACTTCCAGAGAGCTATGGACTTGGATGACAAAATACCTCTGTGCATCAATGGTCTTGCCATTAAACAGTGTATTGCGTCTTTATATTTGGTCCTTCCAAAGTAAAACACTTCACATTAGGCTGGGTTAAACTGCATCTGCCATTTTTCCGCCCAGATCCGCAACTGATCTATATCCTGATGTATCTTTTGGTAGTCTTCTATGCTATCCACATCACCATCAATATCTGTGCCAACTGCAAGCTTCTTAACCCACTCATCTACATTTTCTGTATAAACATGTCACTCAGAGCAGATGTCCCAGTATGGTTCCTTGTGTAACTCCACTAATAAGAATAAGTCCCATCAACCATAACCCTGTCTTCCAGGGGTAAGCCAATTCTGAATCGAAAAATCACCATGCATCTTAATTTTCTGGATGAGGAATGTCATCAGCACCTTACTAAAATCCATGTAGACAACACAGGTCTACCTTCATGAATCACTTATGACCTCTACTTGAAAAACTCTATATCGAGTTAGTAAGACATGACCTGTCCCACACAAAGCCATACTGACTGTCCATAATTAGGCTATACTTTTCCAGATATTCATAAGTGCTATCACTAAGAATCCTCTCTAGTAACTTCTGACTGATGTGAGAATCACTAGTCCATAGTTTCCAGGATCATCACTCTTTCTTTTCTTCAATAATAGGTACTTATCTGTACTGTATCTGATCTCACCTGTAGCTAGAGGACACGAAGTTATTGGGAAAACCCCAGCAATTTCATCTCTTGCCTCTTTCAATAATCTGGAGTATATCCCATTAAGCCCTAGAGACTTATCCAATTTAACGTCCTTTGAGAGATTACCTTCCTTTTTATCTTGAAAGAGCCTAAACGAATGAATGATCCACATTGATCTGCCTATCTACCACATCCTTCTCCTTTGTAAATACTGATGCAAAGTACTCATTTAGGACCCGCCCACATCCTCCATCTCCAAGCAAATATTCCCTCCTTTTTCCTTGAGTGGTCCTACTCTCACCCTAGTTATCCTCTTGATATATGCATGGAATGCATTGGGATTCCCTTTAGTCCTGTTTGTCAAAGCTTCTTGTGGCCTTTCCTGGTTTTTTAAATTCTTTTTGTTACAGGTATCAATCCTCAATAATAACGATCAGTTAGACACAGAGAGAATCTGTATAAATATTTCAGTTAACAGACATGTGAATTTACAAAACTAGGTACCCGAGTGGACCAGTAGGTTTTCCTGACCCTTCAGGAACAGTCAAAGAATGGAAAAACGAATCCCCAGGAATAAGTATCTACCTTGGCCAGGCATTCCTCTTGATTCAATTGTGACTTCTTGGCTACTTTGTGACCTTCCAAAGGACACTGTTTCCATCTCCTGGCATAATCTATGACTGTTGCTGAATAATGTGTCTTTGCACCAGTGCATTTGCAAGAATGCTGATTATTTACAGGCAAAATGAGCAAAGTACTGAAACCACAATTTGTACATTTCTATCTTGTTATTTTCTCTGGACAAGCCCAGTGTCTCCCTCTTGTTTTCTAATTCAGCTATACCATCGTCATTGCTACCCCTGATGCATAAACTGCTCCCACTAATTACAATAGTTATCTTTTCCTTCTATTTTTGACTGGTGTAAACTCACGCTTACTTAGTTGTCTCCGAAGAAAATGAGTGAATAACTCCTTCACTCTAGGTGAGCACCACTATTTCATTTAGATTAAAATCTACAATAACTGCTGATAACCTGGGATCAACGTGATAAATATCCTCCTATATTCTAACACTAATCCCAACCCCCTTGTATTGTGCTGAGTCGCACTACACTTAGACCCTGGTGTATCTGATGGTGTGGGTTAGTACATTTTCTATAGTCTTGAAAATTTTGAAAAGTCCTGGGCCTTGACAGAAACTCTTAATCATATCCTTCAATGCCCCTTTCACTCTACTTGGCCCCTGTATTATGTCCTCCTGTATAATAGGCATCTGTTAATCTTGAGAGACCATGGATTTGTGCCTTGCAAGGTTGTATGGAAGCCTGGCAGTTGCCCATGCTGCAAGTCTCCCCTCTCCACACCACCGATGTTGTCCAAGGGAAGGGCACTAGGGCCAATACAGCTTGGCACCGGTGTCGTCGCAGAGCAATGTGTTGTTAAGTGCCTTGCTCTAGGACACAACACGCGGCCTCAGCTGAGGGTCGAACTAGCGATCTTCAGGTCACTAGACCGACACCTTAACCACTTGGCCATGCGCCAACACGTCCTCCTGTATACATAAGTAATAATGATGAAGCAATCTTCAAAAAATGCTTGGTTGTAACCTCACCATTAGATATATATCTTGTAGGAGTCACTGCCCCACTCAATATTCACAAGTGTGATCCTACAAAACTGTAATGTTAATGTAGCAATCATTATAAGATATCAAAGATATCCAAGATATCCAAGATATCCTGAAGTGGGAGGGTGAAGAGCCAGAGGTCCTGGTACATATAGGTACCAATGACATAGGTAGGAAAAGGGATGAGGTCCTGAAAGAAGAATATAGGGAGCTAGGAAGGGAGTTGAGAAAAAGGACCGCAAAGGTAGTAATCTCGGGATTACTGCCTGTGCCACGCGACAGTGAGAGTAGGAATGCGATGAGGTGGAGGATAAATGCGTGGCTGAGGGATTGGAGCAGGGGGCAGGGATTCAAGTTTTTGGATCATTGGGACCTCTTTTGGCGCAGGTGTGACCTGTACAAAAAGGACGGGTTACACTTAAATCCTCGGGGGACCAATATCCTGGCAGGGAGATTAGCGGGGGCTACTGAGGTGACTTTAAACTAGAATGGTTGGGGGGTGGGAATCAAATTAAAGCGGCTAGGTGTGAGGAGGTTAGTTCACAACAGAGGGATGGGAACCAGTGCAGAGAGACAGAGGGGTGTAAAGTGAGCGTAGAAGCAAAAAGTACAAAGGGGAAAAGTAAAAGTGGCAGGCCGACAAATCCAGGGCAAGCATTAAAAAGGGCTAAGAGAGTTGTAAAAGAGTGCCTGAAGGCTTTATGTGTCAATGCAAGGAGCATTCGTAATAAGGTGGATGAATTGAAAGTGCAGATTGTTATTAATGATTATGATATAGTTGGGATCACAGAGACATGGCTCCAGGGTGACCAGGGATGGGAGCTCAACGTTCAGGGATATTCAATATTCAGGAGGGATAGACACGAAGGAAGGGGAGGTGGGGTGGCGTTGCTGGTTAAAAAAGAGATTAACGCAATAGAAAGGAAGGACATAAGCCGGGAAGATGTGGAATCGATATGGGTAGAGCTGCGTAACACTAAGGGGCAGAAGACGCTGGTGGGAGTTGTGTACAGGCCACCTAACAGTAGTAGTGAGGTCGGAGATGGTATTAAACAGGAAATTAGAAATGTGTGCAATAAAGGAACAGCAGTTATAATGGGTGACTTCAATCTACATGTAGACTGGGTGAACCAAATTGGTAAAGGTGCTGAGGAAGAGGATTTCTTGGAATGTATGCGGGATGGTTTTTTGAACCAACATGTCGAGGAACCGACTAGAGAGCAGGCTATTCTGGACTGGGTTTTGAGCAATGAGGAAGGGTTAATTAGCGATCTTGTCGTGAGAGGCCCCTTGGGTAAGAGTGACCATAATATGGTGGAATTCTTCATTAACATGGAGAGTGACGTAGTTAATTCAGAAACAAAGGTTCTGAACTTAAAGAGGGGTAACTTTGAAGGTATGAGACATGAATTAGCTAAGATAGACTGGCAAATGACACTTCAAGGATTGACGGTGGATATGCAATGGCAGGCATTTAAAGGTTGCATGGATGAACTACAACAATTGTTCATCCCAGTTTGGCAAAAGAATAAATCAAGGAAGGTAGTGCACCCGTGGCTGACAAGAGAAATTAGGGATAGTATCAATTCCAAAGAAGTAGCATACAAATTAGCCAGAGAAAGTGGCTCACCTGAGGACTGGGAGAAATTCAGAGTTCAGCAGAGGAGGACAAAGGGCTTAATTAGGAAGGGGAAAAAAGATTATGAGAGAAAACTGGCAGAGAACATAAAAACGGACTGTAAAAGCTTTTATAGATATGTAAAAAGGAAAAGACTGATAAAGACAAATGTAGGTCCCCTGCAAACAGAAACAGGTGAATTGATTATGGGGAGCAAGGACATGGCAGACCAATTGAATAATTACTTTGGTTCTGTCTTCACTAAGGAGGACATAAATAATCTTCCAGAAATAGTAAGGGACAGAGGGTCCAGTGAGATGGAGGAACTGAGCGAAATACATGTTAGTAGGGAAGTGGTGTTAGGTAAATTGAAGGGATTGAAGGCAGATAAATCCCCAGGGCCAGATGGTCTGCATCCCAGAGTGCTTAAGGAAGTGGCCCAAGAAATAGTGGATGCATTAGTGATAATTTTTCAAAACTCGTTAGATTCTGGACTAGTTCCTGAGGATTGGAGGGTGGCTAATGTAACCCCACTTTTTAAAAAAGGAGGGAGAGAGAAACCGGGGAATTATAGGCCGGTTAGCCTAACGTCGGTGGTGGGGAAACTGCTGGAGTCAGTTATCAAGGATGTGATAACAGCACATTTGGAAAGCGGTGAAATGATCGGACAAAGTCAGCATGGATTTGTGAAAGGAAAATCATGTCTGACAAATCTCATAGAATTTTTTGAGGATGTAACTAGTAGAGTGGATAGGGGAGAACCAGTGGATGTGGTATATTTGGATTTTCAAAAGGCTTTTGACAAGGTCCCACATAGGAGATTAGTGTGCAAACTTAAAGCACACGGTATTGGGGGTAAGGTATTGGTGTGGGTGGAGAATTGGTTAGCAGACAGGAAGCAAAGAGTGGGAATAAACGGGACCTTTTCAGAATGGCAGGCGGTGACTAGTGGGGTACCGCAAGGCTCAGTGCTGGGACCCCAGTTGTTTACAATATATATTAATGACTTGGATGAGGGAATTAAATGCGGCATCTCCAAGTTTGTGGATGACACGAAGCTGGGTGGCAGTGTTAGCAGTGAGGAGGATGCTAAGAGGATGCAGGGTGACTTGGATAGGTTGGGTGAGTGGGCAAACTCATGGCAGATGCAATTTAATGTGGATAAATGTGAAGTTATCCACTTTGGTGGCAAAAATAGGAAAACAGATTATTATCTGAATGGTGGCCGATTAGGAAAAGGGGAGGTGCAACGAGACCTGGGTGTCATTATACACCAGTCATTGAAAGTGGGCATGCAGGTACAGCAGGCGGTGAAAAAGGCGAACGGTATGCTGGCATTTATAGCGAGAGGATTCGAGTACAGGAGCAGGGAGGTACTACTGCAGTTGTACAAGGCCTTGGTGAGACCACACCTGGAGTATTGTGTGCAGTTTTGGTCCCCTAATCTGAGGAAAGACATCTTTGCCATAGAGGGAGTACAAAGAAGGTTCACCAGATTGATTCCTGGAATGGCAGGACTTTCATATGAAGAAAGACTGGATGAACTGGGCTTGTACTCGTTGGAATTTAGAAGATTGAGGGGGGATCTGATTGAAACGTATAAGATCCTAAAGGGATTGGACAGGCTAGATGCAGGAAGATTGTTCCTGATGTTGGGGAGGTCTAGAACGAGGGGTCACAGTTTGAGGATAGAGGGGAAGCCTTTTAGGACCGAGGTTAGGAAAAACTTCTTCACACAGAGAGTGGTGAATCTGTGGAATTCTCTGCCACAGCAAACTGTTGAGGCCAGTTCATTAGCTATGTTTAAAAGGAAGTTAGATATGGCCCTTGTGGCTACAGGGGTCAGGGGGTATGGAGGGAAGGCTGGGTTCTGAGTTGGATGATCAGCCATGATCATAATAAATGGCGGTGCAGGCTCGAAGGGCCGAATGGCCTACTCCTGCACCTATTTTCTATGTTTCTATGTTTCTATTATCTGATTGCTGCTCGATAACGGGGCTAAAAACACTGACAAATGATTATTCCCTCTGGAATACTTGATAATGTTACATTTAGAATTTCATTGCATAAAACTGTACCTTTGTACCCTCTGAGATATCCAAGGATTTGACCATGCATGTCAAGCCATCCACTCCAGCACAATACCGGAGATGCTTCCAGGAATGAAGAGGTTAACAAATGAGGAGCGCTTGACAGCTTTGGGTCGGTACTCACTGGAATTTAGAAGAATGCGTGAAGGATTTAGAAGGATCTCATTGAAACCTACCAAATGTTGAAAGGACTAGATAGGGTGGATGTGTAGAGGATGTTTCCTATGGTGTGGGTATCCAGAACTAGAGGACTCAGCCTCAAAATTGAGGGGTGACCCTTTAGAACAGAGGTAAGGAGGAATTTTTTTAGCCAGATAGTAGTGGAATGCTCTGCCACAGACTGCAGTGGAGGCCAAGTCCTTGGGTATATTTAAAGAGGAAGTTGACTGTTTCTTGATTGGTTAGGGCATCAAAGGATATGGCAAGAAGGCAGGTGTATGGGGTTAAGTGGGATCTGGGATCAGCCATGACGGAATGGCGGAGCAGACTCGACGGGCTGAATGGCCTAATTCTGCTCCTATGTCTTATGTCTTAATACAAAATTGAGTCCCCCATCTCACCTTCATTAGCCTCC
Source organism: Mobula hypostoma (assembly GCF_963921235.1). NCBI lineage: Eukaryota > Metazoa > Chordata > Chondrichthyes > Myliobatiformes > Myliobatidae > Mobula > Mobula hypostoma. The sequence continues at coordinate 43,277,720 of NC_086121.1, read as the reverse complement.
ATTACCTGGTTCTGTGGAGAAAAGTTGTTTTGATCCAAGAGTATTCAAGTGTCAACACCATTGCTGGTGCATCGGTCAGCTGTATTGGTTTTGAAGCAAGTGTTACCACAACCTCAGTCACAATTAATTATATTGCAACAAAATACATTATTCCCTTGGATTGAAGAAAATATTGGGTTTAGAATGTTGTTGCTGTTTTCTTTATCCTTTTCAGGGTACTTACAGCTCCCTGGTATCCACATAGGTCATGGTACCAGTGGGTCATTTGATTTCATTTCCCCTCTGGAAACACAAATTTCACATAACATTAATCTTTAATAAGAACTGCCTTGTGCTCTTTGTATATTTCTGACCTTGCTCCTTCTATCAGTTATCGTAATTCTTTGTTTTTCTTTTTCTCCTCTGTTAAATGCATAACCTTAACATGTTGGCACCTTCCCATTTCCCTAATCTGCAGCTGCCCTGTGCATTTGCTAACTTGTCAGCCTTCCTATGCTCCCTTCAGATAATTTTAGTAAGCTTGCGCCTTTGCTGCATTCTTATACCTTCACATACCGTATATGCCACAGTTGGTTTTCCTTTCACTATCCTGTATGGATGAGGAATCATTAATAAAAAGGGGTTTTTCCTTTTTGTTTGTCTTTGTTCTTGGGTTTTTCTTCATCTGACCTCCTTCCTGGTAAAGGCATATGCTGATGTTGGTCTTTTTCTGTGGTTCTGGGCTTGAATAGAAGACCCAGGAATTGTCCAGTGTGACTTTCAGTAATTAATGAACAGTCCCACGGCTGTGAAGCATACACAAAAATAGTAAGTAAAAATAGAAAATTTATTATTATTAAAGTATATATACATCACCATATACTACCCTTTCTTGTCTCAAATTACAGGAAAAATGAATAGAAATCTATGAAAAACTATGCATAAACAGACAAAGACTGACAGACAGCCAATGTGCAAAAGACAACCTATGCAAATAAAAAGAGTAGTACTGAGAACATGAGTTGTAAAGAGCCCTTGAAAATGAATCTGTGGCTCGCAGAAACTGTTCAAAATAGTAGTGATTGAAGTTATCCATGCCAATCCAGGAGCCTGATGTTTTAGGGTAATAACTGTTCCTGAACCTGCTGGTGTGGGACCTAAAGCTTCTGTAGCTCCTGCCCAATGATAGTAGCATGAAGAGGACAGAGCTCCATGTAAATTACTCAGTGGTGGGATGCCTTGCCTGTGATGGACTGGGCTGTATCCACTACTTTCTGTAGCTTTATCAGTTCCTAGGCAATGGCATTTCCATGCCATGACACAACCAGTTAGAATACTCTCCTTAGTGCACCTAGAAAGGCTTGCCAAAGTTTTTGATGAACTTACACAAACTTCTAAGAAAGCAGAGGTTCTGTCATGCCTTCTTTGTGATGACACTTACATGTTGGTCCGAGGACAGATTCTCTGATACGTTAACACTGAAGTAAATGCAAATATCTTTCATTGAGAAAGTAGTTTTGGGTCACTTTGAAATGAATAAAAGGATTGAACTGAGTTAATATGGGATTTATAAAAGGAAAACCAAGTTTGGCAAAACTATGAGAGGTTTTTGAGATTGTAATTAGCAGGATAGATGAAGGGATGGCCGTGGATATCATGCATTAGGCATTCAGGAGACTCTTGATAAGGTGCAACGTCAAGAAGATTTGAGTGCATGCTGTTGGGGTTATTATACTAACATGGACTAAGATAATAATGAACAGAAAAAAGAATGTGGAAAGGATTGGGTCAGTTTTGGTTTCGAAAGCTGTGATTAGTGAACTACTGGAGGCATCAGTGCTGGGCTACATCTGGTCAGAATCTGCGTCAACAAGTTAGATGAAGGCATCATGTATAATATATCCGGCACAAAGGCAGCGGTGGAGGAAATGAAAACAGACAGGAACAGAAATACTAGAAGATCAGGCAGCAGCTGTGGCAAGTGACACCAGTCAGCATTTCATGTTGCTGATCCATCATCAGGAAACTGACCCAAAACATTAACTGTTTTCTCATTCCACAGATGCTGCTTGTCAGCATTCCAGCATTTCCATTCTTGTTTTCAGATTCCAGTTTCGGCAACTTTATTTATTTCCTAAATCTATAGGCAAACATGTTCTAAACTTCTCGATGAGTGGTGGAGAGATTAAAGGGAATGTTTGTAATCAGGTGCAGACCAAAAAATTTTAAGGTAGTCAAATGTAGTCATCACTTTAAACATTGGCAGCTAGAGACAGAAGTGAAAAAATTGAAATGGAAATACCAAGCAACATCTGTGGAGAGGATAAAAAGAACTGGTTACCTGAAGCTGTTGAATTCAATATTCATTTGCAAGATGCTCAGGAGCAAAATGACAACTCTTATTAACCTACTGATTCCCAAGTTTTCTTGACCATACCTTTTTCCACCCATCTCCTGTAAAAATGCTATTCCCTTTTCTCAGTTCCTTCACCTCCACCACATCGGTTCCCAGATGCAGCTTTCCTTTCTGGGACATCAGAGATGTCCTCCTTCTTCAAAGAATGGAGTTTACCTTCCTCCACTATTGATTCTGCCCTCACCTGTATCTCCTCCATTTCCCGAACATCCATGCTCACCCCATTTTCCCGTCACCCTATCAGTAATAGAGTTCCTGTTATCCTTACCACGCCATGAGCCTTCGCATCCAACACATAATCCTCTGCAACTTCTGCCACCTCTAAAGGGATTTTACCACCAAACATATCTTTACTTCCTCCCCTCTCTCTGCTTTCTACAGGGATTGCTCCATCCATGATTCCCTTGTCCATTGTCCTTCCCTATGAATCTCTGATCCCTGCAAGTGTCTCAAGTGCTGCATCTGCCCATTTACCTCCTCCCTCAGGTCCGTTCAGAGCCCCAGCCAGTCCCTTCAGGTGAGGCAACACTGCACCTGTGAATTTGCTGGGAGTCATCTATTGTGTCAGTCAGTCCCAATGCAACCTCATCTGCATTGGTGGGACCTGTCATAAACCGCTGGGAGTCATCTATTCTGTCAATCAGTCCTAATGCAACCTCATCTACATTGGTGGGACCCACCATAAACCGCTGGGAGTCATCTATTCTGTCCGTCAGTCCCAAAGCAACCTCATCTACATTGGTGGGACCTGTCATAAACTGCTGGGAGTCATCTATTCTGTCCGTCAGTCCCAATGCAACCTCATCTACATTGGTGGGACCCGCCGTAAACTGAGACACTGCTTCGTCGAGCACCTTCGTTCCACCTGCCGAAAATGGAAATTCCTGACAGCCATACATGTTAATTCCCATTCTCATTCCCATTTCAATATGTCAGTCCTTGGCATTCTCTTGTGCCAAGATGAGGCCACCTTCAGGACGGAGGAGCAACACCTGATATTCTGCCACAATAGCCTCCAACCTGATGGCATGAATATTGATTTCTCCTTCTAGTAAAAAAAATTCCCACCTTCTCCCCTTTTCTATCACCCCCTCTGGCCTCCTGTCTATCACCTCCTCTGGGTCCCCTCCTTCCCTTTCTGCTATGGTCCACTCTCCTCTCCTATTAGAGTTTTCTTCTCTCGGCCTTGACCTTTCCCACCCAGCTGGCCTCACCTATCACTTTCTTGCTAGTCCTCTGCCACCACCTTTTTATTCTGGCTTCTTCCCCCTTTTCAATACTGAGGAAGGGTCTCGGTTTGAAATATTGACTGTTCATTTATTTCCATAGATTTTGCCTGACCTGCTGAGTTCCTCCAGCATTTTCCATGCTTTGCTTAGATTTCTAGCATCTGCAGACTTTCTTGTGTTCATGATATGCTCTTACTTTGTTAACTTTGATCTCTACCTGTCACAAACTGTTTCCATCTGCCCTCTCTGTATCCTAAATTATACTTGCTTTCTTATGTTTCCAGTTCTACGAAGAGTCACTCTCCTGAAATACTGACTGTTCCTCCCTTCACAGATGCTGCCTGACCTACTGAGTGCTTCCAGCATTTTCTGCTTTTGCAGGCAAAAGCATGGGATTGTTTCGTAAAAGAAACATCTCCAACAGCCCCGTGTACTTACTGAAAGATGCAGTCCATATAACTGCAGCTTCAGGGAACACAGAGTCTGCTAACGTCAGATATGGCTCCTAGATTCAGAAGTTCACAGCTGATCACAAAAAATATTCAGTCCCTCCATTTACCATTTATTGAATACAACTCAGTGAAGTTTTTTACAGTGTCTCCCAGACACCGGACCAAGTTACATGGCTGCATGCTTCTCTCCCAGTCACACCATTCAAGTTCATAGTTCAAAGTAAATTTATTATCAAAATACCGTGTATGTCACCATGAGATTCATTTTCTTGCAGGCACTTACAGGAAAATAGAGACAGATAACAGAATTTATGAAAAACTATAAATACCAAATATCAATGTGCAAAAAAAGGCCAATTATGCAAATAATAAATAAATAAATAAATAATACTAAGATGGCGAGCCCTTGAGAGTGAGTCTACAGGTTATGGAATCACAAATGCAAGAAAGTCTGCAGATCCAAAGCAACACACACAAAATGCGGGAGGAACTCAGCAAGCTAGGCAGCTTCCATGGAAAAGAGTATAGTTGCTGTTTTGGGCCAAGTCCCTTCTTCACTACTAGAAATGAAGGGGAGAAGTTCTTTGCAGTCCTGATGAAGGGTTTCGGTCCAAAATATCGACGGTTTATTCCTTTCTTTAGATGCTGCCTGGCCTGAAGATAGAAGAAGTACTTGAACCTAGTGGCATGTGATGTCAGGCTTTTGTGTTTCCTGCCTTATGGGAGGTGGGGAAGACAGAATGATTGGGATATGTGGGATCTTTGATTGTATTGGCTGCTTTACTGAGGGAAGCAGCATGATCAAAAGTGTAGACGGAGTATATGGAGAGGAGGCTGGTTTCCATGATTTCCTGAGATGTTTCCATAACTTTCTTCAGTTTCTTGTGGTCCAGACAGAGCAGTTGCCAAACCAAGTCATAATGTTTTCTGTAGTGCATTTATAAAAATGGTGAGGGTCAAAGGGGGCATGCCAAATTTCTTTAGCCTTCTGAGGAAGTAGAGGCATTGGTTAACTTTTTTTGCTATGGAGCCTATGTGCTTGGACCACACCAGGCTATTGGTAATACATAGAAACATAGAAAATAGGTGCAGGAGCAGGCCATTCTGCCCTTCGAGCCTGCACCGCCATTCAATATGATCATGGCTGATCATCCAACTCAGAACCCTGTACCAGCCTTCCCCCCATACCCACTGATCCCTTTAGCCATAAGGGCTATATCTAACTCCCTCTCCCTTTAGTCTCAAGGGCCATATCTAACTCCCTCATGTTAACCTTCCTGGAAGAAGGTTAAAGCTGTCAACTCCTTTGACCTCATCAGTAATGATCTAGACAGGAGCATGTGCACTGACCCTCTTTGTAAGGTTAATGACCAGCCGTTATGTTTTACTGGCACTGTTGTCATGACTGTTGTCATGACGCCATGTCACTGGGTTTTTCTTTTCTTTCTTGTATTCTTATCTCATTGTTATTAAGATTTGGCCAATAATGGTGGTGTCATCTGCTAACTTCTAAATGGAGTTAGAGTGGAATCTGGCCAACCAGTCTACGGTGAAAACAATGGTGAAATTCCTAAAATTCATGTTTATATCAGAACAACCAGGCCGCATCAATTCAAGAAGATAATTCAGTATCATTCTCAAAATAATTATGCTTGACAATAATAGCCATACCCCCCAAAAAAATGAAAAACGTGTACCACTTCCACTAATGTTATTGAAATCAGAAATGAAATGTGCTCTAGTTTAGAAGCAACACACATCAAAATTGCTGGTGAACGCAGCAGGCCAGGCAGCATCTCTCGGAAGAGGTACAGTCGATGTTTTGGGCTGAGACCCTTCATCAGGACTAACTGAAAGAAGAGATAGTAAGAGATTTGAAAGTGGGAGGGGAGGAGGGAGATCCAAAATGATAGGAGAAGACAGGAGGGGGAGGGATGGAGCCAAGAGCTGGAAAGTTGATTGGCAAAAGGGATATGAGGGGATCATGGGACAGGAGGTCCAGGGAGAAAGACAAGGGGCGGGGGAAACCAGAGGATGGGCAAGGGATATAGTGAGGGGGACAGAGGAATCTCCCCCTCCCCCTCCCACTTTCAAATCTCTTACTAGCTCTTCTCTCAGTTAGTCCTGACGAAGGGTGTCGACCCAAAACGTTGACTGTACCTCTTCCCAGAGATGCTGCCTGGCCTGCTGCTTTCACCAGCAACTTTTATGTGTGTTGCATGAAATTCCAGCATCTGCAGATTTCTTCGTGTCTAGTTTAGAAGATCTTATTTAGATTACTTGTCATCAGAAAATATGAAGCATATTTGCATAATCCATTCAAAAACCTGAAGCCACTTGGGAATGACATTGTTCTAATGAAAGACCTTTTAGCTTTGACCAGTGACCAATCCAGACATCGGAAGATTGAGGGGAGGAGATTTCAGTCAGGTCCACTGCCCAAGTAGAAAACAGGAACAGCGGGTTATGGCAGCATAACAGAGCTTTGACCAGTGACCAATCTGCATTTAAGATTGATTAACAAGAGCATATTATTGGAAGGCTGGGACAAGTGCAGTTGTCATCATCTGAGTGGACAGAGTCAGAGCAGTTATTGTGAAGCTTTAGCTCTTCGAGGCTTCAGTCAGAGAAAGCAAAGTAAAGTTCTAGATTTTTTTTCCCTTCCCTTCTTTATATCCATTCTGCTCAGTAGAGATGCCACATGGGATAGTGGAATGCTCCTCTTGCAGGATGTGGGAAGACAGGAAGACCTCCAGTATCCTTAAAGGACTATCTGGAATTCTGATATTGCAGCCATTAGTGAGACTTGATTGCAGGAGGGGCAGGACTGACAGCTGAGTATTCCGGGGTTCTATTGTTTTAGACATGACAGAGTGGGGGTGATTAAAGGAGGAGGTGCGGCATTATTAGTCAGGGGAAATGTCAGGACAGACTGGAGAACTCATCTAGTGTGGCTTTATGGGTGGAACTGAGAAATAAGAAGGGTATGACTACGTTAATGGGGCTATATTGCAGACCACCCATCAGTCCTCGGGATTTAGAGGAACAAATTTGTAAAGAGATCACAGACAGTTGTAAGAAACACAAGGCTGTTACAATAGGTGATTTTAACTTTCTATCTATTGTCTGGGAATCCCATACTATAAAGGGACTAGATGGGATACTGTTTGTCAAATGTGTTCAAGAAAGTTTCCTTTATCAGGACTGGAAGTTCTCAATGAGAGAGGGTGTGATACTGCATCTGCAATTAGGGGATAAGACAGGGCAGGAGACAGAAGTATGTGTAGGGGAACATCTTGCATCTTGTGACCACAATGCCATTAGTTTCAATGTCAATATGTAAATATGATAAGAGCAAAGAGCAAAGAGCAAAAGAATTGCAAGGGACAAAATTTATCCTCTGGAAGACCAGTATGGTAATCCATGTGTGGAGCCAAAACAGATGTGGGAGACCTTAAATGCATTCTTTGTATCTATATTTACTTCACTACAGAAGTGAGGTAAAGTGTGCAGATTACAGAGGAGCAACACACATCAAAGTTGCTGGTGAACGCAGTAGGCCAGGCAGCATCTCTAGGAAGAGGTACAGTCGACGTTTCGGGCTGAGACTCTTTGTCAGGACTAACTGAAGGAAGAGCTAGTAAGAGATTTGAAAGTGGGAGGGGGAGGGGGAGATCCAAAATGATAGGAGAAGACAGGAGGGGGAGGGATAGAGCCAAGAGCTGGATAGTTGATTGGCAAAAGGGATATGAGAGGATTATGGGACAGGAGGCCCAGGGAGAAGGAAAAGGGGGAGGGGCGTAAAAAACCCAGAGGATGGGCAAGGGGTATAGTGAGAGGGACAGAGGGAGAAAAAGGAGAGAGAGAGAAAGAATGTGTGTATATGAATAAATAAATAACGGATGGGGTACGAGGGGGAGGTGAGGCATTAGCGGAAGTCTGAGAAGTCAATGTTCATGCCATCAGGTTGGAGGCTACCCAGACGGAATATAAGGTGTTGTTCCTCCAACCTGAGTGTAGCTTCATCTTTATAGAGGAGGCCGTGGATAGACATATCAGAATGGGAATGGGACGTGGAATTAAAATGTGTGGCCACTGGGAGATCCTGCTTTCTCTGGTGAACAGAGCGTAGGTGTTCAGCGAAACAATCTCCCAGTCTGTGTCTGGTTTTGCCAATATATAGAAGGCCACATCGGGAGCACCGGATGCAGTATATCAACCCAGCCGACTCACAGGTGAAGTGTTGCCTCACCTGGAAGGACTGTCTGGGGCCCTGAATGGTGCTAAGGGAGGAAGTGTAAGGGCACGTGTAGCACTTGTTCTGCTTACAAGGATAAGTGCTAGAGGGAGATCAGTGGGGAGGGATGGGGGGGACGAATGGACAAGGGAGTCACGTAGGGAGCGATCCCTGCGGAAAGCAGAGAGAGGAGGGGAGGGAAAGATGTGTTTAGTGGTGATATACTGCGTCGGCAATCGGCAATCGCCTCTGATCTGGGCTGACATTTACATGCCGGGCGGCACCTAATTAATTAGCTTGTTTATTTTGGCTTTTTTCTTCAAGGTGTGCTGGGTGCATCTGGCTACCGCTGTACTGCTGCATGCTTTGCGGCCCAGAGGTTGGGGACCACTGAATTATAAGTCACTTATAAGTCAATAGCATCATAACATTTTAAGTAACATTTGGATATTAAACACACAGTACATATTTTCCTTGCATGAACATATAAAATCATTGCAACACACCAATATCGCTGAATCAGTGGGAGCCCTGGGCTTGTACCTGGGCTTGTAGCGAGAGGATTCGAGTACAGGAGCAGGGAGTTACTACTGCAGTTGTACAAGGCCTTGGTGAGACCACACCTGGAGTATTGTGTGCAGTTTTGGTCCCCTAATCTGAGGAAAGACATCCTTGCCATAGAGGGAGTACAAAGAAGGTTCACCACATTGATTCCTGGGATGGCAGGACTTTCATATGAAGAAAGACTGGATGAACTAGGCTTGTACTCGTTGGAATTTAGAAGGTTGAGGGGGGATCTGATTGAAAAGTATAAAATCCTAAAGGGATTGGACAGGCTAGATGCAGGAAGATTGTTCCCGATGTTGGGGAGGTCCAGAACGAGGGGTCACAGTTTGAGGATAAAGGGGAAGCCTTTTAGGACCGAGATTAGGAAAAACTTCTTCACACAGAGAGTGGTGAATCTGTGGAAATCTCTGTCACAGGAAACAGTTGAGGCCAGTTCATTGGCTATGTTTAAGAGGGAGTTAGATTTGGCCCTTGTGGCTACGGGGATCAGGGAGTATGGAGGGAAGGCTGGGGCGGGGTTCTGAGTTGGATGATCAGCCATGATCATAATAAATGGCGGTGCAGGCTCGAAGGGCCGAATAGCCTACTCCTGCACCTATTTTCTATGTTTCTATGTTTCTTGTTTTCCTGCAACAAGACAGTCCCATCAAGGGGTGATGGGAGACAGCGATACTCGAAGGGGGTTCCTTATGTCCAGTCTATTCTGCAATTTAGTTTTCGTTGCATTCATTGCAGAAAACTCCGCTTCGCAGTGATATGATGTTGGAAATGGAAGCAACGTTTTCAGTGCTTTTGTGGCTTTCTCAGGATATTCAGCCTTGACTTTGATCCAGAATGCCGGCAGAGATGTTATGTCAAACAGACTTTTCAGCCCACCGTCATTTGCAAGCTCAAGGAGTTGATCTTTTTCCCGCATTGACATGGATGATTAACTGGGGACATTCACAAATGAGTCACGGAGCCATTCCCTGGCACGTCTTGGGTCACTGATGACCTCGTGTGCATTAAAGTTCAACAGTGGGTGTGACAGGGAATGAGGAAAGATGCAGCTGATTCATATCGCCAAATCATATCGTTTCCCGTGGCCCGGTAGCACATGCTTTGCAGCCCGGTACCGGTCCGCGGCCCGGTGGTTGGGGACCACTGTTCTAAGGGACTGGATGTATAATTTTTTGGATAGACATGGCCTGATTAAGGATAGTCAGCATGGCTTTGTGCATGGTAGGTCATGTGTAACCAATCTTATAGACGGTTTTTCCAGGAAATTACAAGGAAAGGGGATGAAGACAATGCAGTGGATGTTCTCTACATTGACTCTAGTAAGGCATTTGCAAGGTCTCACATGGGAGACTGGTCAAGAAGGTTCAGTCGCTTGGCATTCAGGGTGAGGTAATAAATTTGATTAGACATTGTGGGAGAAGCCAGAGAGCGGTAACAGAGGGTTGCCTCTCTGACTGGAGGCCTGTGACTGGAGGTGTGCTGCAAGGATCAGTGCTGTTATTTGTCATCAATATCAATGATCTGGATAACAATGTGATTAACTAGATCAGTAAATTTGTAGATGACACCAAGATTTGGGGTGTAGTGGACAGTAAAGGAGGCTATTATGGCTTGCAGAGGAATTGGCATCAGCTGGAAAAATGGGCTGAAAAATGGCGGATGGAATTTAATGCAGACAAGTTTGAGGTTTTGCACTTCAGTAGGACCAACTAGGTTTTGGGCAGTGAATGGTAGGGCACTGAGGAGTGTGGTAGAACAAAGGGGTCTGGGAATATAGGCACATAATTCATTGAAAGAGTTGTCACAGGTAGATCAGATCATAAAGTAAGTTTTTGGCACATTGGCCTTAATAAATCAAAGTATTGAGTACAGGAGATGGGATGCTATGTTGAAGTTGTATAAGAAGCTGACGATGCCTAACTTGGAGTATTATGTGCAGCTTTGGCCTACCTACAAAAAGTGGTGAAAGAAAGCTGAAAGAGTGCAGAGAATATTTACAAGGATGTTGCCAGGTCTAAAGGACTTGAGTTATAAGGAAAGATTGAATAGATTAGGACTGCATTCTTTAGGACACAGAAGAATGAGATTTCATAGAGGTAAACAAAATTCTGAGGGGTATACATAGAGTAAATGCACTTCTACCGAGGGTGGGTGGGACTACAATTAGAGGTCATGGCTTAAGAGTGAAAGGTGAGAAGTTTAAGGGGAACTTGAGGGAAAGTTCTTCACTTAGAGGGTCATAAGAGTGTGGAATGAGCTACTAGTACAAATGGTCCATGTGACCTTGATTTCAACGTTTAAGAGAAGTTTTGGATAGTAGGGATTTCGAAGGCTATGGTCCCAGAGCAGGTTGATGGGAGTAGTCAGTTTTAATGGGTTCAGCATGGATTAAATGGGCCAAAGGGCCTGTTTCTCTGCTGTACTTCTATATGACTCTGTCAAAAAGAAACCTTATTCCACACGTTTTTCATTAAAATATTCTGTCAAAAGTTGTGTGAGTTGAGAAAGTAATGAAATAGTCTTTAGCAAACCCTGAACTCTGACTGAATTTATAAATGCTAATGTTCTCATTTCTTCAATAACTTGGCAGGGATAGGATGGTCTGGTCCATATCCAAAATTTTATGACCCTGCATTATATGTGTCTGAAGCACAAAAGTGTAAACTTGATGAAACCCTGCATCTATATTTTCCTTCAGTGCCTCAACACTTTGATGTCAAGGAAGATAATTAGAAGCACATCATTTTGAGAGCTTTTTCAATTTCATAAAATTAAATCTCAGTTTGTGTTCGACTCATTAATTCACACAGCGACACTGCTAAACATCAGGGGGCTTAAACAAGGAAGTGGTTTTGCTCAATTTTTAACCTATAATAAAAAAAAGTTTAAACTATAATTTAAAAAAAAAGAATTGCTGGAATCAGGAGAGACACTAACGTACTGGCATTGAGACCAAAGAGCTTCTGCTTAACAGAGAAACAATGGGAAGTTTAGGTAATGGGAAATGCTGTGTCATTGCCTTAATCTTGTTCCATTAGTAAATTAACTCATAAATAAAAGTTAGTGGAATGATTGATACTTATACTAGTGACAAGGAGACATAATGAGACATCTTGTTTCGCTCCAAGGAAAGGTTAGAATATTCTTCAGGAATCTAATTTCTTTAGATAAAGCAATTAATTCTCCTGCAATATTGGTATAATTAGACATGATTAATGTGATGGGAGTAATGTTGTCATTCCACGTTTAGGTTTTTGAGGAGCTTACTCTTACTGGATACAGTTGGGTTTTGTCACAACATTGAAGCTTCTATCCTGGTCAAGGTGAGGGTGGGGGGTGGGGAGAGGGTAGAGGCTGAGATTATCATTGCCAATTAAGCAACATCTGTACAATATAAGGGCCAAAAAAATAGTTTATCTCACCAACTGGGAATTTTTACACCGAATATTCTCTGCCACAGCAAACTGTTGAGGCCAGTTCATTAGCTATGTTTAAAAGGAAGTTAGATATGGCCCTTGTGGCTACAGGGGTCAGGGGGTATGGCGGGAAGGCTGGGTTCTGAGTTGGATGATCAGCCATGATCATAATAAATGGCGGTGCAGGCTCGAAGGGCCGAATGGCCTACTCCTGCACCTATTTTCTATGTTTCTATGTTTCTATGAATCAAAATCAAGTAAATGCTAAGGGTCAGTCATATTGCTTCACACATGTTGTGTTAAACTAGGCAGCAGTACAATTTGAAATTCTTGACAATTCAAACAATTTTCCCCCCCTCCCCCTTTTCCTTCCCCCTGGGCCTCCTGTCCCATGATCCTCTCATATCCCCTTTGCCAATCACCTGTCCAGCTCTTGGCTCCATCCCTCCCCCTCCCGTCTTCTCCTATCATTTCGGATCTCCCCCTCCCCCTCCCACTTTCAAATTTCTTACTAGTTCTTCCTTCAGTTAGTCCTGACGAAGGGTCTCAACCTGAAACATCGACTGTATCTCTTCCTAGAGATGCTGCCTGGCCTGCTGCGTTCACCAGCAACTTTGATGTGTGTTGCTTGAATTTCCAGCATCTGCAGAATTCCTTGTGTTTAAATTATTAGAGGAGATGATGTTTACTTAGAAACTCACCCCAACACTCTCTGTATTGTGTGTGCACAATCTAATATGGATCAAACTGAAAGGTCTAAATGTAGATAAGTCACCTGGACCAGATGGACTACACTCTGGGTTCTGAAAGAGGTAGCTGAAGGGATTGTGAAGGCATTAGTAATGATCTTTTAATAATCACTAGATTCTGGAATAGCTCCAGGTACTGGAAAACTACAAATTTCACTCTACTCTTTAAGAAAAGAGGGAGACAGCAGAAAATAAATTATAGGCCAGTTAACCTGACTTCAGTGGTTGGGACATTGTTGGAGTCCATTATTAAATATGGACTGTGGGCTTTGAGGTACTTGGAGGCACATAATAAAATAGGCTACTAAAGTCAACATGCTTTCCTTAAGGGAAATCTTGCCTGTTGGTTAGAGTATCTTAGAAACGGCTGACTTTTGGGATTTTCACACACAACTGTCACTAGAGTTTACAGAGAATGGTGCGAAAAACAAAGGACGTCCAGGAAGGTGGCAATTATAAGGGTGAAATTGCTTTGTTAATGAGACAGGCTAGAGAAGAATGACCAGACTAGTTCAAGCTGACAGGAAGGTGACAGTAACTCAAGTAACCACATGTCATAACAGTGGTGTGCCGAACAGCATCTCTGCACACTAGACGTTGAACCTTGAAGTGGATGGGCTTCAGCTGCAGAAGACCACGATCATATATTTAGTGGCCACTTTATTAGCTACAGGAGGTATCTAATAGAATGGCCACTGAGTGCATAAATGCCCTTTCTTTGACAATGTGTCATAATAATCAGAGTATGTCATCAATGACACACCATCTCAAGTGAACTTTATTCGACCTTATCTACAACGTTTGTGTATTTCCACCCATATATGCAGATTATAAGGTATCTTATACCCTGTTTTATAAGACAGTAAGACACTGGAGCCAAATTAGGCTATTTGACTCATTGAGTCTGTTCCACCATTTCATCATGGCTGATTTACACTATATTCCATCTGCTACTTCATTGCCATTCTCCCTATCTGTCCAAGTCCTTCTGTAGACTTCTTCCTTCCTCAACTCTACATGCACCTCCATTACCTTTTGTATGGTCAGCAAACTTGGCCACAAAGCCATCAAATCCCTCATCCAAATCATTGATATATAACGTGAAAAGAAGCAGTAGCAATATTGAACTCAATGTCACAAAAATAAAGGAGCTGGTTGTGGGCTCCAGGACAGCTTCTTCCACAAGGCCATCAAACTGATTAATTCACACTCATACAATTGTATTTCTCTGCTATATTGACTGCCCTGTTGTACATACCATTTATTACAAATTACTATAAATTGGACATTGCACATTTAGACAGAGACGTAATGTAAATATTTTTACTCCTCATGTATGTGAAGGATGTAAGTAATAAAGTCAATTCAATTCAATAATGCCTCCATAATCTCTTCATCCACCTCTTTCAGAACACTGGAGTGTCGTCCATCTGGTCCTGGTGACTTTTCTACCTTCAGACTTATCACCATCTCCTTGGTAATAGCAGCTACACTCACTCGAGCCCCCTGACACAACCGAATTACTGGCATACCTCTAGTGTTTTCCACGGTGAAGACTGACATAAAATACTATTAAGCTCACCTGCCATTTCTTTGTCCCCATTCTATTTCTCTCCAGTGTCATTTTCCAGTGAGCTAATATCCACTCTCCCTTCTCTTTTAATCTTTATATTTTTGAAAAAACATGGTAATCCTCTTTGATATTTTTGGCGAGCTTGCTTTCATACTTCACTTTTTATCTCCTTATGCTTTTTTTTAGTTGCCTTCTGTTGGCTTTTTGAAAGATTCCCTATCCTCTAACTTCCCACTAATTTTTGCTATATTAGATTAGATTAGATTAGATTATGAGGACACACAGTCTTCTTTTATTGTCATTTAGTAATGCATGCATTAAGAAATGATACAATGTTCCTCCAGTGTGATATCACAGAAACACAAGACAGACCAAGACTGAAAAACTGACCAAAAAACACATAATTATAACATATAGTTACAACAGTGCAAGCAATACCATAATTTGATGAAGAACGGACCATGGGCACGGTAAAAGAAAAGTCTCAAAGTCACTCGAAAGTCCCATCATTTCACGCAGACGGGAGAAGGAAGAAAACTCTCCCTGCCATGAGCTTCCAGCGCCATAAACTTGCCGATGCAGCATCCTGGAAGCACCCTCTATCTTGCTTTTATGCCAACTTCGTCTTCTTTTATCAGCCATAGGTTTCCTTATGTTGCATTTAGAATACTTCTTCATCTTTAGGATGTACCTATCATGTGCCTACCGAATTGCCCTCAGAAATTCTAGTCATCTCTGCTATTGTCCCCTTCCAATCAACACCTCTCTCATGCCTCTGTAATTCCCTTTACCCAACTGTAATACTTTAGCTTCTTCCTCTCAAATTGCAGGTGAATTCTATTATATTATGATCACTGCCTCCCAAGGATTTCTTTACTGAAGTTCCTTAATCAAATCTATTTCAATACACATCACCCAATCAAGAATTGTCTCTTCCCTAGTGGGCTCAACCACAAGCTGCTCTAAAAAGCCATCTCGTATGTATTCTACAAATCTTTCTCTTGGGATCCAGTACCAACCTAATTTTCTCAACCTATACAGATATTGAAATTGCCCCACAACTGTTGTAAAATTGTCCTTATTACATTCCTTTTCTATTTCCCTTTGAAATTTACACTCCACATCCCGGCCACTGTTCATGTCTTTTTACCCTCGTAGTTTCTTAACTCTACCCATGGGTATTCTACGTCTTCGATCCTATGTCACCTCTTTACCTCTCTCTAAGGATTTGAATTCATTATTTTTACAAACAGAGCCACCCCCACCCTCCCCTCCCCTTCCCCGTCTACCTGCCTGCCCCTTTGATACAAGTTATATCCTTGGATGCTAAGCTCCCAACTATGAACTTCTTGCAGCCACATCTCAGTAATGCCAACAACTTCATAGCTACCAATCTCTAACTGTGCTACAAGATTATATACCTCATTCCAAATACTGTGAGCATTCAAGAATAGCATCTTCATTCCTGTATTTATCACCCTTTCTGATTTTGCCCCCATGTTACACCTTGCCTTGTTCCACTGACCGCAATTTTGCCCTATCATCCATCAGTCCATCCTCATAGTTTCACTACACAATGGATCGACTGTCCCATCCTCAGCCTTATTACTCCTGTTCCCACCCCCTGCCAACTTTAAACCCTCCCAAACAGTTCTAGGAAACCTGCCTGCAAAAATATTGGTTCCCCTTGTGTTCAGTTGTAACCCGTCCTTTTTGTACAGGTCGTACCTCCCCCAGAAGAGATCCTAATGATCCAGATATCTGAAACCCTGCTCCTTGCATCAGATCCTCAGCCACTCATTCATCTGTACCATCACCCTATTCCTGTCCTGACTAGCACATGGCACTGGGAGTAATCCAGAGATTACTACCTTGAATGTTTCAACAGCCAGAATTAGTAACAGATGGAATAATAACAAAGAATTCACTAGCAGAATGATGAGACACCTTTATTGCTGAGATAAAGAGATACAAGCTGAGGAAGTAGCTGATTAGCTTTACCCCTTAATGGTCCTCAGTAGTTCCATGATATTTGGCTTTGTTTTCCATTCACTGGGACTGCTGAATCTTGAACAGATCCCCTGAGATCTCCATAAAGACACCAAACTAAATCTCTCACAATCAATTCAAAATTCCTAACATGTTGATGGACACAAAAAGGTAAGTGAAATGATCTGAAGAATTCCAAACACAACTGTGACAAACAGGAGGGAGGAAGCATTGGGTTATAGAGTCATCCAGTGCGGAAACACGCAAAGTCCACAGAGTCGGCATGAATCATCAATCATTCACTTACATGAATACTACGTTAATCCCATTTCATTCCCCCGCATTTCCAAAACCTCTTCCTCATTGTACCATTCACCAATACGCCACTAGAGATGGTCAATTAACCTATAACCCTGCAGAACCTTTGGATGGGAACGTAGAGCACTTGTATGAAGCCCACAATTCACGTAGAGAACATGCAAATACCACACAGGCAACACAAGAAGCCTGTATTGAACCTGGGTTGCTGAGCTGTGAGACAGCACCTTGATTAGCTTCACCAATGCATTGCCAGCAATATCTATATTTCATAAGTGGTGCATTTTGCAATAATGTTTGGTCATGCCACATCTGGGATATTGTGTGCAGTTCTGGTCACTACATTATAGGAAGAATGTTGCGTCAAGGCAGTGTGGAAGAGTTTACCAGGATGTTCCAGAATACTATAAGGAAAGATTGGACAAATTAGACTTTTCCAACTGCCTTGAAAGGCAATATACACTCGGTGGCCACTTTATTAGGTACCTCATAAAGTGGCCACTGGGTGTATGTTCATGACTTTCTGCTGCTGTAGTCCATACACTTCAAGGTTTGACATGTTGTGCTTTCAGATATGCTCTTCTGCACACCATTGTTGTAACACATGGTTATGTAAGTTACTGTCGCCTTCCTGTCAGCTTGAACCAGACTGGCCATTCTCCCCAAACTCTTTCATTAACAAAGTGTTTGCGCTCACAGCACTGCAAATCTCTGGATTTTTTTTTTTGCACCATTCTCTGTGAACTCTAGAGATTGCTGTGCATGAAAATCCCAGAAGATCAGCAGTTTCTGAGATACTCAAATCACCCCATCTAGCACCAAAAGCTATTCCATGGTCAAAGTTGTTTAGATCAGATTTATACCCCTTTATTATATCTGGTCTGAACAACAACTGAACCTCTTGACCGTATCTGCATGCTTTTATGCTTTGAGTTGCTGCCATAAGATTGGCTATTTAGACATTTCCAGGAATGAAAGGGTTACAATATGAGGAACGTCTTGGCAGCTCTTGGGCTGTATTCCTTGGAGTTCAGGAGAATGAGGGGGGATCTCATAGAAACATTCCAAATGTTAAAAGGCCTGAACAGATTAGATATGGCAAAGTTATTTCACATGGCAGAGGAGTCTAGGACAGGAGGGCACTACTTCAGGATTGAAGGACGTCCATCTAGAACACAGATGCAGAGAAATTACTTTTGTCAGAGGGTGGTAAATCTGTGGAATTTGTTACCATGAGCGGCTGTGGAGGCCAAGTCATTGGGTGCTTTAAGGCAGAGATAGACAGGTTCTTGATTCGCCAGAGTATCAAAAGGTACAGGGAGAAGGCAGGGGAGTGGGGATGACTGGAATAATTGGATCAACCCATGATTGAATGGCAGAGCAGACTCAATGGGCTGAATGGCCTACTTCTGCTCCTATATCTTACGGTCTTATTAATGAGCAGATGTATAATGGGGTCACTGAGTAAATGTCAGTGATTCTGATTCTGATTCACAACCTCAGTACTGTACCTGAGGTGCCAACCCTGATGGCCAGTTGAAATGCTGGGAAAGGAACTGTCTACAACAGAGTTGACATTGCTACTGGGTAGGGGAAGCCCAAAGAATCGCAGGAAGTTTAAAATATGTCACTTGATTCCAGATTCTGGTTAATAGCTCTTCAGTTTTTTTGATCACCAGACTGATGTAAGCTGGTAGGTGGCATGTGAATTTGTGAAGTGTTTCTGGAAAGTGTCTACTCAGCTGTTTCAGGTTTTTTTCTCCCTCTTCAGAACAATCTCAAAGACGTTTGGCTTTCTGGCAATCTCAACAATGCAATGTTTCATTCTAATTTCAGACACCTCCAGAAATCTGAAACATTTATAGCAAAACCTACTGTAATGCAATTTTGAAATATAGTCCCGATAATTCAGTGCATAACTGTAGGGTTATTTTGTTTTCTAAAGTAATATACATTGCACAAAATGCTTGACATTGGTTCGTTTTTTGTATTTCACAGTGCAGTAATATGTGAACTTTCAGTTAAAGCTGCAAGAATGTGACATTTGTATCACTAATAGAAGAGAAGTGAATGAAGAGACAAGTAACCTTGTTTTGGGGTGGAACTTGTCAAGTGTGAAATAGGAACATTTTTTCCATTTGTCATCAAGGCTCTTCAGGAATTCAGCACATAATTTACAGTGTCCATTTACTCCCGTTAACAATGCAACGATTCAGGATGGATGATGTCAAGCACTGCAAGAATACCATCAGAAATGAAGGAAGTTTTTTCACCAGCAGCAGTGGGATAATATAATCATGCTGTACTTGAAAAGGTATAATCCAGTGGAAATCCACAGATTATGGGGCAGCATTTCTCAGATATACGTTTGTATTTTGCTTCAATTCTGTTGCATTTTAACTGTCTTTAATAAGGCCCACCACAAACACACTTAATAGAAAGTAAACAACGGTAATTAATTCTATCCTGGGGCATGAGCATTTTTATCAAAAGGATAAGGATCAGAATGACATTTTTTTTTAATCTAACAAAAGAGCTGAAAGTTGGATTCAAATAGCATTGAAATTCCCCAACATTTTGCAGTCCTTTCAACAACTGAGCTGACAAAAAGAGTGAAATTTTCAGGCCTGTGTGTCAATCGATAATGTACAGGGTTAATACAGACATTGCTGTATTTGCATTTGGCCAAACTGTAGGTGGTCATCCCAACATTAATTACTGCATCACAGATGGGATGATCATGTCAGTTGTGATTGTGCGCTGGAATGGTGAACAGGAATGAGGTGCTGTTTTGTGTGCTGGGGTGCTGGTGTGGTGCAGTGTGCTGGGTTGGGTGCTAGTGTGTGCTGAGTGCTTGTGGTGTATTCCTGTGATGTTTCAATGTGACCTTTTTCAATGATTGGTCCAAGGACAGTGGCTGTGGTGAAGATCTGGAGAGAAATGTGTGCTGACAAACTTCTGAGCTAGGTTGGGACCCCAAGGGCTCAGAGTATTTGACAAGTCTACTGCTTTGTGAGACTTAGAAACCATAGAAACCATAGAAACTACGGCACAGAAACAGGCCCTTTGGCCCTTCTTGGCTGTGCCGAACCATTTTCTGCCTTTATATGCTTCTCCTCTCTGATTGCACAAGAGATTCTGCAGATGCTGGAAATCTTGAGCAACACTCATAAAAAGCCAAAGGATCTCAGCAAGTAAGGCAACATCTATGAAGAGAAATAAACAGTTAAAGTTTTGGGCCGAGTCTCTTCACTGGGACTGGAAATAAAAGGGGCGTTGGGGGAGAGGGGAAGGAGTGCAACCTCATAGGTCAAGCTAGGTGAGGGGAAAGTTGGGTGGGTGAGGAAGGTGCGTGGGGAGGGTGAAGTAAGAGGTCGGGAGAGTATAGGTAGAAGAGGTAAATGACTAAAGAAGAAAGAATTAAGTAGGAGAGGACACTGGACCGTGAAAGTAAGGGAAGGAAGAGAGTTACCATTTTGGTTATTCTCTCAACACTTCTCTTTCCCTCACCTGCCCATCTTGGTACATATGACAATAATAATCTAATTCCATAGAGACAACTAAACAGCTCCCTGATGGGAGGTGGAGAGGAAGGTTGGAGTCTTCTGGAAGACTTAACCTACCTATGTGCCCACAGTAGCAGGTCATGTGTCCATCTGGTAAATTGGGAGTACTCCAGCATTCCCAATGCCAGTGCCAGTGGTGGTTGACGGTCATGAAATGCCTGTTGGTCTGTCCACTGCCCATCAATTTGCTGGCACTGTGCAAGTTACTGCCAACAGCTGCTTGCCAGCAGTGAAGTGTGCCCATCAGCACAAATAAAACAGGATTCTGACAGACAGAAGAAGGAAAACGAATTGCTTGGATACTGGTGACCTGAAGGAGAAAAGAGAGTTACTATTGATATAGCAGGCTATGGATGACAGTGGAAGGAGGTCAAGAAGCTTTCAGAAAGACACATAAATATTACAGGGAAAAGAGGACGTGGATCATGTGCAGGCAGCTTAATTAGATACCATGTTCGGCACAGACATTGTGAGCCAGTGGGCCCGTTCCAATGCTGTAAGTTTGATGTTATATGTTCCATTTAGCACCAGTTATGTTCCCATAACTCATGGGATGTTTTCTATCCAACTGAAAGCACAGAAGACATCTGTGAGTTAATTGAGGTCCATAGCACCAATTTTTCAAGGTGCTACATGTCTTCCAAAAGTTTCCGAATAGCAGGCACCAAATCATTTCTGACACAGAAATGCCGAACAGCTATGTCAGGGAAGGATAAACAAGAAGCAGGTCTTCCGACATTTCTGTCTGTGGATGATGAGTCTAATGACATTTGTGTACCCGAAGATAATTCATGCCTATGCTCTTGGAAAACATCATTCATTTAACAAAGTGAAGGATGTTATACTACCATCGTCAGTCATTGTCACAAGAACTCTGACCTTTGATCTTTCACTTAAATCCTAGCCACAAGGAGTTTCCCTTGTCGACCTCCTGCCTTAGCAGTTGGAGGAGGTCAGGGAGGGACAGACCTGGGAATGGGGTAGGGGTTGAACATGACCTCAGTGGGGGCAGTGAACAAACATAGGGTAAAATTGTTGGGGAGAGAAGGGGGTGAGATAACCCACACTGGTGATGCACAGTGGGAGAAGCATGGCTTTGGAAACGATTGTGGGCTGGTGGGAGAGAGGACTAGCTCAGAGAGAAGGGATGATCATGTTTCTTGATGGGCACCTAGGAGATGACAGGCAATTAGGGTAAATAATTGGTGGGGCACAAGAGATGTTGGGGGCTGGGGAATCAGCACGGTTGCAGCTATCATAATAATAAATGTTTGAAGAAGAGATCTAACTAGAAAGAGGTAATTACCTCAGGTTCCCTGCAGCCAGCCCTTGAACCAAAGCCAAAACTGTGCCTCAGCCACTCACTTGGGCTGTTTGAATGGATTGAGACCAACTGTTGAAGTACAGTTTTGTCCAAATGAATGTTGCTTGCGGTTAGAAGTCATCATGAAGCCCAATGAGCACTGTTTGTGGACCAGGCACACAGAGACTCTGTACCTACCCAGGACAGTAAGACACTGGAAATCCTAAAGACTCTGATATCTTTACAGGAACAACAATTTGCAAAGCTGTTTGCATTGAAAAACTATATCACAGCAATACTGAATTAATATTACTCTTGGACTGTAACTGGCATCTAACGCAGCAGCTCACAGATAGAATGGGTGATTAAGTGTGAAGTGTGTCACTCTTTTAGTTTCTCCTTGATCCTCAATTTAACAAGACGGTGCACGCAACCTGTAAAAGGTTTCAAAGGAGTTGCAACACTGCTAATCTTATAAATGTAAATTTGACATACCTTGTTCCTCAAGAGAGTATATTTCCTTTAATACTTTAATAAAAAATTATATTAAAATAATTAGGGAATTCATTCCCTTGTGAAGCCCGTCCTGAATATCTCCAATCAGCAATATTAACAATTCCATCACTGCCCGCACTAAGTAATTAAGGCACCTGGATCCTGCAAACCTTTGGGAATTTTAAACCTTCAAATTAGAATCTTTTAGATTAAATTTGAAATGGAGTTAGAGAGAAAAAAAATCATTTATTTTACACAAATTAATGTTGCATTGTGTCACTTTCTCCCATCAGTTCATTATTAAAAACCTCTAAGATAAAACCATTAACCTTTTGTCTGCAGAAATCAGCTTGAATACAAAGTAGAATTCAATCCAGCAATGCCAAGTGAACAATCATTGACATTATTCTCCCACCTGTTGTGCAGTAATTAGTGTTGGAATGGCCACTTACAGTTTGACCAAATGCAAATGCAGTGACGTTTATATTAGCCTAGTACATGATCGATTGACACACAGGCATGCTAATTTCATTCTTTTTGTCAGCTCAGTTATTGAAAGTCAGTGTCAAAATGGTGGTTGTGATGCATCTAGTCTGGTAGTGTAGTGGGTAGTGCTTGTCGCTCTCGCTTTCAGCTTCCGCTGCTGGCTAGCAGTTCTTTGAAAAGGAGAGCAGAATGTGTAAGTCTCTTCCTGCCAGTACATAGCCTCTCCAACAGCAAGCCTCGTGTAGTGCCTCCTTGCTGGCGACAGTTGGAAACTGAGCTCTGTTCAGATTCAGGCTGAACTACAGAGGACAGGGAGAAAGTCCGGCCCCTGCACACGTAGCACACAGGCCCACCGATGTGTGCACACACCCCGGTGTTCGTGAAACAGATCCCCAGCTATGGGTAATAGCCACACTGCCTTGTGGACAGCCTTGGGAGAGACGAAGGCTACAGGTGCAAACCTAGACAACAAATCCAGAGTGGGGCACCTCAGGCAACTGGATGTCATTGAACAGTGCCAAACGTAATGCCAGGGCCAGATTAACCTAATAGCAAAAGTAGCATATGCCACGGGCCCTGCCCTCACTAAATGCTTGCAAGCTGCAGTCTGGTGAAATCGGCATCTCACATTCTCACCGTATTCTCACGACTGTTAGAGTGAGTTTTGGGTAGACGATTCATTTACACTTAAATAAATGACTTCAGCCATCAGTCTTCTGTTCTTTGATAAAGTACTGTGGATTGAGTTCATAACAATGCATTTCCTAAAAGCTGTGAACCCAGTTTCATTTGTAACAGTGCATCTCTGGCACCGCTGAGACAAGAATGCTAAGTTTACAGGTACAGGTGGCCCCCGTTTTTCAAATGTTCGCTTTACGACACCTCACTGTTACGAAAGACATACATTAGTTACCTGTTTTTGCTAACAGAAGGTGTTTTCACTGTTACGAAAAAAGGCAGCGCACGCCCCGAGCAGCCAAGCTCCTCCCCTGGAACTGCATTCTAGCCACCATAGCTTAAACACGTGCTTTATGTCGATTTATTTTGTGCATCCGTTAGCAAGATGAGTTTTAAGGTATCGGAAAGACTTGAAAGAGCTAGTAAGGGTGTTACACTTAGCGTAAACCTAGACATAATTAAGCGTTTTGATCGTGGTGAACAAAGTAAGGACATTGAACCATTCACACTATTTATACGCAGAGAGAAAGAATCTTGAAAGCTGCCGATGTTAGTGTTGGTTCTGCTCGTAGCAAAGTGGTCTCTCTTAGTCGGCATCCAATAATGGATAAAATGGAAAGTCTATTGCTTGAGTGGATTGATGGGTGTACAGAGTGTGGTGTTCCATTAAGTTTTCTTATACTTAAGGAGAAAGCAGTCAGTCTTTTTAATAAGCTGAAACAGAAAGCACTGGGTGATGGTGATGAAAGTGTTGTGAAAGTGGAATTTAAAGGTAGTCATTGGTGGTTTGATCAGTTTCTGAGGCGAGGGCAGCTTCATAGTTTAACGTTTACTGGAGAGAGTGCTTCAGCTGATACTGAAGCTGCTGAAAAGTTCCCAGCAGAACTGAAGATTCTGGTAAGTGAAACTACACTGTACATACATTATTTCTACTTTATATCGGCTGTGTATATTTATGTGTTATTTGGTATGATTTGGCAGCTTCATAGCTTAAAGATTACTGGAGATTGCTTCTGCTACGTAGTGAGATTTTCGCTATGCTACAGTGCTGCAATGATTGCAGAAAAGTATTTCTACTTTATATATCATATCATTCCTGCTTTACTATATGTTACTGTTATTTCAGGTTAATTGTGTTATTTGGTATGATTTTGTAGGTTATTTTTTGGGTCTGGGAACACTCACAAATTTTTCTGATATAAATAAAGAAATGGTAATTGCTTATTCACTTTACGACATTCTGGTTTCATAGGAACGCTCTACCTTCGGATAGCGGGGGAAACCTGTAGTTGCGAAAACAACGTATCTACGCTTTTGGAATATGAATTGTCCACTATGTTAGCATGTAACATACCAAATAATGTATTATGGATTTTAACTTGCATTCCTAAAGGCCACGAATTCCAGTTTAGGCATTCTGGCGCTGATAGAATGAATTTAATCAAAAGATGTGAAAACTTCAAAGAATTGTCTATACTTGTAACTATGAACTGCCCTTTGTGTTTAGCAAATAAATATTGAGCCTCAATCACGAGGTGGTTAGACCTGTTCTGCCAGCTGTAACCTTGTTTTGTCGAATATAGAAACTGCCTTGTACCGACCGGTAACGCAACGCTCTGTGATTTCATCCACGCCACAACAACGATGATCTGGCAATGCTGTTGCTTTCATGTTGGGGGAGCTGCATGCTGCATGGTGCAATATGTGTGTGCAGGCGAGTGTTGGCTCTTTGCTGTGTCGTGGTTCTAATTCTTCTCGTATTGGCGCCAAACAAGACCTTGTAGAGTTACAGTTGTACCATTTGATAACTGACAATTCCTTGGAGTCATGTTTTCTAAATGTAGAAAATGCCTTGCGCATCTATTTGTCACTCATGAATACCAGCTGCAGTGGAGAACGCTCATTTTCAAAACTGAAAAGGATTAAAAATGAACTAAGGAGAACCATGGGTGAAAACAGATTGAACAATCTCACTCTAATGAGCATTGAATGCGTGAAATAGACATTTCCAGTATCATCAACAAATTTGCTCATGCTAAATCTAGAAAATCTAACTTTTAAATTGTAGTTTTGTTACCTTTGACATTTGAAATTGATACCTACATGTAAGTAATACCATTACTGAAGAGTCCGACATTTGTCGTATTATCTGGCTGTATAGCAAATGAAAAAAATTGAATAACTTTACTATGCAAGTAAATAATTTACGTCTTAATACTTACGTGCATTTTTTAAAATTTAGGGCTCCTTTATAACATATGCTACAGGCCCCGCACTAGCTTAATCTGGACCTGCCTGTAATGCTTCATATTCTTTCGTTTGGACTACACTGGTGAGGCTGAGAGGGGGATCTTGATGACTGGGGACCTCCAGACCTCCATACCTTCTGCCCAGGCTTGTGATGATCATCATCATCACCCACTGTCGTTCGAGACAAACAGATGCCAACTATTGAAAGGACAGCAAAATGCTGTGGAATTTCAATGCTACTTGAATTCAGTTTCTATCAAAGTT
Source organism: Mobula hypostoma (assembly GCF_963921235.1). Lineage (NCBI taxonomy): Eukaryota > Metazoa > Chordata > Chondrichthyes > Myliobatiformes > Myliobatidae > Mobula > Mobula hypostoma. The sequence goes on along the minus strand of NC_086121.1, from coordinate 43,251,753 downwards.
CTGCAAACTCTTTTGTTAGATTAGCAAATGTTCATTTGATCTTTTCCATAAAAATGCACATGCCCAGGATAGCATTAATTACCATTGTTTCCATTCTGCTAAATGTGCTTATGGTGGGTCTTCTTGGAAACACCTAAAAAACTAAAACATTTTCGCAAAGGCATTATTAAACAAGTTTTAATAACTTTTAAATATAATGCTATTTTAATTTACTATGCAAATGTATTCTAATAAAATTAGAAAATGTTTTCTGTAGGGTTTCTTGTCATTTTCTCTTTATAAGTTTGTGCAATAAACCTGTTTGCAGTTCTCATACACAAGTATATCAAGATGTATTCTTATAAAACAAAATAAAATTTCTGATTGTGTTAGCTTCTGACAGATATTACATTTGTTGTTTAGCAACTGCGCTTTGCTGGAAATTTGAGACAAAATGCATTTTCAAATCAAATGCAATTTTGGGTACGACTTATAGTAGGTTTAGCAAAAGAGGAGCCACCATCACCTTATCATAAATTCCTCAGATGTTCTGTTGAGGACACCCTGAGTCTCAATATCTTGCATTCATGAATTTTGTCTGTGACCATAGCCAGGGACTGAAACATTAGAAACTCTTTGTAATTTAAACAGTAATTTATGCACTTCATAAGCTCTGTTCTGCGAATTTCTCCAAACTTTTTGAAAGTGATTGAATGACTTGTTAAGATGAGGTGAAGTACGAAGCGTTTATTTGAAAGACGGTAATTTAATATGCACAGTTATACAGCTCCTCTTAATCTCAATGGTCTTTCACAGCTCCTTTAACTTGTATTCGTGTCCTTGCCCTGCCTTTGCCTTTGTTCGCTCTCTCAGTTAATTCATGCACCATCTTCTGGGTGACTGATCCTGTACTGATCTACAGTGTAATGTGCTATTAAGCTTTCCTCCCTTTCACGCCGCTTGCCTTGTTTGCCACCTTCCAGGCACTGACAGTGACTCAGGTTGCTGCACATCACCTCTATGGGGAAGGACTGCGGTACGGCCTCTTTCCGCCACTGCACACTGTGGGGTGGGGTATCATCTTCTGGGGGGAGGGGGGTCACACCAGTGGCAATAGTGCCATGTTTCTTTGTGTGTTTTTCTCTCTGTAACACAATGTAAAGGTAATTTGCACTGCTACTTCCTTTGGTGCAGACTGTATATACCGTATTTTTTCTTTATCATGAATAAAGTCTATTTTTGAAATAAAAAAATAAATCACTTCTCATTTTATCCAACAATTTTTCATGTTAACATTGAGCAGTTTGACATTTATAATCAATCAATGACTAAGACACAGTTTCAGGAATATTTCTTGGACCCATCAGGTGCAAATTGTCTTTTATTGTTGTTTTTTACATCCATATTACTTCCGCAATTTTGTTAATATTTCAATAATTTCAGCATATTTCTCATGCAGCCTCCCACTGATTCTGTCCTCACTGTAACTCTGCTTCAGAAGGCATAGACAGAGTACCTTTGCAACAAGAACTATTTCGACAGACAGGATGTAAACTCTCAACTCATTTACGGTAACACAAACTGGTGGTGTGGAGACATGATCCACTGTCACTGATCTCAGTACATAAAGACCAAGAAGGACTCCAGTTTAATTGAGACACCACCAGAGGTCCAGTACAAGCAATCATGAAGTAGGCATGAAAATTTTCGGAACATGGTTCTCATCTGATAATTCCATAACCAAACATATCGAAATAGACACCTCCTATGAACCCCTAAGAGCCGGAAAAAAACATAAACCAATAGAGTTCAAAGGTCAACTAAAGAGGTAGCCAATCAGGACTGAGGCAAGCGATTGGGGTCTATATCAACACGAGCACTCCCGGAGAGAAATATAGATAACTGTGCACTGATGATGTCACCTCGACTGGGAGTGAAATGTTTGTAAGCTAATTGCCAAGCTCAGCGAAAACTACATCAATTTGTTATAACTGCAGGGTGTGCTTAGCTTAGTGTTCACATAGAACATAGAACAGTACAGACCCTTTGTCCCATGATGTTGTACCAATGCTTTAAACTACTCCAAGATCAATCTAACCCTTCCCACCAACATGGCTCTTTATTTTTCTTTCAACCATGTGCCTATCTAAGAGTCTCGTAAATATCCCTAATGTGTTTAGCGTGTTCCACACTCCTACCCTCTCTGCGTAAAAAGCCTACCTCCGACATCCTCATAATCACCCTAAAATTATGCCCCCTCATATTAGTCTTCTTTACCCTGGGAAAAGATCTCTGGCCGTCCATTCTATCTATTCCCCTGATCATCTTGCACACCTCTGTCGAGTCATCTCTCATCCTCCTTTGCTCCAAAGAGAAAAGCCCGAGGTCACTTTAACAATCCTCAAAAGAAAGGCAACATCCTGGTAAATATCCTCTACGCATCTCGAAGGCTTCCACATGTCGATAATGAGAGCTGCACACAATACTCCAAGTATCGTCTAACCAGAGTTTTATAGAGCTGAAACATTACCTCATGGCTCATGAACTCAATATCCCGAGTAATGAAAGCCCACACACCATATGCCTTTTTAACAACCCTATGAACTTGTGGGATTTATGGAGGTGGACCAAATGATCCCTCTGTTCCTCCATACTGCTGAGAATCCTGCCATTAACCCTCAACTCTGCCTTCAAGTTCAACCTTCCAAAGGACATCACTTTACACTTTTCCAGTTTGAACTCCATCTACCACCTCTCAGCCCAGCTCTGCACCCTGTCAATATCCTGTTGTAACCCATGACAACCTTCTTCACTATCCACAACTCCACTTATTTTTCAAGCCATCTGCAAACTTACTAACCCACCCTTCCACTTCCTCATCCATGTAATCTATAAAAAATCACAAAGAGCAGGGGTACCAGTACAGATGTCAGCAGAAAAACTAGGGGCAGCACAGTAGTCAGCACAATGCTTTACCGTACAAGTGACCCAGGTTCAATTCCCACCACTGTCTGTAAGAAATTTGTATCTTGTCCCCGTGACTGCGTGGGTTTCCTCCCACATTCTAAAGACGTACCAGTTGGTAGGTTAATTGGGCAATGTAACTTTTCCCATGATTAGGCTAGGATCAAATTGGGGGATTGCTGGGTGCTGTGGCTCGAAGAGCCTGTTCCACAGAGAATGTCAACAAAGAAATACTGATCACTGACCTCTGGGCAGCATACTCCCCATCTACTACAACCCTCTGTTTTCTGGGGTCAAGCCAATTCTGAATCCACACAACCAAGTGTCCATGCCTTCTGACGTTGTGAAAGAGCCTGGTATGGGGAAACCTATCAACGACCTTACTAAAATTCATGTGCACCACATCCACAGTCCTACTTTAAGCAATTTGTTTTGCCATTTCCTTGTAGCGTTCAATTGGCCCATGAGGCATGATCTGTCCCTCACAGAACCTTTTGACTATCCCTAATCAGAATACACTTCTCTAAATGCTCTTAAATCCTGTCTCTGAGAATCCCTCTGATAGTCTGCCCACCACAGACCTAAGACTCACTGGTCTATAATTCCCAGTGTTATTCCTACTCACTTTCTTGAATAAAGGTATAACATTTGCCACTCTGCAATCTACTGGCACCACTCCTGTGGCTAAGAAGGATGCAAAGATCATCAACAAAAGCAGAGCAATTTCTTTCCTCACTATCCATAATAACCTAGGGTATATCCCGTTGGCCCTGGGGACTTGACTATCCCAGTGTTTTTCAAAAATCCCAGCACATCCTCTTTCTTTACTTTGCCATGTTCCAGCCCATGAGCCTGTTTTACACTGTCTTCACAATTGTCAAGGTCTCTCTCATAGTTGAATACTCAAACAAAGCATTCATGAGTGACCTTCCATATCCCCTCTAAACCTAGACATGTTTCCTTTATACTCCCTGATCAGTCCCATGCTCACACTAATCATCCTCCTGTTCTTCACACATGTGTAGAATGCTTTGGGGTTTTCTTTAATCCTACTTGCCAGGGACTTCATGTGCCCCTTTTTAGCTCTCCTAAGTCCATTCTTAAGCTCCTTCCTAGCTACCTTGTAACTCTCTGAAGCTCTGACTGATCCTTGGTTCCTAAACCTTAAGTATGCTCCTATTGACTAGCTATTTCACAGCTCTTCCATAACTCATGGTTCCTTCAGCCTACCATTTCTCCCCGCCTCACTAGGCCAACCCTATTCAAATCTTCACGCAAGTGCTCCCTAAACGACCTCCATATTTCTGTAGTACATTTCCCTGAGTACATCAGTCCCCAAATTATGCTTTCAAGTTCCTGCCTAATATCATCATAAATCACAGTCTCCCTCTTCAGTGACACTGTTGCTATTGCTGAGTAGGAATCTATAAAATACTCCCAGTAGAGTGATTGTTCCCTTCCTGTTTCTGACTTCCACCCACACTGACTCAGTAGACATCCTCCACAATGCCCTCCCTTTCTGCCTCTGTGATACTATCTCCGATTAGCAATGCCATTCCCGCACCTCTTTCATCTCCCTCTGACCCTTTTGAAACATCCAGTCCGAGAACATCCAACAGCCATTCCTGCCCCTGTCTCTGTAACATTCAAAATGTCATATTTCTATGTCATGATCCATACTTTATGTTCATCATGCTTGTTCCTGATAGCTCTTGCATTAAAGCAGACAAACTTCAACTCATCCAATTGACTGCAATTTTGCACCACTGCAATTGCACTGCCTGTCCTTCCTCACAGCCTTTCTACAAGCTGCATCTATCTTTATACCAGCTGCCCCATCCTCCAGCTCTGAAACCCTGTCACCTCCACCATTTCCTCAACCACACATTCATCTGCCAAATCATCCTATTCTTACCCTCACTGGTGAGTGACACAGGCAGCAATCCAGAGATTATGAGCCTTCAGGACCTGCTTTCCGGCTTCCTACCTAGCTCCGTATATCCCCTCTTCCCTTTTCTGATCTCTGTCAACAGCACCATTACGTGCCATATTTCTGGCTGCTCACCCGCCCTTAAACTGCAGTGGAGCCTGAGGCATCCCTGACCCCTGGCACCTAGGAGGCAACGTACTATCCAGGTGTCTCCTTCACTTCCAAAAAATCTCCTTTCTGTTCCCTAACTATTGAATCCCCTTTCACTATTGCATTCCTCTTCATCCCACTTCTCATCTAAGCCACAGAGCCAGACTCAGTGCCAGAGACCTGGTCAGTGTGGCTTTCCCCGGTAGGATCCTCCCCTGAACAGTATCCGACTTGTATACTGTTATTGAAATGAATGGCCATAGGAGTACTCTGCACTATCTTTCTATTCCCCTTTTCTCCTGATAGGCTCATAGCTACCTGCCTCTTGCAGCTTAGGTATGGCTACCCTCCTCTAGCGCCTACAGGATGTCATGTCCTCATTCTCCCGTATGAGCTGGATTTCATCCATTTCAATCCAGTTCATTAACATCGCGTCTAAGGAGGTGCACGCAGATGCATTTCTCACAGATGTAGCAATGAGATAGACAGGAAGTCTCCCAGAGCTCCTACATATTGCATGAGGAGCACACCAAGGACCTGGGATCCATTCTTGTTACCTTAGCAGGGCATTAATAATGAAAAAGAAATGTTGACAGAAACCTCAACCTCCCCAAAGCCTCATGAGCCAAGCCTCAGTCCCTCACTTTACCTCTGTCCCATTCTTGCAATGGCTTCTCCTACAATAGCTGCTCCCATGATGGCCTCTGATGGCCTCTCCCATTATGTCTGCTCACACAATGACCATTCTGCTTAAACCTAACTTCTTTGTATTGGCCCTTGTCAATACAACCCAAGTGATCAAGTAACTGCAATCTTAAGCTTTGTAGGAAGTCCATATTTAAGATACAGCACTACTGGCCCATCAATCCCCCAGTTGAATCTTATCCTAATCACAGGCCAATTTATAATGACCAATTAACCTACCAACTGGTATGTCTTTGGACTATGGGAGGAAACCTGAGCACCCAGAGGAAACCCAGGGAGGACATGCAAACACCTTACAGAAAGTGGCAGGGATTGAACCTGGGTTGCCTGTACTGTAATATGTTGTGCTAACCACTACACTACCGTGCTGCCCCACTTTTCAATTCCACTGGTTTTCATGTTTAGGAATTTTGAACCGACTGGGATTCTGTTTTTGGAGTGGAAATGCTTACTTTACCTTCTGTTCACTTTCATGAATGCATGAAAAATCAGGGCTCTCAGTGTATTTTTGCCCTCAGTAGCTGGAGAAGAGAATTTTTTTTGATCTGTGTTGTGAGTCTGATCTATGTGCTGCCTTTAGAGGACTCAATATACACAATCCTTGGACCATCAGAAACTATCATTTGTTCACCAGTCTGAACACAAAGCAAAGATTTTCATTTCTGTCTTGCATTTCACAACCTCAGGAAATCTGAAGGGATTTTACAGTCAACAAAGTTCTTTCATTCACTAAAATGCTGGAAGGAAGGCAGCTTGTTGTGCACAGCTTACATCCACAAGATGAAAGGGCAAATCTTCTTTATTCCGGGCCACGGGTGGCAGAGTAGGATCGTGATTAATGTAATGCTTTACAAAGTTCAAAATTTAAAATAAATTTATTATCAAAGTACATATATGTCACCACATACAACCTTGAGATTCAATTTCTTGCAGGTTTACTCAATAATTCCATAATATGATAATAACCATAATAGGATCAATAAAAGACTGCACCAATTTGGGTGTTCAACACTGTGCAAAACAGAACAAACTTTGCAAATACAGAAAGAAAGAAACAATAATAATAAATAAATAAACAATAAATATTAGGAACACGAAATGAAGAGTCCTTGAAAGGTGAGCCCATAGGTTGAGGGAACATTGCAATGAAGGGGCAAGTGAAGTTATCCCCTTTGGTTTAGGGGCCTGATGGTTGAGGGGTATTATCTGTTCCTGAACCTGTGGTGTGAGTCCTGAGGCTTCTGTACCTTCTTCCTGATGCCAGCTGCAAGAAGAGTGTGTGACCTGGGTACTGGGTGTCCCTGATGATGGATGTAGCACCAGTGATCAGAAGACTGGGTTTCAGTTCTCATCTCTGTCTGTATGCTCCCCCATGACTGCATGGAGTTTCTTCGGGTGCTCCAGGTTCCTCCCACATTCCAAAGATGCATGGGTAGGGTTGGTAAGTTGTGGGCATCCTATGTTGGTGCTGGACACATGGCTACACTTGTAGGCTGCCCCCAGCACATCCATGGACTGTGTTGGTCATTGACTCAAATTTTGCATTTCACTGTACAGAACATAGAACATCTAATGGTACATCACGGGAACAGGCCATTCAGCCTACAATGTTGTGCAGGATCAGCTAAAGCAAGTCAAAACACCCAAACACTAATCCCTCCTACACCATGTTCATGTCCCTCCATCCTCTTTATACTCATGTGCCTATCCAAATGTCTCTTAAAAGCTGCCAATGTATTTGTCTCTACTGCCATACCAGACAGTGCATTCCAGGCATCCACCACTCTCTGAGTAAAAAAATTTTCACATCCCCCTTGAATCTACCCCCTCTCACCTTCAATACATGCCCTCTGGTATTAGACATTTCAAGTGGGAATTGATTATCTCTGTCCACTCTATCTATTCCTGTCCTAACCTTATAAACCTCTATTAGATCTTTCCTCAGCATCTGATGCTTCAGACAAAACAACCTAAGTTTATCTGGCCTTTCATGATAACACATGCCTTCTAAACCAGGCAGCGTCCTGGTGAACCTCTTCTGCACCCTCTCCAAAGCCTCAAAGTCCTTCCTATTGTGGGGTGACCAGAACTATACACAATACAGATATGGTTTAACCAGAACTTTATGAAGTTCCAATATAATCTTCTGACTTCTGAACTCAATGCCCCAACTAAAAAAAATCAAGCACTCCATAAGCTTTCTCAACCACCTTATTGACCTGTTTAGCCACTTCAATCCCAAGATCTCTCTGCTCAGCAAAACTGTTAAAGATCTTGCCCTTAACAGTGTACTGTCTCCTTGCATTTGCCCTACCAAGGTGTAAAACTTCAGATTTATCTGGGTTAAACTCCATCTGCCATTTCTCAGCCCATATCTGCACTGATCTATATCACGCTGTTTTCTTGGCCAGTCTTCTACACTATCCCCTACTTCATCAATCTTGGTGTCATCGCAAATTTACTAACCCACCCATTTACATTTTCATCCAGGTCATTTACATACAGTACATCGCAAACAGCAGAGGCCCCAGCACAGATCACTGCTGAACTCCACTAATTACAGACCTCCAGCTCGAACAGTCCCTTTGACCACTACCCTCTGTCTTCTATGTACCAGCCAGTCCCGAATTCAAACAGCTAATTCGCCATGGATTCTATGCATCTTAATCTTCTGCATTAGCCTCCCATGAGGCACTTTGTCAAATGCCACATTAAAATCCATGTAGACAATATCCACTGCCCTACCCTCATCAACTTCTCTCATCACCTGGGCACAAAACTCAGTCAAGTTGGTAAGGCATGACTTGCTATGCTCAAAGCCGTGCTTGCTTTCCCTAATTAGGCCATGGTTTTCAAATGCTCATATATCCTACCCCAAGTATTTTCTCCAGCAGTTTCCCTACAACTGATGTGAGACTCACCAGCCTATAATTCCAAGGATCTTCCCTTGTTCCCTTAAATGTTTTAATGTATATGTGACAGATACAGCTAAACTTAAGATAATTTTATCTTATAGTGTTTAAGGGATAATCTCTCATAAGGTCACTAAGGTTTCCCAGGTCTTTCTCAAAAATACAAAGGATATTTTATGCCGGAAGGGACTGGATGGAGTACAGGAAGGTGACAGTGGGATGATTAGTCCAGAACTTAATAGCAACGATTGACAATTAGATGAGTTGTTATTTACAGTGAATGTACAAGAAAGGGCTATGTACATATGTACACTTACTAACATCAAATGGATTCATAATACTGTACAACAAATTGAAACCGCTTTTAGCCATGCACACTCTGCATGCCCAGAAGTTTAGTTAAACTCCTGTAATTTTACATTCCTGTAGGTAGATAATTTATTGGTGTCAGTAGAGAAAACTACTAATAAAACCGGAAACTAAAGTGGTTAGCATGATTTATAAAACATTAGCTCTATCAAAGCTGCCAATGGTGTCAACTGTCAAGGAACAAGTTATGACAGTGAAGGTGTCAGGCATGGAGCTCCTGTGTAATACTCTAAGCAGTAAAAGCAGCCAGTAACTGGATAAAGAGTGATATCCTCACTGACTGCATGGATTAATGTGGAAAAGAAGCATTTACAATGGTTTTGAGAAACTTGGGTCCATGCATTGTGAGCATATTCGAAGCCCAGAAAAAAGATTTCATACCACCTGCCCCATCTGTGGAAGATCAATTCTTCCCACATTGACCTCTCCAGACACTTCAGAACCCACAAACCAGGAGTGGGAGCAAGTCATCCTTGATTCTGAGGGATCCACTTCAGAGAAGATCTTACCTTGGATAAAAGTGGAGGGCTTTCTCACTTACCCTTCACATCTAGGACCAACTACAGAAAAACTTACTTTGGGCAAAAGTGGAATTAGTAGAACTGCTGCCTTATAAATTGTAGATTTCAATCTTGACCTCCGGTGCTGTCTGTGTGGAGTTTGCTGGATCTCCCTGTGACCACATGGGTTTCTACCAGGTGCTCTGATTTCTGCCCATGTCCCAAAGACTTTTGATTAATTGGTCACTGTAACTTGTCCCTAATGGATAGGTTCATGTTATAATCTGGGGGTAGTTGAGGGGAATGTAGGGAGTGTGATGGGTAGTCAACTTCCAAGCCCCAAAAGGATCTATTGCTAACCTCGGCATTTTAGCACTGTAATAGAAATTGTTTAAGGTTCAAGATGGTTCTCGTCCAATAAGTTAACCTTCTAACTAGTGTTCTTTGCTCACTCTTTTGACTTAGTCAAGGGAAACAATGGGTCCATGGTGACCTCATTAAACTATGAACCAATCAAGAGAAACAGGAAGGGTCCAGGTTGGCCTAATTAAACACTCCAGATGGCCTGATAATGTAGTTGAGAAATATTGCATACTACTGATGATGCCTATTAATAGAAACACAGTATAAAGGTTAGAAAATATTTGGGGTTGAGTAGAAAAGGCAGAGAAGAAACTGAATTTATTCCTCAGCCTTGGTTTCTGTGATGGGTAACTGGTTTGTCTGCAACCCTTTGGTATTTTTCTTTACAGTCTCTAAACTCCATCAAGCGCAGCCTGTTTGTTAACCTGCACTGGGATATTTTTGGACAGATGCAGACTTAGCTGGTGACTTTATCCTTACTGACTGTTATCCAGTGCTGTATCTCAGTGAAATGTTTTGTCTAGTAAATGTCCACCACCTGGACAGCATATCTGGTAACTGTGAAGGAAACTTGCATAGAAACAACAAATGCTGGAAGCACTCAGCAAGTCAGGTAACGTACATGGAAAGAAAAAAAATGTTAAAATTTTATGTTAGATTTTCCTGTTGCTTTTTTAAAAGTTGATTTTTAAAGTTACTTTTCTAATTTCTTTGCCTTGGGTTTGTTCAAATTTGTCACCAATGGCACGAATATTCCCAGCACTCGGAGATAGGTTTCAGATGACATAAGCAAGGCATCTCAGTCATTATGTCACGGCAAGCATTGACAACACCTGAGCAGATTGCATTATTTCACAGAATGAAGACTTTGAGATGCCCTGAGCTTATCTAAGGGTATGTCTAATCATGTTTCCAAAGTTGCACACATGGGCCTGCAGACAGCTAGTGGAATCAGGAAGGAGAATTATTTCAAGGATAGACACATCTGTCTCCTTTGCACTCTGGGCAATAGTCATTGTATATTTTGTTTGTACTAACATAATGCTCCAAGCAAACCAAGTGACTTCCTGAAACTCTAGTCAATGGCATGCCTCATAGCCCCACTCCACAGAACCATTGAGACCTCCAAATCTATTCCAACTCAATCCTGACATTGTCAACCGTTCTACTCTTTGCAAGTGCATCCAAGCTCCTCAGCTGCCTCTGTCTTAACTCTGACCAAGTCCAATTTGGTCACTGATGCTGCCTCTCAGTTACAAAATAACTTCAATTTAAAAATCCTGCTTTATTTTCAATTCTACTCAAAGCTTTATCAATACCACGGGCCTCCAAGGTAACTCTACACCTCCTGTTAGGTCTACATGTCAATCTTGAATTGAATATTTCACTAAAATTTCCCTCTTAAAGTTCTCTGCCTCAATACCACTTTTTCCTCATTTATTAAGGACCTTGAAATGTAGTTTGGACAGAAGATAGAAAAACATGAAGGTACATGCCACCTGGCTGAAGGACCACACTGTTATAAGACTTTTGAATGGTTCCCTAATACTACAAGATGGGCATTTGACCTCACAATTTAGCTCTTATGACTTTGCACCTCATTGTTTTTCTGACCTGCACTTTCTCTGTAGTTCTTGTACTTTATTCTGTATTCTGTTATTGCTTTTACCTTGCACTACATCGATCCACTGTGTAATGATTTGAACCGTATGAACAGCCTGCAAGACAAGTTTTTGGTACATGTGACAATAATAAACCAACTCCAATTCCAATAATTAGGTCATTAGTTCTTCGAACATGGAACAAGGAGTTGAATTTCAGCAGTGAGGTGTCAGTGACTGAATGAAGTCTGACATCAAAAAGCCATAATAACATTGAAGACCAAAGGGAAATGATTCCATTGATTGGGGGTGTACGCAGTACACAGAATACAGTAGTGTTGTAGGATGTCAGCCATCCCAGCTTCAGGATATCGCTGCAGGAGATACCCACAGCAAAGTCCCAGGCCTAATCATCTCAAGTTGCTTTCATCAGAATCAAATCAGGTTTACTATCACGAACATAGGCCATGAAATTTGTTGTTTTGCATCAGCAGTACAGAGCAATACATAAAATACACTATAAATACTGTGGTTTCTAGTTATTTAGGCCATTAGTTAATCAGGCCTCTGCTTATTTGGGACGACTTATAAAGAGCAAAAAGTAATCAAGAAAATAGATGTAATTCTCTTTGTTTATTTGGGACAGTTTGCTGCTTAATTGGGACAAGGAGACCGCTGCCAAACTAGTGTCAGTCACGTGCACTTGTGTGGACATTAGACACTATGCCATGCTTAGAGCAAACACTTTTTCAAATGACATCAGTTGTGTGTGTTTGTGTTCAAAAAGCAGTGATTTTGTCACTGAAAGTTAATGAGAAATAAGCAGTTAAGTCAATTCTGAACTGTTTTGCTCACTGCGGTTTCAAGCATTCAGGCTTGGAAATGCCAGAAATGACCAGAAGTGAAAATGAAACAATTTCTCTACTTCAGCAGGTTAGGGACTACATGTGTCCTCTCTGTATCTGACTGACCCACCCTGGCTCAAATATTGCCCAGGCCAGCTAATTAACATCATTCTGTACCCTAAGACCACCCTTGTCGAAATCAACAAAACCACTAAACATTATGTTATCTGTAAACTTATTAAACGTATCTCCTACCTTCTCATCTGAGTCATTGGCTGATATAAAAACAGCTATAAGAATATAGCTATAGCTTTGCTTCCTGCGGTACACGCTGGCATCCAAGCACACCACCACCTTCCTGCTCCTAATAGCAAACCAGATATGGATCCAATTTGCCAATTTTCCTTGGACTCCATTGGAACAGGCTTCTATGTGGGACCTTGTCAGAGGTGTATCTGAAGTACAGGCAAACCACATCAACTGCACTACCCTCATCAATATATTTAGTTACACTTTCAAAAAATGAATTAAATTAGTCAGACAGGATCTCCCACTACAAAACTCCTGACTGTCTCACAACAATAACTGCCTAAGAGTAGAATAAACCTGTCTCTCTACTTTTTTCCACTGACATCAGAGTCAGTTACTTACACTTGCTGCCATTTTAGAATAAAGGTACCACATGTGCTATATTCTGTTCATCTGGCACCTTACCTGTTGCCAGAGAAGATATAAATATCTCTGTTACAGCCTCATCAGTCTCCTCTCTTGGTTTACTTCATCGAACTTGAGAGATCTATCCAGCTTTATTCCCAACTCTTCTGCCCAACTAATACCTCACAATCTTTAATCACAACATGCTCTAGTATTTCACCACCCTGTCTGAAACCTCCAACTGTCATGTCGTCAGTAAATACAGATACAAAATATTCATTTAGGACCATGTTCACGTTTTCTGGATCCATGCAGAAAATGGCCCTTTAATGCCTAACTGTCCCCATTCTTTCCCTGCTTCCCCTCTTGCTCTTAATGAATTTATGGAATGCCTCAAGGTTTTCCTGACAGGGAATTAACTTGACAGTGATATTTTGTGGTTCCTTCTTACCCTCTTAAAGCTCCTTTACACACTCTGAAGGTAGCATGGTAGCGTAGTCGTTATAAGGCTTTAAAGCAGCCACTTGTAAGATTGGGGTTCGATTTCTGCCAATATCCATAAGTAATTTGTATGTTCTCCCTGTGACTGTGTACGTTTTCTCTGGGTGCTCTGGTTTTCTCCCACATTCCACAAGCATATGGTTAGAGTTAGTCAGTTGGTGCCGGAAGTGCAGAGACAGTTGTGGACTGTCCAGCACTAACTTTGCTGATTTGATTTAGTGCAAAATGATGTTTGTTTCTATGTATGTGTGACAATTAAAGATAACCGTTCTCTGCCTTTAAGAGCTCTCTTATTTTCACTAATCTATACGGTTACAGCTCCCGCAGCCCGCCTGGGGTACAGTACAGATGAGTGCTGCCCTAGTTGCCCCACTGCACTCGTCTGTAGCTAGCATATAATTCCTTGTACTTCTTTATCATTACTCTTTGACATCCCAATTTCTTTGCACTTGCTGTCTTTCTCCTTCACCCTCACAGGTACATGTTGGTCCTGAACACTCACTCTTTCAAGGATTCCCATCTCCAGAATGGAGCTTTACCTGAAAGTACCCGCTCCTGGTGTAGGTTAGTTCTCACTTACTTATCACCTGTTACACCATGGGCGTTTAGGGCAGCAATGAAGGTCCTTCATCTCTTGTGGTGTTCAGGACTTCTTTCATCATGTCAGTAACTTCCTCTCGGTTTTCATGACTGTCCCAGGAATACCATCGCATTCAGATGTAGAAGGATTCTTCACTGCTGTTTGTGTAACTATTTTGTTTTACCAGTCAGGCTTGCTGAACTGAACTGAACCCCTGAAAATGGAGCCCTCTGGTGGACCACTCTTAGTCTGTCCTCTACCCTTTGACCTGTTTGGCATGGGTGACTGTACCATAAAGCCCCGACTCCAGGCAACATATCTCCCTGGGTCATTGAGGCACGCAATGTCACCCTGGAGCGGACATGGCCCAAATGCGGAGTGAGAGACACTGATGTGGGTCGATAGCTCACAGACTTTAATGCACACAGTATTACAGGCAAAGAAAACAATAAATACTAGGCCAAGCAGGGCCATTAACTAAAACTCTCAAATGGAAAACAAAGCCTACACTGTGGCTGAAAGGAACAACTAAGAATTAAATGAATACTGCTAGTCTTCAGATTCAGTTGACTCAACAGTCCAATTTCTCAGGCAAGGAGGAATGCAGGAAGCGAAGTGTTGTTGTGTTCATGTCCAAGTCTTGACAAAAATTACGACGGAATGAATGGAGTTAAATACTATCGTAATAAAACAATAATTAACTGACATGTGCATATTCATGAGCACAATTGTGGAATCTCTGGTTGTGACACGCAAGCCTCCAAACTACGACAAGGTAGTGGTCCTCTTGGAGGGCAGGTTAGTTCAGAACTGTGTAATGACATTCAAATTTAGCCCCTTAATCCCCGGACCATCTCTATGCCTTTCTTTCACTTTGAAACTTCCTGTGTTATGATTACAATCCCCAAAGTGCTCAACCACTGACACATCATCCACTTGTTTGGCTTAATTTCCTAGGATTAGTCCTAGCACTAAGACTAGTCTATCTGTGTCCTGACACTGAGAGATCTCATGGATATGGTCCAAATGCAGGCAAATGGAAGTAATAGATTTGGGCAAAAAGCTTGGGTTGGCATGTACACGATGGGCCAAAGGGCCTGTTTCTCTATATGGCTCTATGACGCTATATACTTTAAAAATTTACCCTAATCCTTCCATATTAAGGTGATCCCTACTAATGTTGGGGAAGGTAAAATCCTTTCTTTTGCACCCCTGTTCCTTGTACACCTGTGTGTTATTTGTCTACATTTCTAGTCCTCTATCTCTTGCTGACTGTTGGGAGGTCTCCGGTATAATTCCAGCATTGTGATCACCACAGATTGTTAATACAGCTTATAGCGTAACCAGCTCAGTAAGCATCCATGGTATCTTCAGCTTTGTGAATACTCCACGGTGATTCGATGCACAGCTCCATCTGTGCAATGCAGTCAGCCAGGAGCTTCAGCTGGACACCCTTCCTGCACTGGTTACCAGGGTTACTAGGTTATCAGGAAGTCTCGCTGATCTCCCCATCAATCGCAGGAGGAACGCAGCAAAGTTCTGACTTCCCCATTGTACCTTTGGATTCAGCATCAAGTTAGACTCCCATCCCCTATGGTTTAGAGTACAGGTCACACTAGGGAATATTGCCCCTTTTACATACCAGAACTGATATCCCATCGAGTTCTGCTCTGGTCTGTGTGCGGTGAGTAAGGCCTAATCACCATTTCCTATGCTCACTCCCAGGCCCTTCTTCCTCACCATTGGCTCTGGGTGTACAACGAAACACTGTTCATTCAGGTCCCTTGGAACTTTGGTGCTGCCAGCTGAGCATGTTTTCTGGGCATCGGATGTTAGTGGATTCAGATACAAGTGCACTTTCATTTCACTTCTTTTAAGTATGTCACGCTGTGGTGCAACATGTTTCTGAGCAAGGCCTCTCAGTCAATGGAAGCAGGGGATATACAAACACTCCTGACCCTGACTCTGGCTAGAAACCCTCCTGCATTCCTAACCCCTTGTCTTTCAGACTCTAATCAGAGCTCCAGCCATCACTTCTGACCACACACACCTCTTACACTCTGGCTCACATCCCAGCCTAATAAGTCAGCCAGATGCCAGATGACCAGGATTTCCAAACTATCAGGTGACAGATTATTGGAGTTTTGTATCCCTTGCCTTCTGATCCAGAGCTTTTGGAGGATACGGAATGGTCAGGGCCAGTGAAGGCATCAATGTCCATGGGGCTGATGTACATTTCTTCTGATGCCAGTGTAATAGCTGTCCAGGTGTTTGGGAGGCCTGTAGGAGTGGGGCTGTGAGCTCGAGAACAGGAACCTCAACCTATACGAATTCTGGGATGTTCTGGTGTTGACTGTGTGGATGCTGCCATCTCATTTCAGGGCATCACCTGTGCAGCCTCACAGTCTGAAATCTCTTCATTCTTCCTCTGTCAAACTGGACACAAAGTCCTACAGGGAATCCTATCAACTGGAATTGTTTATTGGCAGCCCAAAGTGACCAGCTCAAAATAAATGATTAAAAAAAAGATTAGTCTTATTTGTCACAGGTACATCGAAACACAGAAACATATAGTGAAATATGTCATTTGCCCCAAATCAAATCATGCCTCTGGCACTGACATAACATGCCCACAACTCACTAACCCTAACGGTCATTTTTACAGTGTGGGACGAAACTGAGCTCCAGGGGAAACCCATGGGGTCACAGGGAGCATATACAGACTCCTCACAGACAGTGAAAGGAATTGAACCCTGATCTTAAACCTATGGGGTCACAGGGAGCATATACAAACTCCTCACAGACAGTGAAAGGAATTGAACCTGATCCTAAACCCATGGGGTCACAGGGAGCATATACAGACTCCTCACAGACACTGGCAGGAATTGAACTCCGATCCTAACCCTATGGGATCACAGGGAGCATATACAGACTCCTTATAGACAGTGAAAGGAATTGAACCTGATCCTAAACCCATGGGGTCACAGGGAGCATATACAGACTCCTCACGGACAGTGAAAGGAATTGAACCTGATCCTAAACCCATGGGGTCACAGGGAGCATATACAAGCTCCTCACAGACACTGGCAGGAATTGAACCATGATCTTAAACCCATGGGGTCACAGGGAGCATATACAGACTCCTTATAGACAGTGAAAGGAATTGAACCCCGATCCTAAACCCATGGGGTCACAGGGAGCATATACAGACTCCTCACAGACAGTGAAAGGAATTGAACCTGATCCTAAACCCATGGGGTCACAGGGAGCATATACAGACTCCTCACAGACACTGGCAGGAATTGAACTCCGATCCTAACCCTATGGGATCACAGGGAGCATATACAGACTCCTTATAGACAGTGAAAGGAATTGAACCTGATCCTAAACCCATGGGGTCACAGGGAGCATATACAGACTCCTCACAGACAGTGAAAGGAATTGAACCTGATCCTAAACCCATGGGGTCACAGGGAGCATATACAGACTCCTCACATACAGTGAAAGGAATTGAACCTGATCCTAAACCCATGGGGTCACAGGGAGCATATACAGACTCCTCACAGACACTGGCAGGAATTGAACCCTGATCTTAAAACTGTGCACTATAAAGCATTGCGCTAACTGCTACGTTAACATGCCTATAGCACAGAATCTAAAAGAAAAACTGCAGATGTTGGAAATCTGAAACAAAATGCTACGGGCACTTAGCAAGTCAATCAGTGTTTGTGGGAAGAGAAACAATTGATGTCTCAAATCTGAAAACTATAACCAAACAAACAGACAGAATCTGGCTAATTCCTCCAGGAAAGTCTCTGTTAAAGGGCCGTGGATCCTAAGCACTGAAAGTTAAAGGACTCTGCTCACTGGGTCAGAGAACAGGTAACTAGTGTATGTACAGTTCAGCATCCTGTTACATCCAATGTCCACTGACATGGTGTGGCTAGCATCTAAAGGTACATTCCTTAAAATCTTGTAGTAAAACATTCACTTCTGCAAGGTGGATTTTCCAATGTCACAGGAAATGCCTGTCAGTTCTCCAAGGGATGGAGATGTAACCTCAGTGAAGAAAGAAACATTTTTTGACATATTCACTCAAGGTTTGTGGCTTTCCAGACTGTGCCAACATTTACTTGCTCATCCTAGAGAAGATATTGGTGAATTGTCTTTGTAACCTGCTACAGTCCTTTAGGTATGGGTATAGTGACAATGCTGCTGGGGAGATAATTCAAAGCACATTTATTATCAAAGAATGTATATATTATACATCTTGATATTTGTCTGCTTACAGGCAGCCACAAAGCAAGAAACGCAAATAACCCTAGTAAAAAACAACCAAAAACCACTGTGCGGAGAAAGAGACAGAGAGAAAAACACACATACATCATGCAACCAATAGAAGCAAAGCAGCAATATCTCGAACAAGAGTGAGTCCGAGATCTGCTCCCAGACCAGTTGGAGTAGGCCCAAGCCTTGCTCCCCGGTCCATCACACCAGCAGAGCAGAAACGTACAGCAGCCGGATCAGTTCACAGCCTCTGCGCCGCAAGGACAAGAATAAACATTCGCGAGAGAGCGAGCGAAATTAACCGACCCTCACCTCCATACCCAACACTCGGGCTTCCAGTCTATCTGAGTCAACATTTAAATGCCAGGATTTGACCCAGTGAGGTAAAACAACTTTATGGGAAGTCAGACAATGATATCTCCCTGAAAATAATAAGGAAGCTTTATTTCATATTGCAACACTCTAGACAACTGGTGAAACCACATATCCAAGGAAATAATTTTAAATTCCAAATATTTTTAATGTTGGGATCTGTGAACCGATTTGTGTTTAACAAGATCTCTCACTCAGCAGTCTGCTAATGAACACATAACTTGAAATAGTGATGCCATTTGGAGGATAAATAAATATCAGAATTTGCTTTTGCAGTTTGTGATTCTTCCACCTCTTGTGTACTCTTAGCATATTGCTTAAATAAACCCCAGATTGTGCCGACAGTAATGAGCCCACTCTCCAAAACAATAACATTGGTTATTTTACAACCCACTCGAAGCCAAACAGCTCCTCACTTTCTGTGGAGCAGATTTTTCTGCTTCCAGGGTAGCTTTCTCCTCTTTTTTATGAAGTCCCAGTTAGACTGAAATGAAAGGCAAACGTCTTGATGTAGTGAAATGCAAATTGTCAAGTTTGAAAATGATTTCAAATATTGCAAAAACTATTTCTGACACATTGCTTTCTTCATGGCTGCAGTGCATTGGTGAATGGCTTGAAATGTTTCTCTAAAGCAGGACATTAAAAAAGCACATGTATTAGCTTTAAAGTGAATCCAAAGGCTTTGATGTCCACCTGGCTAGGGACAGCCTGTCATTCAGGATATAGTTAGTATATAAAAGCAGAACATATGTGTTATTATGAGGAACTGAAGTACTTGTTCAATCGCTTCCTACCTATGTTCGTGACACTTCTCACGCTCTTAAACTTTTTGATGATTTTAAGTTCCCTGGCCCCCACCGCTTTATTTTCACCATGGATGTCCAGTCCCTATATACTTCCATCCCCCATCAGGAAGGTCTCAAAGCTCTCCGCTTCTTTTTGGATTCCAGACCTAATCAGTTCCCCTCTACCACCACTCTGCTCCGTCTGCGGAATTAGTCCTTACTCTTAATAATTTCTCCTTTGTCTCCTCCCACTTCCTCCAAACTAAAGGTGTAGCTATGGGCACCCGTATGGGTCCTAGCTATGCCTGCCTTTTTGTTGGCTTTGTGGAACCATCTATGTTCCAAACCTATTCTGGTATCTGTCCCCCACTTTTCTTTCGCTACATTGACGGCTGCATTGGCGCTGCTTCCTGCACGCATGCTGAGCTCGTTGACTTCATTAACTTTGCCTCCAACTTTCACCCTGCCCTCAAGTTTACCTGGTCCATTTCCGACACCTCTCTCCCCTTTCTAGATCTTTCTGTATCTATCTCTGGAGACAGCTTATCTACTGATGTCTACTATAAGCCTACTGACTCTCACAGCTATCTGGACTATTCCTCTTCTCACCCTGTCTCTTGCAAAAATGCTATCCCCTTCTCGCAATTCCTCTATCTCCACCGCATCTGCTCTCAGGATGAGGCTTTTCATGCCAGGACAAAGGAGATGTCCTCCTTTTTTAAAGAAAGGGGTTTCCCTTCCTCCACTATCAACTCTGCTCTCAAACGCATCTCCCCCATTTCACGCACATCTGCTCTCACTCCACCCTCCCGTCACTCCACTAGGAATGGGGTTCCCCTGGTCCTCACCTACCACCCCACCAGCCTCCGGGTCCAACATATTATTCTCCGTAACTTCTGCCACCTCCAACAGGATCCCACCACTAAGCACATCTTTCCCTCCCCCCCTGCTTTCCGCAGGGATCGCTTCCTACACGACTCCCTTGTCCATTCGTAACCCCCCATCCCTCCCCATGGATCTCCCTCCTGGCACTTATCCTTGTAAGCAGAACAAGTGCTACACGTGCCCCTACACTTCCTCCCTTACCACCATTCAGGGCCCCAGACAGTCCTTCCAGGTGAGGTGACACTTCACCTGTGAGTCGGCTGGGGTGAAATACTGCGTCCAGTACTCCCGATGTGGCCTTTTATATATTGGCGAGACCCGACGCAGACTGGGAGACCGCTTTGCTGAACACCTACGCTCTGTCCGTCAGAGAAAGCAGGATCTCCCAGTGGCCACACATTTTAATTCCACATCCCATTCCCATTCTGACATGTCTATCCACGGCCTCCTCTACTGAAAAGATGAAGCCACACTCAGGTTGGAGGAACAACACCTTATATTGCGTCTGGGTAGCCTCCAACCTGATGGCATGAATATTGACTTCTCTAACTTCCGCTAATGCCCCACCTCCCCCTTGTAACCCATCCGTTATTTATTTATATACACACATTCTTTCTCTCTCTCTCTCCTTTTTCTCCCTCTGTCCCTCTGACTATACCCCTTGCCCATCCTCTGGGTTTTTCCCCCCTCCCCGTTTTCCTTCTCCCTGGGCCTCCTATTCCATGATCCTCTCATATCCCTTTTGCCAATCACCTGTCCAGCTCTTGGCTCCATCCCTCCCCCTCCTGTCTTCTCCTATCATTTTGGATCTGCCCCTCCCCCTCCCACTTTCAAATCTCTTACTAGCTCTTCTTTCAGGTAGTCTTGACGAAGGGTCTCGGCCCGAAACGTCGACTGTACCTCTTCCTGGAGATGCTGCCTGGCCTGCTGCGTTCACCAGCAACTTTGACGTGTGTTGCTGGTACTAAAAGACCACCATTTTGCAAAGTCAACAACAGTTGCTTCTAAAGAATCTCCTCATTTCACTCTCCTATTGATTTACCTTATGGCTTATGTGCCAAAGGATCTAAACAATTATTTTTAGTGGTGATGGCAATAAACTCTGTGCTCAGTTGATGCAGGATAGGCTTGTGAAACAACGGGTGGAACAGGATCACAGGTTCAGTTCTGACTTCTGTGTGGAGTTTGCACTTTTTCCCTGAGATCCCGTGGGTTTCCTCAGATGCTCCGAATTCCTCCCACATCCCAAAGACTGGGAGGTGAATTGGCCGATGTACATTGCCCCTCCACACAGGTGAGTGTTAGAATATTCTGGGGGGGGGGAGGGAGAAGTGAAAGAAGAAGAAATGATTTGATGGGAATGATAGCAAAAGTAGAAAAGCTGGAAGAGAAAATATAGCTGGATTTTTTCAAATCTGACAAAAAACCCAAAACAACAAAATGAAATCACAGAGCGTTGAATCCCTCATCACCTGAGAACACAGTCATTACCAATACCTCTTTGTTATTTTGATTACGCCCCGTTACAGGACATTAGTTCCTTCCCATCATGTTCATATTCAAAGTGCCTCTCCGTTGCCGTACTTGCATCGTTGACCTTTTAAGAATCATTTCTCCTTTCATATTTGCTTTGCGGTTCATTAGTCTCAGCGATGTCATCAGATGAAGCTGAAGAAAGTCACCATGACCTCCTTGAATCCATTCTAGCTACATGTTGATTAATAATCCAATGATGCTTTCATTCAGGGAATGTGCTTTCATAGTGCACACTTTGTGTTTCCCATAGTGTCATAGATACAGGAATGTTGGGAGAATAGGAAAGTTAGTGAGCAACAGGACTGCTCAGTGTGTAGGCATTGGCTTGGTGAGCCAAATAGTCTTTTTCTATGCTGTAAGAAAATATGGAATATGGATCTGAGATCCAATGTGCATCCACTCCATACTTGTAAGTGTAAGCTGCAGTGAGAACTTGGTTGTCCAACTCTTGCACTCACTGTCATGGAATGAGAATGGAAAGGATTGCAAGAGGCTGTAGGGGGCTGTAGATTCAGCTAGTTCCATCACTGGTAGAACCCTCCCTGCCAATAGAGACATCTCCTAGAGTTCCGGAGATTGTCCTTCAAGGAGGTAGCATCCATCTTCAAAGACCCTCACCATTGGATCATTCACTCTTCTTATTACTACCACCGGGAAGGAGATAGAGGAACCTGAAGACCCACACTCAGCATTTTACGAACAGTTGCTTCTCCTCTGCCATCAGGCTTCTGAATGGTCCATGAATGATGAAAGTTATCTTGGTATTCATAGCTTACACAACTATTTACTTTTGTAACAAGGTAATATTTATTTCTTGTTCTGTGCTGCTGCTGCAAAACAACAAATTTCACAAAATAGATCAGGGAAAATGAACTGATTTTGATTTTGCTTTACTGTTGCTGCTGGATCTTGCATAAGTCTCTTGAGACCAAGATAAAGGGGTGTCACGATCGGAAGTGAGAGCCGATTTTGCGTGCTCTCCCGTAATCTTTACTCTCTCTGTGGCACTGAGGCTAGGAAGCTGCCTGGCTGCTCCGGGGCTCGGGTCTAAGGACTCATTTTGGTTCACAACGTCATTGCTCACTTCTGTTGTTAGCAAGTTTGTTTTTCTTTCTCTGTGCATCTGGTGTTAGTCTTCATTTTCTTTTTAAAAATTGGGTTCTTTTGAGTTTCTTGCTTTGTGGCTGCCTGTAAGCAACGAAATCTCAGGATGTATAATTTATATATTTTTTGATAATAAAGTTTACATTAATAGAGTCATAATTATAAAATCATGCAGCATAGAAACAGACTTTCAGACCAGCACAAGCAAAACAGCCTGTCTAAAAACCCAAATTACAACCCTTGGACCCTGGCCTTCACCTGCTCCACCTGCTAAGTTATGATTCTATAGTTGGTTCTGTTGCATCTGGTCTCGTGCACTCCAGGGCTACAATTAATTATCGGGCAAGTTATAGGTTACATGAGGAACTCAAACCAATGGTGTCTTAATCAGTTCCAGCCTCAGTTTAGTCAGTCATTCAAATAAATAGAGCAACAATAATCATTGTCCTCCTAATGTGCTGCAGTAGGCAAGTGATCTCTGTGTAGAATGCCCTGGTAGCGCCCATGTCAACGATTCCTAAGTGACACTCAGCACATCTGCTGTAAAGGTTGGTATTCTTCGTAGCAGTCGCGTTTGGCTGGATGTACAGCTGATGGACTCCAGACTATGGGGGTCACTTTCCACATCCCTTAGTAATAGCAAAAGCTGTTAGCGCACAGAATGTGTTCTAATTTCCCGCTTTTGTGAACCTGTATTTCTGGGCTAGTAGTGTTTGCTTAAAAAATCTTATATTGCAGTAATGACCGCATTTCAAATGTACTTAGTAATCCATAAAGGGCTTTCAATTTTCTTATATAAAATTTTTCTGTTTTTGTTGCAACAGCAATGATTCCTATACCTCACATTACACACAAAACACACTTCTTCTGCTGTCCACTGTGCTGCAGTAATTGATTAGCCCATGTTGTTACTGAATGTCTATGAATGTAATGGCAAGTTTATTTATAGTAAGATGAACAATGGCCTACTCAGCTCTATTTCATTCTCTCTTAATTATGAGTAAATGCACTAATATATGAACAGACAAAATGTGTACTCAACAGTTTTGTTAAATACACATATGTAGACCTAACAAGACCAAACAGATGTAGACCTTTAAATATTCACAGTGTGCATTTTGCAATAAATTTCCTGAAGCAGTTTTTAATTGAGTGTGAGAGTGAATTAGGATGATGAACTGTTCCTTTCGTTCTTTTACACCGGAGTATATCTCATTTACTCATGCAGCGACTTTAATCACATATTGGGCATAACATGATGTGGCCAACACATTTTGACATAGATGGCAGGATTCTTCATTTGAGACCTCAGTAATGTCCAGCAAGGAATTTTGAATTTTTCTCTGCCTTGATTAGATTTCTGAACTCCCTGCTGCATCGTATTCAAAGTGTCACTGGTTAGTCTGTTTCAGTACAATATTTGATATTAATGCCCTTTAATTTGTTATTAATGTGTGATTCATCTGTAGATTTTATCTTGACCTTCATAAGTTATCATGTGTTATGTGTGTTATGTGTACTACTGTGCTTTACACCCTGGTTTGAAGAGACACTGTCTCATTTCTATATACATTATATGGTTATATACATTATATACATGTATATAGTTAAAGAACAATAAACTTGACTTGATACTGAAAGTATAGCCGAAAGAAGAAACAAGTTAGTCTGTTATCTGACTGATGTCCAAAGGAATCCCAAGCTAATCCCACTGTCCATCCCAGATACAAGGGATCCTACAGGTGCTAGAAATCTTCAGCACACATACAAAAGGTAGGAGGGACTCCATAAATCAGGCAGAATCTATAAGCAGTGAGTGTTTTAGGCCGAGGCCATTCACCAAGACTTATGAATAACATTTTTACAAATATCAGAGTGGGAAGTGGTATTTTCAAGGTAACTATGAAAGGCAGTTAGTTCGCAAAAGATGTCAGCAGACAGTCTGTCTCTGGAGATGGAAACAGAGTGATGGAGAAAGGAGAGAGAAGTGTCAGAGATGGACCAAGTAAATGTGAGTGCAGAGTGGAAGTTGGAGGCAAGGCAGATGTAATTGATGAGATTGGAATGGATTCAAGAAACAGCACCAATGCAGTAATCAATGCAGCAGAGAAAGAGTTGGGGAGCATTACCAATAGACTTGGAGCATGGGCTATTCCACATAGCCAACAAAAAGCTGGGGCCCATGCAATTGCCCATGGCTACTCCTTTGTTTGGGGAAAGTGAGAGGAGCCAGTATTCAAATTAGGAATTAAATTTTAATCTAAATACCAGTTAATTGGCCACATGGATGTTATTGGGTGGCATGGGCTCGTTGGGCTGGGAAGATCATAGTTGGGAATATCCAAGGATACATATTGTATTGAAAGGACAGGTAGATTGGCAGAGGGGCTGGGGTGGTTCTGTCATTAAAATATCATTAGCAGTCAAATCCTTAGAAGGAGGTGATAAGGATGAGAAGATGTAAAATGCTTGTCAGTAGAGTCAAACTACAAGGGTAAAAAAAACCCTGACTGGAGTTGTATACAAGTGGTCGAACAGTGGCCAGAATGTGGAATACAAATTACAATAGGAGATAGAAAAGACATGTAATAAGGGCAATATTATGGTAGTCATGAGAGATTTCAATAT
The DNA here is from genome assembly GCF_963921235.1 of Mobula hypostoma. Taxonomy (NCBI): domain Eukaryota; kingdom Metazoa; phylum Chordata; class Chondrichthyes; order Myliobatiformes; family Myliobatidae; genus Mobula; species Mobula hypostoma. Next base: position 43,226,103 of record NC_086121.1, on the reverse strand, counting down.
GCAGGTAGATTGGTAAAATCAGGTTGGTGTTTTATTCAAAGAGAGGATTTGTAGGATGCCTACAGGATGACTTTATGAGCAGCTTGTGGTTGAGCTTACTAGGGGAAAGGCTATTCTGGATGTTGTGTAATGACCAGATTTGATTAGGGAACTTAAGGTAAAGGAACCCATAGATCTAGTGATCATATATGATAGAATGCACCCTGCTATTTGAAGCTAAAATCGTATATATCAGTATTACATTGGAGTAAATGGAAGCAACTCAGAACATGCAGGATAGATACATTCCAAAGAAAGCAACCAAGGCTGACAAGGGAAGTCAAAGGTACTAAAGCAAAAAAGAGGGCATATATCAAACATTAGTGGGAAGTTAGAGGATATAGAAGCTTTTAAAAACCAACAGAAGGCAATTAAAAATCAATCTGGAGAGAAGAGGTGAAATATGAATGTAAGCTAGACAATGATATAAAAGAGGATACCAAAAGTTTTTTCTTTAATCAGATACAGGTAAAAATAGGGAAAAAAAGAGGTGGGAATAGATATTGGACAACTGGAAAATGACATTGGAGAGGAAAAGAAAGGGCAGACAAACTTAAGTATTTTGCATCAGTTTTCGCTGTGGAAGACAACAGCATTAATTTGAGAGTGTCATGGGTCAGAAGTAAGTGTATTTGCTATTAATAGGGAGAAGGTGCTTGGGAAGCTGAAAGGTCTGAAGGTTGATAAGTCACCTGGACCAGATGGACTATACCCAGGGTTCTGAAAGAGGTAGCTGAAGAGATTGTGGAGGCATTAGTAGTGATCTTTCAAGAATTACTAAATGCTGGAATGGTTCCGGAAGATTGGAAAGATTGGAAAGGATTGGAATGTCACTACACTTTTTAGGAAGGGAGGGAGGCAGAAGAAAAGAAATTATAGGCCAGTTAGTCTGACTTCAGTAGTTGAGAAGATGTTGGAGTCCATCATTAAGAATGAGGTTTTGGGGTACTTGGAGGCAGATGATAAAATAGGCCAGAGTTAGTACAGTTTCCTTAAGGGAAAATGCTGGCTGACAAATCTGTTGGAATTCTTTTAGGAAATAATAGACAGGATAGATAAAGGAGCATCAGTGGATGTTGCTTACTTGGCTTTTCAGAAGGCCTTTGACAAGACGCCACAGTTGAGGCTGCTAAACAAAGCAAGAGCCAATAGTATTACAGGAAAGATAATAATATGGACAGGTTTGCAGATGATATGAAAGTAGGCGGAAGGGCAGGTAGTGTTGAGGAAGCAGAGAGTCTGCAGAAAGTCAGGAGAAGAAATGCTAGATGGAATATACTGTAGAGAAATGCATGGCCATGCACTTTGGCAGAAGGAATAAAGGCATAGACTGTTTTCTTAATAGAACATAGAAAATAGAACAGTACAGCACAGAATCAGGCCACTTGGCCCACAATGTTGTGCCAAACTGGCTAAAAAGCTAAGCAAAAACACCCGAACACTAATCCCTTTTACCTCCTCAATGTCCATACCCCTCCACCTCCTTTACATCCAGGTGCCTATCCTAATGTCTCTTAAAAGCCTCTTATGTATTTGTCTCTACCACCATATCAGGGCATTCCAGGCATCCACCACTCTCTGAGTAAAAAACTTACCCTCACATCCCGCGTAGACCTATACCCCCTCACTTTCAATGCATGCCCTCTGTGACTTCCCTAACGCAATGTTATATGGATCACCACCTGGTATGATCCAAAGGCTAGGAATATCTTCACCTTACATGTACAGATATACTTCTTGATCTGCCACCATGAGGCTCCAAATCTTAGTCAGCAATGATTGAAAGAGAAACTTTACTTTGTTTTTATTGCCCGTTAAAGATCTGGAGATAGGATCTGAACCAGGAGGGAGGGTGTATCTATACACAAGCTCTTCATCCCTCCTCCTGGCAATTGCAAGACATCCCTGCCCTACCTGGGTGCCATAGCAGTTAGCACAACACCATTACAGCTTGGGGCGTCGGAGTTCAGAGTTCAATTCTGACATTGTCCGTAAGGAGTACCGTACCTGTATGTCCTCCCTGAGGAATGTGTGGGTTTTGTCCGGGTGATCTGGTTTCCTCCTAATGCTCAAAGATGCACGGGTTAATAGGTCAATTGGTCACTGCAAACTGTTCCGTCATTAGGCTGGGTTAAATAGGTGGGTTGCTGGTGGAGGGCCATGAGTAACCCGAGGTAATTTCTAAAGTGAGCACATGTTCGGCACAGCATTGTGGGCCGAAGGGCCTGTATTGTGTTGTATGTCTTCTATGTTTCTATGTTTCTAGGTGGCATGGCTCAGAGGACCAGAAGGGCCTGTTCCACACGGTATCTCTAAGTAAATAAACAAAATACCTCCCATGTTCCAGTATACGCACCACACCCAGCAGGACCACTGTCACGGTCAGAACATCTAGTGTAAAATACCTCCCATCTTCCAGTATACATACCATACCCAGCAGGACCACTGTCACGGTCAGAACATCAAGTGTAAAATACCTCCCATCTTCCAGTATACGCACCATGCCCAGGAGGACCACTGTCACGGTCAGAACATCTAGTGTAAAATACCTCCCATCTTCCAGTATACGCACCATGCCCAGGAGGACCACTGTCACGGTCAGAGCATCTAGTGTAAAATATCTCCTATATTCCAGTATACGCACCACACCCAGCAGGACCACTGTCACGGTCAGAACATCAAGTGTAAAATACCTCCCATCTTCCAGCACATGCACCACACCCAACAGGACCACTGTCACGGTCAGAACATCAAGTGTAAAATACCTCCCATCTTCCAGCACATGCACCACACCCAGCAGGACCACTGTCAGAACACCACGTGCAAAGTAGTGATAAGGTGGAGAAACGAGAGTAAACCTCATTCAGACTCGTAAGGTTCAAGGCAAAACTGAGTTTGTTGTCTTATGTATGCACAAGTACAACAAAAAACATTCAGCAGCTTTGTATAAGCAACATTCACAGGAAAAACATAAATTATACACTATTCTTGTAGGAAGAAACAAATCAGAACCTAAAAAGCAGCAGGTCAGTCACTAATGGTATGCCAGCTGGCTGAAGGGAAGTAGCTGGGAAGCAGGTGACTGCTCTGTAACAAACTGCACAAATAAGTTTCCGGTGAGTAAGGAATTCTTTTAAGAGTGCAACTGTAGTTACAGTTTCTCTGTAAGTCAGCAACTCTTTTTCCAAAATGCAGCTCAATTTCAGCAGGCAGCATCAAAGCCTGTTTTTACTTCATGCATGTCAATGTTGCAAATCCCTGTCTGTGAATGGGGAGAAAATTCAGAAACCGGAGGTGCAAAGGGACTTGGGAGTCCTCTTGTAGGATTGTCTAAAGGTTAACTTGCAGGTTGTGTCAGTGGAAAGGAAGAGAAATACGATATTAGCATTCATTTTGAGTGGACTGGAATACAAAAGCAAGGATGTGATGCTCAGGTTTTATAAGGCACTCGTCAGACCGCATTTGGAGTATTGTGAGCAGTTTTGTACCTTTTATACAGAAAAGATGTGCAGGCATTACAGTGGGTCCAGAGGAGGTTCACCAGAATGATTCCAGGAATAAAAGGTTTAACATATGAGGAGTGTTTGATGGCTGTGATTGAGGGGGATTTCATTGAAACCTATCACAGGGCCCAGATAGAGTGGATGTGGAGAGGATGTTTTCTATAGTCGGGGAGTTTGGGACCAGAGGCCACAGCCTCAGAACAGACGAACATGACTTTAGAACAGAGGTGGGGAAGAATTTCCAGAGTTTGGTGATTCAATGGAATTCATTGGCACAGACGGCTGTGGAGGCCAAGTAATTGGGTATATTTAAAGTCAAGATTTATAGGTCCTTAATTAGTAGGGGCTTCGAGGGTTATGGTGAGACAGCAGGAGAATGTACAGTAGTTGAGAGGGATAATAAATTAGACATGATAGAATAGCAGAGCAGATTCTGGGCCCAATCGCCTAATTCTGCTCCTGTGCCTTCTGGTCTTACGGTCTGTTATCCCTAAATGAAATAAAAATAAATGTTATGGAGGGTTACATTGTCCCTTGTAGTGGGAAGCTCCTTGGGGATTGTTACTGGGAGAGGCTTCCCATTAAAGGTGTTCCATTGAGATGCACTGTATCTGTAAAGAGCAGAGTTGAGAAGTTGCCCCTCCTGACCTGGCCAAACTCACGTGATCCTCGTATAAGTTCTGATCGTGATATTTAAGGTGGTAAACAGCAGTTGGAGATTTTAAGCCGTTAAAGTCTTAGAACCAGGAATTATTTCAGACTGTGTGAAAGAAAATCTTTTTCAGACTGGATCATGTGTGCTCAACCTTGACCAGCAATAGATTATTCTACCATGGGAACATCAATCAAACAGGTGAATTGCAGTCATTTCCCCACAGCAACATTTCTCTTTTCTGTCTGTGGAAAATTCTCAGGAAACATTCAATAACTTAGAAAATGTGACACAAGAGAGTGCAGATGCCGGAACCTGAAGCAGCAAACTATGCTGGAGGAACTCAGTGGGCCAAATAGCATCTCTGGGGGGAAGAGGAACTGTCTTCAAAAGAGGCATGTCTCAAACCATAGCAGATTTCAAAATCTGCATGGCCATATCCATTCTGCAAGATATCAAGATAAGACACCAGCTCAGTGGTAAAGCTTAAAGTAAGGAATGGGTGAGTTTGTATTCTTCATCAATATCAAATCTAGTCATTCAAACCATACAGATACACCATACAATTTAAGGCTAATTTCTACCCCGATGAGTTGGTAACAGTTGCTGATATATTCTAAAACCGAGCAAGAATGTCATTAACTCACAGTAAGTCAACATCAGACCAGCACTGACTAAAAATGAGCCAAACTTCAATCTTAGTATGCCATGAGGAATCATAAGAAACAGACAATAAGCTGAAGAATCAGCAAGAGATTATGTTTATGCATTATTATTAATTGAAAGACACAATTTACTTATCTGCCTTCTGCAGAGCTTCTGTAGGAAAGTCCATAGAATTTTTATGTCAACAGATACGTGATAAAGTCAAAGGGAGATATAGCACAGAAATAGACCCTTTGGCCCATTGAGTCTGTACTGTCCATCAAACATCGGCTTACACTAATCTCAGTTTTTGTTCTTCATCTCCTCCCCTACCCTACGTTCTATCTCACAACTACACTCTAGTAATTTACAGTGGCCAGTTGACCGAAAAGCAAACCAGAGAACCTGGAAGAACCCCATATGGTCACAGGGAGAATTTGCAAACTCCAGACAGACAGCAGCAGAGGTCAGGATTAAACCTACCTTGTGTGTTGTGAGATAACAACTGTGTCACCTTGCTCTCAGAAAGAGGTTATCATGACTCTGGTAAAGTCAGAGATCCTTAATGTCCAAAAAACCTTCCTGTGAGAATCTGATGAATTAATTGGAGCAGATCTGGATACAGACTGGATATTTGTGTCAATCAATTGTCCTAGGTCTGGTTTGCATATTGTAATGTACATGCATTGAAGGTGATAGGGGTTAGGCTCAAGGGGGATGTAAGGGGTAAGTTTTTTACTCAGAGAATCATGAATGTCTGGAATGCAATGCCTGATATGGTGACAGAGGCAAACACATCAGAGGCTTTTAAGAGACATTTTGATAGGCAGATGGATCTAAGAAAGATGGAGGGATATGGACATGGTTTAGATTAATGTTTGAGTGTTTTTGATTTGCTTTTTATCTGGTTCAGCACAACATTGTGGGCCGAACGGCCTGTCCATCTGCTGTACTCTTCTATGTTCTAAGTTATTTGCGAGCAAGTTTAGGAAAAGCAGTAAGGTACTGTAGACAGAAATGATTAGTTGTAGAGATGGGACTGGGCACTTTTAAATGGGGAGAGAAGTACATATGATTTGAATTTGCTGTTACAATTAAGAGTTAAAAACAAATTTAAAAAAAAATTTGATTGCTTCCTCCCTCGTGCTCTCCTAGGGTCACACTTTCCAATTGACATTTCATTCATAAAACAACAAGCACTTGTTGAGTTTGCTGCAGACTGATTAAAAAAACATTCATTTAAATGAATTTCAAGAATTTTGCACCTTCTACATATGCTAGTTTGGTATTGCCCCAGTTAATATTATTGGGTTAGCTAACATCTTCTGATATTGCTCTGCTAATAGTTTTGTACTTATAAAAAACATGGCTATGCATTAGTACTTCTACATCTCTCTGACAGTTTGAAAGCTTTAGAACACTACTGCAGAAGTGATTTTCTATCCTGATTTACGGTTCCACTCGCATCAACTAATTTTTAGGGTTGGGGTTAGGGTTTCAGAACGAGACCTCTCCCCATAGCTGTAATTGTTTCCTTAAAGAATTTTGCCACATCATTTCTCTTTTCATGTCCCTCTCAAGCTCAGCTGAAAAACTCTAGAACCAGGGCTACTGATATGCCTCGCCAGCTCAACTTCAATGGGGACAGCAAATGCTGGAAAAACTCAGTGAATCAGAGAATACCTGTGGAAAGAAAAACAATCAACGTTTCAAGCCTGTGATCCTTCTACAGCTGCAGTCTGACCTGCTAGTTTTTTTTTCCCAGGTATCTTCTGTTTTTATTGAAGATTTCTAGCGTTTGATTTATTTTCATTTATCTTTAAGCCTGTCTTCAGTAATGGTCACTATGTCACACTCTCATCTGTTCCCCCACTTCATCAACTTCATCTTTAAGACTCCAAATTTAAAACACACAGAGTGATGCACAGTTAAAATTTTCCTTTATTGTCCCTTTTGTCTTACAAACTCATTCTCCAAAGATAAATTTGTCACCTGTTATGATAGAACACTACAGCACAGAAACAGGGCTTTTGACCCATCTACTCCATGCCAAACTGTTAATCTGCCTAGTGCCATCAAAGGGCACCCACACCATAGCCCTCCATACCTCTCCCATCCATATACCTATCCAAACTTCTCTTAAATATTGAAATTGACCCCACATCCACCACTCGTTCTGGAAGCTTGTCCAACTCTCACCATCCTCTGAGTGAAGAAATTTATGTTCCCTTAAACATTTAACCTCTCACCCTTAACCCATGACATCTAGTTGTAGTCACACCTAAACTCAGTGGAAAAAGCCTGCTTGCATTTACCCTATCTATATCCCTCATAATTTAGTATACCTCTATCAAATCTTCCCTCAATCTACTGCATTCTAGGGAATAAAGTCCTAATGTGTTCAACCTTCCCTTGTATCTCAGGTCCTCAACTCCCAGCGACATCCTTGTAAATTTACTCTGCACTCTTTCAATCTTATTTACATCTCTCCTGTAGGCAGTGACCAAAACTGGACACAATACTCCAAACTAGGACTCAACAACATTTTATACAACTCCAACATAACATCCTAACTCCTATACTCAATACATTGATTTATGAATTCCAATGTGTCTAAAGCTTTCTTTACAATCCTATCTCCCAGAGACATCACTTACAAGGAATTTTGGATCTATATTCCCATATCCCGCTGTTCTACCACACTCCTCAGTGCTCAATCACTCACCCTATAAGACCTACCCTGGCTGGTCCTCCCAAAGTAAAAAACCTTGCCCTTGTCTGTATTCAATTCTACCTGCCATTTTTCAGCCTATTTTTCCAGTTGATCCATGTCCCGCTGCAAGCTTTGACAGCCTTCCTCGTTGTCCACTACAAGCCCAGTCCACTACAAGCACATTATCATCCAAATTGTTGATATAAATGACAAACAACAATAGACCCAGCACAAATTCCTACAACACACCTCTAATCACAGTTGGAGAGGCAACCAACTACTACCACTCTCCGGCTTCTCCCACAAAGCCAATGTCTAATCCAATTTACTACCCCACCTTGAATGTTGAGTGACTGGTCCTTCCTGACCAACCTCCCATGCGGGATCTTGTCAGAGGTCTTGCTGAAGTCCATGTAGACAACATCCACTGCCATCCATTTTCCAGGTAACTTCCTCAAAAATCTCTGTTAGATTGTTAAGATCAACTTACCGTGCACAAAGAAATAGAAGGAAGTACATGGCAGGTATCAACTATTGCTAATCAATCACTGTCTCTTCAAGTATTTATATCTCCGGTACCTTCCAATAACTTCCCCACTACTGATGTCAGGCTCACTTGCCTTTAACTTCCTGGCTTATTCTCAGAGCCATTCTTAAACCACAGAAAAATATTAACTATCCTCCAATTCTCCGGCACTTCACCCACGGCTGCAGATGTTTTAAATATCTCTGCTAGGGCCCTTGCAATTTCTGCACTTGCAACCTACAGGGTCTAAGGGAACACCTTGTCGGGCCCTTGGGATTTATCCACCCTAATTTACCTCAAGACAGTAAAAACCTTCTCCCCTCTAATCTGTATCGGGTCCATGACTTCACTGCTGCTTTGCCTCACTTCTGTAGACTCTATGGCAGTCTCCTGAGTAAATACAGATGCAATAAAATCTATTTCAGATCTCCCCCCGCCCCTTTTGGTTCCACACACAGATTACCACTCTGATCTTCCACAGGACCAATTTTGTCCCTTGCTATCCTTGTGCTTTTAGATATATCTGTAAAAGCCCATATGATCCTCCTTCACCTTGTCTGTGAGAACAACATTATGCTGACTTTTAGCCCTCCTGATTTCCTTCTTAAATGTCTCTTGCATTTCTTATACTCCGTAGCACCTCGTTTTCTCTTGCCTGTCTATACTTGCTATGCACCTCCTTCTATTTCTTAACCAGGCCCTCAATATCTCTCAAAAACCAAGGTTCCATAAACCTGTTATCCTTGCCTTTTATTCTGAAAGGAACATACAAACTCTCCACTCTCAAAGTTTCACTTTTGAAGACCTCCCACTTACCATGTACATCTTTACTAGAAAACAATCTGTCCCAATCCACACTTGCCAGATCCTTTCTGATACCATCAAGACTGACTTTTCTACAATTTAGAATCTGACTCCAAGGACCAGACCTATCCTTTTCCATAATTACCTTGAAACTAATGGCATTGTGATCACTAGATCCAGATAGTTTCCTTACACAAGTTTCTGTCACCTACCCTGTTTTATTCCCTATTAGGAGATCAGAGTATTGCACTCTCTCTAGTTGGAACTTCTATGTACTGATTAAGGAAACTTTCCCAAACATGTTTGACAAACTCTTTTCTATCCAGCCACTTTATAGTATGGGAGTCCCAGTCAATATGTGGAAAATTAAAATCACCTGTCACAACTTTATGTTTCTTACGACTCAGCTCTCCTGCCTCCCAGTCTCATTTATTACACTCTAATGTCCCCTCCCTTCTGAAGCAGCTGTCAGTTTTCCACCCCACTGCAAAGCTGCTTTAAACGTCACAAGCAAACCTCTTCACAAGGATATTCAGCCCAGCCCTATTGAGATGCAATCTGTCCGGCTCTACAAGTCCCACCTACCCCATGATAAATTGAGATCTGGCTCACAGTCAACTCTGCATGTAGCTATTCAGCAGGAGGAGAGGCTAGTAATTATATTTATTCTATGTGGTCCCAATTCACATCTGTTTTGACACAGACTTTAGTTTGAATTGTATCATCTCCTGCCTTGTTCAAGGACTTCGGGACACATGTTGGAATCTAACAGCAGATTTATGTCCCTTTGAAAACTGTAGAGTGTGTGGACTGCCTTGGGGCTGTTACTATGCTGCAGAAGTGCATACGTTTCTTTCCCTACTCACCTGGGAGAAGGCTAGGATCTGCTAATACCACATTTACTATTATCTTCACATCTTTCTCTGTGCTTGTTTTGCATCGTTCGCCCAACTCCAGCTTCACTGATGTTTCTTCTGCTTTCCTTCCGACAGCTGGAGCACCAGTATGGCTTCCCCTGCTGTGAGAGGACGGGTCCTTGTGATACAGACACACAGCAAGGAGCGTGTGGGGAAAGACAACCTGAAGAGCATTGAGGCTGGAGACAGCTTAAAATCCAGACTATTCATTCTTCCCACAGACTTTGAGCCATTAACATTATGCATTTCATTTAAGACAATGCCATACTGTAAATCCTTCTTCTTCCTTTGATAATTTCTCATGATTGGAGTGGACTGATTAGCACTTTGGGCCTATGGGTTTTGAGATGACTGATGAGGCCAGAGTGGGAACTGCAGTCTCTTCCATAAGTGGGGCAAAAGGTTGTTGACAGATCAGTTTCGATTTATTCATTAATCCCATGTACATCAAAACATACACTGAAATACATCGTGTGAGCAGCCAGTACAATCTGAGGACGTGCTCGGAGCAACCCGCACGTGTCACCATACATTCAAGCAGCAACATAGCATGTCCACACTGTTCAGCAGAACAACACGTAGCTAAGGTACGAGATGAATGGGCAGGGAGGCTCCTTTTACCATGTACACTAGGCTTCTGTATACTTCCAACGTATGGTTCAGTGTTCTCAGTGTTATCTCCCTCTAATGCCGATTGTAGGAAAGTTACTAGACAATGTCCTGAGGGGCATTCGGAAAGCCAGGATAATCAGAAACACATGCCCTGAAACTGCTGCCCTGAATCTCATGCCCTGAAACTCATGCCTCAGGGTTAGAGATTCAGGGCAGGAGTTTCAGGGCTGGTGTTTCAGGGCAGGAGTTTCGGTGCAGGAGATTCAGGGCATGAGTTTCTGGGCAGGAGATTCAGGGTAGGAGTTTCAGGGCAGGAGTTGCTGCACAAGAGATTTAGGGGTCATGAAGTGTGTGAAGCTACCATAACATGCCATAACTGGAACTTACACCATACATTTGGTATCTTCCTTAGTGAAGACTGATGCAAAATACTTTATCAATTCATCCGCCATTTTGTTGACCCCTTTACTACGTCTCCAGCATCATTCTGCAGTGGTCCGATATCCACTCTCATCTCTCTTTTTCACTGCAGAAACTTTTTGTATCCTCTTTAATATTATTGGCTAGCTTACTTTCATATTCCATCTCTACATTCCTAATGACTTTTTGGTTGCTTTCTGTTCATTTTTATAAGCTTCCTATTCCTCTAACTTCTCACTAATATTTGCTCTTCTCTCTTTGGCTTTTATGTTGGCTTTGACTTCTCTTGTTAGTCACGATTGTATCATCATTCCTTTAGAATACTGCTTCCTCTTTTAGGATGCATATATCCTCTGCCTTCCGAATTGCTTGCAGAATTTCCAGCCATTATTGCTCTGCTGTCATCCCTGCAATTCTTTTCCAATCAATTCTGGACAACTCCTCTTTCATGCCTCTGTAATTCCCTTTACTCCACTGAAATACTGATACATCTGACTTCAGCTTCTCATTCTCAAATTTCAAGGTGAATTCAATCATATTACGATCACTCGCCCCTAAGCATTGTTTTACCTTAAGCTCTCTAATCAATTCTGATTCATTGCACAACACCCAATCCAGAATAGCTGATTCCCTGGTGGGCTCCACCACGAGCTGCTCTAAAAAGCCATCTCATAGGCATTCTTGAAAATCCCCGTGGGGCGCCAGTGTGCATGCGTATGGATTAGATATGTTTGGTCAGTGCTTCTCTATGAAGCCTCAATAAAATTACTATTATACCGTGTTTTATTCATTCATTGGCCAACAGTGTATGTCTAAACTAAGTGTCTGGAAAAGTTAGACAATGCCGAAGGCAAATAAAGTCAAGACTGCCGACTGCCAAACTACCGGAGTTAGTGCTAACAATGGGCCTGTAAGCAACTTCTCCCCGTCCGAGACACCGCCGGATAAAACTTACGCCATGTGCAAGGAATTAGGCCAGGAGGTTTCTGAGTCAGTTCTGCGCGGCATCAACGATCGCTTTGATGTTTTTGAGACCAAGTTTCCGACGCTTGTGGCCTTACAGGCTGGTTTAGAAGTCCGTGTGGCTAATCAAGAACGAACCACCAGCGACCTTGAAGCACGCGTGCAAGAGCTTGAAGCTAATTCAGAGCTAATGAGACAAAATAGCCAGCTCCAAGCTAAAGTGCATGACTTAGAGGCTCGTTCCTGGAGACATAACATTAAGATTGTAGGGATACAAGAGGGCGAGGAGGATGGTAAACCTACTGAATTTGTTTCCAGACTGATTCCCAAGTTGCTAGGGGAAGAGCATTTCCCGTACCTGGTTAAATCGATTGTGCACATCATGCTCTCCATCTGAAGCCGGCTGCCGGTGCTAAGCCGCGCACCATCTTGGCATGTATCCATCACTTTCAAGTGAAAGAGCTGATCCTGTGCTGCAGCAGACTACAATCCATGGACTACAAGAGAAACAAGGTCTTGATCTTCCCAGACTATACTAATGAGGTGATGACTCAACGTCGTGCCTTTCGGGATGTACTACAAACTCTGTGTGATGGAGGAAGCAAGCACATCCTGCGGTATCCGGCTCGGCTCTATACTTATCATCAGGATGGAGGAGCGCCTATAGTATACGACTACCCGATGGAAGCAGCACGATTCTTGGAAAGGACTAACGCACGCAAAAGGGAGTAGATATATTGACACTGTTAATTCAGCTTATACTTGTGCGGGTTTGCAAGTTGGGATAAGGGGAGAGACCTGCTTGTTATATGTAGTTTTACAATGCTGTATGCCGCACTGGGATTTAATTGCAGAGAATATTCTAAATATGTCTGTTATTATAATGGTTAATTTTGAGTTGGTGTCATGAATGTCCAGCTTCAGGTGTGGACATTGGCTAACCCTCCCCAGCCCTATTAGCATTTGTTTAATGGTATTATGTAGTTTGTATTATAAATTTTCTCAGAGAGGGGGTTTGTGATAATTGTGTGATGTTAGTTACCTGCCCAGCAGCTCTTTTTGGGATGGAAATAGGAACTATGTGTCTGGTTTAGGGAGACACGACGGGGTGTGGTTTAGGGTGTGTGTTGTTCTTGTTTATGGCTCAGACATGTTTTTTTTGTGTATGTTGTGTTTTTATGAGGCTGCCAGCCATTTTGCATTGTTTATTATGTTTGTGCTCAACTCTAATAATCTCTTTATTATTCTCATATGCAGAGGCCTTGCAGTAGAACGCAGCTGGGGGGGGGGGGTGTAAAGATATTACAATTGTCTCATGGAATGTTAAGGGCCGTAGTCATGTTGTTAAGAGGGATAAAGTTTTTAGACATCTCAAATCTCTATCTGCAGGTGTGATTTTTCTACAGGAAACCCATATCAAAGTAACTGAGCAACGCAGACTGAGGTCTAGCTGGATTTCACAGGTTGACCAGTCACCATTTACTTCTCATGCCCATGGTGTGGCTATCCTCTTTAGGAAAAATATTCCATTTCAACTCACATCCATGACCACAGATCTTCTTGACAGGTTTATAATGACCTCTGGCACCATTAATTTGTTTCCGCTAACCTTCCTTAATATTTACGGTCCAAACAGACGAGCCAAATTTTGTTAGGAACGTTTTTGATTTACTTCCAGATGCCAGTAATTCAAATATAATAATCGGTGGTGACTTGAATTGCTACCTAGATCCATATTTAGATAGATTGTCCTCCCGCCTGCCCTCAAATATCATGTCAGTGCAGGTCCTAAATAATTTGATTAAATCTAGGAATTTAGTAGATATCTGGCGAGTTCAACATCCCACCGACAAGGATTATTCTTATTATTCTCATGTTCACAAATCTTACAGTAGAATAGACTATTTTTTGGTTGACTCTCATTTAATTTCTCGTGTTACCAATACAAAATAACATAATATATTCATTTCTGACCATAGCCCCTTGACAATGTCCCTAAACTTCTCCCTTCCCAAACGAATCTATTCCTGGCGTTTTAACCCTTCCCTACTCACTAATAAGAAATTTATAGAAAATATCACTACCAGATTAAAAGATTTTATAGAAATTAACGGTAACGGCGAGGTGTCAGATTCCACACTCTGGGAGACATTAAAAGTTGTAATTCGTGGGTATATAATTTCATATGAATCCGCTGCTAAGAGGGAGAGAGAAGGGCGATTATTAAAGATTGAGAATACTTTGTCAGCCCTCAAAGCGACATACCAGGCTTCAAAATCCTCAGAAGATTATAATAAAATAATGAAGCTTAAATATGAGTACAATTGCATCTTGGGTAGTCAAATAAATAACCTTCTCTTAAAATTAGGACAAAAGCATTTTGAAATGGGGGACAAGCCTGGGGGGCTCCTGGCACGGCAGCTTAGGGGTGCCCAGGCCCTAAGGTCAATTCATTGCATTAGATCGAGGGCAGGTACCCTGTTAACTAACCCCAAGGAGATAAATAACTGTTTTAAAGAATTTTACAGTGAACTCTACACTTCTAAATGCACTGCCACTCAATCTGATTTGAATGACTTCTTTGGCTCTCTTGTAATGCTGAAACTTAGTGACGCTGCTAGGAAGGACTTAATTCTGACTTCACATTGGAAGAAATAACCTCTGCCATTAAGTCATTTCTGTCTGGCAAGGCAGCTGGGCCGGATGGATTTGGCTGTGAATTTTATAAGAAATTTTGTGATATCCTTGCCCCACTTCTCCTCAGAATGATACCTTGCTCTAAGAGAGACAAAGCCTTGCCTAAAACATTGTACGAGGCTAACATTTCCCTCATTCTAAAGAAAGGTAAAGAGGAAACAGACCCAGCCAGATATAGGCCCATTGCACTCCAGAACTTCGATAGAAAGGTAATTACTAAAATGCTGGCTAACCGGCTAAATAAGCATTTGTCATCTATCATTCATCCTGATCAGACAGGATTCACCCCGGGCAGGTTCTCTTTTCCAATGTCAGATGCCTCCTTAATACTATATATGCTGATCATGGGAAAGCTAGCGGGGCAGCAATTTTATCCCTTTTGACCAGATTCAGTGGTCTTACATGTTTGAGTCACTGTACAGGTTTGGGTTCGGTGAGTCATTTATATCCTGGGTAGAACTAATATACGCCGGCCCAATGTGCTGTATTATAACCAATGGTGACAATTCAACTATATTTCCTCTACACCATCAGTTCAGCAGGGTTGCCCTCTCTCGCCGGTCCTTTTTGCCATCGCGGTAGAGCCCCTTGCCCTAAAAATAAGAAGTCACCCAAATATTGTGGGTTTGAAAGTGGGAGGTATTGAAACACTTACTAGTTTATATGCTGATAATATGATACTCTACTTACAAAACTCAGAAAAGTCAGTCCCCCTTCTTCTAGATTTAATCAACACACATAAAAGTTGCTGGTGAACGCAGCAGGCCAGGCAGCATCTCTAGGAAGAGGTGCAGTCGCGTTTCAGGCCGAGACCCTTCGTCCTGATGGTCTCGGCCTGAAACGTCGACCGCACCTCTTCCTAGAGACAAAAACAACAGGAATTCTGCAGATGCTGGAAATTCAAGCAACATACATCAAAGTTGCTGGTGAACGCAGCAGGCCAGGCAGCATCTCTAGGAAGAGGCGCAGTCGACGTTTCAGGCCGAGACCCTTCGTCAGGACTAAGTCTCGGCCTGAAACGTCGACTGTGCCTCTTCCTAGAGATGCTGCCTGGCCTGCTGCGTTCACCAGCAACTTTTATGTGTGTTGCTTGAATTTCCAGCATCTGCAGAATTCCTGTTGTCTAGATTTAATCACCTCTTTTGGCAGACTATCGGGATACTCAATCAATTGGACAAAAAGTGACTTCATGCCCCTCTCCAACATCTACACGCGGGGTTTTTTAAAAGTGTCCTGTTCAAAGTAGTTAAAGATTACTTTACTTATCTTGGCTTGGCAATCCCCAAAGACCCTACATTAATATTTCAATTAAACTTTGCAGAGTTTATTTCAAAACTTAAACAGAATATCGGAAATTGGAAAACCCTACCTCTGTCCGTTATTGGTCATATAAATCCAATTAAAATAGTTTCCCTTCCTAGGTTTCTCTATCTTTGTCAAAATCTCCCCATTTTTCTTACATTAGCTTTCTTTAAAGAGTTGGACTCCTTATATCTGGAATTATAAGAATCACAGGATTTCAAAAATTCATTTGCAAAAGCCCAAGTCTGAAGGAGGGCTGGGATTACCTGTATTCAGACACTATTACTGGGCTGTCAATGTTAGAGCTTTAATGTTTTGGCAACAGGGGGCTCCGGATAACCTAGCCCCTAGTGCTCCCTTGTGGCTATGTATGGAGTCTAACTCTGTTGTCAATTCCTCCTTGCCAGCCATGCTGTTCTCCAAGTTAGAGAGTCCTGGAACGTCAAAAAGTTTGAGTTTTGTTTTGAAAAATTCTGTCAGAATTCTAAATCAGATTAGGTGGAATTTACCAGAGACCACTGTACAAACACCAATCTGTTTCAATCACTCCTTTCTACCCTCATGGTCAGATAAAACCTACCATGCTTGGAGGGAGAAGGGTCTAGTTTCTATTGAAGACCTGTACATAGAGGAAAGGTTTGCAACGTTTAGTCTGCTGAAAGAGAAATTTGAGCTGCCTCATTCACACTTTTTTCATTACTTATAAATTAGACCAATCCAAGATTTGTTATTTTGAAATCCTTCTAGGGAAGCATATATTTTTTTCATATTTTAAAGAAACCTCCTGACTCCAAGCATCTCATTTCTAAGTTTGTACGCTTGTACAATGACTGAACTGTAGCATCTACTGTGAAGATTAGAGACGCCTGGAGAGAGGAGTTGGGTATTGAACTATCTGAAGCTGCCTGGCACAAGAGTGTCTATGATACAGGCTTGCTCTGTTAACAGCAGACACCAAGTGATCCAGTTTAAAGTTGTCAACTGTCTTCACTATTCTGAACTCAGGTTGCACACGATTTACCCTTCTGTCTCACCAATGTGTGATAGATGCCAAGGGACGGAGGCCACGTTGTCACACACCTTTTGGTTTTGTCCATTACTGACTGGATTTTAGTCCAAAATATTTGACTGGTATTCAAAGGCCTATAAAAGATCTTTCCCCTTGGAAGCTGGTCTCGCCATCTTTGGCTGTTCGCAATTTACTATTTGCTTCTCTACAGCCATACAACAGTCTCTGATGCTGGGATGATTGTCGCTAAAAGACTAATCTTGAGGGAATGGAAATCACCCTCTCCTCCTTCATTCCGGAGATGGATGGCTGACATGACCTCAGTCCTACGAATGGAGACACTCAGGTTCTTGAGAACCAATTCAATTATAAAATTTTCAGCTATCTGGGATCCATTTCTTGCCTACCTGGACGAGGATAAACAATTTCCCCCCATCTGATTTCTCACGGCCCTCATTTGAGATTTAATGTTTAGTATTTTTGAGCACTTTGTACAATAGGCATCCCTCTAATGTAATGTCCCTTTTTTTTTTGCTTATTTCATTTTTACATACGTCTGTGCTGATATGTTCTTGTTGATTTCATTGTCTTTTTCTTGAGAATTTTGAAAATAAGGTATTAAAAAAAAAGAAAATCCCCCTCCTGGAATCCAGCACCAACCTGATTTTATCAATCTACCTGCATACTGAAATCCCCCATGACTATTGTAACATTACTCTTTTTGGCATGCACTTTCTATCTCCCATTGTAATGTGTAGGCCATATCCTTACTACAGTTTGAGGGTCCATATACAACTCCCATCAGGGTTTTTTTTTATCTTGGAGTTCCTTTGCTCTATCCACAATGATTCAACACCTTGCAACCCTATGTTACCTCTTTCCAATGATTTGATTTCATCTTTACCAACAGAACAATGCTATCCCTTCTGCCTTCCTATCTGTCCTTTCGATACAATGTGTATCCTTGGACATTAAGCTCCCAGCTATAATCTTCCTTCAGCCATGATTCACTGATGCTGACAATATCATACATGATGATGTGTAAGTGTGGTGCAAGTTCATCTACCTTATTCCGTATACTATGCACAATCAAATACAACACCTTCAGTCCTGTATTCACACTTCTTGGTTTTGCCTGCATTTTAAACATTTCAACTCATCCTTTTGACTACAATTTTGCCCTATCCACAGCCTCTTCTTACTACACATTGCCTCTGTTTGTAAACCAGCTACCTCATCTTCAGCACTACCAGTTAGTCCTGACGAAGGGTCTCGGCCTGAAACGTCGACTGCACCTCTTCCTACAGATGCTGCCTGGCCTGCTGCGTTCACCAGCAACTTTGATGTGTGTTGCTTGAATTTCCAGCATCTGCAGAATTCCTGTTGTTCAGCACTATCATCCGTCTTTCCTACAATACTTCTTGCATTGAAATATATGAAGCTCAGGACACTAGTCACACTAGTTTCAGTTGTGAGTTTGCTTTTCTTGGAAGAGAAGAGGTTGAAGGGGGTATCTGACAAACGGAAAAAATAAAGAACGTTTTGTGTTTATTGAGAAGAAAATCATGGTTGCTCAAGGGAAAGTAGTGGAGATGTTTTGGAGGACATTCCTATTAACTGGGAGGAGGTATTGGCAGCCATACAAAGCACTAAGGTGGAAAAATACCCAAGGCCTCACGAAGTGCATTTTCAGACTTATTGGAGGCCAGTGAGGAAATTGTGGAGACCCTTGCTGAGATATTTGCTTCATCATTATCTACTTGTGGAGTTTTGAAGATCGGAAGGTGGCTAATGTTCTGATGTTTGAAAAGAGCAGCAAGGACAGGTGAAGGAACTGGGACTGATCAGCCTGACATCAGTGGTGGGGAAGGGAAATATGAGGGGCAGGATCTATCGGCATTTTCATAGACAAGGGGTTCCTAACCATTTTTACGCTATGGACCAACGCCATTAAGCAAGGGGTCTGTGAACCCCAGGTTGGGAACCCCTGGGATAGACAGAAGCTGATTCGGAAGAGTCAGCATTACTTTGTGCAGTTGAAGTCACACTCGATGAATACTTTTGAACTAACCGAAAAGGTTGATAAGAGTAAAGTAGTAGATGATGTCTATTTTAGCCTCTTTAAGATTGCCTATAGTTCTGAGCTGACTGAGTGAGGGAGAAAGCAGCCATTGTGTACACTGCGTTCAGCAACTTTAACTGCAGATAAGAGGGGTGAACCATTGCAGTTTACACTAATGGACAGCAGTTGCTTTAGTTGTTCTTCAGAGAATCAGCAAAACTGGCTGCTCAGTTTTCTGTGTGGTTGAAACACAAATCTCCATGACTCAGTGGAGATACCCTTACCAACTCAGCAGGGCACCTCAAAAACACAACAATATGCTTAAGGAACTTAAAGACCAGGTGTCTGGCCAGATGGATGACCAAGTGAAGTACAGGGACCATTTTAGGCTGCGAGGCCTTCTTAGTGGTTTCACTGATTCACACAGACACCTTGTCTATTGTTCAGTTTAGAGGAGTCAAATGGATTCAGGTGTTCCTTTCAGAAGGCTGTTTCTGTGCAGTAAGGATTTGAATTTTACAAAGCGATACAGGATACCTAATCCAGACCTGGATCAGAAGGGAAAACAAAAAGGAACTGTGTTGGCTTGGCTGCAAAGTTTAAAATAAGATATGAGAACTTCAGCTTTCCAGTTTACATTGTTACACTTAAAAGCAGTCTGGGATTATCCTGGGCAAATGCAAAGTGTATTCTGTGTCAGGCAGAACTGAAAGGCTTTCATTGAAGATTAGAGGTGCATTTCAGCTACGCTTCAGGTAGTAACATTACATCGGTCATTATCAAAGGACTTTTCTTATTGGCTGAGCACCCCATTAAGAAATTTGATATTGAGAATCAGAATCAGGTTTATTATCATGAACCTGTGCTGTGAAATTTGTTATTTTGTTGCAGCAGTACCAGTGCAAGTCTACAGTTTGCTCTAAGTTACAACAGAAAAATGAAAAAAATTGTACGAAAGAGGAATAGTGGGGTGGTGTTCATGAGTTCATGGATTGTTCAGAAATCTGTTGACAGAGGGCAAGAAGCTGTTCCCAAAATGGAAGAGTAAAGATAACAAATAATTCAGTTAGTAGACTTAAAGATTAATCTCAATGTTTCTGAAATTTCAGTGTAAGGAAAAATGGCTTCAAAGTATGTATACATTATACATGTATGCCTTGAGATTCATCTCCTCACAGGCAGCCCCAAAACAGGAACCCCAAGAGAACACATGAAAACAACAACGAACACCCACTGTACAGAGAGAGAGAGAGAAAATAATACATCGTGTAAACAATAAAAGTAGCATTTAAAATGAAAGTGAGTCCTCAGACATGAAGCCCGAAGCAGCCAGAGCGGGCCCACAGTCTCAGTTCAGCCAAAGCGGGCCCACAGTCTCAGTTCAGCCAGAGCAGGCCCACAGCCTCAGCGCAGTCAGAGCGGGCCCTCAGCCTCAGTGCATCCAGAGCAGGCCCACAGCCTCAGTGCAGCCAGAACGGGCCCATAGCCTCAGTGCGTCCAGAGCGGGCCCACAGTCTCAGTTCAGCCAGAGCGGGCCCACAGTCTCAGTTCAGCCAGAGCAGGCCCACAGCCTCGGTGCAGCCAGAGCAGGCCCACAATCTCAGTGCAGCCAGAGCGGGCCCTCAGCCTCAGTGCAGCCAGAGCGGGCCCACAGCCTCAGTGCATCCAGAGCAGGCCCTCAGCCTCAGTGCAGCCAGAGCGGGCCCACAGCCTCAGTGCATCCAGAGCGGGCCCTCAGCCTCAGTGCAGCCAGAGCAGGGTAAATGTCACGGAGGAGTGAGCAGAACCGGATGACCCTCGCATCTGGTCCCAGGCACCCTGCAATTTCAATCCATCTGGCCCAGTGTTTAAATCACCCAAACATCAGGTATTTCCTCACTCTAAGACCTGGGCCCTGTAGAATCAATGCACTCAAGGCCTGGAAACTGCCACCACGTTTCAGCCCGTATCTGACCTTTCCAATTCGGCCCAGTGTTTAGATCACTCTCAGTTTAGGTGGATGGGCTCCAACTCTACCTCTCCTCTGATCTGCACACCTTGACTTCACTCGAATATGGTTTGACCTTCCTCTGACTTCTCCTCGAACATGCCTCGACCTCTCCTTGACTTTGCCTCGTACCCGCACGCTTCGACCCCCAACTCAGCCTCACCTTCGTTCGCCTCTTCATTGTTTGTCGTGATTGTTCACCATAATTTGTTGTATTTCAAGATCATTTTCTTGTGTTTATAGTCAATTGTTTCTTGAACATTAATACAATAATATCCTATCAGCCTGAGAATTAACTAAGAACATTTCATTACCACTTAGACCTTTTAGAGTTCTGGTATGAGCCACAACATTGAGGCGGAGTGGTAATCCACACCTGGTAGTGCTCACGTTTATTGTGATGAAGTGCCTTGAGAGTTTGGTCATTGCCAGAGTTAACTGCTGTGGTAAACCAAACCTCAGTCTTTTGGAGTAATTGAAGGTGCTTCAACTGCTGCCTGAGCAACGACCTGGTTCTTGCAGCTTACCTATCACCACAACAGGTCTACTAGCTGATGTATTCTCACTGACCTCCGCTTTACCTTGGAGTACCTCGACAACAGCAAAACAGTCAGGCTGCTCTTAATCGGTTCTAGCTTGGCGTTAAAAGCCATCAACCCCTCCATACTAAACTACAAGCTTTAAAACCTGGGCATCTGTACCTCCCTCTGCAACTTGATGTTATTATTGGAAGACCACGGTCAGCGTGAATCATCAATTACATCTCCTCGCTGACAATCAACACGGGTGCACCTCAAGGATGCCGGCTTAGCCACTGCTCTACTCTCTCTACACTCATCTTCTTCTTCAGATGTCCATCCACTTTCGATGTTGACTGAGGTCTGGGCAAGGTTGTATGGAAGACCAGCAGTTGCCCATGCTGCAAGTCTCCCCTCTCCACACCACCAATGTTGTCCAAGGGAAGGGCACTAGGACCCATATAGTTTGGCACCGGTGTCGTCGCAGAGCAATGTGTGGTTAAGTGCCTTGCTCAATGACACAACACGCTGCCTCAGCCGAGGCTCGAACTAGCGACCTTCAGATCACTAGACCAACGCCTTAACCGCTTGGCCACGTTGCACTCGTCACTGTATGGCTAGACACAGCTCAAGTGCCGTCTATAAGTTTGCATCACTTTTGGCAGAATCTCAGATGACGACAGGTGAGGGAGATTGGCTGAATGAGTGGTGTTGCACTCAGTGTCAGCAAGACCAAGGGACTGATTGCGGACTTCAGGAAGGCAAAGTCAGGGGACCACACAACCGGTCGCCATGGAGGGTTTGGTGGTGGGGAGGATGTGCAGCGTTCAACCTGCTGGTTGTCATCATCTCAGAGGATCAAGCCTAGGCCCAGCACATTAATGCAATAACAAAGAAGGCACACCAGCAGCTCTACTTCGTTCAGAGATTGAAGAGATTTGGTACGTCACCAAAGACACTACAGATTCTGACTGAATGTATCACTGCCTGGAACGGGGTTTCCAGTGTATACCAGGCGGCTGAAGAGAGTTGAGGATTCAGCCAGTTTCATTATGGGCAAAATACTGCCCCCCCACCCCCCCATCATCAAGGACATCTTCAAGAGGCAGTACTTAAAGAATGTGGTGTCCATCATTAAAGTCCCTTACCATCCAGGACATGCCCTCTTCACATTACTACCATCAGAAAGGAGGTACAGTAGCCTTAAGCCCCACTCTCACTATTTTAAGGCTGTTTCCCTTGTTCCATCAGTTTTCTGAATGATAGATAAACCCATGAACACTACTCATTCATCCTTGGCATTTTTTATTTATTTTTGTTAGTTACACTAACTTTTATGTCTCGACTGTACTGCTGCCACTAAATAACAAATGCCATGACATATGTCAGTGATACTGTAATAAACTTGATTCTGATTCTGAAAATGAGAAACAGGATACATGATTTGAAATGTGAAAGCAAGTGTAGAGGAAATTTGAAGGAGAGCTGTTACTTTGTGGCTGGAGAGGTCTGGGTTCAATGCTGACATCCAGTAGTCTCAGTATGGTGTTTGCTATTCTCCCTGTGATCATGTGATCCCTCTGGGTGCTCTAGCTTTCTTCCAGATCCCAGAGTGTCTACAGGTACATTCACCAGTGTAAATTATATATCAGTGTGTAGAAGAGTGGCAGAATCTGAGGAGAATTGATAGGAACATTGATGGATTGCTTCCTTCCCCCGCATAATACCTGACATTCTCCACCTATCGGCTAAAAACTCTGTCCCCACTCAGGACTTACTCCATGAACTGTGGCTTCCCCTCTACTATAGTGGGCAGAACCTTTGACCACATCTCATCCTCTTGCCACACCTCTGCTATCACCCACTGCTCAGTGGGACAAAGCAAAACCAGGCTTTCCCTGGTCCTCACCTTCCACTCTGCCAGCTCTGCATTTGAACGTTCATCCTTTGTAATTTATGTGAGCTGCAACAAGGTTCCATTGTGAGGTGCATCTTCCTCTCTTCAACCTCTCCAGATCCTCACACAGTTTGGTGACCAGGACCTGACCGTATCTCCTCTCCCCGTTTCAGCACTTCAAAGGCACTGTTCACATTGGGACTCCCTGCTCTGCTCTTGCGTCCCCTTTAACCATTCCCCATCTTATGCAGTTTCCCATTGAACTGTAGGAGCTGCAGCACCTGCTCCTTCGCCACTTCCTTTCCCACCATCCAGTCATTCCAAGTGATATAGTGATTCACTTCCAATCTGGTGCACTATACTCACTGTTCAAAGTGCAGCCTCTTTTACGTTGGAGGAATCTGCGATTGCTTTGAAGAACATTGTGTTTAGTCACAGGACTGAACCTGTGTTTCCAGTGGCCTTTCTTTTTAATTCTCCATTCTGTTCCCAATTTGACCTGTCTGTCCATGGCACTGTCATAACTAGATCCAATGGATACTTACGAAACAGCACCTCATCTTCCATCCTTCTAAATCCAATGTTGAATTCTCCAACTATGGGTAACTCATTTGCTCTGTCTGTATTAGAACTGGCCATTTCAGTTGTAAGTCACTCACCTGTGATATTGGCTCGGTTTCACTCTCTCCA
This sequence comes from Mobula hypostoma, assembly GCF_963921235.1. Taxonomy (NCBI): domain Eukaryota; kingdom Metazoa; phylum Chordata; class Chondrichthyes; order Myliobatiformes; family Myliobatidae; genus Mobula; species Mobula hypostoma. The sequence continues at coordinate 43,202,147 of NC_086121.1, read as the reverse complement.
TTAGTACTGAATCTCATGCTTATGTCCCACAGCCCTGCTATCAGCAACATATTGTCACCCAGTGACTGCCTCAATTAACATGTACAACCAGAGATTATCTGCAAACTTTTCCATGGCAACCATGGCCTCATCCTGTCACAGATATTCCCTTAGTTCTACCTACCCTCTCACCACTATTGCTTCAATTTAAATCTAATTAGTTTTTCTCTCCCAGTTCTGATAAAAGGCTTAAATGTTAACTTCACTTTTCTCTTTCCACAACTGCTGCCTGACCTGCAGAGCATTTCCAGAAATATCTGTGTGCACTGCCAGTCTCCATCCACCGCAGATGGACTCTTTCAATCCAGCAAAACTCTGCTTCAGATATCTGCAGGCACAACCTTCCATCTGTAGCAAGTCCTCCAATCTGTAAACTGGAGGAACATGACTACATTCTCCCAGAAACTTGACTGAGTGCTGAACTCAGAGGCAATGAAAGAAAGCTCATTGTAAACTTCCATGTTCAGGAGATTCTAACCTCAGCAGCAGTAGCCACAGCACCCAGGGTCCAACACATGGGACCACACACAGGCACTTAAATTTAAAAAAATACTGAAAACACTGACTTGCTTGAGGATTAGAGACCAGTTCCTCGCTGATCAAATCTGTGCACTTACGATAAGACACTGATGCTGCCTATGTTCTTGTGTTTCTGTTTCTGATTCTGAGGGGGGAGACTGTAATCTGATTAAAGGAGGTAAACAAACTATAAGATACCAACTAGGCTTTGAATGATTTAACTCTTAAATTGCAGCCAGACTCAGTCTGCTTCCTGGGTGATTATTATTCCATTACTTAAATAACTCGACTGAAAGCTCGAGAGGGAAGCCTCATCCTTTTTATTCATGATCTGAGTGTGAGCCAGCATCTATTACCTGTCTCTAACTGCCCTTGAGAAGATGGTGGTGAGTAGCAGGGCTCTGGTGAAGGTGCTCCCACTGTCCTGTCGAGAGAGGACATTCGAGGATTTAGACTCAGTGACAATGATTTGATCACCAACTCCAGACCAAGAGATGTAGCGTTCACTAACAAACTAGCAATAGACTGTTTTTGATTGGATAATTGAGCACACCACATTCAACGAATAAATATGCAGGAGAAGGGATGGTTGAGGGGCCATTAAAAAGAAAGATGTCATATTCCTGTCTGGGGAGTAGAAGAGTTTCCAAGGTTAGAATATTGGATTAATGAAGATTAAACTGAAATAGAAAATTTAAGCCTCTATGAACTAATGCATTGTGGTTTCCTTCCCTTGATTTTTTTCTATGTAAAAAAAGAGAAGGGAAGGAAAGAAATCACAAACCAGAGAGAATCTGCAGATGCTGAAAAACCAAGCAACACACACAAAATGCTGGAGGAACTCAGCAGGCCAGGCAGCATCTATGGAAAGGCATACAGTCGACGTTTTGGGGCGAGGTCCTTCGGCAGGTCCTTCTGCCTGGCCTGCTGAGTTCCTTCAGCATTTTGTGTGTGTTGCAAGGAAAGGAATGGTCTATGATTTTATTTAAGAGATTATATTATATACTGTATAATAAGAAGAATTTTATTTTTATTTATATAAAATGTGATATAAAATAGTAATATTACACAAAATAATAAAATAAAAAGGTATATATAATGATAAAAGGGGTAGAAACCCCTCTATGAGCTTGTAAAGAGCAAAAGGTTAGAAAGAAGAAAATGAGATTATCATGGAGTATGAATACTAAATGAATATTTTGCCTCTGCCCTAACAAAAGAATGGACTGATTCCATTAGCAGTCAAAGTGGATGTTATAAATTGTCCGCATTCAAAATATAAAACAATCACACAGTCTGCGCCTCAGTTGTTGAAGCATTTGTGGAAATTGCAAGGATTCTTTCAAAATTCTCTTTTGATATTGGAGTGGTGATTGAGGGCTGCTGATTTGAAAAAAAGATGCTACAAATCTTTCAGGAATGGTTGCAGAGAAGCTTGACAGTAACTCAGTGATTATGTAAAATCAGTGGATAGGAAACGTTTGAAGATAATAATCTAAGACAGTATTCATGTTCAATGTATCTGTATCTCCTTGATTCACTCTCTAAGATGCTGGAAAATTGAGAGCAATTGAGTGACCAACAAGGATATATTATTTATCGTTTAGTGGGCATCATTGTAGTTATTTCCTTTCCTTCATGGTATAAATCAGAAAGTGTGACAGCACTAAAGGTTCAATTATTGTCTGCAGACCAATATGATACTTATGCAAGTTAATTGGAAAACACAATGCTCAATAGTTGAAAGTCAGCACGGAATTGTTAAAGGCAAATTGGCCTGATAATTTTTAACACAACTCTGATAAATACAGAACTAAAATTCAGTTTAATTCAGATCAGAACAATTTGGGACAAATTATGAATGTTTTCTCAACCACTGAGCTAATTCTGAAACTCAGCTTTCTGTTGGGATTTTCATTTATGCCTTTAGTGTTTTTCTGGCACAAAGCACCACTAAATGACGCAATAATCATGCAATGATCATAATCATTTCCAGTGTGCTCTCAGCTTTTGGCTTGAAGAAGTGAGTTTTTATTTACTATTAGTATATCTGAACATAAATTACCCTGTTTTTCCTAAGACTGCTATTTAAAGGCCATTGCCTGAATTCCGCTGAAGAATCTTGGATTTTCCCTTCCAAAGATGCTGCCTGACCTGCTGAGTTCATCCAGCAATTTCTGTGTGTTACTCTGGACTTACAGCATCTGCAGAATCTTGTGTGTTTATGTTGCAGATACTTGAAATCCTGTCATCATGATTGTGTCTTAGTTTTTTTTCTTCTCCCTTTTTTTGTGCAGGCTGATTTCCTGAGTGTTTTTCACAGCCTTACCACTAGAAGCACAGCACACAGGCAAACTAGATTAATCTGACCTGAGTAACATCCAAAATGCTGGAGGAACTCGGGTTGAGGCAGCATCGATAGAAAGGAATAAATAGTTGACGTTTTGGGCCGAGACACTTCATCAGGACTGGAAGTGGTACAAACTGGCAGTTGTTAGGTGGAAAAGGTAGGAGGCTGAAGATGAAGGAAATTGATAGGGGAGGAGAGTAGACCATGGGAGAAAGGGAAGGAGGAGGGGAATGAGGGGAGTTGATAGGCAGCTGAAAAGGAAAGAAGAGGTAGGAATGGAGGCAGAATGGGGAATGGAAGGAGAGGGAATGGGGAGGGGGGAAATTACCAAAAATTAGAGAAATTGATGTTCATGCCATCAGGTTAGAGGCAACCAGATAAAACATGAGTGTTGCTCCTCCAACTTGAGAGTGGCCTCATGTTGGTATAGAGGAGGCCATAGACCGACATGTCATAACGAGAATGGGGATTGGAATTAAAATAGTTGTCTACTGGGAAATCCTGTTTGTTGAGACAAGCTTCGTGCTCATGTATTTGGAACACACTACTACCCAGAGAAATCAGTGGGTGGGGGGGGGGGGAAGAATTATGCAAAGCAAAAGGTGAGAGGTAAATCCTGCTTGTTGTGTTACTCTGGATTTCCAGCATGTGCAGAATCTCTTGCGTTTATTGATCTGACCCGCAATGCCACATGAGGTTATGCAGTCTCACACTATCAGAGGTCGTCCCTTCACTCTCATCTTCTCTGCTACCTTATTTTCTTTTTTCTCCAGTTTTGATGAAGGTTTGAACTGAAAATAAAATGGTTTCTTTTCCCCCAGTTGCTGTGCTGAGTGCTTTCAGCATTTTCTGTTTTTATTCTATCCCTATCACTCTGAACACATGGGAACACCAGACCAGATAAGGAAAACATATTCAGCAGGTTTGTGAACTCTACAGATTTTTAAGATTGTTGGCACTTCTCTTGTCGGTGTTACTATATAAGGTTCTCTTTATTGAATCAGCTGATTAATTCCCCAGCTGGGATTTAAGCCTTTGGATTATAGGTCCAAAAAAGTAAGTACAATACAACCGCTCCCCTTGCACCGAGATAAGCAGCAACTGTGGAATGATTCAATAAGATGTGGCTGGTTCCCACACTGTACTCAGAATGACAATTTCAATACAGTTACATATTTTGTCTATTTTTTTCTCCACATGGAGATCCTGGTGTGCAATGATTTAATTCCGCATGTATCAGCTATTGCTGTTCTTTCTTGAAGCAATAGAACACAATCCTTTTGTAGTCAATGCAGGGTCATTTGTCTGGAGACCCAGAGCGAACTTGTATTGAATCCTACAAGAGACTGCAGATACTTGGATAAACAGAGAGCAGGAAGTGGAGAGTTTCTTAAATGCATCTATTTTAATGCTAGGAGCATTGTGAGAAAGGTGGATGAGCTTAGAGCATGGATTGATACCTGGAAACATGATGTTGTAGCTATTAGTGAAACGTGGTTGCAGCAGGAGTGTGATTGGCAACTAAATATTCCAGGATTTTGTTGCTTCAGGTGTGATAGAATAGGAGGGGCAAGAGTTGGAGGTGTTGCATTGCTTGTCAGAGGAAATATTACAGTGTGCTGGGGCAGGATAGATTAGTGGACTCGTCTAGGGAGGCTATTTGGGTGGAATTGAGGAATGGGAAAGGTGTTGTGACGCTTATAGGAGTGTATTATAGACCACCTAATGGAGACTGAGAACTGGAGGAGCAAATTTGTAAGGAGATCGCAGATATTTGCAGTAAGTACAAGGCTGCGATTGTGGGAGATTTTAATTTTCCACACATAGACTGGGAAGCCCATTCTGTAAAAGGGCCAGATGATTTGGAGTTTGTCAAATGTGTGCAAGATAGTTTTGTGGAGCAATACATAGAGGTACCAACTAGAGAAAGGGCAGTGTTGGATCTCCTGTTAGGGAATGAGATAGGGCAGGTGACGGAGGTATGTGTTGGGGAGCACTTCGGGTCCAGTGTTCACAATACCATTAGTTTCAATATAATTATGGAGAAGGATAGGACTGGACCCAGGGTTGAGAGTTTTGATTGGAGAAAGGCTAACTTTGAGGAGATGTCAAAGGATTTAGAAGGAGTGGATTGGGACAATTTGTTTTATGGGAAGGATGTAAGAGAGAAATGGAGGTCATTTAAAGGTGAAATTTTGAGGGTGCAGGATCTTTATGTCCCTGTTAGGTTGAAAGAAAAGGTTAGAAGTTTGAGACAGCCATGGTTTTCAAGGGATATTGGAAACTTGGTTCGGAAAAAGAGAGGGATCTTCAATAAATATAGGCAGCTTGGAGTTAATGAGGTGCTCAAGGAATATAAAGAATGTAAAAAGAATCTTAGAAAAGAAATTAGACAAGCTAAAAGAAGATACGAGGCTGCTTTGGCAAGTGAGGTGAAAATAAATCCAAAGGGTTTCTACAGTTATGTTAATAGCAAAAGGATAGTGAGGGATAAAATTGGTCCCTTAGAGAATCAGAATGGACGGCTATGTGCGGAGCCAAAAGAGATGGGGGAGAGTTTGAACAATTTCTTTTCTTCGGTATTCACTAAGGAGAAAGATATTGAATTGTGTAAGGTAAAGGAAACAAGAAGGGTAGTTATGGAAAGTATGATGATTAAAGAAGAGGAAGTACTGGCGCTTTTAAGGAATATAAAAGTGGATAAGTCTCCGGGTCTGGACAAGATATTCCCTAGGACCTTGAGGGAAGTTAGTGTGGAAATAGCAGGGGCACTGACAGAAATATTTCAAATGTCATTAGAAACAGGGATGGTGCCGGAGGATTGGCGTATTGCTCGTGTGGTTCCATTATTTAAAAAGGGTTCTAAGAGTAAACCTAGCAATTATTGGCCTGTGAGTTTGACGTCAGTGGTGGGTAAATTGATGGAAATATTCTTAGAGATTGTATATATAATTATCTGGATAGATAGCGTCTGATTAGGAACAGTCAATGTGGATTTGTGCATTGAAGGTCATGTTTGACAAATCTCACTGAATTTTTTGAAGCGGTTACTAAGAAACTTGATGAGGGTAAAACGGTGGAGGCTGTCTATATGGATTTCAGTAAGGCCTTTGACAAGGTTCCACATGGAAGGTTAGTTAGGAAGGTTCAATCGTTAGGCATTAATATTGAAGTAGTAAAATGGATTCAGCAGTGGCTAGATATGAGACGCCAGAGAGTAGTGGTGGATAACTGCATGTCAGATTGGAGGAGCGTGTGTAGTGGTGTGCCTCAGGGATTTGTACTGGGTCCAGTGTTGTTTGTCATATATATTAATGATCTGGATGATGGGGTGGTAAATTGGATTGGTAAGTATGTAGATGATACTAAGATAGGTGGCGTTGTGGATAATGAAGTAGATTTTCAATGCTTGCAGAGAGATTTAGGCCAGTTAGAAGAGTGGGCTGAAAGATGGCAGATGGAGTTTAATGCTGAAAAATGTGAGGTGCTACATTTTGGTAGGACTTAATCAAAATAGGACATACATGGTAAATGGTAGGGCATTGAACAATGCTGTAGGACAGAGGGATCCAGGAATAATGGTGCATAGTTCCCCGAAGGTGGAATCTCATGTGGATAGGGTGGTGAAGAAAGCTTTTGGTGTGCTGGCCTTTATTAACCAGAGCATTGAGTATAGGAGTTGGGATGCAATGTTGAAATTGTATAAGGTATTGGTAAGGCCAAATTTGGAGTATTGTGTACTGTTCTGGTCACCGAATTATAGGAAAGATGTCAATAAAATTGAGAGAGTACAGAAGAGGTTTACTAAAATGTTGCCTGGGTTTCATCTCCTAAGTTACAGAGAAAGGTTGAACAAGTTAGGTCTTTATTCCTTGGAGCGTAGAAAGTTGAGGGGGGACTTGATAGAGGTGTTTAAAGTTAGGAGGGGGATTGATAGAGTTGACGTGGATAGGCTTTTTCCATTGAGAATGGGAGAGATTCAAACAAGAGGACATGAGTTGAGAGTTAAAGGGCAAAACTTTAGGGGTAACATGAGGGGGAACTTCTTTACTCAGAGAGTGGTAGCTGTGTGGAACAAGCTTCCAGCAGAAGTGGTTGAGGCAGGTTCGATGTTGTCGTTTAAAGTAAAATTAGATAGATATATGGACAGGAAAGGAATGGAGGGTTATGGGCTGAGTGCAGGTCAGTGGGGTTAGGTGAGAGTAAGAGTTTGGCATGTACTAGAAGGGCCGAGATGGCCTGTTTCCGTGCTGTAATTGTTATGTGGTTAAATGGTTATACTGGAATCTGGAGCAACACAAAAAGCATTGGAGGGAATCAGCAAGTTAGATCAATCGTCCAGATTAAGGGTCTTGGCCTGAAATGCTAACTATCCATTTCCCTCTGTAGATGGTACCATTGAGTTCTTTTAGAGTCTCCCAAACTTTTTTTAATGACATAGAGCTTTACCAAGGGGTCTGTGAAGCCCAGACTGGGAACTCCTGCTCGACTTTTATTGCTGGAAATCTTGCTTGCATGGAATATGAGGCAGACGAAATCTCTGGGAAGCCACAGAGTACTGGAGACTGGCTGACTGGCTTATTGAGCCCTAATGGAATACATTGATTACAGGGAACTAGTGTTTTGGCGATTTTTTTTTACATTTATGGTATGCAGGTCCTCCTAAGCTGCTCTCAGGATTGAGAATGACTTGTTTCCAATGTCACCCTTGACTGCATATGGGTGATGAGGTCAATGTGGGAATTAAAGGATCTTCCACAGGTGCAGTAAGGAGTGGTTGGCAAAACCAGTGAACAGTTAGATATTGAGCTAATTCTCTCCCTCCCACTGTTTACTCTGAGTAGCATTGTGGTCCCAATACACGAACTTGAAGCCATTTCAAATACGCTTCTGTTTGAGTGATGATGAGCCAGGGATTCCCAGGAGTCCATGGGAATGCTACATTTTTTTTTCAAGAAGGCTTTGAGTACATCTTGATTTTTTTTTTACTATGAGGTAATGTCTTCCCGCGACAGAACTAGGAATGGAGTGTCTTCTTTGGGAGTTTGGTTTCAGGCCTGTGATTAACGAGCCGATGTTCATCTTCATTTCGCTGATTAAAGTGTTGAGGAAGTTCTAGACATTGAGATGAATGCGGAAGGTGAGTGGGAATTCAGCATTGACTGGCGTCCTTTTGGTTGCTGCTGGAGAAGGAGTCTGTGATTGGCCTATCACTGAGTGTCTCGCTGTGGCTGTAGGCCTCTGCGCTTGTATGATGTCCTTCCCTTTCAATGAATGTTGGTGATATTGGAGGATGGTATCGTGGTTCTGCGTTTATGGTTTGGACTATTGTGTTTATTGACTGTGGACTAGTTCTGATTTATGGCTTTTATATTCTATGTTGCTATTGCCTGCTCCTTTTCTGTTTTGTTGTGCAAGGGGTAGGGGTTTGGGGCTTGATGTTCTGTTGTGTTCTATTAGTTTTTTCTGTGTGGGGGAGTATTGTTAGGGAATTGATGATGTTGTTCCATTTTGTGCGAAGGAAGGGGTTTTGGGGGTTGATGATCGGGATGCTGTTCTTTGTTGTGCAGGTGGGTAGGCTTGATGTTTCTCTCTTTCACTGTTTTTCGTGCCCTTTCTTTGTTTCGTGGTTATCTGGAGAAGACGAATTTCAGAGTTGTATATGGATACATGCTTTGATAATAATCGAACCTTTGAACCCTTGAACCTTTGACCCTTTGATCATGTACCTCACATCAGGGATGACTGAAAGTTATCAGGGCCTTAGCATTATAGATGTTGGCACCAGAAGATGTTTGTATTGGTTTGGTTACACTGCTGGTGGGTTTGGAGCATTTAGAAAAGATATCATTGGCAGTATATGTGTAGTGCCTTGAAGTGCTTTCTGAAGCTAGTTTAAGAATCAGGTGCAGGCAGAGATTACAGCTGTCCACTAGACCATGATTCTATGGCATCTTAAAAGAATATTTTTCATCTGTATTTACTGTGGAAAAAGACGTAGAAGCTTGGGAGTTCAGGAAAAAGAACAGTGTTGGCCTGAACCATTACAAAAGTGGATAAAGGAGGATAAATTGGATGTGGAATTTAATTTATCACAGAGATGACACAGCCTAGAAAGCTCACCAATGTCTCTACTTTGGCAGGAGGCTAAAGAAAGTCAGCACGTCCCCACCAACCCTTATCAAATCTTATCGAAGCACCATAGAAAGCATCAGATCTTTGTGCACAATGACTTGGTATGGCAACTGATCTGCATGTGAACACCAGAAAGAGCAGAGAGTTGTGGACTCAACTCAGCACGTGACAGAAACCAACCTCCCTTCTGTGGACTCTGTCTATACCTGAATAAAGTAGCCAGCATAATTTAACACTCCTCCCGCCTCAGACATTCTCTCTTCTCTCCTCTCCCAGCAGGCAGACGATACAAGAGCTCTTGAACAATAACAGGGACTCTTAGCTTCCAAATCTTTCTTATTGTGAAGTTTATTGTTTACCTGCACAGCACTTTCACTGTAGCTATTACAAGTTATTCTGCATTGTTATTATTTTACTTTGTTTATCTCAATGCACTGTGTAATTATTTGATCTGTATGAATTGTATCTCAGTGCATGTGATAATATTAATCCAATACCAATACCAATAGAAGCAGAGAGGAAATTGCGGGGGCCTTGGCAGGGTAAACTAGTCATTTGTTTGTGGAAGAAGAGAGAGAGAGTGGTAGAGGACTGGCCTGTGACGTGTGGTGTGGCACAAGGATTAGTTCTGGGTCCTATGTGGTTTGTCATCTACAGTATATTAATGAACTGTATGAGAATGTATATGGAATGATTCATAACTTCTCAGCTGGTTCCAACATTGGAGGCATAGTGGACAGTGAAGAAAGTTGTCTTAGATTACAACAGAATCTAGACCAAATGGGAAAGTGGGAAAAGGGTGGCAGATTTAATTCAGACAAGTTTGAAGTGATACCTGTTGGGAAGCTAAACCAAGGGAGAGCTTACACAGAGAATGCTCGGGTCACGGAGAGTGGTTTTGCACAGTGGGACTTCAGGGTATAAATACATTGTTCCCTGAACCTGACAACAAAGGTAGGCAGAGTGGTGAGAAGGTGCATGCAAAGTTGGACTGGTACCTAACCAGGAAAGCTTTAGGGGAATACGAGTCCAACACAAATGGGACTAGCTGAGAAGGCACCTTGGTTGGCATGGACAAGCTGGGTGAAGGGATTGTTATTACTCTATATCAGTCTATGACTAAATCTTCACACACCTTTTCTTGCTCTGGAGGTTCTGGTGATGGGGACATGATCTATGTCATTCATGGCCTTACTGTGAGCCTTTAGTTTTGGAAGGCAGGGTCTTACAGTAGGGTAGGTGGGTACAGGACTTTAATTTTTGAAGTGTAAAGCCCATCCTCTTGTGTGCTTCAGTAAACAAGTGCTGCTACTGAGGCTGGCATATGCATTCTGCCCATCCCTAACTGTCCTTGAGAAGTGGCAATCAGCCACCGCCTGGAACCCTGCAGTGCTTTATATTGGGTATTCCAGGATTTGATGAAGGAACAGTGATATGTTTCCAAGCCTGGATGACAGCATGGAGAACATGCAGATGGTGTTCCCGTGTGTCTTCTAATCTTTCTTGGCAGAAGAAGTTGACGACTTGTGTGAGGTTCTGTGAGAATAGCCTAGGTTTGTAATGCATCACATTTTAAAATGCTATTTTCCCTCTCATTGACTGCTCCGGAGGCACCTTAAAGCACACACTCTATGCTCTATACCTCCCTTCTACTTCAAAGCTGTATGTCTCCATCTCATGATATGAGAATTACCAAGAACCTCTGAATAATAACTCCCAGCAACACATAAAGAAGCAGCAGGAACTCAGCAGGTCAGGCAGGACTTACAGAGGAAAATGGACTGCAATGTTTTGAGATGAAACCTTTCATCAGGACTGGAAAGAAACGGAGGAATAACCTGTATGAAGAGGTGGGAGGAAGAGATGGAGTGAGAGCTGCCAGGTGATAGGTGAATTCAGGTGAGGGGGAGAGGATGATAGGCAAGTGGGGGAGGAGAAATGTGGAATTGATGTGAGAAGCTGGGAGATGACAGGTGAGAGTGACCAAGAGTTAAAGAAATTGGATTCTGAAAGGAGAGGACGGTGGACCATGGAATAAAAGGAAAAAGCTGAAGAGGGTAAATAGTGAGAAGAATGTTTGAGTGGTGGGAAATCAGGGGTGGAGGAGGGAAGAGATGGGTTAATTACACCAGTGGGATAAGGGAAAACAAAAGGGGGCAGGGGAATGATTAACTGAGGTTAGAGAATTTGATGCTTATGCCACTAGATTGGAGACTACCAAGGCAGAAGATGAAGTGCTGTTCATCTAATCTGTATCTAGCCCCAAACAGACTGTGAGGGAGGTCATGGATGGACATGTTGGTGTGGGAATGGGAAATGGAATTAAAATAGCTTGCCATTGGGAGAACCTTGCTCTTATAGCAGATGGAGCAAAGGCGCTCGAGGAGGTGATCCCTTAACTGTCTCATTGATGTAAAGGAAGATACACTTAGTGTGGTGCAAGGATAACAATTCCTAGTATTTTTCCTACTATTGCCATATGGCTACTTGACATGGAGCTCCTATTCTCTTTCCCCAGGTTCCTGCACAGTTGAGATAGATTTATCCTTCCCTCACTTTGGTGAACATGTTAAGAATTAGGAAAATCTGACCCAGTGGTAGACTAATAGAGGCAGGAAAAAAATAAGTTTCTTATCCAGGTGGATAAAAATATATAGTGAAAAGAGAATTGTGATTTTGAGTGAGTTGTGAGAGACAAGATGTCTGAATGTTGATAGCAAAGGAGACTTGTAAGGTGACTATATTGGCACACTGTACAGGATGTTTGATGCTGCTTTTCTCAAGACCACTTTGTACCAGGTATCAAAACTACTATTGTTTGGCACACAAGATTTGTTTTCGTTTTCCTTTCCACTCTGGTTGCAGCACTGGTCCTGGGCACAAACACACACACGCACGCACACGCACTCACACACGTCACGCACGCACACACACTCACACACGTCACGCACGCACACACACACACTCACACACGTCACGCACGCACACACACACACTCACACACGTCACACACACACACACACATATCCTCATACAAACACACGCACGCACACACACGTGTGCTAAGTCTGCCTGAGCTGGACTAAACAGCAGCATAAGTATTGAAAGTTTGTTTTTAATGGGGTCACAAAGCAAAACAGCTGAAGGCTGTTGGTACTCCTATGAGTGGACCATCCAATTCCAAGAGGATTGAACTGAAAGATGCAAATAGAAAGCTTTGAAATGTTGAACGGTAACACAAATAAGCATGCCATGTAAATGAAGGCTTGTGATTAAAGTGGATTTTTCTGGTAAGATAGACAAAAACCAGCGAGATGTTCTAGTTCAAAAGAAAAAAGAAGGAAGACTGATTTAAACGCTGATTTATTGCAGTTTGATAAGATGGAGAAGCAAAGCATTTAAACGGGAACTGGGTGGAAAATTATACTGGAAAGGAAATATTTGGAGGCCAGTGGGAAAAATGAGTGAAATAGGATTTAATGGAAAATTCACTGACAGAGTGAAAGAGTGAAACTCAGGAAGAGCTAAATGGCCTTTCTCCATAGTGAATGATGCTATGAAGGTCATAAACAAAGAGAATCCTGAACAATGAGGAATATTAACATAGATGTAAGGGGATAGAGGGAAAGAATGCAGAGGGAGACAGATTGGTGTGCAGCGGATTTGAAGGAATGAATTTCATGGAGACAGAATGTTGATAAGTAGATCTTGCGCTCAGAGGTTAGCTAGGAGAGTACTGGATGAAGCATTCAATGGATATTGATGGTTCTGCACCATAAAAGAATAGAGCACAGGAACAGTCCCCTCAACCCATAATGTCTGCATATGATCTACAGAGTACTTCTCGAATCCCCGCAAATCCTTCTATCTAGCTAAGCCTCTTAAGTGTCACAATTGTAAATAGTTCCACCACTATCCCAAGCAGCCTGTTCCAAATACCTAAATACTTGCCCCACATATCTCCTTTTGACTTACCATTGCAAGCTGCATGCAAACTATCTTATCTGGACATTTATATCATCCAAGAGCTACCAGCACTTACTGCAATAAATTGAACTGTGGTATGAGTAGACAGAGTGTAGAGGAGCAGTTAAGTGGTGGGAGTAAATGTTGCAGCAGACACTGTTGGAATGCGGGAAGGATGGGCTCCGTGTGTTCCCATTGGTTGTGCTAGAAGTAACAGTTGAAAAAGAGGCATGTGATTTGTCCACAGGCTATCCAATCCAAAATGACAAGGAGAGGAGATAGCTAAGGAAGTAAGTGCCCGTTAAGCAATAAGGATTTAGACACGATACATCAAAGATCCAATCACCACACGTCCTTAAACAGGAGCTGGAGCAGGACAACTAGCTGTTGAAACCTGCTCCACCAATATAATCACGGCTGATCAAGTACTTTAACACTTTCTCTCTGTGTCTTTTGATCCCATTAGAACATAAAAACATAAGAAAACACAAGCAGGAGCAGACTACCCAGCCCCTCAGTCCTGCCTTGCTATTCCACATGATCATCTTTGTCCTCAGTTCCATGGTCTTTAAAAAATTACCTAATTTTTCTTTAAATATTCCAATATTCTACACTCCATAACCAAATAAGCAATAAGCAAGGTTGCAGATGAAGGGTCTCAAACCAAAACATAGACTGTTCATTTTCCACCCACAAATGTTGCCTGACTTGCTGAGTTCCTTCACCACGTTTGTCTTGCACTCCAGATTCAAACAACAGCCATCTCTTATGTGTCTGAGCAAGAAGAAATGTATCCATCTATTTCAGGAGTATATAATATTTAGTAGCTATTTTATACATATATAAGAGAAGCACAATTCACTGACATTTTCAGGGTATTCAGCATGGCTTAATGTATAACCTCACCTTAGAACACAACGTTATTTTGTGCTGTGTTTCATTTTGACATTCTGCCAAATCAGTGTGTGAATGGGTAGCAATCATCGAAGATGAGATGAGGTCTCCCGATGGATGAGGAACTGACTTGCGTTCCTGAGTGCTGTACTATAATATTTATTCTTTCAACATGTTGTTCAGAAGGAGGCTATATAGCAGAGCATCATTGAGAGTGTACTGAGCAGCTGCTTCTTTGCCTGATACGGGAGTTGCAAGGCATCTGACCACAACATCCTATGAAGGATTGTGAAGACTGCTGAGAAGATCACTGAGGTTCTTCCACCCATCCATTAGCCGGGAAAGGTTTCACTGTTAACGTAATGGTCTTTCTGTAGAAGCGGTGTTTGGATTATAGTTAGAGATAACGGGTGCTTTCGAATGTGAAATGTGGGCCCTTTGTTCAGTGGGAGATGAAGAGGGAAGATGCTGGAGAGAACCTGTCATAGGATTCGTCCCGGTGGGGGACCATGATTTGGTGGAGCAAGGTGCCGAGATCGATTGAAAATTGCTGAATATGAATTTTGGGAAGAGTTGAGCTCCAACTTGTACACGTTTGACTGTGTAATTATAAAGAGCCCTTTTTGTTTTTTTTAAATTTCTTTTCTTTACTAACCCTTTGGTTAAGTTAAGATTCATTTACGAATTACCAGAAGTGATGCATAGCCAGGGCCCTTAGCATTGTCAATAATCCCTCCTACACATCCAATAATCTCCTTTGACTCCTACCATCAGGCAGGAGGTGCCTTGGTATTAGGACAAGAAATCAGCGTTCATGCCATCAGGTTAGAAGCTACACAGATGGAATATGAGGCTACGCTTCTCCATCCTGAGTTTGGGTTCATCTTAGCAGTAGAGGAGGCTATGGATAGACATGTTAGAATGTGAATAGGAAGTCAAATTGAAATGAGTAGCCATCGGAAGATCCTGCCTTTTGTGGCAGACAGTGAAAGTTCTTGACAAATGGACAAGTGAGTCACATCCACTCTCTACAATGGGATCCTACTATTATGTACATCTTTCCCTCACCACCCCCTCCCTCTCTGCTTTCTGTCGGGATTGCTACCTGCTTGACTCCCTTGTCCACTTTTCTCCCTCACTAATCTCCTTCCTGGCACTTATCTTTGCAAGTGGGACAAATGCTACAACTACCCCGACACTTCCTCCCTCACTACCATTTAGAACCCCTAACAGTCCTTTCAGGTGAGGCGACACTTCACCTGGAGTTTGTTGGGGTCACCTGTTGTATCTGGCATTCCTGGTTTGGCCTCTTCTGCATCAGTGAGACCAAGCACAGGTTGGAAACGACTTTGCTGATCACCTTTTTCTCTGTCCACTGCAAATGGCAGAGTCTCCTGGTGGTTACCCATTCATATTGGAAGAGCAACATCTGGGTAGCCTCCAGCCTGATGGCATGAACAAAGATTTCTCCAGCTTCTTGTAATTTCTCCCTCCTCTCCCCACCTCTCTTTTTCCATTCCCCATTCTGGTTCCTCCTTACCCCTTCTCTTCTCCTCACCTGCCCATCTCCTTTCTCTGGTGCCCCTCCTCCTTCCCTTCTTCTTCTGCTCCATTAGATTCCTTTTTCATCATCCCTTTCTCTGTTCCACCCATCACATTCCAGCTTCTCACTTCAAACCCCCTCGCCCACACATCCACCTTTCCCTTCAACTGGTTTCACCTATCACTTGCCATCTTCTACTACTTCCCCTCCTTCACCTTCTTATTGTGGCTTAAAGGTACTGCTGTTGTATTGTGGTGGACGGAGCTCTACCTTGCTGTGGTCAGGTAACTCTCACACACCTCATCTTACTTCAGAAGGATCCCACCCCAGACGATCAACCACTGTCTCCTGCACCATCACTAACCTCATCAAAACTAGAGATCTCCCATCCACCACCATCAAACTCACAGTTCCTTTATACCACATTTCTCATTTCTACCACCTTCCCAAGATCCACAGACCTGACTGCCTGGGTAGGCCCATTGTCTCTGCCTGCTCTTGTCCCAGAAACTTGTGTTCCTCCTGTATACTTCTAACTACCTCGGTTCACCCCCTTTCCCACCTGCATCCACAACATTTCAGATGTTCTTGATCTCCTCAGCAACTTCCAATTCCACAGCCCTGACCATCTCATTTTCACCATGGATGTCCAGTCTCTGCACACTTCTATCCCCATCAAGAATGCCCGAAGGTTTTCTACTTCTTTCTCAACAAAACACCCAATCAGTTCCTCTTCACCACTGCCCTCGTCCATCTGGCCGAACTAGTCCTCTCCCTCAGCAATTTCTCCTTTGGCTTATCTCAGCTTCTCCAAACTCAAGGGTAGCGATGGGCACCCAGATGAGCTCCAGTTATGTCTACCTTTTCGTTGGCTATGTGGAACAGTCCATATTCCCAGCCTTCCCAGGTAATGCTCCCCAACTCTTTCTGTGCTACGATGGCAGCTGTGTTGGTGCTGCTTCCTGCACCCTTACTGAGCTCATCAGTTTCATCAACTTTGCCTCCAACTCCCACTCTGCCCATAAATTCACTTGGTCCATTTATGTCGCCTCTCTCCCCTTTCTCAATCTCTCTGACCCCATCTTGGTGGAGCTGTTTCTACTGACAGCAGATGGGGAAAAGGCAGGTTACTGGCATCTTAAAGCCAGTTGCTTTGGGCAGATGGAACTTGTCAGCTGTAGTTGGCAGCTCACCTAGGAGAAGGAAAACTGATCCCAAACCTCCATTGCCTTGCATCTGTACCCACTCATGGGAAAGGCTTTGGGAGTAAAGTTCAAGGGAAAATCTAGTGTACCTAAGCCAGTCCAACATTGAGTTCAACGCTGACTGGCAGCTCCTGAGATGCCACTGGTGCCAATCTATATCATTCTCTGCCATGCCTTTCAGTTTATTAATTGCATGGCGAGGTGGAGCCAACTGCATGGGCAATAGCTTGCTCTCAGTATTGTACTGCCCTGGCTTGCATATCATGTAGACAGATTGAAGTAGTAACCCGGACCAATGGAGGGCCTCACTGTCTCTAACTCTGGAGGCAACCTGTTTACAAACATCTTTTATAAACCTACCAGTTTCCACAGCTATCTTGACTATACCTCTTCCCATACTGTCTCCTGTAAAAAGGCTATTCCGTTTTCTCAGTTGCTTTGTCTCTGCCGCATCTGTTCCCAGGATGAGGCTTTTCTTTTTAGGAAATCAGAGATGTCCTCCTTCAAAGAATGGGTTTCCCTTCCTCCAACATTGCTGATACCCTCACCCGCATCTCCTCCATTTCCTGGACCTCTGTGCTCACCCCATCTTCCTGCCACCTTAACAGGGGTAGAGTTCCTCTTGTCCTCACCTACCAATCCAACATATCATTTTCTACAACTTCCACCATCTTCAACCGGATCTGACCACTAAACACATCTTTTCTCCCTCCACTCCCTGCTTTCTGCAGGGATCGGAACCTACATAAATCCCTTGCCCACTCCTCGCTACCCAATAATCTCCTTCCTGGCACATGCCCCTGCAAGTGACAGAAATGCTACAGCTGCCCGTTCACTTCCATTTAGGGCCGAAACAGTCCATGCAGGTGAGGCAACACTTCAGCTGTGAATCTGTTGGGGTTGTCTAGTGTATCTGGTGCTCCCAATGCAGCCCCTTCTACAGTGGTGAGACCCGAAGTAAATTGGCAACTACTTTGTTGAGCACCTCTGCTCCATCTGCCAAAAGCAGAATTTCCCAGGGTGGCCAACCATTTTAATTCTTATCCCCATTCCTGTTCCAACATGTCAGACCACGGTCTTCTCTTCTGCCACAAAGAGGCCAATCTCATGGTGGAGAAGCAACAACTCATATTCAAATAGTAGCCTCCAACCTGATGGATAGAACATCGATTTCTACCTCTGGTAATTATTTTTCTCTATTTTACTTTCCCTCACCTCCTTCCCACTTTTTCTTTCCCCACGCCGGTTCTCTTACCTTTTCTCCTTGCCTGCCTGTCATTTCCGCCTGGTGTTCCTCTTTCTTCCCTTTCTCCCATGGTCCACTCTCCTCTCCTATCAGATTCCTTCTTCTTCAGCCCTTTACATTTCTCACCCACCTGGCTTCACCTATCATCTTCTAGCTTGTCCTCCTTCCCCTCACCTGACCTTTTTTATTCTGGTGTCTTCACCCATCATTTCCGGTCTTGATGAAGGATCTCGCTCTGAAACATCAACTGCTTATTCATTTTCATAGATGCTGCCTGACCTGCTGAGTTTCCCCAGCATGTTTTGTGTGTTGCTTTGGATTACCAGCTTCTGAAGAATCTCTTGTCTTTATTATTGTGGCTTCTGCCTTCTTCCTTTCCAGCCCAAAACGTTGGTTGTTTATTCCTCTCTATAGATGCTGCCCACCTTTCCAAGTTCCACAAACATTTTGTGTGTGATGCTCAAGATTGCCAGCATCTGCAGATTCTCTTGCGTTTATGCACTGGATAAGAAATGATAATATGCATTCAAAGCATAATATTAAGACTCTTAAATTAGGAGGCATTCTCAAATAAAACAGTGAGGCGAGAAAAGCAGTTAATGCCTTGCAAAGGATTTTTTTTATATGGAAATGGGTAAACAGATATTTCAGTTGGCATTTGACATTAACAATAGCACCAGGAAGGAACAGAATAAAATGTGAAAAATGTGAATTGGTTGTTTTTAATCTTGAGATACCTTGAAGAAACGTATTTCTGCTTTTCTGTTTTTCTAAAGGCCAGAATATCTCTGACCTCGCAGATTTACTTGAAGCAATAATAAAAAATCAAATTGTTATGGTATGGTTTTATATTTTATTTTGATCAGGAGAAATTAAGGTTTAAATCTGTTTTTGAAGGACTGGATACAAAGCTTAAATGTGAGTCAATGTGGTTTGGAAAACCTATAACAAAATCTACAGTTTTAAACCTGGCGTTTGAAAACAGATGCCTTTATAGTTAATTTTTCTACAGAATGCAGTAGCATAACATTTCATTCCTATCTTTGTCTCACCTTGGTGCTTCTTCAAAATGTTCAGAGAAATGTTCATGTGGCAACCGGGAAAGACGCATGCAATAAAAGCTCGGTTCAGTGCAAGTTACTTTAATTATACCCTTGAGTTGCTTTATCATATGATCAGATCCATGTAATAAGGCATATTCTCCAATGTAATCATTCAGACGGTTTGTAGAAGTAACTGATATTATATCTGATGGAATATCTCAGACAGATTGAACCTTGTAACATCTAATTGTCTTAATGCTCAAACAGTGTAATTTTGATGCTATGGTGACGGACAAGGAGACACACCAAAGAGTTCACACAATGGTTAATTCAGCACAGAAGCAGTCATTCCGATACCTTCTGTTATTTGAGATCAAGGAGAACTGCATTGGCCATCGCATAGGAGAGATATTTTGAGGGCAGCATAAAGCCTAAATTTGATTTATTATGCAACTAATTCTAAAATAGATGGAGTTAAAATAGCTTGAATACTGTGTATATTTTAAGAAGGATATAACAATGGGAAAAATTAGATTTACATAAATGAAGGCTTGTTGTTCAGAAGAATCTGAAAAACATAGCATACTTTTCTTTAGGAAGGAAGTGTTTGGACATGAGAGCAGAGAATTTAAGATAAGTTCTGAAAGAACTGAAGAGATCTGAGATTTTTTTTCACACAGTGGGAGATAGCGATGTTACTACAATCACTAGTGAAGTTTCAGGAAAATGAAATGACTGGATGACTCCTGGCTGTGCCGCATTAACCATTGTGTGAGTTCTTTTGTGTGTCTCCTTGTCCATCACCATGGCATCAAAATTACACTGTTTGAGCGTTAAAACAATTAGATGTTACAAGGTTCAATCTGTCTGAGATATTCCCTCAGATACAATATCAGTTACTTCTACAAACCGTTTGAATGATTACATTGGAGAATATGCCTTATTACATGGATCTAATCATATGATAAAGCAACTCAAGGGTATAATTTAAGTAACTTGCTCTGAACTGAGCTTTTATTGCATGTGTCTTTCCCGGTTGCCACATGAACATTTCTCTGAACATTTTGAAGAAGCACCAAGGTGAGACAAAGATAGAAATGAAATGTTATGCTACTGCATTCTGTAGAAAAATAAATCTACAAGTTATTCCTAATCCCTTCCTCACTAAACCTTATCACTTTTAGAAATCATATCCTTTCTTCTTAGAAATATTTCCATGTTCTTTGTTGTCACTTGGTGTAAATCCTGAACTGTGCAAGTCCCTTCACCATAAACATCATAAATAATCACCACCACCTTCTGAAGGACAACTGAAGATGGCCGATAAATATTGACCTTAATAGTATGTAACAGTCACAGCTCTTTCTCCTTGAACAAAATATTGTCACCTGACTTGTTTGTGTTTTGGTCTTCCTTCTTTGGCCTGAACTTCAGTTTGTAAAATCTAACTCTGCCTCTTAGCCTGCGCCAAAGGTTAGGTCCTGTTTGAAAATAAGACATTTGAATATAAATTGTTTAAAGTACTATTTCTTGTATTATACATGGCTTCAGCTCAGAAGGAGCCACTCAATCCCTTTCGTTGTGTTAGTTTTTCAGTTAATCCCATCTCAATACCTTTTTCTTGTCATCATACCTGTGGCTTTTTTTTCCTGTTCATCCATTTTTTTTCTGAAAGTTACCGTTAAGTGTTTTTCTTTCATTTACTCAGGCAGCCTTCCCTTGAATGGAATAACTTATTAAGCAAAAATGTTTCTTTTTATCACAGCTTATTCCTTATGCTCTGTTGGCCTATTACCTCAGCTAAGAAATAATTAAAAATCTGATGAAAGTTAAATATCTATTAAAATAATCAACACATATCCATTTCCATGGATCAGAGTGCTGATAGTAGTGGGAGTAAATTCTCCTCTGTTTCCAAAATTTGATTCCATTAACTCCCAAGGAATCTGATCTACTGGCAGCTGCTCTGGATGTTTAGGGATCATGATTGAAATGACCTTCAAGAAACTTCAATCATACTTGGGATAGCCTTTAGAAACAGCACAGAAGGAAGATACTCAACCCATTGAGTCAATGCCAACTTCTTGTACGGCAATCCCATTCCCATGCACATTATGTGACCCTACAGGTGAGCTTTTCTCAGGTCACCTGCTGGGTTCGGGTCATCCAATAGCTTCTGAGAGCTGGGACAGGGTGGTGTTGCTAACTTTTCGCAACCTGTGAGTTTTGTATCATCACCGGCCACAACAGCAGTGTAGATCCTCCTCATATCCTCTGTATCTTTTGCCCAACTATAGATGATTGTCTTTACAGTATCCCTGTCCAACAATGCTGTAGCTTTTCCTCATGTCGGAGCTGAATCAGAATGATAAACACGTGTGCAGTCCCTGAAGAATTGCCCAGGCACAGGACTGGTGACACTGCAGACCTTCTGCAACTGTTCAAATCAGAAATGAGCAATTTGGAGCCTATCTTAGGTTTACCGTTGATTTGCCTTGTCCATTATACACTAATGTATAAATCCAGGATCCACATCTCCCAGGCTTTCAACTCTTAATCAAATAATTCTTGAATTCTGGACCTTTGGAAAACTAAGATTGAGATATAGATTAAGAATAAGATTAGCTTTATTTGTCACATGTACACTGAAACATCGAAACATACAAAGAACTATTTCATTGGGGTCAAACGACCAACCCAGTCCGAGGATAATGCTGGGGGCCAGCTGCAAGTATTGCTAAGCTACTGGCACCATTCCACTAAAGACTAATAGCCTCAACTCACTACCCTAACTCTAACTGTGCATGTTTGGGATGTGGGAGGGAAGCAGAGCACTTGGAGGAAACCCACATGGTAATTTGCATGTAACGCCATTGCCCCCAACTGACTCTCGTTGCCTAGAGTGAGTAGTCGTCGACCCCGCCAACAGTGCAAATGCTTTGGTGCGAATATGGTGTGAGGCACCCACTGATCAGCCACGACACAAATATCAAACAATATACCAAGTGCGAGTAAAGAATTATACATTATAGCAATTTTTGGTGATGAGTTAGTAGCAACAACTAAAAGAAAAGTAACTTATCAGTCTTGTGCACATAATATTTTAATATGTTGGAGCTCACACCTCCGATTGCATCCACAACATCCTTCCAAGACTCTGGCCACCATCCGAACCCCTGAAGTCCAGTATCTGCCGCCCTGGAACCGCTGTCCGTTCCCCGCACGTCCATCCTCTCTGCTCGCCTCCCAAAAAAGCCCGTGATTCTCTGCTCAGCACACAAATACATGATACCATAACGTGACTTTCTTTGGCCAATAAACGAATACAATTTCCATTATCACCAACTATAACCCAAACATCCCGCTACAGAGAACTCCTTACTCAGCAGTTAACAGTATGAGAGACTATTTTAGTTTAACACTTCAGAGAAGCTATTTTGTAATAGGCAATTAACAGATAACAGTCCAGCTAATATTATTGAGAACCCTACATGCAGAATGTGCAAATTCTTCACAGACAGCAGCAGGAATTGAACCCTGATTGGTGATGGCTGATGCTGTAAAGCACTGTGTTACCCACTACACTAGCATGCTGCCCCATTTATCATGATCACAATCATTGTCCATGATACTGTACCGATTTTCATCTAAACACTGATATCAGAAGCAAAAACAGGTTATAAGGTTCATATTAAGATAGATAAAGCATTTGAGCTACAAATGAAAACAATGATTAAACTATCAACCTGAAGACTAATGCCATTAATTTGGAACTTCTGGTCATGGTTTGACTATCTATATGGCTTCTGATGTTAATGTTTCTGCGTTAAAGATCTATACAGCTCTATTCAAAGGTATTTCATTGATGTTGTGATGATTTCTTTGTTCACTGTATGAGACATAAAAAATAAAATAGAACCAAATTTTTGTTCTTGACTGGGAGAAGGTGAAGTGTGATACCAGAGGATTACTGAATTCAGATATGGAGCTATATCCCAACATACATTACACCAGGTACCAACAGAATTTGTGAAAGCCTTGGTTTTGTCAAGAATATTCTTCCATTAGATTTGCATAAATGTGGATATGGTGTGAATGGATTGGATTATTTCTGCTTCTGTAAAGGAAAATGGTTTTAACTTGAATCTTTTTTGAAGCAGATTGTTCTCTGAAGACATGTGAGTATTCAATCTTCAAATCATTGGAAAATTAGTGTTCAGTCTGTAGTCTGAAGATTGGCATCATGAAGGTGAACTTTGGCACTGAATATTAATACTGAATGACCTAAATAGAAAGGTGATATTGGATTACTGAGTGAAAGAGTATACAGTTGAATTCAGATGATAGTGTTAAGGTAGTAGGTTAAGCTCCCAGACATGACATTGTCTCCTGGCAGCCAATTAAGCTTTTAGCTGTGATACCACTACATGAACAAAGTGGCTGATTGTTTCCTTGACTTCCCAATCCTCCTGTAATGTTCGGAGTGCTGAGGATCAACTTTCTACCCTGTGTTACCAATACCATGGGCAGGACTCACAGGAAGAAAGAAAAGGAAAAATATTTTTGCTATATTCACAACCATGAACAGAGGCCGATTGTTTGATCAGGGTGGCAGCAAAGACTATGTCACTCTCAAGCTTGCAGAGTGAACTGACATCTGTATATTTCCCAGTGATGTCTCCTTGTTCCCTTTCCCAAACTGTCCGTTAAAATGTGAAATTATTGTCAAACAAAACATCAGTGAATTCTGAATGTTAATCAGTAACACATTTAAATACAAAACTTTCAAACCTTTATTGGTTTTATTGTTTTTGCTATTAAGATATGATGAAAAGCCTTATGTATATGTGCCTTCCAGACAGAGCATACATACAAAAGTATATTGAGATAATAAATAAGAAAATAGAATGCAGAAAATAGTGTTATAGCTACAGAGGAAAGGACAGTGGAAGGAGACAATAAAGTACAGGGGTAGATTGGGAAATCACAAGTTCACTTTTATTAGATGAGAGATACATGGCAGTGGAATAGTAGCTGGGTTTTCAAGCTTTTGTATCTTCTGCCCAGTGGGAGAAGGGAGAAGAGAGAAGACCCCTGATCTTCTTGATCCATTATGATCAGCTACTGAACTCACTTGGCTAAATGTTTTGATGTTCCAAGGGTGACAGACTGCTTTAGCCATTGCCACATAGCTCCAGCAATTTGGGTTCAATCCTGACCTCTGGTACTGTCAGTGTGGAGTCTGCATGTTCCCTTGGTGATCAGGTGAGTTTCATACACGTGCTCTTGTGTAGGCAGGTAGGTTAATTGGCCACTGCCATATGTAGATGAATGGCACAATATAGGGAGAGTTGGAGGGGCTGCTGGAGAATAAAAATGGGATTACCACTGGCCTAGTGATGGTTGGTGGGCAGGGGGCCGATTCCCATGCTGTATGAGTCCTGTCACCCTCAGAAGATCTTGCTGGAAATCATCTCAACAACTCACTTCCAAGTGCCAGCCAGATTTCCATGCACAATAGGAAACAAAGGCACTGCTCTGTGATTCATTGCAGTTTCTGAGTATTTTTGTAAAAATATAACCTTACTGAGAACTGCTCGACACTTTTGCTCTTCCTTAATAGATTTTTGATGGCATTCATATAAATCACATTAAAAACCAAGAAACTTCCAGAGTACAGATTCTGAAGCATGCTGTGTGTGACGCATTTGCATTGCGTTGAAGTAACAATGTTAATGATCATATTTAGCGAAGGAATATATAGTGAGAGTTTGATGCTTTCTTTAATCCTAACAATTACACTGAATTATGTGAGTTATTTATTAAGGTGTATTGTATTGTAATTTGCAGAAAGTTTGAATGTAATGTGACATTGGCATAATGGATTGGGAATATGTGAATTTTTGGGCTGAACAGTGCAAAGAATGGAATACTTTCAAGTTCCAAGTTCTCAGTGATAAATCGTAATGTTCTTATCCAGGGATCTGAGGGGCAAATGTGCTGTGAGGCTATGACTGAAACCACCTTGGTGGTGTCCTCCATAAACTGTCCTTACCACTAACAGTGTTGCCATTGCTGTTAACCTGACTTCCCTGCTTTGAGCATTTATTCGTAAAACTATCTCAGCTAATTGTGGACTGAAAATCAAAACTGCAATATTGGAAACGTGGCCCATTGTCAGAACTGCTCTTTGCCTTGAAACATGATCTCTGTTTCTCTTTCTACAGACGTTACTCAACCCACTGAATGTATCCAACATTTATTTTTATTTCAGATTAATGGGACTCTACAAAGGATGTAGATTGCTTGATTAAAATTTACAAAAGGGCTCATGTTGACTGCATTTATTTTAATCACTTTCTAATTGCATGTTAATTTAAAAAAAAAGTACATTAACCAAGGAGGCAGTAATTTTAGAAATTTGAAAGTGATTAATTCACAGCTGGATGGAGCCGTGTGGTTGACATGTTATTTAAGTGAGGAGAGATCACAGATCTGTGAGATGCAAACATATCTGGGTGTCCTTCTGTGTGATTGACAAAGATTCATAGCCGGCACAAGGGGTGAATAGGAACACAAACAGAATATTATACAAACAGAAGTCACTGTGAAGAGCCAGCAGGTTAGTCTGTGGCAAAGAAACAGTTAGTGTTTCAAGCTAAAGACCCTTCACCAGAATATGTATCTTAAAAATTTGGAGTTGTGGAGGTAACAATTTCCAGATCTGTAGATGGCACAACATCAGGTGAGCTACAAGGAGGACAGTAACAGACTTCGGTTACGTATACACAAGGTGGTGTAATGGACAGGTATGCAGGTGGCTGATGAAGTACAGTACTGAGTAATCTGAAGTTTTGGTAGAAAGAATGAGTAGCGTTATTATAAATTAGGGGTCACAATTCTAAAACAGGGACAGGAACAGATAATCTAGCATGCTTGAGATTTTGAGGACGGTCTAACAGACTTCTGAGACTGCTGGATATTGCTGCTGTTAATGCTCAAACACACTTTTATTTCTCTTTATGGCACAAAATAGTAATAAAGTTTCCCGTAAATCCAGTGGGTGTAAAAGGAGCAGAGAATATATAAATACTCCACACTTCAGGTCTCGTCCCCAGCCACAAAATGCCCCCATTCCTTGCCACCAGCTAGACTGGCTGAGTCTGCACCCGGCTAGAATGCAGATCCCTGGGCTTCCCCCTTCCAACACTCCTCGTCCCCCACCACCAAGCCACAGATTCTCCTTTGTCCTTCTCCTTTCTCCTTTCTCCTTCTCCCTCCTTTCTTAAAAGAGTGGAATGACATCTGTGATTGTCTAATCCTCCAGAAACATTTCAGAATCTAGTGACCCTTGACAAATCACCACTAATGCCTCTACAGTCTCTTCAACTACCACATTCAGAACCCCAGGGTGTAGTCCATATGGTCTATCTTCAAACCTTTCAGTTTCTCAAGCACCTTCTCCTTAGTAATAGTGACTAAATTCACATCTGGTCCCAGATTTCTAGCATACTGCAGGTATCTTTCACAGTGAAGACTGAAGCAAAGTACTTATTGTTTGTCTGCTCTTTCTTTGACTCCATTACTACCTCTCCAGCATAATTTTCCAGTGGTCTGATGTCTACTCTTGCCCTTTTTTCTCTTTATATAGCTCAATAAAAAATGTTATCCTCTTTTATATTATTGGCTAGACTATCTTCATATTCCTCCTTATTACTGTCTGAAGAGTTCAAGGCATTTATGGAAGCAAACAATATTCAGCACCATCAATGCAGCCTTGCTGAATGATTCACACAAACATAACATCTGGCGATGAGGATGGGATGGTTATTATGTTTGTGGTACTGGGAAGCTGAGTGACCGTGAATAACACACACAAGAGACGGAGAGATGAGGAACAGATATGTAACGTTTATTTGACTTGTAGGCTGCCTACCAGAATGCCCTCTCACATTACATTCAGTATGTAACACACAGTGCAGATTGACCGCAAGATGTAAAGGTCAAAACGTACATGAAAGCATAACACTGGAGACTTTTGTAACCTCTCCTACGCTCTCCTTCCTTTTTACTCTATCCATACTTTTCTGAGCAATTGATCTCACCCACCCCATACTATTTAATTTAAACTCTGTTCACTAGGCCCTAGTTTCTTTGGGAGACTGTGAGAAAAATCCCCCAATTATGTAATTATTTTTGTATTATTTATACTAAATTAAGTAAGCACTATATAAATGTTACCGATTATCTTTTGACATTGTTCACAAGAAAGCAAAAACACAATTCTCCTTTTGTTTACAGAAAGCGTCGTATGAAAAAAAGGATCTTTCCTGTTCTCAGGTCATCTCAAAGCATTTCATTGCTTTGACAAACTCTAATGAACCTTGATCATCTTTACAAATTCAAAATAAAGCAGAAATTTGGAGTGTGCAAGTTCCTGCACAGAGAAATGAATTAATCACTGAGTATCTACAGTGAGTATACCAAGTGAAACTTCAGCATTGATGAGAGAAAGATGCACCCACAAATTTCTTTGAAGTTTTCTCGTATTTTGAGAAGTTGTATTTCTGATTATTTTGTCTGCCTGAGAGCGCAGCTGGATTCTTGGCTTAATAACCTATCAAAAAGACTGCACCTGCTACTGTAGTGTTTGATCTGAGGATACAACAGAGAGAGTTGACAGAGAGGTACTATACCTGTAGAAGTAGCTGATTTAGATTTCTAAGAGGCAAAATTAGGTGCAGCTTAGAGTCTGGTGTATAACTTAAGAAGCCCAGGTAATGGAAGAAGTTTGTTAGCATGGAGTGATAAGTGACTGTCATATGGAAAACAAAGGGTTGGAATAACTTGGACCAATTCAGGCTGGTCTTATGTAACTAGTGGGTACACCAGAAACTTGTTCTAGGCCCTTAATTGTTTACCATTTACATTAGTGGCTAGGAAGAGGGGACAAAATACCATCATTTACGGTTTGATTTAATATCAGAGAATGTATACAGTATACAATCTGAAATCCTTTCTCTTTGCACACATCCAGGAAACAACGAGAAAAAAAAAGAATGAATGATAGGAAAATGTTACAACCCCAAAGACCCACCAAGATTTCCCAGTTAACCGATGATATCAAAATAGATGATAGGGCAGCTTGTGATGGAGATATTGTGTTATTCTGTTGGGTATAGATGGATTGAGTGATTGGGTGAAAACCTGGCACATGGAGTTTAATGTGTGGATGTGTGAGATCTTGCACATCAGTAACAGGTATTCTCAATGCAGAGAGACTGCAAAGAGATGAAGTTCAGGGGATCTCGGTGTTCTAGTGCAAAATGTCAGCAGTTAGATCCAACATGTAGTAAAGAAGGCAATGACATTTTGACCTTGGGAGTGGGAAACATTTAAGGAATGTTTTGTTGCTGTTGTACAGGCTTTTTGGTGAGGCCACACTGGAGTATATGCACAATTTGGGTCCCCTTACATTAAAAAAAGGGATACAGTAGCATTTGAAGCATTCCAAAGGAGATTGACCAGGGTCATTGGTGGATGATAATTTCTTGGAGCTTTGAAGAATGAGGAGTGTCTTGAATAAGGCAATATAGCAATGACCCCTGGGTACCACATATAAAATCCACAGGAGTTTTGATAGGGTAGATATTCAGGTCTTTTCACTAGTGGACGAGTCTCAAAGGGATAGGGCCAGAGCATAATGGACCTTTTTCCTTTAAAGCTGAGGTCCATAGAAATTTCTTCTCTCAGAGGGTAGCGAATTTCTGGATATTCTGGAATTCTCTCCCCACTCCCCCAAGGATACTGGAGAGTGATTCATTGGATATATTTAAGGTGGAGATTGATATTCAAAAGGCTGAGAAATTGAGGGTTTTGGGGAATGGGCACAGAAGAGGGGTTGAGACCAGTATAGTTCAGCCATGACTGTATTGAATGTTGGGGCAGGCCTGGGGTGCCTGACAGCCTACTCCTGCTCCTGTATGTTCAATCCTGCATGTGAGTCTTATTCCAGAAAGTGTGCTCAATACTCTAGTGTGATTCTTCTACCCAGGACCTTCTGAATGAGAGGCTGATTACTTCCTACTAATTACCATCCAAAGCTGTTTTTCAAATATCTATTTTCATAGTAAATTGTTGAAAATGGAATTCAGTTTCTTAGCTTAAAGTTCTTTTAATATGATTTGATATAAAAGGACTAATTTTCTCTATTGGATGACTTGGGCTCAGCTTCCTTTGTCCTTTTTCGATTGAATTGTCATGGATTTAATTGGAAGTGACTGTATAAATTGCTTCTTGCTTGGCACGACGGTAGCGTGGCCATTAGCGTGATGCATTGGAGTTTGGACTTCAATTCCAATGTCATCTGAAGGCGTCTTTGTATGTCCTTCTCGTGGAATGCCTCGGTTTCCTCCCACAATCCAACGCAGGACCTGAAGGTTAATTTTTTGAGTTCTTCTCTGCACCTTGCGGTGCATCAGGTGCAACCTTGCTATTTCTTTAGCACTTGTCTGTTTTCTATGAGCTGGAGTTGCTAGCTCGACGCTCAACCCAGCACAGATGGAAAGCTTGCGAGGAGCCGGCCGGATTCGAGCTCAGGACCATTCGCCCCGAAGGCCAGTGCGGATGCCACTAGACCACCGGCCAGCTTGTAAGGTCATTGGTCATTGTAAATTGTCCTGGAATTAGACTCGGATTAAATCGAGGTATTGCTGGGTGGTGTGGTTCGAAGGGCCGGAAGGGCATATTCTGTGCTGTATATCAATAAATAAATAAATAGATCTGCCTGATCTCGCTGAGCATTCTCTGCTCCAAGGCAAACCAACTCAGACTGCTCAGTTGCCCCTCATTACTGAATTCCATCCCAGGCAACCTCCTGGTGAACCTTTTCTACACTCCCTCCAGTTCTGTCACCACTTGCATTCTCCACCAGTCTGAAATAGATGCACCTTCCGTTCCTGGTGTCTGCATGGAGGCAGGATATGTGTCCTTCTCCGTTCAAACTCTGAAACTGGGACTGCCTGAGTAAGCTGCCAGATGCAGCACCATCTAGCTGTCGGCTTGTACGGGACCTGTGTTGCTCTTCTTGACCAAGAAGAAGAGGATTGTGATCAGGCCCATGCTGCATGTCAAGAATGTTTTAGTCATACTTTTAAATGTACTCCTTCATATGTGAATATACATGTTAGGCTGCTCCACCCAAAAGTCTGCTTTACCATCTACTACGATTGTGGCTGAGGATGTACGAGATGGGAATTTCTTTATTCCCAAATCCAAGTTTGAACAGATTTCACTAAATGAAAAACCTGGCATTAATTTGCAGTGAGCAGATATAGATAACAGAAATAGATACATGGGCAGTTTTAAAAATGTATAGAAATAGGAGTGGGCTATTCTGCCCTTCAGATGAATTCTGTCATTCATATAATCATGACTGATGATCAAATTCAGTATCCCATTTCAGTTCTCCAACCACCCCTCCTTCCCCTCATGTCCTTTGATCTTTCCAGCCCCAAGAAAAATACCTAACTCCTCCTTAACATAAAACATGGAGCATGACAGACATTCAGGGTCCTTCATCTCACCATGTTGTACTGTGTACTTCAAATCATCGTCAGGTACTTCAAATCATCGTCAGGTACTTCGATCAGGCTTACATGAAGAAATCTCACCCCCAGTTATCATCAACATAGCACCTGCAACACACTCGACCACTATTATCCTGTGATAAGGAATGCCTATTGATCCATCCTGGGACTTAATTTTGAGAAATCTGACCATCTGGCTGCCCTCCTTTTACTTACCTACAGGCAGGGGCTAAAGAGCAAGACTCCAGAGATGGGAAAGACCAAGAGGCACAGGAGAGGCTACGGGATTGCTTCGAGTCGGTGGACTGTTCAAGGACTCATAAGGGCATCTGAAGGAATATGCCAGGGTCGTCACAGACTTTATAAAAACACTTGTAGACGAGTGTGTCCCCACAAAATCATTCAGAATCTTCCCCAACCAGAAGCCGTGGATGAACCAAGAGATCCGTAATTTGCCGAGAGCCTGATCAGTGGCATTCAGGTATGGCGACCAAGATACCAGAGCAAACTAGAGAAAATGGAGTCGCTGGAAATCAAAACAACACACACAAAATGCTGGAGGAACTCAGCAGGCCATGCAACATCTATGGAAAAGAGTACAGTTGACGTTTCAGGCCGAAACCCTTCATCTAGACTGGGGAGGAAAAAAGAAGAGTCACATGAAGAAGGTAGGGGAGGGTAGGAAGAAACACAAGGTGATAGGTGAAATGGGGAGGGGGAGGGGTGAAGTAAAGAGCAGGGAAGTTGATTGGTGAAAGAGATACAGGGCTGGAAAAGGGGGAATCTGATGGGAGAGGATAGAAGGTCATGGGAGAAAGAAAATATGGAGGAGCACCAGAGGGAGGTGATGGGCATGTAAGGAGAAAATTGAGAGAGGGAAAAGGGGGTGGGGAACGGTGAAGGGGGAGGGTGGGGGCATTAATGGAAGTTCGAGAAATCAATGTTGATGTCATCAGGTTGGAAGCTACCCAGACAGAATATAGGCAAATGAAATACAATGTTGGAAAGTGTATGGTTATGCACTTTGGCAGAAGAAATAAATGGGCAGTCTATTATTTAAATGGGGAAAGAATTCAAAGTTCTGAGATGCAACGGGACTTGGGAGTCCTCGTACAGGATATCCTTAAGGTTAACCTCCAGGTTGAGTCAGTAGTGAAGAAAGCGAATGCAATGTTGGCATTCATTTCCAGACGAATAGAGTATAGGAGCAGGGATGTGATGTTGAGGCTCTATAAGGCACTGGTGAGACCTCACTTGGAGTACTGTGGGCAGTTTTGGGCTCCTTATTTAAGAAAGGATGTGCTGACGTTGGAGAGGGTACAGAGAAGATTCACTAGAATGATTCCGGGAATGAGAGGGTTAACATATGAGGAATGTTTGTCCGCTCTTGGACTGTAGTCCTTGGAGTTTAGAAGAATGAGGGGAGACCTCATAGAAACATTTTGAATGTTGAAAGGCATGGACAGAGTGGATGTGGCAAAGTTGTTTCCCATGATGGGGGAGTCTACTACGAGAGGGCATGACTTAAGGATTGAAGGGCGCCCATTCAGAACAGAAATGCGAAGAAATTTTTTTAGCCAGAGGGTGGTGAATCTATGGAATTTGTTGCCACGGCCAGCAGTGGAGGCCAAATCATTGGGTGTATATAAGGCAGAGATTGATAGGTATCTGAGTAGCCAGGGCATCAAAGGTTATGGTGAGAAGGCAGGGGAGTGGGACTAAATGGGAGAATGGATCAGCTCATGATAAAATGGCGGAGCAGACTTGATGGGCCGAATGGCCTACTTCTGCTCCTTTGTCTTATGGTCTTATGATCTAAGCTGTTGCTCCTCCAGTCTGAGTGTGGCCTCATTGTGGCAACAGAGGAGGCCATGGACTGACATGTCGGAATGGGAATGGGAAGTGGAATTAAAATGGGTGGCCACTGGGAGATCCCATTTTTTCTGGTGTTGCATGGTGAAGCCGGATCCCAATCTATGTCAGGTCTCACCAATCTAAAGGAGGCCAGACTGAGAGCATCGGATATAGTAGATATCCCCAACAGACTCACAGGTGAAGTGTCTCTTCACCTGGAAGAACTGTTTGGGGCTCTGAATGGTAGTGAGGGAGGAGGTATAGAGGCAGGTCTAGCACTTGTTCTGCTTGCAAGGATAAGTGCCAGGAGGGAGGTCGGTGAGAAGGGACAAATGGACAAGGTGCGATCCCTGAAGAAAGCAAAAATTGATGGAGGGTGAGGGGAGATGTGCTTGGTAGTGGGATCCCATTGGAGACGACGGAAGTTATGAAGAATTATGTGCCAAATGCAGGGGCTGACAGGGTGATAGGTGAGGACAAGAGGAACTCTGTCTCTAGAGGGGTGGCAGGAAGAAGGGGTGAGTGAGAGCAGACGTGCACAAAATGGAAGAGACGCGGTTAAGGACAGTGTTGTTGGTGGAGGAAGGGAAGCTGCTTTTTTTGAAGAATAAAGAAACCTCCCTCGTTCTGGACAGTGAAATACAAGGGGTCCAGGCATGAAATCTGGAAAGCCATCCCACACGTGAAGTGGCAATTCCAGACAGAACTAGAATCACAGAAGGATGCTCGAATGTTGTGGCAGGACTTGGCTTGAACGCTATCATCTCTTAGAAAGTAAAACCAAGCGACATACGAGGTTTTGCTCCCAGATGAGCTCAGTGACTTTTATGCTCTCTTTGACTATCAAGGCATGAAGACTGCTTTCTGAACTTACATAGCCTCTGACGACCCTGTGGTTTCAGTCTCTGAAGCTGATGTGAGAGAGAGTGAGCCCACGAAAAATACCCAACCCAAATGGGATGCCTGGCTGAGTACTGAAGACCTGCGATGATCAACTGGCTAGAGTGTTTACTGAGATCTTTAACCTCTCATTTTGGCAATCTGAGGTACCAACCTGCTTCTAGCAGATTTCAATCACTCTGGTGACTAAGAAGAACATGGTAATCTGCCTCAATGACTATCGTCCACTAGCACTTACATCCACTGTGATGAAGTGCTTTGAAGGGTTCATGCTGAAACATATCAACTCCTGCTGAGGAGTAACTTGGATCTGCTCCAATTTGCCTACCAGAGCAACAGGTCCACAGCAGATGCCATCTCATTGGCTCTTCACTCTACCCTGGAACATCTGGACAGCAAAGATGCATACATATGTGATAACAAGGTTTTGAATACATGAAGATGCTGTTCATTGACTACAACTTGGCACTCAACACTATCCCCTCAAAATTAATCAGTAAGTTCGAAGACCTTGGCATCAATACCTCCTTGATTTCCTCAGTTACAGACTACAGTCAGTACAGATAGGCACCAACATCTCGTCCACAATTTCCATTAGCACAGGTGCACCGCAAAGCTGTATGCTTAGCCGCCTGCCCTGCTTGCTTTATACTTATGTTCTTGTAGCTAAGCACAGTTCCAATGCCATATTAAAGTTTGCTGATGACACCACTGTCACTGGCCGAGTCAAAGATTGTGATGAATCAACATATAGGAAGCAGACTGAAGATCTGGCAGAGTGGTGCCACAATATCCTCTCTCTCAATGTTAGCAAGACCAAGGAGATGATTATTGTCTTCAGGAGGGGGAAGATGGAGTTCCATGAGCCAGTCCTCATCAGGGCATCAGAAATGGAGAGGATCAGCAACAAATTCCTTGGAGTTATCATTTTAGACGAACTGTCCTGGGTCCAGCATGTAAGTGCCATTACAAAGAAAGTACAGCAATAAATCTACTTTCTTCCAAGTTGTGAAGAATCAGCATGTCATCCAAAACTTTGACAAACTTCTATAGATGTGTGGTGGAGAATATTTGACTGGTTGTATCACAATCTGGTATGGAAATACCAAGGAATAAAAAGCATACAAAAAGTAGTGGATACAGCCCAGTCCAGTACAGGTAAAGCTCTCCCCACCACTGAGCACATCTACATGGAGCGCTATCACAGGAAAGCAGCAACCATCATCAGGGATCTCCACCATCCAGTACGTGCTCTCTTCTCACTGCTGCCATCAGGAAGAAGGTATAGGAGCCTCAGGACCCACACTGCCAAGTTCAGGAACAGTTTTTACCCCTCAACCATCTGTCTGTTGAACTAGAGGGGATAACTTCACTCAACTTCACTCACCCCAACACTAATCTGTTCTCACAACCTATGGACTCACTTTGAATGACTCTACAAATTATGCTCTCAATACTTATTGCTTATTTATTTTTGTTATTATTATTCTGTCTGTTTTTTTTTCTATGTTGTTTCTTTGCAAATTAGAAGGAATTTAGAAGGATGAGAGGGGATCTGATTGAAACATGTAAGATAATATAAGATTATTAAGGGATTGGACATGCTAGAGGCAGGAAACATGTTCTTGATGTTGGGGGAGTCCAGAACCAGAGACCACAATTTGAGAATAAGAGGTAGGCTATTTAGAACGGAGTTGAGGAAAAACTTTTTCACCCAGAGAGTTGTGGATCTGTGGAATGCTCTGCCTCAGAAGGCAGTGGAGGCCAATTCTCTGGATGCTTTCAAGAAAAAGTTAGATGGAGCTCTTAATGATAGTGGAGTCAAGGGATATGGGGAGAAGGCAAGAACGGGGTACTGATTGTGGATGATCAGCCATGATCACAGTGAATGGCGGTGCTGGTTCGAAGGGCCGAATGGCCCACTCCTGCACCTATTGTCCATTGTCTATTGCATTTACTGTGAATTTCTGCAAGTAACTGAATCTCAGGATTCTGCAGTATATGGTGATATATAAGTACTTTGATGATAAATTTACTTTGAACTTTGAACTTGCATACTTACCTTCAACAACTGGTGTGCACAGGCACAAAGGTCTCAGGTGCCCCTGTCACCATTTAGGTAATAATCTACCTTTTTGTATTGCCACCTAGTAGATAACCTCATATTTATCCACATTACATTGCATCAGATCTCCCTCAACCAGTCCATAATTACCCAAATCTTTGATACATTCTCTTCAAGGCACACTGTCTAATTCAATTTTATCTCATCTGCAGACATGATATATATACACACTTTGTGAATATCTGGGGACTCAATACTAATCCTTGTGATGTGTCTGTAGTTACAGCCTGTCTTTTATTCTTGCACTTTATTTTCTGTCAGCCAAACAGTTCTCTGTCCACATCAACACTTTACCCTTAATCCTATTTGCTTCAATTTTATTTGCTAATCTCTTGTGCTCTCTGAAAGATCCACATATCATATTCACTGGCTCTGCTTCATGTAGTTTGCTGGTTACAGCTTCAATAAATTCCAGTTGATTTATCAGACATCATTTCCCTCACATTTGTCAATGTTGACTTTGCCTGATTCAGTCTTTCTTCTCCACGTGCTCTGCTCTGACTCCATGCATCCAGCATCTTCCCCACCACTGATGTCATGTAACCACTATTCTCTCTCTGCCTCTTTTTTAAAAAAAATACTGCGATTACATTGTCTACTTTTCACTTGTTTCAGAGTTGAAAGGATGTAGAAAGATGTGCATCAATGTGTCTGGTATTTGGAGGGGAACTTCTTGGAATACAGCGTATCAGTTACTGACTGCGGATTTATCAGTCTTCAGTACCTTCAGTTTCCCTAAAAGTCATTTCCCTACCAATCCAGATTTCATTCTGTTCCTCCCCCTCACAAGCCTGTGTGGGTCCCAACATTTTTTGGGGGTTATTTGTCTTCTTCTTGGTGAAGCAGGAGAAGACATAAGAAACCGCAGGCGCTAAAATCTGGAACAAGTTGAACAGACCATAACCTGAACATGAGGTGTTTAATTGGTCTGCATTATATAACCCCCCATTTCTGACTAAGGGACCTACACCTGTCTTTGCTAATTTTTTCCTCTTCATGTAACTATATATATTCTCCACAAGCTTCCTCTCTTGCCCTATTCTCTCTTTTCAATCAATCCTCTAACTCTTCTTCCTGAATTCTACGTAATCCCAATCTTCAGGTTTGCTATTTTATATTTCTCTTTTTTGGATCTAATATTATCCCTAATTTTGGAATCCATAGTTGACTCACCTTTCAGCCAGGTACCAAGGATTGTTGTAACTCTCCATGTATAGGCTTTCTCCTCCTCTAGCACCTTTTCTCACATTCATGTGATGTGAGCTCCTGTTCTTGTACTCACCAGTGTGTGACACAGAAAGTAATCTTGAGATTACTGCCAAGAGAAAATCTGCAGATGCTGGAAATCCTAGCGCACACACAAAATGCTGAAGGGACTCAGCAGGCCAGGCAGCATCTTTGGAAAAGAGTAAACTGTCGATGTTTTGGTCCGAGACCCTTCATCAGGACCGGAAAGGAGGTGAGAATGGGAAACATTACAGCAGAAGGGAGAGGTGAACAACCATTGGAACCAGATGGAAGATGAGGCAGGGGGTAAGGAAGCTTGTGTGTGAAGCTGGTAGCTGGAGTAGTGGGATGAGAATGAAGATGGGTGAGGTGAAGGATAGAAAGGGGGACCAAAATGGGAGGACTGGCGGATCAGAAGGAGAAGAGCAGAGGGCAAAGTGGAGAGGAGAGAGGGGAAAAAAGGAATGGAGTGTGTTACCTAAAATTGGAAAACTCAGTGTTCATGCTATTGTACTACCCAGACAGAATACAAGGTGTTACTTGTCAGGTTTGCTTTGGGCTTCATCCTGGCAATGCGGAAGCTTAAGGATGCGTGGGAACGGGGAGGAGAGTTGAAATGGTTGGCAACTAGGAGGTCAGGATGGCCACTGTGGACTAAGGGCAGGTGATTGGTGAGACAGTGCCTGAGTCTGTGATTGGTCTTACTGATATAGAGGAAGTCACGTCAGGAGCACCAAATGCAGTAGACAGTTGGGAGGAGATGCATGTGAACCTTTGCCTCACCTGGACGGTCAGTTTTGGACCCTGCAGAAGTGGTGAGGAAGGTGTAAGGATATGTTACATCTACTGTGAGGGCACGTGAATGTACCGGAGCAAGGGATGGAGGGATGAGCTCACCAGCAAGTCAGTGAGGGTTGGCGAGAAGTGAATGGAGGGTTGCACATTTGGAGGAGCTGAGGATGGAGTGGTCCAGGAGACTGGAGAAGTCAAGGTGGTTACTGCCTCTGCAGAAAATGGAGAAGAAAAGTGAGAGGGGGAGAGCTGGATTTCCAGCACACAATGTTGTACCAAACTAATTAATCGAATGAATTTGTCTGTCACCCTTACAACCAATTCTCTCATCATCATCACATTATTTCAACTGAAGCACCGGATATAAAACTATTTTCGTCCATTTTAAAGACACATAAATTTCTAGATTCAACTACTTAAGCATTTCTAGTATTAAAACCTTTCAGGACCAGCAGGAAATAAGTTGGCACACACCCTGGAGCAGTAATAAGTGTAGACTGCAGCAGACCAATCTCAGGTAGGTTGACTTGTTTATTCCTCAGAGTTCTTTATTTTGAAGTATTCCAAGAAACTCTCGGATAAATCTCCAAGGACTTGTGAACATTGGTCTAAGAGCCAGTTTCTGTGCCAAACTGAGAGAATTTTCTGCCTTTTTAGAGACTTAAATTTTCCTGGCAACTTTTTATAAGCTGTCAGAATGCCTTGGGGAAATCCAAGGTGGGGACAGCTTGCAAATCCTCTCTGGATTCTGTTTATACTTCTCACTGGCTCAGTAAAGCAGTCCCCACCCACCCCAGATATTCTCTTTTCTCCCCTCTCTCATCAGAGGGTAGATACAAAAATCTGAAAGAACATTCCACCAGGCTCCCACAAGGTCCGAGGGAACAGCTTGTCAGCCCTGCTGATTTATCCACTCTCATTTGCCTCAAGACAGCAACACCCCTTCCTTTGCAATTGTATATGATCCATGACCTCACTGTTGTGTTGCCTCACTTCTATAGACTCTGTGTCCATCTCCCAAAAAAATACAGATGCAAAAAATCCATTTAAGTTCTCCCCCATCTCTTTCAGTTCCACGCAAAGATGACCACTCTGATATTTAAGACCACCAATTTTGTCCCTTGCTATCTTTTTTCTCTTAATATATCTGTAGAAACCCTTGGGATTCTCATTTACCTTGCCTGCTAGAACAACTTCATGCCTTCTTTTAGCCCTCCTGATTTCCTTCTTAAGTGTTCTCTTGCATTTCTTTGCATTTACCAAGCACACCTTCGGCAGAAAAAGAACCTGTCCTGATTCACATTTACCAGATCCTTTCTGATACCTTCAAAACTGGCCTCTCTCCAACTCAGAATCCCAACCTGAGAACCATGCCTTTCCTTCTCTATAATTACCTTGAAGCTAATGGCATTGTAGATCCAAAGTATTCCCCTACACACTTCTGTCACCTGTTCTGTCTCATTCCTTAATAGGACATCGGTATCACTCCCTGTACTTGGGACCTCTTATATATTGACTGAAAAAACTTTACTAAACACACTTGACAAACTCTATCCCATCCAGCCCTTTTACAGTATGAGAGTCCCAGTCAATATGGAAAGCTAAAATCACCTACTTATCACTGCTTTATGTTTCTTGTAACATTCTGTGATCTCTACAAATCTCCTCCTCTAAATCCTGCTGACTATTGGGCTGTCTATAATATACTGTAATCTCATTGATGTGGTCATCTCTTTCTTATTCTTCAGTTCCACCCATATACCTTCA
Source organism: Mobula hypostoma (assembly GCF_963921235.1). Classification (NCBI taxonomy): domain Eukaryota; kingdom Metazoa; phylum Chordata; class Chondrichthyes; order Myliobatiformes; family Myliobatidae; genus Mobula; species Mobula hypostoma. The sequence continues at coordinate 43,162,954 of NC_086121.1, read as the reverse complement.
GTAGTGAACGTTCCAGTCTGTCCTGTCTGAGCATTGTCGTGACATTTTCCACGTAAATGCAACCCCTACCCCTTTAACACTTCCAATTCCATCACATCTAAAACAATGGAAGCCGGGACATTGAGCTGTGACTCCCACCCCCTCCTACAACCAAAATCACTAATAGCTACAATATTAGTGCCACGGTACCATGATGCTTTACAACTCAGGGTGTCAGAGTTTGAAGTTCAATTCCAACATCATGTGTAAGGAGTCTGTACTGTTACGTACCCCGTAACTGGGTTGCCAAACCAGCAGAAATGGATCACTCAGTTGGAGTCTGGATTACTAGAACTAAGAAAGTTTTATTAAAGAAACAAGCAACACAGTACTCTAATCAAAAGGATAATGAATGCAACAGTTCAGCAATGATAAACGTACATGTACACAGAATTCAGATAACAGGATCAATCAAGCTCTATCGTTGTCTAGGGGTAAATGACCAGTTTCAAAGTGACGCAAAGTTCAGTTCAATTTAGTTCAGTTCAGTTCGCAGTAATCGCTGCCGTGGGAGATGAACAGTGTGGGGGAAGGAGAGAGAGAGCAAAAACGAATGAATATTCAAGGCTTCCATACAGACCTTTGCAGTCAGCTTTCGGGCGAGTCCTTTGTGATGTCATCTGAGGTCACCGACCGTGACCCCTCCGTTTCCAGATACGATCGTTTCCCTGCGGTGAACCTGGCACCCAGGCAAGGGTGGACACACACCAGGTTCCCGCCGATCGTGCCTTTCCACCCTGTGCATCTATGGCCCGATACTTCCCACCGACTTGTGAGAGACGCACCGCTTCCAGGGTCTTGTTACCTCGGGTGTCGTGTGTGTGTCCTGCCTTAGCGAACCTGTCCCTTTTTATCCCCCTGCTGGGGTATCGCCTGTCCATCACTTCAAACAGTTCAGGGTTCAAAGGGGGGAGCCGATCTTGACAGCACTCCTTCCTTCATTAACATCTCCAAATGCTGCTCCATTGTTTTCCTTATCTCTCTCTCTCCTGAAGACAGGTGGCAGACCAGCTGCTGATCCCACTGGTGCCAGCCCAGGCCAGCTACATCTTAATCTATGTGTATTCTTGTCACAGTACATCCTCCCTGTAGAATTTTCTTCAGGTGTTCCGGTGTACCCCCACAGTCCAGAGATGTACTAGTTAGTAGGTTGATTGGTTATTGAAAATTTTCCTGTGATTAAGCTATGGTTAAATAATGGGTTGCTGGGCAGTATGGCTCATAGGTCTAGAAGGTCTTGTTTTGCACTGTAATCCTAAATAAAATAAAAAATAAAATGTCATAATTCTATGTACTGATCTGTTGGCCAGAATGAACTACAACCTACAAGGCAGTGAACTCAAATGAATCAAGGACAGTGGACATTGTTGTGCATCCTCCATTTTGTGAACTGGCTTTGCTTGGTTGAATCAGTGTTTTAAAGCAGACACAATGATGCTTGTTAGTGAGGTGCTCTTTGGTTAGATATAATATGCAGGCTTGTAAGTGGTGGAGTCTGTGTCTGTCCTGAGTAATTCCAGCTGGTTACTGGTTTGATATAGAACAAAAAGCCATAAAATTGCCAGTTGTCATTTGTGGACAAGGGCAATAAATGCATGCTGGCTTGGATCAGAGCCAATAAGAAGGTATGTTAGGTCAGTCAGATGACTCATAACCAATGACACTGAAATGTAAAATTTGAATTGGTAAGGAAAGAATATAAAAGCACTGGCTTTGAAAGCAAAGCAGCAACAACTGTCCAGATACCAACCATCACAGATGTGGAGTACCCTACAGGCACATGCCGTGGAACACATGACCAACATAGACTGCTTTCCCGGGTATGACCTTTTCTATTCTTTGACTGTTCATAGGTGTTCAGGGAAACTTGGTAGCTGTGCACACAGGTACCCGGTTCTGTAAATTTATGGGCTCTTCCATTGAGACAATAAAGTTACTTGTCGATAACTACAGACACACGTGCCTCTCTGATCTTCACTACTAAAGGAAAAATCTTGTAAAAGTCCATGCACTAACCTCATCTGCCTTTTAAAATACTTCCAGCATTAGGATACGCACAACTCAGATCATTAGTCCCACCATGCTCAATCTTTCAATTGCTGACTTTGTAGACTTAACAACATCCTTCTCCACAACCACTCCACGATCTGCTCTGGTACTCTGGTTCCTATCTCCCTGCAGCTCTGGCTTAAATTCCCATCTCCTGTGAAGCACTAGCAAACCTCAAAGTTCAATGTTCAAAGTAAATATGTTATCAATTTACACACATGTCACCATATACAACCCTGACATTAATTTTCTTGTGGGTATACTCAACAAATCTACAGAATTATAACTATAACAGAATCAATGAAAGACCACCCAACTAGGGTGTTCAAGCAGAGTGTAGAAGACAACAAACTATGCAAATGCAAAAAGAAGGAACAATAATATAAATAAATAAGCAATAAATATCGAAAACATGAGATGAAGTGTTCTTGAAAGTGAGTCTATTGTTTGAGGGAACATTTCAATGATGGGCAAATGAAGTTGAGTGAAGTTATCCCCTTTGGTTCAAGAGTCTGATGGTTGAGGGATAATGTCTGTTCCTGTGTCTGGTGGTGTGTGTCCTGAGGCTCTGATATCTTCTTCCTGATGGCAGCAGCAAGAATAGAGCATGTCCTAGGTGGTAGGGATCCCTGATGATGGATACTGATTTCCTGCGACTTGGTTGAGAGGGCTTTACCCATGATGGACTGTGCTGTGTCCATTACTTTTTGTAGGATTTTCCATTCAATGGCATTGGTATTTCCATATCAGGTTGTGATGCAGCCAGTTAATATACTTTGCACTACATATCTATAGAAGTTAGTCAATGTTTTAGATGCCATGCTGAATATCTCCAAACTCTGAAGGAAGTAGAAGTGCATCCATCCTTTCTTCATAATTGCAGTTATGTGCTGGGCCAGGACAGGTCCTCTGAAAGAATAACACCAAGGAATTTAAAGTTGTTAACTCCCTCCACCTGTCACCTCTGATCCTCCAGTGAGGACTTGATCATGGACCTCAGGTTTCCTTCTCCTGAAGTCAGTAATCAGCTTCTTGGTCTTGCTGACATTGAGTGCGAGGTTGCTATTGACAACACAGCCAGATTTCCAATCTTCCTCCTACATGCTGATTCATCACTACCTTTGATTTGGCCTGTGACAGCAGTGTCATCAGCAAACTTGTGTATAGCATTGGAGCTGTGCTTAGCCACTCAGTAATAGATGTGAAGTGAGTAGAGAGGGGACTAAGCACACAGCCTTGAGGTGTACCTGTGCTGATGGAGATCGTGTTGTTGCCAATCCAAACTGACTGGGGTCTACAAGTGAAGAAGCCCGGGATCCAATTGCACTGCGAGGCGTTGAAGCAAAGGTCTTGGAGCTTATTGATTAATTTTGAGAGGATGATAGTATTAAATGCTGAGTTGTAGCTGATAAAGAGCACCCTGTTATATGTACCTTTGCTGTCCAGATGTTCCATGGTTGAGTAAAGGGCCAATGAATTGGCATCTGCTGTGGACCTGTTGATCTGGTTGGCAAATTGGAGTGGATCTAAGCCAGTTCTCAGGCAAGATTTGATATGTTTCACCACCTCAATCTGAAAACACTTCATCACTGTGAATGAAAGTGCTACTGGCCGATCGTCATCGAGGCAGTTCACCATACTCTTCTTGGGCACTGGTATAACTGAAGCTTGCTTGAAGCAGATGGGTAACACACACTGCCAAAGTGAGAGGTTAAAGATCTCAGTGAAGACACCAACCAGCTGATTAGCATAAGTCTTTATTATGTGGCCAGGTACCTGTCTGGGTCAAATGCTTTTTGTAGGTTCACCCCTTGAAGGCAGCTTGCATTTCAGCTTCAGAGAATGAAATCAAAGGATCATCGGGCGATATGGAAGTTCGTGATGGTTCCTTCACGGTTTGATGATCAAAGCAAACATTGAGCTCACCTGGAAGTGAAGCCTTGCTGTCTTCCACGTCGCTTGATTTAACTTTATAAGAGGTGATAGTATCATCCTTCATTGATTCAAGTTCGTCCGGGATTTCCGCTTTGCCATGAAATGGGTTTCCTGTGATCATATCCAGACCTCCGGTAGCTTTCTTGGTCACCAGACTTGAATGCCACTGATCTGGCCCTCAGCAAATTTTGTATCTCATGGTTCATCCAGGTCTTCTGATCGGGGAAGACTCTGAATGATTTAGTGGGGCACATTCGTCTACAACTGTTTTAATAAATTCCATTACCACCATATGGTATTGATTCAGATTCCTAGATGAGGGCTTGAACCCAGCCAGTCCACTGACTTGAAGCAATCCTCTAGCCACTCCTCTGCCTCCCGTGACTACCTCTTGTTGTCCTAATATCTGGAGCTTTGCTCTTTAGCCTCTGCTTGTATGCAGGTAGGGGAAGGACAGCCAAGTGATCAGATTTACCAAAGTGTGCCTATGCATGGAAAGGGAGGCATTCTTTATCTTATTTTAACTGTGGTCTAGTATTCTGGGATCTCTGGTGAAACAGGCTATATGCTGATAGTAATTGGGCAGAAATTTCTTCAAACAAGCCTGGTAGAATGACAGCATTTGACCATTAGGTGTTCCAAGTTGGGGGAACATGAGTTCGACAAAGCTACCACATTAGAGCACCAAAGAAAATTCATCATAAAATGCACACCTCCTCTTTTTGCCTCTTTCAGTTCAGTCCATTTTATACATCAAGAAACCTTTGGATTTTATTGCTATATCTGGCACGCCCAGAGAAGGCCACACTTCAATCAAGCATACAATAGACAGGCTCTCAGTTCTCTCCGATACCTCAGTCTTGCCCTCAGGTCCTCAATTTTGTCTTTGAGCAACTGCACATTTGCCAACAGGATACTGGGTAGAGGGGGCCTCATCCCTCTGCGTTTCAGCCTGTCTCGGAGCTTCCCCCTCCTGCCTCACTTTCGGCCATGGCGATGAACCTATGTCCTATTAAAGGTGCCGTGCCTGCCTTGTCCACTGAGTTCTACAGATGATCGCGAGATCTGAAGAGCATTAAGTTGATTGAAAGTCCATTGCTTAGAAGGAAGTTACATGCTGCAGATTGCAGTGACAGCAATTTCAAAAGGGGTATATTTTAAAGAATGTTTGGAACAATTGTCTTCAGCCCACAGAACATCGCTGATGATCACTGGCACCACCTTGTTTCCTGCAAGGATACTCATCCCCCTCCATCTCAGGTGCAGACTATTCTACCTGTACAGGTCATTCTTCCCTGGAAGACAGCTCAATGATCCAAAACTCTGAAGCCTCCCTCCTGTACCATCTCCTTAGCCATGTGTTAAATGTATTATCTTCCATGAGTATATGACACAATTAGCTGTCCTGAGATCATAACTCTGGAGGTCCTGTTCTTTAACTTAGCATCTAACTCCCTGAATTCACTTTGCACAGCCTGTTCATCACTCCTTTCCATGTCACTGGTGAGGGCTTGCAACCACAACCTCTGGCTGTCTTTTATTTTTACAAACTGTCTGCAATCTCTCTATAAATTTGATCCTCTCGATCCTGCTGACTATTGGGTGATCCATAAAATAATCCCATTAATGTGGTCATCTCTTTAATGGTCCTCTTCTGAACACTTGTGGTTGAAACTAAGTATCCTGTGCTTTTAGATCTTCCTTAAATAAGAACAAGGACCCTGTCTATGAGAGCAGAGATCCTGTCTACAAAAGCAGAGATCCTGTCTACAAGAGCAGGAATCCTGTCAATGAGAACACAAATCCTGTCAATGAGAGCAGGGATCCTGTCAATGAAATCAGAGATCCTGTCTATGAGAGCAGGGATCCTGTCTACGAGAGCACAGATCCTGTCTACGAGAGCACAGATCCTATCAATGACAGCGAGGATCCTGTCTATGAGAGCATGGAGTCAGCAGGAAGAAGAAATCTGTATCATATGTGCTAGAAATTATCATCTTGCTTGAAGTTTAAACAAAATCAACTTCAGGCAAAAAGATTATTCCCAGGACATATGAGTGGGACTTTTCCAAATCCCACAACATATTGTGGGAAATGATCCAAAACAGTTTAGCAATGCTAATTAGATTTTCAGCAGGAATTTTCTGTGGGGAGATGTGGAAACCATCAGCTCTGGTGTAAACACTCAATGCTTTCTTTATGAGGATGGGCGGTGAGAGGACAAAGAGGGAGGTCAATGCTAATAGTGAGGAGTGCTTGGAGGATTGATACCGAGCAAGTTGTTCAGGGCCACAGGGTTAGTAGAGTGGTGGCTGGACACTCAGCAGGATAGGAAGGGCAGAGAGTGGCAGCACAACAAGGGATGTTAAGGGAATAGTGAGAAGGAATATGTAGTGGGCATGCCCAGCAGGTAATGGGGAGGAAGGTCAGAGTGCGAACACACAGAAGGATGGTGAGTCGTGTTGGTTAGGAGGGTTAGACTGTGGTCCGGGTGTGTTTCAAGCTGTAAATTATGGCATTTCTGTGGAAACAACAAAAACAAAATTTGTCTTGTCATGTTGAAACATCCCTCAGGAGTGCCAGCTCTATGTCAGAACCCATTAATGTGGAATAGGTTTATTATATTCATTAACATTAAGGAACCTGCAGAATATAAAGAGTAAAATTTGTCAGACAATGTTGGAACCATCCACTATTTGTTTCAATGACAATCGGTGAGAGAGAAAAGCGAAAGCAGCAACTAGTTAAGTGATAGTGTGATGGAGAGGCATGTATCATCAACAAAAACCCCACCATCTGGGCCATGCCATCTTCACACAGCTACCATCAGGCAGGAGGTACAGAAGCCTGAAGTTCCACATCATCAGTTTCAAGAGCAGTTACTTCCCATCAACCTTTCAGTTCTTGAAACAACACTAAAAACCTTAATCAGTGGCATATGTCATGAAATTAGCTGTGTGCCGCAGCAGTGCATTGCAAAACATAATAATAAAAAGCTATAAATTACAGTATATCAGTGTGTATATATATATATAGGTCACAGTAAATTGTCCTGTGACAATTGTAGTAAATGGTCAATGGGCCAGAAGAAGCTGTTCCGTGCTGTATTTCTAAGAAAAAAAATCTCGGTTGGCCTCAATTCCTCTTCTATGCCAGTTCCACATTATTCTGAAATCCTCATTCTTTCAAATATTTATCTCCACCTTAAATATGTTTAATGATCTGCTGGGGCAGAAAATTCCAGTGAATTACTATCCTCTCAGAAGAAAATTCTTCACAGCTCAATTTTAAATGTTAGTTCTTTATCTTGTAGTATAAATGCCTTTGTCTTCACACTCCATGTTGGTTCAAGCTGTTCCACAAACTGGGTGATACCTGAAATATTTAAAATAATGCCCCCCATTCCCCACTCCTTTTTTCCCTCTTTTACCTTATCTCCTTGCCTGCCCATCACCTCCCTCTGGTGCTCCTCCCCTTTTTCTTTCTTCCATGACCTCTGTCCTCTCCTATTAGAGTCATAGAAACATAGAAAACCTACAGCACAATACAGGCCCTTTGCCCCACAAAGCTGTGCCGAACATGTCCTGACCTTAGAAATTACCGAGGGTTACCCATAGCCCTCTATTTTTCTAAGCTCCATATACCTATCCAGAAGTCTGTTAAACGACCCTATCCTGTCCGCCTCCACCACCATCGCCGGCAGCCCATTCCAGGCACTCACCACTCTTTGTGTAAATATCTTACCCCTGACATCTCCTCTGTACCTTCTTCCAAGCACCTTAAAACTGTGCCCTCTCGTGATAGCCATTCCAGCCCTGGGAAAAGCCTCTGACTATCCACACGAGCAATGCCTCTCATCATCTTATACACAAGACTGGAGAAGGGTGCATCTTAATCCTCCTTCTCCAGTCCTATATCTCTTTCACCAATCAACTTCCCAGTTTTTTAACTTCACCCCTCCCCCCGCCAGTTTCACCTATCACCTTGTGTTTCTTCCTCGCCTCCCTTCTGACTGTGACTCCTCATCTTTTATTCTCCAGTCCTATTGAAGGTCTCGGCCCAAAACATCGACTGTCCTCTTTTCCATTGATGTTGCCTGGCCTGCTGAGTTCCTCCAGCATTTTGTGTGCATTGCTTAGATTTCCAGCATCTGCAGATTTTCTCTTGTTTGATATTTAAAATAACCTTTTGTTCTCCACTGAGGCTGTTGTTAAGTAACATCGCCTGCTGCATCTATCACTCGGGCCTCATACCCTTCATTGCTTCACTTTAGCCTGGAGCAGGCTAGTTCCTGCAGTGTCCCACCTCCCACCCCCTACATGTAGTGTCTGCTGGTCCAGTGCAGTCATCATACTCTAACATAGGCACCAAAAGTTATGTGGTTACCATTCTAAGTTTGCAAAATTGGGCAATGATGTACTGTCAAAAAGGCTGATCTTCTCTCCCTATATCAGAAGAGGTGTGACATATTCTTTGCACTTGAAATTAAAGGTAACAACAAGGTGTACTGCCTGGGGCAAAGTGAACAAGTATCTTGCTCCTTGACTGCACTCATTTCCTTCTAATCACCAAATCACCAAAACCTCCAGTACATTCTGTATTTCCAAGAAGTATCTTTATAGTTATGACACAAAGGTGTTTGTGGTTGAACCAACAGTAAATATTACACATTTAGTTCTTCCCTGTCGTTCTGCAGCCACAGGATTCTCAAAGGTTCAAAGGTCAAGTTTAATGTCAGAGAAATGTATACAATGTACATCCTGAAGTGCTTTTTCTTCGCAAAACATCCATGAAAACAGAGAAGTGCCCCAAAGAATGAATAACAGTTAAACATGAGAACCCCAAAGTCCTCCCCAGTTGCCCCCTCCCGCGTGTAAGCAGCAGTGAGCAATGATCCCTCCTCCCCCCGGCAAAAATAAATGCGCATTGATACTATCAACGAGCCCAAGTGTGTGCTAAGCAATAGCAAAGATACAGACTAAAGTTACTCCAAAAGTCTCGCATTTCGTCCGAAATCCGACAACCCACAGGTTCTCTCTCTCCCTGGCAATGGAGAGGGAGGTGTCCCCCATTTTCACAGCGATGGGGAGACATAATAACAACCTGCTGGTTTACGATCTTAAAAGTCCATTTTGTTGCTTTTTCGAGCTCTGTGTCCGAAGATCACAAAGACCTCGGGTCTTCGAGCCCACAGCGAAAGATTTTCCGGCCTCCCCGACGACACACGAGTCTTCGACCATGACACTGACCCTCGATCCGCCCATCTCCAGAGCCCCGAGAACTTAGACTTCCGAACACAATTAAGACTCTCAGGTCAAACCCTTGGCATGTCAAATAGTGGCCAGTCATGGAACCTCGAGAACAGGTCCCATTCCCGCAAAGAACTGAAGCCTGCGTGTAACCCCAGGTCAGGGTCTTCAAAAGAACCCTGAAAGGAAAAAATAAAGATATTAAAGGTAGAAATAGAGCTGCTTCCAAAGATGCAAGCGAAGGAGTCGCCATCATTCCTCCTAAGCTCCACCCACACTTATCAATGAAATGTATAAAATAAAGAAGGGTTATGAGAAACCATGGTTTGTAGGTACAATCGTGGTGTGGTTAAGTCACTGGGCATGTAGCCAGATTCCTCATCCAGACGCAGGAGTTCAAACCCACCTTGGATGAAGGGGAATGTAATTCAAACAGGTGAATAAATCTGCTGTTAAAATGCCAAGTTACAATTGTCATAACATTATTAGGCAATGCTAATAACACATCTGACTCACTAATCCTTTCTGAGAAGGAAATCTGCTGTCCTTACCTGGAAATGCTTATATGTCACTCCAAAATCATCGTTGTGGCTGATTCTTCATTGCCTCTGATCAGCAGTAATCAGTGATGGATAATAATTGCTGGTGTTGTCTTTCACATCCTGTGAATAAAACACTTAAAGAAAAATAGCTGAGATTCATAGGAAGAGTCAATGTGAGTATTCATGATCTGAAGTGACTTTGGTCAACAGTGAAACTTGGTGATTTCATCTTTGACACTCAAACCTGTCTCTTGAGGATTAGTTTCCAGTTACGTAATTGTTCTTAGTGTCCTGTACCATGCTCTTTACAACAATTTCCACTACTTTTCTACTATTCATATAAGGGTGACTGTCCTACTAGGGCTCTGTAAAAAATGCTAATATTTTGGTGTGATTTCTGTACAAGGAAACCCTTTGAAAACCAAAATATTTGAATCACTAAATATTTCAAAAAAGTACTCTGGTTTTTATATAACCAAAATGGATGTTCCTACATTTTCTACATTATCTTCTTGTCCACTCACTCTGCCTACATACATCCCTGAGAATCCCTCGGCATCCTCCTAATATCTTACACTGACAATCAGCTTAATATCATTAGCAAATGTGGATATGTAACACTTGGTCCCCTCAGTGTTGATATAGATTGAGACCTTCAAAATCCCCAAAGCACCCCAGGATTTGAAGTCTTCCAACATAAAAATTGCCTGTGGTTTCTGTCTCAGCCGATCTTCAGTCCACACCAGTACATTATCCAATTTTCATGTGCTCTAATATTTCTTATTAAACTCTAGTCCACACCTGTACAGTATCCCATTTCCATGTGCTCTAATATTTCTTATTAAACTTTAGTCCACACCAGTACAGTATCCCATTTCCATGTGCTCTAATATTTGTTATTAAACTCTAGCATGTCACCACATCCAAGGCCTTCTGAGAGTCCAAATACACAACATCCACTAATTCCCCATGATCTATTTTGTTATAATCTTAAATCTCTCAAAAGATCTGACAAAACATGATTTTCTTTACATTAGTCAATGTTGACTCATCCAGTCCATTTATTATTTCTAAATATATGCTGAAATTTCCTTAAAATAGATTTTAATTTTTTTCCTAATATCGATCATGGGCTAACTGATCTGTTATTCTTTCTGTCTCTCAGTGTCTCTTTCACCACTCTCAGATGCTGTAATCAGGTCAGGACTTGATTTGCTTTCTTTTCTTTCTCCAAAACTATTTTTCTTTATTTTATGTCATTTCGTCATATAATTTCTTTAGATCTTCATTTACTCTGGACCCGTAGAGCATGACTATTTCTGAAAGCATTTTTGTGTCTTCTGTAAAAACAGCCATAAATATATGTTCAGGTATTCTGCAGTTTCCTCATTCCCAATGGAAGTTCTCCCATACAAGTCTGTAAAAGACCCAGAACACTTGTAAATACTTTCTCTTGTTACAGAGCAATAAAAGATTTTACAATATGTTTTATGTTTCTCACTGAAATATTCACATTCTGTTTAATCTTTCCTTGTCAATTTCTTGAATTTGCTGAATTTTGAATTGCTCCCAGTCCTCAGGTTTATTTTGATTTGTGCCATTGACTCATTGACCTTGTCACAGTGTGTCTTTTTCTCCTGTTCCATTCAGAGAACCCTGGCATTATCAGCTTTACTACCTTTCACTATTGCCTTGTCCATTTCTGCTAACTTTCCTGGTTTTCTTCAACAGAAGCCTACCTGCAATGTGCTCAAAGGAAAATTAATTGGTTTATTATTGTGTTATGGACTGAGTACAGTGAAAATCTTTCTATTGCTTGCCATCCAAGCAGGTCATTTCATCACATCAGTACTTTGAGGTGGTACAATGGAATGAAAAATTAAGTGTTACAGTTACAGAAAAGGTACAGAGTAGACAGACAATGTATATGAGCTTCTTGGACACTGGTCATACCCAGTGTAACTAAAGCCTGCCCCAGTGGAGCAGTTACCCCTTTCTCCTAGCAATGGTGCCAGTTCCAATTCCCAGAACTTTTCCTACTCATTATCTCTCTCCGGGCAGGTGGGGCTCATCAGCTTTGGATGGCAGCCCGCTAGGAGAATGGAAACTATGATTTTAAACCTCGGTTGCCTTGCGGCCATACTCACCCATGGGAAAGGCTTCGGGAGTAAACTCCGAGGAAGAAATCTAGAGCCAGGGGTCCCTAAAGCAGTTTGATGTTGGTTACAACATCACTCTGGCAACTTCTGCGATGGCATTGGTGTCAAGCTGTACTGTTGCTTGCCCTTCCCTTGGACTACATCAGTGATGTGGAGAGGGGGAACCCGCTGCATGGACAACAGCCGGTTCTTCAAATCTTCCCGCCCAGGCTTGCGCCCTGGAGAGGACACAGTCCACCAGAGGCACAAACCCATGATACCCTGGGATCGACGGCTGCCTACTATCTCAATCCCATTTTGACCTCCGCATAATTTATTTTCCTGCCTATCTTACTGTCACCATCAAACTTATCATCAATATTTTTGGCAACGTTATCCAAGTTGTTTATTCAAATTGGAAAAAGTTAAAAGGCCAGCACTGATCCATCATGTGATCACTCAGCACAACTTGCCAGCCAGCAGAGTATCCATTTACATCTCCTATCTTTCCAAGCCAAAACGTGGCCTTCCACTCCATGAGCTTCTATTTTCACACTTGATACAACACCTTGTCAATTGTCTAAAGCTTCAGATACTTACACAAATAGACACAAAATGCTAGAGGAACTCAGCAGGCAAGGCAGCATCAATGGAAAAGAATAAACAGTTGGCATTTTGGGCTGAGACCCTTCATCAGGACTGAAAAAAAGAGATCAGAAGTCAGAGTAAGAAGGTGGGGGTAGAGGAGGAAGAAATACAATGTAGTAGGTGATAGGTGAAACTGGAAGAGGGGGAGGGCTGAAGTAAAGAGGTGGAGTGGTGAAAACGATAAAGGCTGGAGAAGGGGGAGTCTGATAGGAGAGGACAGAAGGCCATGGAAGAAAGGAAAGCCGGGGAGGTGATTGGCAAGTAAGGAGATAAGCTGAGAGAAGGAAATGGTGTTGGGGAATAGTGAAGGAGAAGGGATGGGCAATTACCAGAAGTTCGAGAAATCGATGTTCATACTATCAGGTTGGAGGCTACCCAAAATGAATATAAGGTGTTTCTCCTCCAACCTGAATGTGACCTCATTGCAGCAGTAGAGGAGGCCGTGTTCTGACATGTTGGAATGGGAGTGGGTGGCCACCGGGAGATCCTGCTTTTTCTGGTGGATGGAGTGTAGGTTTTTGGAGAAAGGGGCTCCCAATCTATGTCGGGTCTCACCAAAATACAGGAGGCCACACCTGGAGCACCGGACACAGGACTCCAACAGACTCACAGTCAAGGTGTTGCCTCGCCTGCAAGGACTGTTTGGAGCCCTGAATGGTAGTGAGGGAGGAGGTGTAGAGGCAGGTGTGGCATTTGTTCTGCTGACAAGGATAAGTGCCAGGAGAGAGATCAGTGGGGAAGGACGAATGGACAACAGAGTCACATAGGGAGCGATCCCTGCTGAAAATGGAAGGTGAGGTGTGAGGGAAAGATGTGCTTGGTGGTGGGGTCCCTTTGGAAATGACGGGAGTTATGGTGAATTATGTGCTGGGTGTGTGTAACATGCTGTAGGATTTCACTGCGGTGTAACATGGTGTAAGGTTTCACTGATAAGGTAATGGTTTCCCTGTAGCAGCAATGTTTGGGTTATGACTAGAGATAATGGGGTTTGGAATGCTGTTGTTCTTTCTTGTGAGTCTGGAAGAGAGATTTTTGCAGTCTTTTGCCGGGGAGAGATGAGGAGAGGAGACGCGAATGGAGAGAGTCGGTAGACTGCTGGATGGGGCGGGCTTGGAGTGAGGGTCCGAAGGGCAGCGACGATCGGAGGAGGTCGATGGCGGATGAATGGCTTATCAGTGAGCTCCAACTTTGCCCACAGACCGTTTAATAAGATTGGGCCCTTTTTCTTTTTTCTCCTTTTCCTTACTAACCATATAGTCAAATTGAGAATTCTAAAGCTTAATTGTTTAATCGCATATGGTGTATTGTTTGTTATTTTGGGGTACTGATTTGTAACAGGGGACACATCGTGCCGCATCCACCCAAACGAGATTTCTTAAGTTTGCCGGGCCAGGGGCTATCACCCCCTGTATTCAGCCACTAGCCGAAGCAAGAGTTACAAGTGGATGCTGATGGGTTGGTAGGTGAGGACAAGAGGAACCCTCTCCCTGGATGGAGGGATGGGGTGAGAGCAGACAAGCGTGAAATGGATGAGATGTAGTTGAAGACAGCATTGATGGTGGAGAAAGAGAAGCCCTATTCTTTGAAGAAGGAGGTCATCTCTTTAGTTCTGGAATGAAAAGCCTCATCCAGAGGACAGATGTGGTGAGGCGACACTTCACCTGTGAGTGTGTTGGGGTCACAGTGTGGCTTCCTGTACATCAGTGAGACCTGACGTAGATTGGGAGACCACTTCCCTGAGTACTTATGCTCTGTACACCAGAAAAAGTGGGATCTCCCAGTGGCCACCCATTTCAATTCTACTTCCCATTCCTATTCCAAAATGTTAGAACATAGTCTCCTCTACTGCTGCAATTTAGCCACACTTAGATTAGAGGAGCAACACCTTATATTCTGTCTAGCTAACCTCCAACCTGATGGCATGAACATTGATTTCTCTAACGTCCAATAATTGCCCCCTCTCTCCTTCACCATTCTCCATTCCCATTTCCCTGTCTCACCTTATCTCCTTACCTGCCCATCACCTCCCTCTGGTGCTTCTCCCCCTTCCCTTTCCTGCATGGCCTTCTGTCCTCTCCTATCAGATTCCCCCTTCTCCAGCCCTTTATCTCCTTCACCAATCAACTTCCCAGCTCTTTGCTTCACCCCTCCCCCTCTTCCGGTTTCACCTATCACCTACTACATTGTACTTCTTCCTCCCCACCCGTCCCCCTTCTTATCTGACTTCTAATCTCCTTTTTCCAGCTCTGATGAAGGGTTTTGACCTTACTCTTTTCCTTAGATGCTGCCTGGCCTGCTGAGTTCTTCCAGCACTTTGTGTGTATTACTAGGATTTCCAGCATCTGAAGATTTTCTCATGTTTGTGATGAAATTATACACTTTCAGCAGATGTGTTCCTGATGAATCTCTTTGATTTCCATCACGTTTCACATATTGTAGTTGTAACATATCATCACATCTGTCTTAATTTAATTCATGGAAGATAAAGCTGTAACATTGCCTTTATTTCATTTCCTTTCTCCAGAGATACTTCAGCCTATGGTACAACATGCAGATTCTTCGCAGAATCCAGAGACTTGTATATCCTGGTTAGACTCTTGACTTCGCAATCTATCTTGTCATAGCCCTGCACCTATTTGTCTGACTGCACTGCACTTTGTCTGTAACTGTAACGCTGTTACAGTTCTGTGCTTGAATAACTGGGTTATGTTTGTCATCTTCCAATCTATAGGGACTGTTGTACAATTTAGGGAATTCTGAAGATTTCCAACATCTATTAGGATCCTTTTAAAAAAGGATGTAGGTCATAAAGACCAGGGGATTTGTTTGTTTTCAGTCCCATTAACTTTACCAGTGCTTTCACTGTACTAATTTTAATTAATTTGGGTTACAATCTCCCCTGTGCTCATTGTGTTTATCACTATGCAAACAAGCATAAAGTATTTGTTTAACATTCTGCCTTTTCTTCATTCTCCAACACAATTTTTCCAGTGCCAGTCACTGAGGGCCTCAGCTTAAATTTGGTTTAATCTCTGTCTCTTAACATAGTTATAAACTATATATTTGCAATTAAATTTGATGAAGTCAAATGTAAAAAAATAATAAAAGGATGAAAAAATGCTCTGCATCTGAATGCATAACATTTGAAACAAATGAAATAAATATGATTTCATTGCCTTTCTAATATCCTGCTGCTATCTGTAAGGAGTTTGTATGTTTGTATGTTCTCCCCATGACTGTCTGTAAGGAGTTTGTATGTTCTCCCCATGAATGCCTGTAAGGAGTTTGCACGCTCTCCCTGTGACTGTCTGAAAAGAGTTTTTTATGTTCCCCCCGTGACTGTCTGTAAGGAGTTTGTATGTTCTCCCCATGACTGTCTGTAAGGAGTTTGCACGCTCTCCCCGTGACTGTCAGTAAGGAGTTTGCACACTCTCCCCGTGACTGTCTGTAAGGAGTTTGTATGTTCTCCCCATGACTGTCTGTAAGGAGTTTGCACACTCTCCCCGTGACTGTCTGTAAGGAGTTTGTATGTTCTCCCCATGACTGTCTGTAAGGAGTTTGAATGTTCTCCCCATGACTGTCTGTAAGGAGTTTGTATGTTCTCCCCATGACTGCCTGTAAGGAGTTTGTATGTTCTCCCCATGACTGTCTGTAAGGAGTTTGCACGCTCTCCCCATGACTGTGCAGGTTTCCTCTGGGCGCTCTGGTTTCCGCCCACTGCCCAAAGACCAGTTGGTAAGTTAATTGGTCATTATAAATTGTCACATGATTAGGCTGGGGTTTAGTCAGGGGTTGCAGGATAGCACGGTGTGAAGGGGTGGAAGGGCCTGTTCTGTGCTGCATCTCCATAAATAAATAAAATACACTGAGAAGAAGGCATAGAGTGGGAGGTGAATATTGAAATGCCGTGATATTAACGAAGGAATCTTGGAAGATTAGATCATTATTGTCATTTAGTAATGCATACATTTAGTAATGAAGAGTGGAGCAATGAACAATCTGCTAGAGGAATTCTGCGGGGGAAAAAGAATTATCAATGTTTCGGCGGATGGCCCGTTCACCTCTTCTCCGCCCCTGTCCTCTTGGCCTGCCCATCATCTCCCTCTGGTACCTACCTTCTTCCTTTTATCCCATTGTCATCGTCCATTACTCTCTCCGATCAGATTCCTTCTTTTTCAGCCCTTTAGTACTTCCTCTTATCACCTCTCAGCTTCTCACATGATCTGCCTCTCCTTCCCCCATCCCTCACCTGATCACACTTGTCACCTGTTCAGCTTGTACTCATCTTCCTCTCTCTAACTTCTTCACCTGGCTTCTGCCCCCTTCCTTTCCAGTCCTGACGAAAGATCTTGATCCAAAACATCAACTGTTCATTTCTATCCATAGTTGCTGCCTGACTTGCTGAACCCCAGCCCCAGCATTTTTTGAGTGTTGCTCAGTTTCTTTAAAACTCCTTCCACTCACAGAACTATTTTCATCTTGTTTTTGCTATCCCAATCAGGGGAAAATGATCTATCCTATCTACGTTTTTTAGGATCATATATACTTCTATAAATTCACACATTTGCCTCCTTTGTTCCAGGGAAAGCAAAGTTAAACTGTCCAATCTCTCTACATAAATATGTCCTCCAATTCAAGCAACACTTTGTGAATCTCCTCGACAGATTCTCACATCTTCTTACTTTGGGTTGACCAGAACGGCACACAATACTCCAAGTGCAGCTTAACCAGCGTTTTGTAAAATTGCAAGATAATCCCCCAACTCTCCTTTTCTAATATTTGACTTGTATATCAATTCCACTACAGCTGGAGATGAGAGGTGAAACACCGAGAAGATTGAGAAAAGAGCTGGTGTTGTGAAACAATCTCTAACCTGCATTAGGAGTGGGTATCGTTGTCATTGATCATTGGGATCATATTGAAGAAAGGAGATACCTGACTGCTGTAAACTATTTGCTCAACAGGACAAGATACATCTGTGGGAGGAAAGGAACTACTGATATTTCAGGTCAAAAAACTGCTGCAGACCTGCTGAGCTCTTCTAGTAGATTGTTGCTCCAGATTCTAGCAAGTGCAGTCTCTTGTGTCTCCAGATATTTTATTGCAGTGCAGTATAAGGATTCTCCTCAACTACGTCCTTCCATTGGCCAATCCAACACTAGGACCCAGTCTATGGAGTGGTCCAATAGGAAGATTGTCACCAACCAGGACAAATTACCCATTTGACTGATAGCAAATCAACCACCCTAAACATTCTCTCCCTCTGTGACTGATGCACAGATACTGTAGTGTAGACTTCAACGGGACGCACTGAAGTTACTCCGAAACGATATTTCCAAACTCCAACCTCTACCACAGAGAAGGTCGGGGAGCAGCAGGTGTGTCACCTTCAAATCCCACATTGCCGGTTCTTCAACGTCAGTGGATCCAAGGGCTGAAACTCCGTTCTCAAAAGCAAAGTCAGAATCACTGTCAGAAAGACTGCAGTGATTCAAGAAAGGGAGTCATCACCAGCTTCTCAAGGACATTTAAGGATGGGTAATACAATCTGGCTATGTTAGTGGACCAAAATCCCAAAAATAAACATACAAGCACATAATCTAAGGAATGTTATTAATTATGGTCAATATCATAATGGAAGAATTATTTTTGATAACTGTTTCTAACTTTTCATATGTCCTCGGTCAGAATCTCATTCAATGAGAAAACTGGCAAGATTGTCACCTTGAGACAAGAAGATCATAAGACATGGAGCAGAATTATGCCATTCGGCCCATCGATACTGCTCCACCAGTCCATCATGGCTGAACCCCATTGTCCTGCCATGAACTTTGATGTCCTTGCTAATCGGGAACCTATGAACCTCAGCTTTAAATATACAGGGTGGCTTGGCTTCCCCAGCTATCTGTGGCAGTGAATTTCACAAGGTTTACCACCCTCTGGATAAAGAACCTCCTCTGCATCTCTGTTCTAACGTGACATCCTTCTATCCTGTGACTACGTTCTTTGGTCCTAGACTCTCCCACTATTGGAAACATCTTCCCCAAGCCCACTCCATAGGTCCACAGGTCTCAATGAAATCCTCCCTCATTCTTCTAATTTTCAGCGTGTACAGGCCCAGAACAAACTTATATTAACCCTTTCATTTCTATGATCAGCACATCCTTTCTTAGAAAAGGGGACCAAAACTGCTCACAATGTTCCAAATGAGCTCTAATCAATGCTTTATAAAGTATAAGCATTACATCACTTTTTTAAAAATTCTAGTCCCTTATAAAATGAATTCTAAAATTGCATTCGCCTTGCTCAGCCTGCAAGTTAACCTTTACGGAACACTACACTATGGCTCCCTGGTCCCTTTTTGCCTCCAATTTCTGAACTTGTTCCTTCTTTATATCTCTTCTACCAAAGTGCATGGCCATACACTTCCGTACACTGTATTCAATCTACTACTTCCTTGCTCATTCTCCTAGTCTAAACAAGTCCTTCTGCAGACTCCCTGCTTCCTCAACTCTGCCTGCCCATTCATCAACCTTTGTATTATCTGCAAACTTAGACAAAGCCATCATCCAAGTTATTAACGTATAATGAAAAAAGTAGCAGACCCAATACTGACCCCTGCAGAGCACCATGGTCACTGGCAGCCAACAGGAAAAGCACTCCTTTGTTCCCATTCTTTACCTTCTGCTAGTCAGCTACTCTTCTATCCATACCAGTATCTTTCCTGTTACACCATGGGATCCTATCTTGTTTAGCAGCCTCATGTGCAGCACCTTGTCAAAAGACTTCTGAACATCCAAGTAAACAACACCCACTAACTCTCATTAGATATGACCCTTGTGGCTACGGGGGTCGGGGGTATGGTGGGAAGGCTGGGGCAGGGTTCTGAGTTGGATGATCAGCCATGATCATACTGAATGGCGGTGCAGGCTCGAAGGGCCGAATGGCCTACTCCTGCACCTATTTTCTATGTTTCTATGTTTCTATGTCTATCCTGCCTGGTATTTCCTCAAAGAATTCCAACAGATATGTTGTGAGAGATTTCCCCTCACGGAAACCATATTGACTGGAGCTTATTTTATTATGTTCCCCCAAGTACCTGAAAGCCTCATCCTTATGAATGGAATCAATCTAACCTCTTACCAACCAATGAAGGCAGACTTACTGGCTTATAATATTCTGTCTTTTGTCTCCATCCCTTCTTAAAGAGTGGAATGACATTTATAATTTTCCAGTACTGTGGAACCATTTCAGAATCAAGTGATTCTTGAAAGATGATGGCTCATGCCTCCACAGTATCTCTTCAGCTACCTCTTTCTGAAGCCCAGAGTGTAGTCCACCTGGTCCAGCTAATTTGTCAACCTTCTGCAAGTTATAGCTATAGGTTTTGTGTGCAGCCCGCAAAATGTCTCTGTGTCAGCAATTAACACTTGCTGCAGGTGTGGTTTTGAGGCTGTGCCCTCTAGTTCTGGATATCCCCACCATAGGAAACATCCTCTCCACATCCACCCTATCCACCAGCTCCCACATCATGCTGCGACAACACATCACTTGATCTTCCAATCCTACTTTATTTAATTAGTTGTAATTAGGCATATTTTTAGTTAACTACTATAAAAAATGTATCTGTTATTACTTGCTACTCGGGTTTAGGGGGTTTCATCAAGGGTTTAAATAGGCTGCAGGCTGAAAGGATGAGATAGAGTGGATGTGGAGCTGATGTTTCCTATGGTGGGGATATCCAGAACTAGAGGGCACAGCCTCAAACTGAGGAGCGACCTTTTAGAACAGAGGTAAGGACAATATATTTTAACCAGAGAGTGGTGAATCTGTGGAATGCTTTGCCACAGACTGTGGTGGAGGCCCAATATGTGGGTATATTTAAAGCGGAAGTTGATAGTTTCCTGATCGGTCAGGGAATTAAAGGATATGGCAAGAAGGCAGGTATATGGGGTTGAGTGGGGATCTGGGTTCAGCCATGATGGAATGGCGGTGCAGAATCGCTGGGTTAAATGGCCTAATTCTGCTCGTATCTTTAATGGTCTTATGGTCTTAGGTGATGAGCTGGAAATGAATGGCAGGTGAATCCTGTTAGCAGGCTGGTGACTGAGAGTTGCCTGACAGAACCTTACTTCCTACGGCCGGCACCCGACAAACCAGGGTGATCTGGATGGGCCCAGTGGAATGCCTCGAAGAGTGATGGATCCAAGGTTCAACAAGAGAGCATCCAAGACCCTTCCTCTGGGCCATATCCTTCCCAGTCGACCAGGTACTGTACACCCCATCTACAACGATGTGAATCCACCAACTGGGAGACCATGTACACTGGACTATCTTCCACCAGTTTAGGTTCCAGAGGTGAAGGCTCACTTGGGTTGACTGGTTGATGGACCCTGGGCTTGAGTCAGGACATGTGAAAGGTAGGTGTGATCCAGAGAGACAGTGGTAGCAGCTGAAGGCAGAAAGTGAGTGGATTGACGCAATGGGTAATCCTGAAGGGACCAATGAACCAGGGTGAGAGTTTTTGGGAGCCAGTGCCCAGAGGCTGATCTTGGGTGGATGGCCAGACATAGTGCCAGGCTGGAGTAGTCTGGCTGGACACTGTTGGCAGTTCGCCTGGTGGCATCAGGGGCAGCTGTCAGTTATAACAGCCCTCTGTGCCCTGTTCCATGCATTCTGGTAATGGCGAACCAGGGCCCTGGCATTTGGGATCTCCACAGCTGGCTTCAACATGGGGAACAATGGTGGCCGGTACTTATGAAGCACTTCAAATGGTGACATACCCACGGCAGAGGTGGTCCGTAGATGTGGAACATCTCAGCCCAGAGCAAATTCTTCTTCCGTTTGGAAGGGTTCAAGGCTGTGAAACATCACAGGAATTTCTCCACTTACTGATTGGCAATTCTGACTGATCATTGGTCTGCAGGTTACAGCCAGAGGGAAAACTCAGTGAGGTGTGGATCAGGGAGCAGAAAGCTTACCAGAAGCGGGAGACCAATTGTGGGCTTCATTCTGATACAATGTCCTGAGGGAAACTGTGAAGGCAAATTACATGTTGGAGTACCAAGTCCGCTGTCTGAGCAGCTGACAAACATTTGGGAAATGAAATGAAGTGGGCCGCCTTAGAGAATGGCTCCACACTGTCATGAACACCATGGTCCCATTGGAAGGTGGCAGATTCATGATGAAATCCATGGTGATGTGGGACCACAGGCTTGAGGACAAGTAGGGCCCACAGGAGCCCAGAGGGCCACTGGTTGAAAGAATTGGACTGGGAACATTACGGGCAGGCACTGAGATACATTTGTGGTCATGGTGGGCCACCAGCACTGGCATCAGAGAAAATCCAGAGCCTGTCATGTGCCTGGATAACCGGAGAGGGGTGAGGAGTGGGTCCACTGGAGTCCCTCATGACCATAGACATATATATGTGGTTGTCAGGTCTCTTGGCCACAGCAGGCTCCTGCTGTAGGGCCTGGTGGATCTGATTCTCAAGACTGCCAATGATTGGGGTGAAAATCTGTGAGCATGGAATGATGGGCTGAGGGCTGATCCTTGTTTCACCCAGATCAAACTTTTGTGACAGGGTGTCTGGCTTAGTGTTCTTGGAGCTGGATCAGTAGGAGGTGGTGAAGTTGAATCGCTCAAAGAAGAGGGTCCGGCCTGACATGGGTTAAGTTGTCAGGTCTGTTTTGTATGGATATGGATTTCTGGTTGTCATTCTAGATCAGGAAGCGTTCTGTGTTTCCCATCAGCTAATAGATAGATAGATAGATAGATAGATATAATCCCGAGGGAAATTTGGTTTCGTTATAGCCCAACTAACCAATCTCTCCATTCCTCCAATGTTCATTTAATGCCAATTAGCTCCTCGTCTCCAACTCCATAACAGCCCTGTATAGAGTTGAACTTGCATGAGAAAAGGCACAAGGGTGTGTCTTCCCATCAGGTCCTTGCTGGGAGAGGATCCACCAGCACCCAAATCAGATGCATCTACCTCTACCATAAAAGGTCTGGAGGGAATGGATGGTGGAGAATGGGAGCAGTAATGAAGCATCTCATGACTCCCTCGAAAGCATGGTCCACCTCAGGAGACGAGATTATCCGTGAGGTAAGTGAGACAAGTGGCGATTTGGATGTAGTTCCTGATGAAAGGGTGGTAGAAGTTGGAGAAGCCCAAGAAACGCTGTATGTGTTTGAGAGAGCGTGGTTGGAGCCATTTAGCAATGGTGTGCACCTTCGTTGGGTCCATGGTTATGCCTTGGGGTGAAAAGACGCAACCCAGGAAGGAAACGACTGAGGTGTGGGGCTGGAATTTCTCTAACTTGCTATACAGTTGGTTTTTGAGGAGATGCTGAAGGACAGAATGGAGGTAACTGACAAGGTCTTAGGGGTCCTTGGAGAAGATGAGAGTATCATCAAGGTAAACATACCTGTGTAGCATGTCTTGGAGGATCTCATTAACAAAGGCTTGGAAGGTGGCTGTGCTGCTGGAAAGTCTGAAAGGCATCACCAAGTATTTGCAGTGATGAACATCATCTTCCACTCATCCTCCAGCAGATGTGTATCAAGTTGAAAGCTCGCCATTGATCCAGTTTGGTGAAGATCTGGACCCTACACATAGTTTCAAAAGCACTATCCATCAAGCGGAGAGGGTAGCAGATTTTAATGATGATTTTGTTGACTCACAGTAGTCGATACAGGGAAAGAGAACCCCATCTTTCTTTTTTGACAAAGGAGGATCCTGCACTGGCTAGGGCCTGTAATGGTCAAATGAAACCATGCTGTAGTGTTTTGGCGATGTAGTCATTCATGGCTTGGGTCTTAGAGGGGAGACGGAGAACAGAGGGTGGTGCCCAGGAGAAGGTCGAATGCACAGTCTTGTGGTCTGTGAGGTGGCAGGGTGCTGGCTTTCCTTTGACTGAAGGCAATGGCTAAGTCGTGGTATTCTTGTGGGAATTTGATGAGGGCAAGAGTTTCCTCTGTTTCCGCGTATTTACGGGGTGATATCCAGGTAGGTGGTCCGGCAGGTAGGTCTCCAACTCAACAATGAACCAGATGACCAGGCAAAATGAGAGTTGTGAGTGGACAGCCAGGGTAACCGAAGATGAGAGGAGTGTTAAATGAGTCAATAAGCAGGAACTGGATGAACTCGTGGTGCTCTCCGATGCCTATGTGCACCGGCTGTGTGTGTGCTCTGATCATCCTGGACTGCAAGGGACATCTGTCAATGGCATGATGTAGAAGCATTTCTGACAGCCAGAAATAGTTCTGACAATGGAACTGGGCTTCTGGCTATTGATCTGGAGGGTCGTTCCATAAGACACTTGTCAGTGTGCAGGGCTAGAGTGATGAGGCTTTCAAAGTTGCTGGGTATCTCCCAGGTACACAGCTTGACTTTCAAGTGCTCCAAGTGGCTGTGATGGTCACAGGCCAGCAAAGCTTCCACGTTTCAGCCACACTCCGCTGTGAGGGTTCTGAATCCCACCATGTAATCCAGTACTGTGCATGAATCTAGATGCAGATGAAGTACCAAATCTATTGCCTTCCTTCCACTTTCCAGACGGTTGAAAACCCCGTGCATCTCAGCAGTGTATTCCTCATATACATTAGATATAGGGGGCTTTATTGTCCCAGTTAGTGGAAGCCCAGGTCAGAGCTCGTCCAGTCGAGAGAGAGATGACAAAGGTAATCTTTGCTCAGTCTGTCAAATACAGAGATGGCTGGAGCTTGAAGTGCAAGATGCACTGGGACAGGAAGCTGTGGCATTGAGTTGGGGATCCGTCGAAGCATTCGGGCACCAGAACCCAGGCCTCTGAGGGAGGAGGTTGACTGGAGTGGGGATCTGTATCGAGACAGAGAGATGGCGAGAATGGCAAGCAGATAATTAATTCTGTAACTTCCAAACATTAAACTAATTCAAATGAAGATGAGCTCGAAAATACTAGTGTAACTTTGAGTTTACTTTGATGACATATGCAATTAATGTATTTTCACACGTTAACTAAATACTTAAATGTACAGGAATGCTTGACAAACAAATATAAATACAAGATTACTCAATATTATTGACGTATTAAATACACAACATCAATGGTTTCCTGCTGCTTCTGGATCACGTGCTCACGTCAACAGATGACTTCCTTTAGACAAGCAAACTCTGCTGGGTCAGTTGCTGTTTCACCCTTTCTGGCAGGAATTGTAGAGGAGCTTTGTCTGAAACTTGCAGCAGTGGAGACAATTTAGCAGTAAACAATACCTTACGAATAAACAGCAAAATAACAAGCCTCAAGGGGCTACAAAACAAGAGAGTACAGGTACTAACCACCACCAGACAACAAGGTAACTGAAGGCTAGGAGCAACTGGTTGAGGCTGCCTGGGTCGACGGACTGTGGGTGAGAGCTGGTTTTAAATAAGCAGCAGGTGATGAGTTTGAAAGGAGTGGCAAATGACTCCTGTTGGCTGGGTGGAAACTGAGAGTTGCCTGCCTGTGCAGGCCTGACAATCTCACCAAAAGACTTGATTATCAAAGGGTAAAAGCGAATGAAAAAATCCTGCTGCTGGAGTAACTCAGTGAGGCTGAACTAATGATTGTCAAATCACAAAGTCTATGGAGCTCTAGATGTTCCTGTTGGAAGATCAGAAGGCTTTCTGGATTGGCATTCCAGGCTACAGCTTCACACCTTGACGCTAGAGCTTTGCAGAGGTGAATACAAAGCTCAGAGGTCTTTCGCAAGTTCTGTTCCCACAGGACAATAGATTGCGTCGTGTTTTATGAAGTGCCATTTAGTGTTCTTAGATTTCTGCTGAGTTGTTTTGTTGACAAACAGCACTGTAATAATAAAGCAGGTTTATTTCCCTATAGTTCAGCAATCAAATATAATCAGATACAATAAGATACTGTCAAGAGAGTTTCACTGCTTCTGATCTGTACCTTCAATTCTCAGGAAAATTCAGCTTCCAAGCCAAAGTCTGGAATAACTCAACAATTGTTTAATTTATTTAAAAGAATTTTGTACTGATTGTTCCTTAAGGTTTTCATAACTGGTGATGGTGATGGGGGGGGGTGTTAATGGGAATAAGATCCCACTACCTATTAAGTGCTCCCAGTGGCGTGTGTCTCAAATAGTCTCTTGACAACCCACTGCTTGGAAGCTCATCTAGGAGAAAACGCTGGTCTCAAAGCTGCACAGTCTTGTGGCTATATCAACTCCTGGGGAATGCTTTGGGAGAAAAATCCAGAGCTGGCGTCCCCGAGGCAGTCCGACATTGAGTTCAGTTCTGACTGACAACTCCTGCAATACCACTGGTGCCAGACTGTATCAGTCTCTGCCATTCTTTTGGATTCATCAGCTACATGGAGAGGGGGAGCCCGCTGATTCTCACCGCTACCTGTACTATACCTTTTCCCACCCGGTCATCTGTAAAAATGCCACCCCTTTCTCGTAGTCTCTCTGTCTCTGCTGCATCTGCTCTCAGGATGTGGATGAGGCTTTTCATTCCACAAATAATGAGATGTCCTCCTTCTTCAAAGTAAGGGGCTTTCCTTCCTCCACTATCAATGGTGCCCTCACCCCATCTTTCTATCGCCACACCAGGGATAGGGTTCCTCTTGTCCTCACCTTCCACTCCACTAGCCTCTACCTCCAGAACATTATTCTCCATAACTTCCGCTAACTCCAACGGGATCTCACCACCAAGTACATCTGTTCCCACCTTTCTGCTTTCCACGGGGTTACTCACTACATGACTCCCTTGATCACTTGTCCCTCCCGATTGATCTCCCTCCTGGCACTTATTCTTACAAGTGGAACAAGTGTCACACTTGCCCCTAGATCTCCTCTGTCACTACTAATCAGGGCCCTAATCAGTCCTTCCACATGAGGTTGTTGTGGTCATTTACTATTTCCAGTGCTCTCAGTTTGGCCTCCTGTATATCCATGAGACCCAACGTAGATGATTGGCACACCGTTTTGCCGAGCGCCAGAAAAAGCAGGATCTCCTGGTAGCCACCCATTCCAATTCCACTTGCCATTCCCACTCCGACATGTCAGTCCACGGCCTCCTCTACTGCTGTAATGCCACACTCAGGTTGGAGGGGCAACACCTTATATTCTGATTGGGTAACCTCCAAACTGATGGCATGAACATTGATTTCTCAAACTTCTGGTAATTGTCCCTCCACTCTCCTTCACCATTCCCCATTCCTGTTTCCTCTCTCCCCTATCTCTTTACCTGCCTATCACTTCCCTCTCATGCTCCTCCTCCTTCTCTTTCTTCCATGATCTTCTACTGTCTCCTATCAGGTTCCCCCTCTTCCGACCCTTTATCTCTTTTACGAATCAACTTCTCAGCTCTTTACTTCGCTCACTCCCCCCTAGTGATTTCACCTATCACCTGCCACCTTGCATTTCTTCCTCCCCTCTCCCCCAACCTTCTTGCTGTAACTTCTCATCTTTTTTTCCAGTCCTCTTGAAGGGTTTTGGCCCAAAATGTCAACTGTTTATTCATTTCTATAGATGCTGCCTGACCTGCTGAGATCCTCCAACATTATGAGTGTTTTGCC
This sequence comes from Mobula hypostoma, assembly GCF_963921235.1. Taxonomy (NCBI): domain Eukaryota; kingdom Metazoa; phylum Chordata; class Chondrichthyes; order Myliobatiformes; family Myliobatidae; genus Mobula; species Mobula hypostoma. The sequence goes on along the minus strand of NC_086121.1, from coordinate 43,135,787 downwards.
TTGGATTTCCTGCATCTGCAGATTTTCTCAAGTCACTGATATCACTCCACTGCCTCGAGATACCAACTCCAGATTATCAAAATCTCAGAAACTTGAGAAACTTTGCAATGTTATGGAATATTGGTAGTTGAGGTTGGCTATTTGGAAGTTTGGTTGATCGTTGAGCTTGGCAAAATGTTTGCAGATGTTTAGCCTCCAGTTGAGAAACCACCATCAGTGCGCAGTTGAGGGTGTTGTCTCCTCAGAATGCTGCTTATATACCCCTCCGGGGTCCGAATAGATATTGATTAGACATTGTGATCGGATGGGCTGGTTCAAAACACTGTGGACAGTTTAGCAGTAGAAGATTCTGATTGGCTAGCTTTGAGGGAAGGCGATTGGAAGTGTTTACTTCACCGATCAGATCCCGAGATTACTGGTGATTCATTAATTATTGATATTGTTGTTTCTCTTTTCTCCACAAGGTTCATACACCAGATCTACCTTGATTTGTTTGTTGATGGGTCTTTCTGTAGAGAACCATGCTTTGAGAAATTCTAATTCTTTTCTTGTTCTTGCTTGAGTAAAGACTCTGGCTGTCATCCAGTTGAAACGTTGTCCTTCTTCGTCTTAATGGGCTGATACTACCGAGAGTGGGTCATGCCTTCTGTTAGCTAGCTGATGCTCGTGTAGCCTCGTCAATAGCTTTCTTCCTGTTTAACCAATGTAGAACTTGTCGCAGTCAGTACACCAGATTTCGTAGATAGCATTTGTTGTGCTTTGAGTTTTGATAGGTTCCTCCTCAAAGTTGCAGTCAGTTTGTGAGCAACTGTGATGTGCTTCTGGAGCAGTCTTGCTGTCACTTCCAATACGTTCTTTATGTAGGGCAATACAATTTGTTTATTCATCGTTCGTGTAGTTTGTATATTTGGGTGTCTGACTTTGAAGTACCTTCGGATAAAGCTTCTTGGATATCCATTCTGTTGAAAGGTCTTGAAGAGGCAGTTTTCTTTTTCCAGTTTTGTATCTGTGGTGTTGCAAAGGGACTCAATCATCTTGCATAATGTCTTCATGCAGTTTTGTTTGTGACATGTCGGGTGGTTGCTATTGAAGTTCAGAATTTGATTGGTGTGTGTTGCTTTCCTTTAGACTGAAATCTGTAATTGATCAGCAGTAGTTCTCTTGATAAGAACATCTGGGAATACAAACTGGCTTTCCTTTTCAATTTCCATTACGAACTTACTGCTATTAAATACATTATTTGGTACTTGATGTGTTCTTTGTGCATCGTTTTCCTTGATAATCATAAAGGTGTCATCCACATACAAAATCCAATGAAGTGACTAGGACAAGCACTACATTGGTCAAACTGGAAGAAAACTATTGACCAGGCTACACAAGCATCAGCTAGCGAGCAGAGGACATGACCCACGCGGTAGTATCAACCCATGAAGGCAAAGAAGAACACCTTTTCAACTGGACGACAGCAAGCAAGAACAAGTAAAGAATGAGAATTTCTCAAAGCCTGGTTCTCTACAGAAGGATCCACCAACAAACAAATCGATCTAGACCCGGTGTATGAACTCTTATGGAGAAAAGAGAAACAACATCAACAATTAATGAATCGCCAGTAATCTCGCGATCTGGTCAGTGAAATAAACACTTCCAATGGCCTTCCCTCCAAGCTAGCCAATCAGAATCTTCTACTGCTAAACTGTTCACAGTGTTTTGAACCAGCCCATCCAATCACGATGTCTAATCAATATCTATTTGGACCCCAGAGAAACATGTAAGCTGGCATTCTGAGGAGACAACACTCTCAACTGTGTACTGATAATGGTTTCTCGATTGGAGCCAAAAAGTCTGCAAACATTTAGACAACCTCAGCAATCAACTAAACTTCCAGCTTGTGGGAATGCTGAGTAGAGTTCTGAGCCAGTACAAAGTCTTGAAATTGGTTTATTATTGGAATGGGCTCATTATTATCAACACATTGTTTGCATGCTATGCTTATGTAAGCAGGTTATTTCATGGGTTTTGGTGACGTCATCATCCGGAATGGCAGCTTAAATTAATAGCTCCTCTGGAAAAACGCATATTTTACCCCATTAATCCATCAAATATAAGATCTTTCGAAAATATTTGAATTGATCAGGGGGGCACGAATGGGAAAAAAGAATGGAGATAAAAAAAGCATCACTGCGGAGCGTATGGAGGAGAGAGATACAACGCACGGCTCTCCTACACGTGCACGTGGTGGCAAGGCTGACGTGGGACCTCGTGCAGGCGAAGCGGCAAATAGGATAAAGATTCCGGAAGAGATAAGGGAAGTCCAAAAAGATATAAAACAGCAACTCAATGATATAAAGTCAGAGCTCGCCAACGTCAATCAGAAAATAGCAATGACAGAGACTCGAATTGAGAAGGCGGAAGGTTGCGTGCAAAACTTGGAACGGACACTAAGTAAGACATTAAAAATATTAAATCCACAGGAAGGTAAACTGATTGACCAGGAAGGAAGATCGTGACGGAAAAATATCAGGATTTACAATGTTCCCGAAGGAGCGGAGGGGTTGTTGATGATGAAGTTTGTAGAAAAGTTGCTGCGGGAAGTGCTGGAGATTCCCCCGACTATGGAGACTGAAATTGAGAGGGCGCATGGTGCGCTCGTCCCAAGGCCTCCCGGAGGCAGAGAAAGTAAACCGCGCTCAATAGTACTTAAATTCCTTTGATTCAAGAGCAAGGCGGAGATTCTACGAAGGGCCTGGGGTAAGAAGAGGGTGATTTGGAATAGGAAGTTAATATACTTCGATCATGATTACCCCCCAGCGGTCCTACAGAAATGGAAGGAATATTCCGAAGCAAAATGAATATTAGAGCAAGAAAAGATTAAATTCCAAACCCCATACCCTGCTAAACTGAGGGTGTTTTACGAAGGAGGGATACAACTATAATCAGACGGTGGAAGAAGCGACTACAGACATGAACAACAGAGGACTGCCCGTTAGCGTGGTCAAACCAAGGGAAAGCCTGGCTGAGCAGTTATTCCAATCTGCTTGGGAAATAGTAAGAGAACCGAGAAAGCAGGAGACGGGAGGAGGACGAGAGAAGGATATTAGGAAGAGACTGTCAGTTCTCCGAGGACAGCCTTCACCTCCTCCAGAAGAGCCATACAGTTTGGCTAACTTTAAAAGTGCTGATAAACTAAACTGAAGCAAAAATAGATGGTGATATACCTATCTCGAGAAATACGTATTATAATGCGGATTTTATATTACTCAATTTTTTTTAATTCATTCATTCACTCCTTTCTCCCTCACCTAAATGAGAACATATACATGGGAGGAATACACAGGGAAATCATTTCTGTGTAATGGACACATAGATTTTTTAACTTACTTTTATAGGTACTGCAGCGGGGGCCCTCAACTCACAGGTAGGAGGGGCTATCCCCCATGGCGAGACGTTTCTTCTAGCTCAACCCAGGGTCATCTAGAGACCCCAGCCTTCGAATCACACCTTCGTTACCTTTTTTAAAATTGTTTGCGTTTCTTGGCTCTTATTTGTTCAGGGAGTAGATCGATTAAGTTATATTCTGCAAATTTCAATGATATACTAACAGATAAATACGCATGGCTAAGGACAAAGTAAGTTCGATTCTTTTAATGTCAATGGGCTGTTGAATCCAGTCAAGCGTAGTAAAATTAAATCAAAAATGAAAAAAGAACAAGCCCATGTAGTATATTTACAGGAAACTCACTTAAGTGATAATGAGCATGGAAAATTAAAGAGAATGGGCTTCACTAATTTGTTTTTCTCCTCATGTAAATCAGGACATAGAAGAGGAGTTGCTTTTCTCATCTCAAGCAAGCTAAATTTTGAAAAAGTATTCGAAATAGGAGATAAGGAGGGTAGATATATTCTGGTAAGGGGAAATATAGACGGAAATCCAGTTACTTTATTGAATATATACGCATCCCCAGGAGGTGATATTAGTTTCTTCTAAGAAATTACTAATATTATGGTAATGGAAACAGAAGGTCTCTTGATATGTGGGGGAGACTGAAATTTACAATTACAACCAAAGTTAGACTCTTCCAATATAAAAACTTATGAAACAAAGTCCTTACATAAGAAAGTTAACACTCTCTTTGAGGATGTTGGTCTAATTGATATATGGAGGGACCTTTTCTCTGACAGAAGGGGTTACACTCATTATTCTGCACCCCCCTCCCCATTCCGTATATACAAGAATAGACTATTTTATAACATTTGGAAAAGATAGAGACAAAATAATCACCTGTGTAATTGGGACAATAGATGTAAGTGACCATGCACCTATACATTTATCTGTTGATTTTGACCTACAACCAAAGAATACTATTTGGAAACTACATTCAAGTCTACTCAATGATTCCTATTTTAAGGAACAAATTAGAAAAGAAATTGGTCTTTACTTAGAATTCAATGATAATGGAGAGGCTTCACCTCCCATTCTATGGGATACTCTGAAAACTGTCTTAAGAGGGAAGCTTATAGCAATATCTTCATATAAGAAAAAAATAAGGAATAAAACATTAGAGGAATTACAAAAAAGCTGAAGGAACTAGAAAAAAAACGCAAATTGAGTTTGGCACAGGATACACTGGAGGAAATTTTAAAAATTAGGAATGAAATTAATAGATCGACTGCACAAGAAATTAGAAAAAAAAATGTTTCTGAAACAGAGACACCATGAAAGTGGATCTAAATCTATGAAAATACTGGTGTGGAAACCGAAAAAAAGATAGCAGAAAATACAATTTATAGAATTAGGGATCCAAGAACAAAAGTAATAAAAAATAAGCTAAGTGAAATTCAAGAAACTTTTGAAATGTTTTACAAAACTCTATATTCCAAAGTTCCAAGGGGAAGCATAACCCAGACTGACACCTTCTTTAGAGTTACCCACTTTAAGCAAAGAACAAAATAGAACGATGACTGCTGACATAACTGAAGCTGAACTAAAAACTGCAAATAGTAGACTTAAATTAAGCAAGTCACCAGGATCAGATGGATATACGGCAAAGTGGTATAAAGAATTTAGAAATGAGTTAATTCCTGTTTTGCTCCCCACACTGAACTGGGCTCTAAGAAAGGCACAAATGCCACCCAGTTGGAAGGGGGTGATAATCTCAGCTATATCGAGAGAAGGCAAGGATAAAATGGAATGTGGGTCATTTAGACCAATATCTGCTCTTAATGTGGATTATAGAATACTTACCTCCATCATGGCCAAACAATTAGAAGAGTTTCTACCCACACTGATACATAATGATCAGACAGGTTTTATACAACAACGCCAACCACAAGACAATATACGAAGGACACTTCACATTATGGATCATATACAAAAATACGAAATTGAAGCAATAGTGATAAGGGTGGACACTGAAAAGACATTTGATTCGGTTAATTGGAATTTTCTTTACAGAGTTTTACATAGATTTGGTCTACATGACACAATTATTAAAACTATACAGACATATATGACAATCCTACTGCTAGGATTAAAATCAATGGATATTTATCTGATAGTTTTACCCTAGAAAGGGGAACAAGACAGGGTTGTGCATGGTTACCGCTACTCATTATATCTGGAACCATTAGCTCAATACATCAGACAAAATGAAGATATCAGGGGAATTACTATTAAAGGGACAGAGCATAAATTGGCCTGTTACGCGGATGACATTTTGATCTATCTAAAGCAACCAACATAATCTTTATCTAAATTGATGCAATCCTTTGAACAATATGGCCAATTATCAGGATACAAGATCAACATAGATAAAACCCAACTACTTTCATATAACTATAGTCCACCAAGAGAAATTGAAAGTAGATATCCTTGGGCATGGCAAACAGAGTCTGTCAAATCTTTGGGCATCATTATACCAAAAGATTTTGCAAAATTATCAGAATGCAATTATCAGCTTATATATAAGAAAATTAAGGAAGATATAACGAGATGGAATCTAATTCCTTTTCTTGGTCTCAGTTCAAGTATTGAACCTATTAAAATGAATATACTGCCCAGACTACTATATCTCTTTCAGACCCTACCAATAGAGATTAACCAAAATCAATTCAATGAATGGAACAAGATGCTACCAAGATATATATGGCAAGGTAAAAGGCCTAGAGACAATCGCAATTAGCCAAGGAAAAGGGGGGGGGGGGAGATGGGGTCTACGTTCTCTTAGATTTATTATTTTGCAGCACAGTTGAGAGCTGTGATATGCTGGAGCAACCCATCATATGATGCTCAATGGAAAAACATTGAGGAGAGGATACTTTCCATCCCCATACAGACAATTTTGGCTGATAACAACCTACAAAGTTGCATAAATACTATTGATAACCCGTGGGTGAAATGGACTCTTAAAATATGGAAAACTATTATAAAAGAATATAAACTAGAGAGAGACATTGCAATTCTTAAATGGTGTGCATATGACTCGGATTTTATGCCGAATAAACTGGATGCTAGATTTAAGGACTGGACAGCTAAAGGAATAACAGCTATTTGCAATATAATGAAAGAAGGAACACTGTTCAGTTTTGAAATGTTCAAAGAGAAACACTTATTACAAAAACAAGACTTTTATCGGTATTTACAGATGCGACAGTATGTTAATAGGATGGTTAAAAATGTAACCAAGGCAAGTACGTGTTTGATAGAGCTATTTAGAAAAGCATATAATTCAGACAACGGTAGTCAAATAATTTCAAGCTTGCATAAGGGTTTGTCAAATCTTAAAACACATTCAACTTCATACATTAAAACAAAATGGGAGAAGGAAGGATAATAATATCTGAGGAAGACTGGACAATAATGTGGAGGTATCAATGGAAGTGTACCAGTTCACAGAAATGGAGGGAGTTCAGGTGGAAAAACTTGACAAGATATTTTATTACACCCTCTCAGAAATCACATTATGATAGTAACCTCCCTGTTTGCTGGAGCAGTTGTGGAAATCAAAATGCAAACTATTATCATATTTTCTGGGAATGCCCTGTTATCAAAGACTATTGGATTGGGATACATAATGCTCTACAAGACATATTTAAATGTGAAATACCCTTAGAAAGTAAGACCATATGTTTTGGGTATATAACTCAAAAATTGTTGAAAAGAGATAAATAATTAATGAATATACTGCTGGTGGCTAGTAAAAAGACCCTTACCAGGAAATGGTTATCACAGGAGAGCCCAACTTTAAATGTATGGATGGAAATTACAATGGACATTACAAAATGGTGAAGATAACAGCATCTGTTAATCATAAGTTGGAACAATTTGATTCATACTGGGAAAAATGGTTTAACTACATAACACCTCATAGGTCTGATTTTATTCTCACAAGCTAATGAATATGTTGTAAAAAAAGATCACTCCCTACTCTGTACATAGTTTTCTTCTTTCGATTGTTCTTTCTTTCCTCTCCTTTCTATAAGTGTAAATATTATGTGGAGATTTGTGACAAATATGATTATATGATATATATGTACAGAATCTGAAATACATCTTATGGAAATGTTTGTTTGATGATGAAATTCAACAAAAAATAAACTACAAAAAAAAGCAGTTTATTTCATACTAATACATAGAGGTTGTTCAAAGGGAAAACAGCATGCAGAATATCTTGATTTTGAAGCAACTTTTGCCTCATTTGGCCAGAGGCCGCACTGCACATTGAAGGTAGTGGTGATTTTTATCACCAATATTTGTCTTTGCAGATGGCATCAGCAACATGGACAGCCAGGAGGTAACAGATGAATGTTGGGACATCTGGGAACACATTGTTCACTGGAGAACAGTGAACACAGTTCCTTTATTTAAAAAGAGAGGTAGGGATAAACCTGGTAATTACTGAGTAAAGAGTCAAACATCAATAGCAGGGGTTAAATATTGGAAAAAACTTCAGAAGGACTGGAATAATTGACACTTGGAAAGACAGAGTTAATTAACGATAACCTGTATGGCTTTGTTAAAGGAAGATGCTGCCTAATTAACTTTCCTGAATTGTTTGAGGAACCAGTTAAGCGTGTCGATGAGGATAAATACCGTTGAAGCAAGCAAGGCTCCCCCCCCCACCCACCACGCCCATCTTAAAGGAGCTCCATTGGGATCATCTTGACAAGATATCTGGTATAGAAGCAGTCGGGCATTGGACCTCAAGTCCTTACAAAGGACTGTGAGAACAGCTGAGAGGATCTTAGGGTTCTTCCTACAATCCATCATTATACATTTATCAGGAGTGCTGCATGTGCTTTGTATTGTCGAGGATCCCACCCATTCATCCAGCCATCCCTTTGACTTCCTACCATCAGGCAGTAGACTATGATGCATGAAAACAAGACAGTCAGGATGAGAAACAGTTTCTTCCCTCAGGCCATTAGAATTCTGAACTCGCTATTGCATCGTATTCGAAGTGTCACTGATTAATCTATTCTGTACCTTACAATATTTAATATTAATGCACTTTAGTTTGTTATTTATGTGTGTGTTATGTGTTTTACACTCTGGTTCAGAGAAATGTTGTCTCAGTTCTATATACGTTAAATGGTTATGTACGTTATATACATGTATATAGTTAAATGACAGCAAACTTGACTTGACTTGTCCTGATGTAGTATATATGGATTTCGATAAGTCCTTTAACAAGGTGCCACTTGAGAGACTGGTCCATAAAGTTAGGACCAACAGGATCCTTGGCAAAGTGGATCCAAAATCAGTTTGTTAATACGAGGTAGAGGGTGATGTTGAAGAGTTGTTTTTGTTGTTGGAAGCCTGTGACCTGTGTCGTAGCACCGACACCGCTGCAGGCACCCTGACAACTCATTCTCCCCATTAGCAATCTAGGCCTGTATAGAGAAGGTATTTTTAAGTTCATGGATGACATAAAAATAGGTGGTGCTGTTGAAAGTGAGAAGAGAGGACTTTGGCTGCAGAATGATATTGATAGAGCGAGTAAGGTGGGCAGAGTAATGGCAAGTGGAATTTTCAGAAGACTAGTAAGGCTAGCATATAAGATCATGGATGGTAGGGTCCTACAGTATACTGAGGACAGAGGGACTGTGCTACATATCCAGGAACTCTTGAGATAGTGTACTGGTAGTTAAGGTGCTTAAGAAGGCATTCGGTGTTAGCTGGGAAAAGAACCTAAGAGCAGGGTATTTATGAAGCAACACTGGTTTGCCATAACTTACTGGTTTAAGCTCAGGATCGCACAGTTGAATCTCCACTGTATAGCAGGCTACCGAACCTAACGCTGGGGTACTGTGTGTGTTTGATATACATAGATGTCTGATGGCTGCAATGGGCTGAAGGGCCAAGAACAGCTTAGCCGTCCTGGTAGCACAAAACATTGACAGCCTTTCGCCCCCTGCAGGTTCATTGCTCAAGTTCATTCTCATAAGCAGACATCATGGGCATCGAGGACGTCTTCAGCAGGCAAAGCCTCAAAAAGGTGGCATCCATCATTAAGGGCCCCCATCACCCAGGACATTCCCTCTTCCTGTTGCTACTATCAGGAAGGATGAAGACCCAGTCACAGCATTTTCAGAATAGCTTCTGCCCCTCCTCCACCCGATTCCAGAATGGACAACGAAACCATGTACACTACCTCACTGTTTTCCCTCTCTTTATGCATTACTTATTTAATTTACTTTAAATATATAAAATTAATAAATATATATACTTCCTACTGTAATTTAAAGTCTTTTAATTATGTACTGCACTGTTTTGTTGCTGTAAAACAATACATTTCCAGACATGTGCCAGTGATATTAAACCTGATTCTGATTCTGAAATACAGATACAGAATCAGAATTCTGATTCAGATTCTGTACTTGATTGGAAGAGGTTGAATTATGATGCTATTAGGAAGAATCGTGGGAGCGTAAATTGGGAACAGGTGGACTTAGGGAAAATGCACAACAGAAATGTGGATAAATAAACTCTTCTCAGGCTTCCAGCTGGGTACAGGTATCGATTTTAACCAATGTTTCGATGACAAACACTGCCATCTTCATCAGCGATGATGCCTAGGCATGTCTAGTCCAGTGGCATATATACCCCCTCGTCCGTTCCTCCTGATTCGTTAGTCCTCTTCCTGTCCGCTCTCCCGCCTTGTTTACAATTGAATTCCAATTCTTACTTAGAGCGAGACCTCCATTGTTGCTATAATTCTTTTCCTCTAGTTTTATTTCAATCACTTCCTGCATCCGGCGGTCACAGAAACATTTGGCATTGCGCAGTAGTTTTGTGCCGTCGAAGTCAATCCTATGGTCATTGCAAACCAAAGCCCTAGATCCTTTTTCAGAAATGTGTATGTTCTTTAGGGAGAACTTGCATGAAGCTCAGGATAGGATGGATTAGGGATAAAAGAGGAAATGTGCCTCGAGTTGCAGGAGGTACTGGAGGTCCTTAATGCATTCATGATACAACACAGAACAGGCTGATATGATGGAAATTGTTTGGCATTAACTATAAGTGTCCAGTGCCAAATGGGATATACCCACTGGTGTGCCTTCTTCTTGCTTGCATCTATAGTATGCTCTGGGCCCAGGACAGACCTTCTGGGATGTTGTCACTCAAGAACTTGAAGCCACTCACCTTTTCAACTGCAGACATTTCAATAAAGACTGACATGTTGACACTTGACTTCCTCTTTCCTAAAGACCAAAATCAGCTCCTTGGTTTTGCCAATGTTGAGTGCAAGGTAGTTGTTATGACACCACTCAACCAGCTGACGAATCTCACTCCCACACACCTTCCTGACACCATCTATGATTCTACCAACAGTGATGGTGTCATTGGCAAATTTCTGGATTGTGGAGGAGCTATGTTAAACCATGCAGTCATAGATACAGAGAGAGTAGAGCAAATTACTAAAGACAAAGGAATTATCTGGATTACAGAGGTGATTGACAGTTAGACTGCAGGAAATGAAAATCTGCGGTAAAAACAGAAAATGCTGGAAACACTCGGAAGGATCTGTGGAGAAAGAGAGTGAATGTTTCATGCCAGAGACCACTTGGTAGAGCCTTTCCTGAAGGAAGTAGCTAGGTTCTGAGAAAGATAAGAAACCTGAAATATTAACCCTGTTTCCATTTACATAGCTGCTCCCTGACCAACTGAGTGCTTCCAGTACCCACACTAACATTCCACACATCCAAATAACCAGAATGTAATCTGAAGCAGGGAACCTAGCAAAGTTTACAGATGGAAAGGCAGATACCTGTTTATTACCTTGTTTCCTGCACAACAAAGATGGATTGCCTTGGGCTGGTTAGTAAAGGAAGAATTTCAACTTGTAGTGAGGCTAAACAGTTAATAGATTGGTATTTCAACTGAAGTCTTCAGACCTCTCAATTATACAGGACCTTACACACATCTGTCAGACCCTGCTTTAATAACCATGGTTGGGTTGCAGGTCTGATTTAACAGCACTTTGTCGACTGAGCATCAGTATTCTCATCCAAAATGAACTAGAGCTACCAAACAGCTCAAAAAACACTGAATTCATCAACCATGAAATCCCTTCATTTTATACCTCCAGTCATATCTTAACATATTTTAAAAAGAATTAGCATTTTTCAAAAAAGCACACAAACCTGCACCCACTTTGAACATGTTCCCTTTTTAAGCAGTTGTAGTTAAATCAAAGTAGAATTCCAGAAGGTAAAATAAAATCTCACATAATTCAGGCTGTGCCCCTTTTTGAAATTTTATTGCTGCTAACTAGAATATCCTATCCTTTGAAATGCAGAATCCATTGACTGTCTTTGAGGATGTGTGAATCTCTTGCATAAATTATGCATGAAATTCAGTCCCATTGTCAATTGTGTTTTAAGATCTTCCCACAGTTCCACTTTGGGGTCACATCCCATGTCACCAGACTCAGTTTCCATCTTGCTTACTCCATGCGATGCATATATATGTGCTTTCTACTTTAATGTCTTTTTAGGGATCAATTTCTCACATCTCAACTCTATTTCACCCTAAACGAAAAGGACTATGTAGAAATTAATGGAATCACTAAGATTGACAGGGGTGTTAAAAAGCTTTTAAAAACAGAATAGCATAATTTTTTTCTAAAATGCCCAAAGACTACATTTTAAAAATAAAAAATTCATTTGATACATAGGACTGCATTAATAATTTATTTTTATAAAATACAATCTTTTTTAAAGCAATTTAAATAGTTTAATTGTTCCAGTAATCGAATTGTCAAGGCAGTAGTCTCTGGAATCCTTCCTTAAATTTTATTGCCTCTCAACCTATGTTCTCCTTTATGATGATCCTTAACCCTGTCTCTTTGATCATCCCTGGCATCTCCTTCAGTTTAAATTTTGTTTGATAAAAATCTGATGAAGGAGCTTGAAAGTTAAAGACACTGAATGACTATGTGACGTTGTTTTATTAACCCATTTATTTTTCTGTGAAACCTGGAAAGTGTGCAGACCTCATGATTTACGCAGAAGTTAGCGTGGAGAAAGTGTTCTTCTGGTGGGAGAATCAAGGGGTCACTGTTTAAAAATACGGAGCCAATTAAGACAGAAATAAGTCTTTGTATTCAGAGGATCATGAGTATGTGGAACTCTTCCTCAAAGAACAATGAAAGCAGATTTTTAAAACAAAGTCTGATTGACTTTGATGAAGCAAGGTTATGGGGTAAGCGAGAATTGGAGATGTGTTTACAAACAGATTAGCCATGATCTTACTGAATGGTAGAGTAGAATTAAGGTGCCATTTAGCCCACTTCATCTGATCTGTATAAACGTTTGCAACTATGGGCCACTCTTCATCTAGTTAAGGATGAGAATGAAATGGCAAGACAAGATCTCTGATTTGGACATTCTCATGTGTACGCGGTTCATAGCCTGCTGGTGAGGTGGACATCCCAGGATGCTGGCCAAGTGTTGCTTCCTGACAGTGAGAGACAGAGGGAGAGAAAAGGCAACCACAAGTAAAATCGTAAGGGATCCCTTCATCTAGAAACTTGGGAAGATCTCACTCATCATGTTCTGTTAGGCAAAGCATCATCATCACTGATTCTGGAATCTAAGAGCAGGGGAGAACTGCTGAAGTAGGCCATACCACGGGTAGCTTAAATCACAAAGTGGCAGCATATGAGCCAAATGAATCATCCAGTTCCACCTTGCTCATGTGCCATCTGTAGTTCAGAGCACAAACGGTCTCATCAGCCACTAAGACTGCCATGGTGACCTAACCAACCATCTCAGAACTTGAAGAATGAACAATAGTACCAATGATAATTGTAGTCAAAACATTTCTTGAAACAGAAAATGCAGTGCACAAGAACAGATGTGGATACCACACCCATTTTTTTGGAGAATTGTATGATGATTTATTTATATCTCATTTATTTTTATCTATGTTATCTCCATGCTCCTCAAACTGTTAACAAATAAAACAATCTTAATACTGTCAATCTGGCTACGTCTTTTAAAAGACCACTCTTTGCCTGATATGTACCATCCATCACTAAGGACCCTGGCCATCTGGGACTTGCCTTACTTTAGCTACTAACGTTAGTGTGGAGGTACAGGAGCCCGAAGACCCACACTTAAAAATTTAGGAACATCTTCTTCCCCTGTCATCAGATTTCTGAATGGTCCATGAATCTATGACCACTGTTTTGTTACTTAATTTTTTGCATGACACATCTATTTTGTAATTTATAGTAATTATTATGTCTTGCACTGTACTGCTACCAAAAAGCAACAATTTTCATTATATACAAGTCAGTGATAAAAAGGTGATTCTGATGGAGTGATGTCGGTGTGAAAAGATGGGGAAACATCCACTTGTTTGGTACCCAGTTGAGCAAAAGTGAACTAACCCAATCAATTTATTTCCAGCATTCTCTGTCTTTCGAGTTATGGAGGTCCCAGATTTATACTATGTGTTGGAAACCATTGACTAGTGTCACTTCTTCTAAAAAATAATGATTAAAGATCATAAATATAAAGTAAAAGGGTAACAAATCAGGAGTGACATAAAGAAAACATGTTTCGAAATAGTTAGATACTGGTATGTACTGCCTATAAGAGGGAATTAGAAAAATATACAATGGAGCAAAATTTGCAAGTCTGTCAAGGAGGGTCCAGATGGTGAAATTAGTGAGTTGTCCTGGTAGAAAACAAATATGGATGCAAAGGTTCAATGGCCTCCTTCAGTGTCATATACATCCTGTGATGCTGTCACAATCAGCGAGTTCCAATTCTATCATTTTACATTCCTTCAGGAAAGGTAAAGGTGTCTTTCTGTCTACACTAGTGATATTTAAATTGATATTTCCTCAATTTACATTCTGGAGTTTGAATTAACTAGACTGACCTCAACAGGCAATCTTGCACAAATTGGAATTTGATGATCTGATTATAAGTTTTTTAAAAAGTACCTTGTGCTTTACACATAGAAATATTGCTGCATGGAGCTGAGAAATGTCCTCTCTGCTGGTAACCTCTTCAGAACTACTGAGGTATCTCGGGTTAAGCAGTGACTGGTACCAATTAAGACTTTTGATTGAGAACTTCCTCAAAGCTACTTCTGTTTCTCTGTACAATCTTCATGAAAAGAGTGGCAGAAGTAAGGTCTCAGCTGCAATCTTGCCAATGCCCCAGCAGTCGGAGACTAAATCTCCCGGGAACCTCTGGTCCTGTTGAGAGCAGGAGGGTGGGAAGAGTGGTAGGTTATTTAACCTCCAGAGCCCATGCTTTTATTCAGTGAGATCAAGGCTATCGTTAACTTAATTCACCTGTCAATTTACCTTTTCCTTTGATTAAAAGAAATATATCAACCTCAGATTTAAAATTATCATCTGACCTCCTCCAAATCTTTCTCACCTTCCACACGTCGAAGTATTTTCTAACCTTTTTCTGTCTTTGAAATATAACCTCTCACCCAGAGCTCCCCCTTCTGATCAGTTCACCTCAATGTTTGTAAACTTGTTTCAAATCATCCCCTGACCATCTAAATCCCAGTGAATTAATGAGGAATTAGTGTGATCTCTCTCTGTCTACCCTTGAAGTCCATATGTAACTCTAAAGGGCAGATAATGCTGAAACCTGAACTTATGAAATCCAGATGACTGTATTGAAATCTATTTGTCATAATTTGCTAATTACTCATTCGATTAATACTTTGAAGAAATTTCTTCAGCCAGCACACAGCAAATCTTTGAAATTCTCTCTGTAGCAGAGTTGTAATTTAGCTGATGAGTGTTGTACTGTATATAAGCAGAGACTGAAACACGGGGATAGTCCCAGAGATGGTCTCTAAGGTATAAACCATAATTTTACAGAATGGTGGTGCAGGGCTAAGAGGCTGAGTGATCTGATCTTGTTTCCCATGTCCTGGTAGTCCATCTGGATTTCTTTGAACAACCCCATCTATTTGCCAGCAGTGAATATGGTTATGTGATGTTCTATATAATCATCTAAATGCGATGAATAGCATTGTTCAAAACACTGGGATTATTAATGGTTTCAAAGACTCAAAGGACCAATGGGCTTGTTTCCCTGATGACTAGGACAGGCTGGGTGAGTGGGCAGATGCATGGCAGATGCAGTTTAATGTGGATAAATGTGAGGTTATCTACTTTGGTGATAAGAACAGGAAGGCAGATTATTATCTAAATGGAGCTAAGTTAGGAAAAGGGGAAGTACAACGAGATCTAGGTGATCCTGTACATCAGTCACTGATAGCAAGCATTCAGGTACAGCAGGCAGTGAAGAAACTTAATGGCATGCTGGCCTTCAAAACAAGTGGAATTGAGTATAGGAGCAAAGAGGTCCTTCTGTAGCTGAACAGGGCCCTGGTGAGACCACACCTGGAGTACTGTGAGGAAGGACATTCTTGCTATTGAAGGAGTGCAGCGTAGGTTCACAAGGTTAATTCCGGGGATGGCGGGACTGTCATATGTTGAAAGATTGGAATGACTGGGCTTGTATACACTGGAATTCAGAAGGATGAGAGGGGATCTTATTGAAACATATAAGATTATTAAAGGATTGGACACGGTGGAGGCAGGAAGCATATTCTTTCTGATGGGTGAGTCCAGAACCAGAGGCCTCAGTTTAAGAATAAGGGGTAGGCCATTTAGAACGGAGTTGAGGAAAAACTTTTTCACCCAGAGAGTGGTGGATATGTGGAATGCTCTGCCCCAGAAGGCAGTGGAGGCCAAATCTCTGGTTACTTTCAAGAAAGAGATGGATAGAGCTCTTAAAGATAGCAGAATCAAAAGTTATGGGGATAAGGCAGGAACTGGATACTGATTGTGGATGATCAGCCATGATCACAGTGAATGGCGGTGCTGGCTCGAAGGGCTGAATGGCCTACTCCTGCACCTATTGTCTATTGTCTATTGACTATGACTTTGTAACACAGATTGATGCACAATTATGATGAAGGTGAGCCAGCAACTATACTTCATTAAGAACTTGGGGAGATTTAATTTGAGACAATAAGACCATGAGATACAGGAGCAGAATTAGGCCATTTGGCCTATTGAGTCTGCTCCACCATTTCATCACAGCCATTTCAATTTTCCTCTCAGTCCCCATCTCCTGCCTTCTCCCTGTATCCCTTCATCCCTATGACCAATCAAGAATCTATCAACCTCTGCTTTAAATATACATAAAAATTTGGCCTCCACGGCTGCCTATGGCAAAGAATTCCACAGATTCACCACACTCTGGCTAAAGAAATTCATCCTCATCTCCACACTAAAAGTACGCCCCTCTATTCTGAGGCTGGTTCCTCTGGTCTTAGACTCTCTCACCATAGGAAACATCCTCTCCACATCCACTCTATCAAAGCCTTTCACCATTTGATAGGCTTTCATTCTTTTGAATTCTAGTGAATACAGACTCAGAGTCATCACATGCTCTCATATGACAAGCCATTTAATTCTGGAGTCATTTTCGTGAACCTCCTTTAAACCCTCTCCAATGTCAGCATATCCTTTCCAAGATAAAGGTTCCAAACTTGGGAAACTTTCAGACCTTTGGGGTATACACCATCGGGTCCAGGTGATTTATCTACTTTTGGACCTTTCAGTTTCCCCAAGAACCTTCCCTCTAGTTATGGTAACTTCACACACTTCATGCCCCCTGACATCTGGAACTTCCCCCTTACTGCTAGTGTCTTCCAGTACGTTAGTCTGGAAGACTGCTATTTCATTGTCCCCCATTCCTACCTCACCAGCATTGTTTTTCAGCAGTCTGATATCCAATCACGCCTCTCTTTTACACGATGTATCTGAAGAAACTTTTGGTGTCCTCTTTAATATTATTGACTAACTTACTTTCGTATTCCATCTTTACCCTCTTAATAACTTTTTTAGCTGCCTTCCGTGGTTTTTAAAAGCTTCCCAATCCTCTAATTTCCCATTAATCTTTGCTCTATTAAATGCCCTCTTTTTGACATTTATGTTGGCTTTGACTTCTCTTGTTAGCTATAGTTGTGTCCTATTTCCTTTAGAATACTTCTTCCTCTTTGGGATGTGTATATCCTGTGCTTTCCAAATTGCTTCGATAAATTCCAGTCATTGCTGCTCTGCTGTCATCCCTGCCAGGGTTCTTTTCCAATCAATTCTGGCCAACTTCTCTCTCTGTAATTCCCTTTACTCCACTGTAATATTGATACATCTGACTTTAGCTTCTCTTTCTCAAATTTCAGGGTGAATCCAATCGTGGTATGAACACTTGTCTCTAAGGGTTATTTTACTTTAGCTTTCTAATCAACTCTTCATTGCACAATACCCAATCCAGAATAGCTGATCCTCTAATGGGCTCAACCATGAGCTGTTCTGAAAAGGCCATTTCGTAGACACTCCAGAAATGACTCATCCTGTAATCCAGCACCATCCTGATTTGACCAATCTACCTGCATATTGGCATCCCCTGTGACAATTGTAACATTGCCTTTTTGGCATGCATTTACTATCTCCTGTTGTATGTCACCAAAGATTCTAGGAAATTTCTACAGATGTACCATGGAGACCATGCATCACCATCTGTATGGAGGTGCCAACATACAGCATCCTAAGAGCCTTCAGTCAGTTGTTGACTCAGACAGCTCCATCACAGGCTCATGACTGGCCATATCTTCCAAAGGTGGTTCCTCAAGAAGGCGGCATCCATCTTTGAGGCCCCTTGCCATCCGGGACATCCTTCTTGTAACTACCATAAGGGATGAGGTACAGGAGCCTGAAGATCTAAACTCAATGTTTTAGCAACAGCTTCTTCTCCTCTACCATCGAACCATGAACAATAACTCACTATTCCTCTCTTGCACTATTTATTTATTTGTTTTTATTGTAATTTAGACTAATTTGTTAAGCCTGCACTGTACTGCTGCCACAACACTACAAATTTCACAACATTTGTCAATGACAATAAGCGTGATCCTGATTCTGATTCTGATTCTAAATTAATTCCTGCAGCTCTTAACTCAACTATTAACCAAGTGAATAACTGGTCTCTTTAGTGGGTTTATCTCAAATCCTTCTGGAAATTTGTTTAAATATTTTCCACTAAACATTCTTCCATTCACTGTATTGGGTGTCTCATTAAGGAATAACCTTGGCTCTTATTGGTCAGGCCGTTCAATTCTCTCTCACAACTGGGATTCCCAACTGGATTGTCCTTAATAGTAAACAATGAATTCCCGGACGTTGGAGAGTAACAACTGTTGGTTTTTTTTCGTTCTAAAAGAAAAATAAGGATAATCCAGGAAATTACAGACTGGTGAGTCTCTCATTTGTGATAGGTAAGCAACTGGAGAGAGCACTCTCAGGAAAATGATTTATAAGCATTCGGAAAAGCATAGCCTAATTAGGGATAGTTAACATTGTAATGTGTTGGGCAGGTCATTTCTTACTAAATTGATCTGAGTATTTCGAGGAGGTGACCAAGGTAATAGATGCTAATGGGCAGTGAACTGAATAGAGAATATCGAACATAGAGCATAGAACACAACAACACAGTGAAGGTCCTTTGGCCCATGATGTTGTTCCAACAGTTAACCCCTCTCCTAGATCAGTCTAACATTTCCCTCCCACATAGCTCTCCATTTTTCATTTATTCATGTGCCTTATCTAAGTCTCTTAAATCTCCCTAATGTATCCACTTCTAACTCCAACCTTGTAGTGAGTTCCATGCACTTACCAGTCTTTATGTTAAAAAAAAACCTTCCTCTGACATCACCTCTATATATTCAATCACCTTAAAATTATGTGCTCTCATATTAGCTATTTCTGCCCTGTGGAAACTGCCTTAGCTGTTACTCTTTGTATGTCTTTTATCATCTTGTACATCTCAATCAAGTCAGCTCTCATCCTCCATCCTATCAAAAAGTCTGAGCTCCTTCAGCCTCTTCTCTTAAGACATGCTCTCTAATCCAGTCTTCATCCTGGTAAATCTCCTCTGCAAAGCTTCCACATCCTTCCTTTAATGAAGTGGCCAGAATTGAACACAATACTCCATGTGCGCTCTAACCAGTGTTTTACAGAGCCGCAAAAGGCCCTCGAACGCAATCCCCTGACTAACGAAGGCCAACACACTATTCGCCTTCTTATGAACTTGCGCAGCCTCTTTGAGGGATTTATGGATGTGGACCCCAAGAACACTTGTCTCCCCACACCTCTGAGAATCCTGCCATTAACCTTGTCTCTGCCTTCAAGTTTGACCTTCTAAGTGTATCACTTCAGAAAAGTGAATCACTTGCATGTTATCTACATAGTTTTTAGTAAGGCATTTGACAAGTTCCCACTTGGTAGGCTGATCCAAAAAATTAAGATGCATGGAACTACGATGGTGTGGTAGTTTGAATTCTGAATGGCATGCACATGGAATAGAGAGGGCAGTGTTATTCTAGCTAGAAGTCTGTGACCAGTGGTGTTCTGCAGGGATCAGGGCTGTTGTATCTGATTGATTCTTAGATTTTAATTGTAATTTTCATTGCAGTTTAACAATTAATTATCTCCTTGTACTTTAAATAGTTCTTATATGCATAACAGTTTAATATACCTCTAATGGCTATACAAAGTATAACTCTGGAAGGTTCTGAAAGCTTCTTTGTTCTGCATTATCTGAATAAGTGGTTTCTCATTCATTAGTTAACTTAGTACTACAGTATTTAAGTTTAGATTAGAATGGAATTTTTCCTTATCTCTAGGTATGAAATAGCTAAACACAAAGCAATTCCATCTTTCTTCTTAGCTTTGCCCTATCACTGTCTATTTCAATGTTCCTCTGTTCCAGCAACTCCTAATAAAGTGATGGTGAAGCAGCAAGTTTTGTGTTTCTTTCCTGACTTCTAAAAGAACCTTGGATTTAAACAAGTACTGTGAACGTTTTTTGTTTGTGATGTATATGATTTGGATGAGGAAGGCATACCGTTGCATACAGCTCTTCCTATGGTCTTATGTAGCATCAGAACAACCCCAAACAAGAAAATTAAACTAGGTCCATTCAGGGTGGTGACAATACATCCAATATCACTATCGAGAGCCTGTGATCTGTGTGAGGCTGATATACACATTATGGCAGAGAGTTTAAATAACTATTGTGTGAAATGAACACAAGCTGTCCAGTTAGCTTCTCAGCAGGTTTCTGCCACAGAATGAGGACACACCCTGATCCCTGGTGAGTGGGTACTGATTAGGAAATCACATAAGGAACCACTGGGAGCTAGATGGGAAGGTTGTTAGTTACTAACTATTAAGAGTTGTTAGTTGCCAACTCAGCAGTGAAAGTAGAAGTCAAGAGTAAAGTGGATACAAGCCAGCAACTACAAGTGAATTAAAATGGTACCTGTTGATGACAACAAGAACTGTGATTAACGTGCTAGTAACCTCAAGACCCAGCACCAAAACTGCTGGGCTACAGTAAGCAAATCATTAACCAGTCATAAAACTTCCAGCAAGTCAACAACTACTGGACATTATGAAGTTTATTCTAATATTATTTGTTGTTGTTATATTTTTGCCGATTTTCCCTACTCTCATTGTGCCGGATGAGATGACTCGAAATGTATACTTGTGAGTATCATATGAATTTGCTGATTCTGTTAGTGCCTCTAGAAGTTGAGCATGGATGAAATCACTGGAGAGACAGTTACTGGTAGATACAAAGCAGCTTCCTTATTCGACACAACAAGGTACAGCAGCCATCATACGGACAGAGACACTTTCGGTAGAAAGGTTTGCTAGGCCGATGTGGGCTCGAAATTTATATGCTAAGCACAAAGGCAATCGCTACTTAAAAAGTTATAGACAATGCGTAGACAATGCTTCCTTTTGAAGCTACATGCAAAACATCACACCTTCTGACTTCATCCTTTCCTTCCGATGCTAACATGTCCTGGTTGGTATCCACAGCCTTTAGGAATGCAGGTTAAATCCACAATACATTTATTTGGCATTTTTATGTGCGAACATAGAAGACAATTCATATCTATGAAGTATAGATAATACTCTCTTCAAAACTACCTTAAACTTCCCACTTCCATCCTCAGCGTCTGGCTAGTATCCCGATATTTACAGCTTTTAGGAAATGCATTGTTGTGAACTCAGTCCACAGTACTTTGTCAAATAGAAGGCTGGTGGCCGGAGTCATTTAGGTGTAAATGAATCATCTACCCAAAAACTCACTCTAACAGTCCCTCCTCTTAGCCCTCCTGGACAAAAAAATTAAATTTGGACCAGGAAAGGCCAACCTAGGAGGATCTGCTCAAATAGGGCAGCAAAAATGCCCTCTCTCGAAATCCCCCTGCCCAATTTTTATGTACCTCAATATCTATCCTAGCATTCCCTAATCGCTACCTACCAAATGTTAAGCAAAGAGGCTGTTCCAAGTCTTTAGGAATGCGACTTCTTTTATGTGCCTATTGGCCCTTTCTCTGCAGGCTGACTGCAGCTTAATCAAATTCCTTTGTCTTCAACTCTTTATCCTCTGGTCGCAGAAACTCTCCTTTCAGGAGCACCCACAGGCTCTCTCATCGATGTACAGGAAGGGGTTGGGACGGCCTCTACATAAATGTCTGCAAGGACCTCTCCCCGGTGGCACCCCCTTCCGAACTGTCTGGTTGATCACTGGCTCAAACTGCTGAAAAGGGCCCAGCTCCTCAGACTGGGGGTGATTGCTTCCAGATGCCGTGTGCAGTCTGAAATGCCAACGAAGTAGTGCAACTTGCCATCTCTGCTTTAACTCAAAAATCTCTCCCTGTCTATTTCCCAATAACTTTCTATACTATGCTATAAAATTAATCATCTACCTTCAGCAACCAGCCTTCTTTACAGAGTACCATCGTCATCACACCTTAGCAGGCTATTCATGGTTTCCCAACACATTCTCAGTGTCTTCTGCCACGCTCTCAGTGTTTTCCGCCTTTGCGTTTTTTCCGGGTATGTTTTCATCAGCTATGGTCAGGTCTGGCATGGCCGGCTGGTGTTCCTCTCTTAGGTTCTCTGTAATTACATGGTTACTGAGTACACTTGGTTCCCCACTCTGTCTGTGGGAGCAACAAGGGGGTGAGTTGTATGCTTTAATCTGGGTCCAGTATTTCCACTGGCGGCCTCGCAGAGTCTGTACACAGACACACGTATCATTGGTTAAGAGTACCGTCTGTGGTCCTATCCACTTGGGGGCAAACCCTGACCTTTCTGGCAGTACCCTCACTATAACTTGGTTGCTAGGCTGTGGAAGGACTATCCCCTTTCCCTCTCGCTCTTTCTGATCAGCGATTCGCTGCTGTAGTTTCGCTCGGTCCTTCAACACTTTAGGTTGGTTACAAAGGTCTTTCACATATTCAGCCATCCTATCCCTGTAAACCCCAGGCTCCCCGCAACCCGTAATTACCCCATGAGGGAGTTGCATTGCTCGCCCCATCAATAATTCGTAGGGGCTGAGACCCAACGTGCGGTTCGGGGTTGCGCGCAATCTCATCAAGATTCCAGGTAATACATCAACCCATGTCTTTCCTGTCTCAGCTAGAGCTTTGGCTAACGCATTCTTGATTGTTCGGTTCATCCTTTCTACCATCCCTGAACTCTGGGGGTGGTAGGGTACGTGGAACCGTTGTTGAATCCCTAGCAGTTGACACATTTCCTTCATCACTTTCCCCATGAAATGTGCTCCCTGATCTGAATCCACCTGAACTGGGGTTCCCCACCTTGGGAGGATTTCCTAAACTAGGATCCATGCAGGGATGCAGGCAGTGCAGTCCCTTGTTGGGAAAATCTCCACCCACCGGGTGAAGTAATCCATAATTACTAGACAGTAGCTTTCCCCCCCTGCTTTTTGGCAGAGGTCCTGTGAAGTCTATCTGAATGTTTTCCCAGGGTCCTGTTACATACTTCAAGGAGATCTTGTGACTTTCTTGTGAGAATGATGTAATGGTCTTTTGGAGGTCCCCTGATGTAATATTCCTGCCGATGTGAGGTCACGTGATGAGATGTTCACCACGGGTATAAAAGGGAAGGCCCCTGGTGACGCAGTTAGTTTTTTGGTTAGAATGTCACCGAGATACTCCACTCCGCTGCTTATTTGCATTATGACGCAGTTTTGATTTTAAACAGAGTTTTATGTTCTAATGTAAGGTACAGAAGTCTGAGCTGGTGGTTTGACCAATCGCTGCCAGGTTTGTTCATGTATCTTTTCAGTAACTTTGGAGAGTGAAGACGGGACCCTGAAGGAGACGTTCGACGGGTTTGGAAAGGATCGACCCTTATTGAATTCCTTCAAGAAAGTGATCTGCATGAGATAGCCTCTGCTAAAAGTGGCAGAAAAGGCTCTACAGGATGTATTCTCTGGAGGAGGAAGGTCAGTGCCTTTAAATCCGTATTATTTCCATCGTCGTGAATCCTGTGGATGAGGCAGGATCCGACTGGGAGTGGCAGTGACTTCGTGTCTTCGAGGAATTCGTTACTTCATGAAAGTCTCTCCTAATTGACTGTATAAATCTCTTGGACTTTAAAATTTACATTTTGAGAAACTGTGTTTGAATTTATCGCTTTAAGAACTGGTTTCGCATTTATCGCTTTAAGAACTAGTACTGAGAAGCAGTTTACCGAATGGCCGCATAGCCGTTTACTTCCAGTTAAGGTTTTCGTTTTTTTTCATTGTTTATCAGGGTTTAATAAATGTTTGTTTGTTTATAAATCCTGACTCGATAGATTCATTGTTGTCAATCATGTGACAGTCCCCTCGGCCGAGCCTGATTTGCCAGCTGTAGCTTTCTGCCCTTACCAGGGTTATGCTGGGCACAAATGATAGAATGGTGGCAGAATTTCTCAACATCTCCGCCCATCCCTGGCCACCACCAGTCCTGCCGGAGGGTTGTGATCATGCTCTGCCTTCCCTGATGCATCGCCCCATGATATAACTTTACTACTATCTGTCTAATACAGGGTGGGGCCACTGCGACTCTTTCCTCCCCATGTGTCCAGCACCCATCTGATCCCTGCTTTGCTCCTTTTCTTCTCCATTTTTCCTTCATTTCTGCCTCGACCTCTTCATATAATTTTACTAAGCTGGCTTCTGTCGTTTCCTCCTGCACACTTGCAATTTCAATTGCCTCTTGATCCCCCGCTGCCTTATTCGCAGTAATGTCTGCCCTCGGAGGAACTGGGAACACTTTATGTTCTGGAGTGGCCGCAGTCTCTCTCAGTATCCCCTGGTGTTTTTGTTCCTTTGCTATACCCTGAATAGTGGTCAGTGTGTCAGTTTGTGTAGGATCCTGCTTAGGGGGTTTATACAGACCCTCCTCTATTTTAACTGGGTTTATCTTTACTCAACCATAATCTTGCTTGTGTGTAGCCCACACTGCTGGGAACTGCTGACAAGGTAACCCATAGACCCCATCCTGGCTCCAGTCTCTGATGATCGGGCAGCTGTGACTATGCTAGCCAGGTTGTGTATTCTGTTGGTTGTGAGCGTTCGCTGCCCCTGACTCATCCATATTATTTCTCCCTTTCCCGAATCTATAACAGCTCCTGCTTCCTTTAGGATGTCTATTCCAAGGATCATGCCCTCATTATTTGGACATACCCAGAAATACACTGGAAGCTGCACTCCCCCGATTTCTAGTGTTTGTTTCTTGCTTCTTTCTGCTTTTACTGTTTTCCCTCCTACACCCCTGATATAACTGGCCTCTCCTATTGTTGGTAAGGGTAAGTCTGTTATCGATACCGATGCCCGTGTCCACTAACATATTGCATTGCCGTCCCCCTAACAATGCCGTTGTGTACATCCGCGGGTCTACAGCACTGGCAGTGGAGCCCTCTGCCACATCTTTTTCTGCCCTAAGAGGCGCCGTTGCTAACTCTGATCGACAGTCAGACTGGTTGCTGATGGGGTGAGTGTCTGTGTGTCTGCCGTGACCTTCGCCTGTGTTTTCCTCCTCCCTTTTGGACACTGTCTCCAGCCAAGTCCCGATAGGCCATGGCTGTAGCATACAACTCCTTCACTGTCTTATACCTGGTCCGGCAGCCCTTTGCTAGGTGCCCTGGCTGCTGGCAAGTGAAACAAACTCTCTGAGACATCACAGCAGCTTCATCCACCATACCCACTTTACGATTCCTCTTGCCTTTTCTTTGGTCTATCTCACTGGCCCAGAAAACTATCGCAGAGTAGTCGGACCCCACTGTTATGCCTAAATCTAAAACTTCCTGGTCGGCTGAACTCAGTCCTTCCTTCAACCTTTTTAGGAAGACTGGGTTGTCCCTCCCTGGATCATCCAACCCTGAATACTCCTCATATGCTTGATATTTACGTTCTGCATAATCCATGGCTGTCTAATCTGCTTTTTGAATCACTGCCATTATCATTCCCCAGCTACTCTCGCCTCCCACCAGCCGCTGCCTCACATCCCCTTTAAGAGAGCGATATCTTTCTTCATTACTGGTGCTCCTGGTAGTCGCCCATGTACCATCCTGCACTCCCTGAGCCATACTGTCCCACATATTCCTCAGGCACTTCGCTTTCACTAACATGTGTATATCTTTAGGGTGCATCTGGTGAATTTCAACCATTTCCTCGAGCTTGCGCCAGAATTCTGAATTCCCACAGGCGACTTTAAGTGAGGGCAACTCAGACAAGATGCTCTGTTTTTCCCCGGGGATGAAGGGCTTATTAATAGTCGCAATCAAGGTCAAGGACTGGCTCGGATGATCAGGGTTCTCAACTTGACGCTGCCTGACCTCAATAGATGCCATTCTAGTAGATCAATCTGGGTAAAACTTCTCCCTGAGGTATCTCAATACTAATTCCCACACTACGCAAAATATAAAACCACAGAATATGTATTCCACAATCTGCCACTTTCGAGTACCTGAACTCATGATGCCTGCTGTATTTCTTTGCATCACACTTGCGAATGCATACACTAAAATGCAGCTACCCGAACAAGTATACACACACCTACTCTGGCATC
The DNA here is from genome assembly GCF_963921235.1 of Mobula hypostoma. Classification (NCBI taxonomy): domain Eukaryota; kingdom Metazoa; phylum Chordata; class Chondrichthyes; order Myliobatiformes; family Myliobatidae; genus Mobula; species Mobula hypostoma. The sequence continues at coordinate 43,109,293 of NC_086121.1, read as the reverse complement.
TCGAACCGTACCGTCAGTTACCACCTTTCACAACTGGTGGTCCAAGTCTCACCAAGTTAACCAAGTTAACATGCAAAGACTTCTCACTTACATAAACACACATAATTTATATTTTATTGTCACCAAACAATTGATACTAGAGCGTACAATCATCACAGCGATATTTGATTCTGCTCTTCGTGCTCACTGGAGTACAAATCAATAGTAAATATTAAAAATGTAAATTATAAATCATAAATAGAAAATAGAAAAGGGAAAGTAAAGTAGCACAAAAAAACCGAGAGGCAAGTCCAGATATTTGGAGGGTATGGCCCAGATCCGGGTCAGGATCCGTTCAGCAGTCTTATCACAGTTGGAAAGAAGCTGTTCCCAAATCTGACCGTACGAGTCTTCAAGCTCCTGAGCCTTCTGCTGGAGGGAAGAGGGATGAAAAGTATGTTGGCTGGGTGGGTTGTGTCCTTGATTATCCTGGCAGCACTGCTCCAACAGCGTGCAGTGTAAAGTGAGTCCAAGGATGGAAGATTGGTTTGTGTGATGTGCTAGGCTGTGTTCACGATCTTCTGCAGCTTCTTCCGGTCTTGGACAGGTATTCCGCTCCTGACACCAAATGTTGTGGCGTGGATGAAATCACCAGAGGGACAGAGTCACTGGTAGATACAAAACAGCTTCTTTATTCGACATGACAAGGTATAGCAGGCATCATACGGACGGAGACGCTTTCGGTATAAAGGTCTGCTAGCCCAATGTGGGCTCCATATTTATATGCTAAACACAAAGGCAATCGCTACTTAAAAAGTTATAGGCAATGCATAGACAATGCTTCCTTTTGAAGCTACACACAAAACATCACACCTTCTGACTTCATCCTTTCCTTCCGACGCCAACATGTCTGGGTTGGTATCCACAGCCTTTAGAAATGCAAGTTAATTCCACAATAAACAACAGGAATTCTGCAGATGCTGGAAATTCAAGCAACACACATCAAAGTTGCTGGTGAACGCAGCAGGCCAAGCAGCATCTGTAGGAAGAGGTGCAGTCGACGTTTCAGGCCGAGACCCTTCGTCAGGACTAACTGAAGGAAGAGGGTGAACGCAGCAGGCCAAGCAGCATCTGTAGGAAGAGGTGCAGTCGACGTTAACGCAGCAGGCCAAGCAGCATCTGTAGGAAGAACGCAGCGAAGGGTCTCGGCCTGAAACGTCGACTGCACCTCTTCCTACAGATGCTGCTTGGCCTGCTGCGTTCACCAGCAACTTTGATGTGTGTTGCTTAAATCCACAATACATTTATTTGGCATTTTTACATGCTAACATAGAAGACAATTCATATTTATGAAGTATAGATAATACTGTCTTCGAAACTACCTGTAAACTTCACAGTTCCATCCACGGTGTCTGGCTAGTATCCGATATTTACAGCTTTTAGGAAATGCGTTGTTGTGAACTCAATCCACAGTACCTTGTCAAATAGAAGGCTGGTGGACAGAGTCATTTAGGTGTAAATGAATTGTCTACCCAAAAATTCACTCTAACAGGTACGTCAATAAATACCACACACTTCAAAATATTCACCAATGCTAGGCATTACTGCAGATCCAGAACAAACATGTACTCTCTTTCTTAAACAATCCAGCGATGACGATGTCGACATTATGCCTAGGATTCATTATTTTCAAGGGCAACATAAGTATACAATGATCGTGCCCCCCACATATCATCTTAAACTGGATCATTTACTGTATGTAAATATAATCAGGATGATTTAGGGAATATCATATCTGACCCTATTCATGTCTTATTCTGGGATATCTTTATACCCACATCTAATGTTCATGACAATGCCAGTAAGTCTTTCAATGTGTTCACAAGATACCATCCCAGTAGGGCTTTGTTAATGCAATTACACTCCACATTGTCCTAAATGGGGTAATGACTCTGGAATATTCATGATATTACAGTTCATCAAAGCTCCTGGCAAGTAATAGGAAATGGTCAAAGTTCATGGAGTAATGTGTACTTAACATGTGGAAATAGAGCCAAACTCCCCCTTCCACGTAATTGGTTAGGATCTTGTTATTTAGGGTATGTTTTCCTGCCATGAGATTTACACACACCTTAATTTTACCTCCCGAGCCTAGAAGTAAACGAGACATTTCAGAAGGAGATTGTTTTGCATCAATTTTATTCCCATTTTATGGTGTGCAAGGTGTATAAGACAGATTAAAAATATTGCTGTGGTTTTAGAAAGAGTAAACAATGACACTGCTAAAATCTTGGTAAAAGTAACAATATAAATTGTCTCCATGGGTACAATGGTCCTTCAAGATGGTATGGCATTAGATTTTAGCAGTTAAGGTGGAGGGGAGCATGTGAAATTATAGGCAAGGAATGTTGTACTTACATACAGTACCCGACAAGTCTGACGACATAACTGATTTGCCTAATCATATTCATAAAGAAGCAACTAAAATATATCAACCTGACAGACAGTATGTCTTTGATTGGATTCATTCAAGTCTCAGAAGCTGGGGGTACTCAATATTATGTGTCATATTATTCATACTAATATGCTTTATCATAATTTACATCATTTTTACTTGTTTAAAGGCGATCATTAATAGAATAGTACAAACTCACATAAATGTGCCTATTAATCTGCCTGATCGTGTACTAATCTTATGAATAAACTTTGAAGAATATATATCCTTTGATAGTTTATAACCTAGGTAGTTTCTTTGATTATTTTATACATAATGTAAATACCATGAGTTTTTCTGCCTTAAATTTTCAAATGTAATGACTCTAAATGTATGGTTTAGAATCAAAAGGGCATTATTGGATCTGACTGCTTAATTATTAAATTAGACCGTTTAATTGTCATTTTCTTCGTAGTTTAACAATTAATTATCTACTTGTATTGTAAGTAGTTCTTATATGCATAACAGTTCACTATGCCTCTAGTGGCTATACAACGTATAATTCTAGAACACCCTGGAAGTTTCTTTGTTCTGCATGAAGTGAATAAGGGCTTTCTCATTGGTTAACTAGGTTCTGCAGTATTTAAGTAATCACTTTCTAATTGGTTAATATTTATAGATTTCAACAAAAATTTCCTTATCACTTGGTATAAAGTAGCTAACCACAAAACAGTGCCATCTTTGATCTTAGCTTTCCCTGTCACTGTCTGTTTCAATTTCCCTCTGTTCTATCAACTCCTAATAAAATGATAGTGAAGCAACAGATTTTGTACCTCTTTCCTGACTTCTAAAAGAACTTTGGATTAAAGCACCAGAATCCAACAATGCCGTGAACTTTTTTCTTTGTGATGTATATGATTTGGATGAAAATGTAGATGGACTGTGGCTCAGTCCTTTCTTCCTGTGTAAACTGCATGGAATAGACTCACTGTTTAATGGTTGTTCTCCAGGTCGACAAAATGTTATTGTGCCACACAAGCTAAGAAGCAATGAAAGCTCCTGATACGACCCCACTTATGGGGAAAGGAAAGATGTTTCCAGTACTCTGGGAAGGCCCGAATCAAAAATCATCCCAGTATCTGAATCTCTTTCTGCTTTTGGGAAGGTGCTTGACTTTCATTTTCAATAACTTCAAAGGGACAAAATGAGTCAAATGCTTCAGTGGACGGCTAGCAGATGAATGCTCAGGGTTCAATAAGGTAACATTCAACCATTGTGGTTTGGTCTGTTTTAGAATTGCCACATGCAGTGAGAGAGAGTGAAAAGTTTTTCTTGTGTATCATTGAGACAGATCATTCCAATGTACATTGAGGTAGTACAAAAGGAAAAGCAGAGTGCAGAATACTGTGTTACTGTTAGAGAGAAGGAGTAATACAGGTAAACAAGTACAATGCAAAGGCCACGGAGAGGTGCATTGGGAGATCAAGAGTTCATCTTTTAACCTGGGGGGGGGATGATCTGTTCAAGAGGGACAGATTTTAATGTTGTCTTCCTGACAGGAGGAGAGAATTGGTAGGATGGGACAAGTCCTTGATTATGTTGGCTGCTTTATCTAGACAGTGAGAAGTGTAGAGAGAGTCATTGTGGGGAGATTGGTTTGTTAAATGGACCAGGTTACGTCCACAACTCTCTGCAATTTCTTACCATCTTTGGCACAGCATATGCCAGCATAAGTTGTGATGCTTATGTATTGGGTCCCTTCTGTGGTGTACTTTGACGTAATGTCATGGAATTGAAATGTAAACTCCACTTCATTCTGCACAGAAGCTGCCCGAATTGCTGTACATCTTCCTTTTTTATTCCAAATTTCTAGTATTGGCAGCATTTTGCCATTGTCTTTTTAATTCCTGCTTTTTTATTAGTTTGATATTTTTATAAAAAATCCCATATTTTTCAATCTTTCTATGTTGTATGAGGCCATTTAGCCTATCAAATCTCTACTAGCTGTTGGAGCATTCCCATTTGCCACCAATGTTTCATTGTTACCTGCTCTCTTACATATGCATACCCAGTGACCTGACCTCTCACCAGCCGCTTAAACCAAGAGCAACTTACAACAGAACCAATTTACCAACCATTATTGCTGAAAAGAGCTATGTTCTGCACAGGTATGGAATAAGATTGTTGATAACACTTCCATGAGGGCTTTTCAATATGAGGAAAGGTAAAATTGAATTATATTACAAATGGAACACTTAAATGATGAATATTCTTCTGAAAATTTGAATCATACCTTTAAAAAATTGATTGTGCTTGATTGTCCTGATAATTCACAGCACTGATGAAGTAATTTTATGCAGTAATGAATCTAATGATGTGGGTGAATGATAAGACATATGAGATGAAGGCATTAATGATAACCCTGGAAAACTTAAGCTGCTTCAATGTTTTTGTTGTGGGACCTGGTACGATGTTGTTTGCCTGATCATTTTAGCCTGGTGACAGGAAATTCTGTTTTAGTTCTTTCTCATTGCTAAGGTTAGGTAATTGGTCAAGACTGATAGCACTTTGTGCTGTGGAGATTGTATGTGTCAATTAGCAGCAGGTACATTCTTGGCAAACTGAGGTTTACGAGAGTTTACAAGAGTTACTGAATTTTCATCTTCAGCATTCATTTTGACCCCCCCCCCCCACCGTTCCAAACAACGTGGAGAATGGCAGGTCCATCCAGACTGGGCAGTACTAATAGAAGTCTGAAACTTCATATTTCTCTGGTGTTTTCCCATACCACTGGACATCTGAAAAGTTTTAAGGAAATTATTCTTTGTGAGTAGGTCACTCTCTATTTCAGAAATCGTGGCAATCAATCAAAAGCCAACAATGTAATAATGAGCCAGTGGTCTGCTCCCTCGAGCTGTACTGGAACATTACCCGAGATGAATTACTTGAGTCAAAGGAAGGAGATGTGACCCTCCTGCCTGAGCTGTTACTGAGCCCACTGCGGCAGAAGTATCTAATGTGGAAAGTTACTTGGAAGCACCAAAGAACCAATGTTTGTACTGAATGCAGACTTGGTGCAAATTATTTTTCATATTGCACTAGTTTGGAAGATTTTTACTTCATATTTCTACTCAAACTCATTTGAGATATAGTTTTACTCAGTTTGTTTCAATGGACCAATGTCCACCATGAAACAAATATAAGGATTACACATTACTCAACTTATTCCTGCCAATCCCAGAGGGGAAATTGAAGGACCCAGACAGCATCTTCGCACTGGCAAGAAGCAAAATGTTTTAATAACAGAATGACCAAGTCCAAACACTGAGAGCTGACCCTGAATTATGTTTCATAAATCCACTGTAAGAAATCGCCAATGTTCTCTGCCATATGTTTCATAGATCCACTGTAAGAAATCGCAGTGCAGTTTGGTGATATTATCTCCTCCTTGCTGACGATCAACACTGGGGCATCTCAGGGGTGTGTGCTTAGCCCACTGCTCTACTCTCTCTATACCCATGACTGTGAGGCTAAGCATAGCTCAAATACCGTCTATAAATTTGCTGACGATACAACCATTGTTGGTAGAATCTCAAATGGAGGCGAAAGGGCGTACAGGAGCAAGATATGCCAACTAGTGGAGTGGTATCGCAGTGACAATCCTTGCACTCAATGTTAGCAAGACGAAAGAGCTGATTGTGGACTTCAGGAAAGGTAAGACGAAGGAACACATACCAATCCTCATAAAGGGATCAGAAGTGGAGAGAGTGAGCAGTTTTAAGTTCCTGGGTGCCAAGATTTCTGAGGACCTAACCTGGCCCCAACATATGATGCAGCTATAAAGAAGGGAAGCCATCATCTATTCTTCATTGAGTATTTCTGAGTGCAAAAATACTCAAAAACCTCTAAAGATGTATCATGGCTGCATCATTGTCTGGGTTGGGGAGGTGGCTGTTACTGCACAGGACAGAAAGAAGTAAATTTAATCGGCTCGTTCTTGGTACAAAGTACCCAGAGCATCTTCAGGGAGTGGTGTCTCAGAAAGGCAGCGTCCATTATTAAGGACCTCCAGCACCCAGGACATGCCCTTTTCTCACTGTTACCATCAGGCAGGAAGTACAGAAGCCTGAAGGCACACACTCAGCGATTCAGGAACAGTTTCTTCCCCTCTGCCATCCGATTCCTAAATGGACATTGAACCCATGAACACTACCTCACTTTTTTTATATTATTTCTGTTTTTGCACAATTTTTAATCTATTCAATATTTGTATACTGTAATTAATTGATTGATTTATTATTGTTTTTCATCTTCTTCTATATTATGTATTGTATTGAACTGCTGCTGCTAAGTTAACCAACTTCATGACACATACCAGCGATAATAAACCTGATTCTCATATTGAAGTGGTTTGAGAAATTTGTTATGGCACAAATCAGCTCCTGCCTCAGGGATGACCTGGATGCACTCCAGTTTGCCTACCTCCACAACAGGTCAAAAGCAAATGCTATTTCTCTGGCTTTTCCCTTTGCTCTGTACCATCTGGGCAACAGGAACTCAATGTCAGGTTGTTGATGGACTGCAGCTCAGCGCTCAGCACAATCTTCCTATCCAAGCTCATCATCAAGCTCCAAGCCCTGTGCCTCTGAACCTCCCTGTGCAACTCCATACTCAACTTCCTCATTGGCAGACCTCAGTCAGTGGGGATTGCTAACAAAATCTGCTCCTGAATGCTGCATGCTTGGCCCCTACTCTGTTCCCTCATGATTGCGTGGCTAAGCATAGCTCCAATGCCATCTTCAAATTCACTGGTGACAGTGCTGTAGGACAAACATAGGTAGCAATGAGTAACTTACCGAAATGAAATAGGTCACCAGGTTGAGTGGTGCCAAACAACAACCTCCCACTCATTGTCAACACTTAAAAATGACAGTAGCTTACTAGCTTCAAAATTACTCTTTTGATCCTGGGACAGCCGGTTAGTGTAACACTCTCACAGTGCCAGTGACCTGGGTTCGTTCCTACCGCTGTAGCAAGGAGTTTGTACGATCTCCCTGTGGCTGTGTGGGTTTCCTCTGGGTGCTTGGGTTTCTTCACACATTCTAAAGACATACAGATCAGTAGGTTAATTGGTCACGTAGGTGTAATTGGGTCGTGTAGGCTCTTTGGGCCACTGGGGTCCATTTCCACGCTGTATCTCTAAATAAAATAATAAATAAATAAATCTGCTTTCCCACCTTCCAACTTCAACCCCCTCCCCACACACCTTCTCCCGCCTTCCAGGTTCTCCATTACATGAGGTGCACTGCTCTCCTCAGGTATAATCTCTCAGCTCAGCCATTTTAGTTTACAATTACAGCCCTCACACTGAAACCTATTGTTATGTGATACCCACAAATTTACTGAATCTGTTACAATTCTGTTGAAGCATTGACAGATTAAGCAATGTCTGTTGTTACACATCAGGTTCTAAACGAAATGGGAATTTGGATCATTTTGTATTTCCTTTATCTGCTAGTCTGGTGCATTGTGAGAAGTTATTTAAGCGGCACAGAGTTCCCAAAACCCTTCTTTGTCACAGCGTTTCAGATCTCCTCTAAAGCACTGATTTATCCTCCATGCTGACAGTTCACTTGACAGCTTTATCTATTGCCGCTTGCTCCAGGTCTCTCGGCTGCACAGTTGCGATGCCATTTGAGCAGTTCGCTACCCAGAGCCGACAAGAGCTGCTTGAAGACATGGTATTTAGCCTGACCGTGTCCAATGCCACAAATTGCCCCAAGTGATCTATATGATTGCCTGCTAATTAAGCGTCCCATTTCTCAAATCTCACAATGCACATTCTGATCACTAGAAACACTAGCTGCCTGGCATCGAGATTTATGCAATAAATTCCAGTGGATGGTATCAGTTAACTAAATTGATCAGTTTCTTATGCTATTCCCACATTACTTAGCAGCTATTTTTTTAAAGACAAGGGGAAAAAAAAAGAAAATTTGCAGGTGATGAAAATTGAAAATAAAAGTAGTTAGAAATACTCAGCAGGTCAGGCCATTATCTACGGCAATAGGAACTGAATTGTTACTGCAGATTGAAGACTCTTTGTCATCCCTCCAGTACATTTTTCAGCCTATCACCCATCAACCGCTATCTCAATCTTCCCCCTCTCCTCCACCACCTGATTCCACCTGCTGAATATTTTTCCCTACCTGCTTCCACATGTCAGTATGAGCCTCTGCCTCAGCACTCCCTTCTCCCTGTCTGTTACTGCGGAGCCCGTTTCAGCTGTCCCTTCTTTTTATTTTGTAATTTGTTTTTTATTGAAGTTCATCATCAAACAAACATTTCCATAAGATGTATTTCAGATACTGTACATATCTATCATATAGTCATATTTGTCACAAATCTCCATATAATATTTATCTGAGGTATGCACTTAAGAAAGGAGAGGAAAGAAAGAACAATGAAAAGAAGAAAACTATGTACAAAGTAGGGAGTGATCTTTTTTTTTACAACATATTCATTGACTTGTGAAATAAAATCAGGCCTATGATGTGTTATGTAGTTAAACCATTTTACCCAGTATGAATCAAATTGTTCCAACTTATGATTAACAGATGCTGTTATCTTCTCCATTTTGTAAATGTCCATTGTAATTTCCATCCATACATTTAAAGTTGGGTTCTCCTGTGATAACCATTTCTTGATAAGGGTCTTTTTACCAGCCACCAGCAGTACATTCATTAAATATTTATCTCTTTTCAACCATTCTTGAGGTATATACCCAAAATATATGGTCTTACTTTCTAAGGGTATTTCACATTTACAGATGTCTTGTAGAGCATTGTGTATCCCGCTCCAATAGTCTTTGATAACAGGGCATTCCCAGAAAATATGATAATGGTTTGCATTTTGATTTCCACAATTTCTCCAGCAAACAGTGGGGTTACTATCATAATGGGATTTCTGAGAGGGTGTAATAAAATATCTTATCAAGTTTTTCCACCTGAACTCCCTCCATTTCTGTGAACTGGTACACTTCCATTGATACCTCCATATTATTGTCCATTCTTCCTCAGATATTATTATCCCTACTTCCTTCTCCCATTTTGTTTTAATGTATGAAGTCAAATGTGTTTTAAGATTTGACAAACCCTTATACCCGCTTGAAATGATTCTCCTACCGTTGTCTGAATTATATGCTTTTCTAAATAGCTCTATCAAACACGTACTTGCCTTGGTTACATTTTTAACAGTCTTATTAACATACTGTTGCATCTGTAAATACTGATAAAAGTCTAGTTTTTCTAGCAAGTGTTTCTCTTTGAGCATTTCAAAACTGAACAGTGTTCCTTCTTTCATTATATTGCAAATAGCTGTATTCCTTTAGCTGTCCAGTCCTTAAATCTAGCATCCAGTTTGTTCGGTGTAAAATCCGAGTCATACGCACACCATTTAAGAATTGCAATGTCTCTCTCTAGTTTATATTCTTTTATAATAGTTTTCCATATTTTGAGAGTCCATTTCACCCATGGGTTTCAGCTATCTCTTCTATCTGTAACTCACCTTGTTACACTTGTCAATCATGCTCCCTCACGCTGTTCCACCTATCATCTACCAGCCTCAGCCTCACCCCTCCCTTTCAGCACTTGAAGCTAGCTGTCTTCAGTCATCAGGTAGGGTCTCAGCTCTGATGTTGCTTGACCCTCTGATTTCTTCCAGCTATTTGATTAAGCTCCAGATTCCAGCATCTGCAATCTCATGCGTCTCTGACCTCTTCACAATCATCCTTCTAGACCCAGTTCCTTGCTATTTCTCCATTGTCCATACATTCCCTTTGAACCCAATTCCATTTTGAAATATTATGGTTCTGACCTCCAGCCTGGCATGGTTCTTCGAGCAGTGAAGGCGCAGGTCAGCCAAATGTGTTTCACACAGCTTGATGATTTTCTTTAAAATAAACATGCTATTCAGGAAATGTCCTTGCAAGAAGGAAATTTTATTGTTGATTTCTTTTGTCATTTCCCTTGAGATTTTTCTAATTTTTCAATTTAATTGAATCTATTTTTAGAATTTTTTTAACAAGAAAAGGATAATGTGCATAATATTTATGCAGTAGGCATCTGGAGGGATGCTGGTAGTGCATTAGTGTAGTGTTTAGGTTACTAGGCTTGAAATCCAGGCACTGGACTAACAACACACAACAAACACTGGGAGAACTCAGCAGGTCAGGCAGGATCTATGGAAATGAATAAACAGTCGACATTTCGAGGCTGAGACCCTTCTTCAGGACAGAGAAGGAAGGGGGAAGATGCCAGAATAAAAAGGTGGGGGGAGGGAAAAGAGGTTAGCTGGAAGGTGATAGGTGAAGCCGGATGGGTGGGAAAGGTCAATGACTGGAGAAGAAAGAATCTGATAGTAGAGGAGAATGGATCGTAGGAGAAGGGGAGAAGGAGGAGACCCAGGGGAACGTAGTAGGCAGGTGAGAAGAAGTAACAGTGAGGAATGTGGGGGTGAGGGTGGGGGGAAATTTGTTTACCAGAAGGAGAAATTGATATTCATGCCATCAGGTTGGAGGGTATCCAGATGGAAAACACGGTGCTGCTCCTCCACTCTGAAGGTGGCCTCATCCTGGCAGAGGAGGAGGCCATGGTTCGACATGTCGGAATGAGAACAAGAATCAGATTTAAAATGTTTGCCCACCGGGACGCCCTGCTCGTGGCAGATGGTGTGGAGGTACTCGATGGTGTTCCCCCAACTTCTGATGGGTGAGGGGAGAATCAATAGTAGACGGAGGGAAACCCTGTTCTTTAAGGAAAGAGGACAAATCTGATGTTCTGCAGTGGAAGGTTGTGGGCTGGGAAAAGATGAGGTGGAGGCAAAGAAACTGAGAAAAGGGAATAGCATTTCTACAGGAGACAGGGTTGGAAGTTGTATAGTCAAGATAAACGTGGGATTCGGTAGGTTTGTAAAAGATGTCAGTTGACTTTTTGTCTCCATAGAGGGAGACTGAGAGACCGAGAAAAGTGACGGAGGTGTCAGAGATGGACCAAGTGAATTTAAGGGCAGGGCAAAAGTTAGAGGCAAAATTAAGACACTTTCGGCAAACCAAGACTGTTAGAGCCATCTCAGCTTTGTGCTGAATGAACCAGTGCTGAGTACAGGTGAAAGAGCTTGTGTGTGCTGCTGAGAATTTCACTTAATCAATTTTCGAGTTTTGTTGTGGTGCCCATTTCATTCATTCATCGCAATTGACTCAGCTCAATTATTGTACAATACTCAATGCTGATGGCCAAGTGTATATTTCCTCATCTGTTTTTTGGTGTCGTTTGGAATTAATTGGATCTGTTCTCCACCCGTGTTGCACATGGCACATCATCACAGACGGTGTGTCCATTCCCCTGGAACCAAAGTCAAGCACCAGGCCAGCTGATAAACACAGGCAGCATCACACCCAGTGCACTCCCAGATATTGGTCTGTGCAGAGACCAGTGTGAGAAAACACAAGAGTCTGGAGCAGTGATCATCAATATTTCTCAAGGATGAACCATCTTTGCTAAAATGTTTCAATGTGAGAGCTTCATTAGCTGGTAAAATTGAAATAGTGCTTTATATCTTTTAATGTATTTTACAGAATAACTTCTTTAATTTAAATATAATATTCCTTTTAGTAAAAAAACAGAATTAAGAGAAGGCTAATCCATCCAGGTCCTTATAACAGATTTACCTAAAAGTATGGCAGTATTACATACTTAGACACTTGCAAGGTCAGACACAGGCTCCTTGCCCAATCTCTCCTCTATGCTTCCCACTCTCCCCTTGACTTTTCACATCCACAATACATTCCTGAAAATGTCTAGTTAAAATCTCCACGCCCTCCTCCATCATCATTATGACTTCTTCCTCCACAGAGTATAGACTTGAGTTTTATACAACCTCATATGGCACGCTAAGAACACCATTCGATTAAATCATTGCTGATCGTTTATCTCAGCATCACTTTGATGTAAAGGCCCCATATTCCTTGGTTCCCTCTGTTATGTTTTGTCCCTCCGAAACATAGAAACTAATCACAATAAAAAGATGGGAGATGACTCGTGTATGTTCATTTTTACTTTAAGAGAGGTGCACACATATCATGTGATAGTATCATGACATATGCAATTCACGTATTTTTACATATAACCATAATGAATTATGTAAACAACAAAGAACACTTAATCAAGCAGTATATTTACAATATTACTCAAATATTACTAAAATATTAAACACACAACACTCCTCCCTGTTTAGCTGTAAACTCTAACTCAATATAGAGTGTATCCTAACCTGTACACAATATACTCTATATACAACTACTGTACAGATTTCCACAGCAGAGTACATTTTAGATTGTCCCATTCAGGCTTCAGTATCTAATCACCTCCTCCATGGTGTTTCTAGGAGTTGACTCGGAGACTGTAGGAGGTGGTTCTCACAGCTTTGGACACCTTTCTTCTCCCAGTTTGTGCATCATGATCTTGGGAAAGTCCATTTAGTTCAATGGAGTATTCTTTTGTTAATCCTTCTATTGCTCCCTTTATGATCTGACCTCTCCTCATGGTTTCCATATCCACAACATCATCTGATGAATCCTGTTTCAATATCTCGATTGACTCCTTTCTTTTAGGCCTTCCATTCACAGCCGGGATCTGGTCTCTGCATCTACGTTTACAAGCAGCTCTTTGTCTCCCACTTGAAGTTCATGCAACAACCTTATGCACACAGAATAGATTCTGGGTCTTTAAACTTACAAAAGCCAAATGCTTGCAACTTTTCTTAAGCTCCTTTCACCAAGCCACCTTTCACTAGTAACTACCTGATTAACATATCAGTTGCTTTCTCAGATATGCTCCTTACAAAAACTGTTATAGTCAGACCACTGCTTTTGTCAATTTCCTGATGCCTCTGAGCAGCACGGTCATTCCTGGGTCTAATATACTTTCCAACCAGAGGCTCAGAGCTTGGTACCAACACCTGTTTGCCCTCTGTTGGGCAACAATTCATGGCTTACAGTATGGAGACAGATGTGGTGTCATCCAATACCTTTCTTAATTCAATTTCAGTTGACTCTATTGAAATGCATGTGGCATGCAACTGGTGAATGGATGTCCAATAAGGTTGTAATTGCCTCAGTCAATCATGTCCCTCCTGTTGCTGGCTTTCCTACTTTTTACCACACGTAAGCCCAATGTGGCTTGTTGGTTGTAGTATTTCACTGTTAACAATGTTATTCCCACAGGAGTTATCTTATCTCCAATATAAGTTCTTACTTGGGTATTAGCAGACTTCAATTTAGTATCTTTGAAATGTCTTTCAAGCTCATTTTGTTGAAACAGCCAAGCCAGTGTCCAATTCCATTTTAATTAATTTGTCATTCACTTCTGGCATAAGATATATTGCTTGCCTGTTGTTGCTTTTCACATTGTAAATCACAAGTCCACTCAGTCCTGTGACACTTTCATTGTTACTTGATTTTTCATCAACAGCATGTAGATTGGTGCTCTTTTTGTAACTGTAACTTGCCTTTTTATCTTTCTCTTTTCTTTGTGTTGTCCATTTATTTTTGTCTATATGACATGCTCTTTGTACGTGTACAATTTTGTTGCATTTTCTGCAACTTTCTTCTTTAAATCTCTATTGGTCTGGTTTATGTGAGCCCCTGCCACTACGGTAACACACCAGGCTGGTTTCTGTTTAGATGTTCAAATTTTGTTCATGCTCACTTTCATTCCTGCTGCAACTCAATTACGTCTCTGTGTGTTGTTTCCACTGATACAGCAATTTCAACTGCTCTTTTAAATGTGAGTTGTGGATCAGTTTAGAGCTATTTTTGATTGTTTTCTTGTGAGCTCCCACAAAACTAAATGTTCTCTCAATGCATCACTAAGCCCATCACTGAAATAATAGTGTTCTATCTCTTCAATTCAGTCACATTTTGCTGAAAGACTCCCCTTCTTTTTGATTCTGCTTATGAAACCTAAAGCATTCTGCAATCAAATTGATTTTAGTTCTAAATGTTCCTGCATTACTTTCATAATATCAACAAAGCTCATTTCTGCTGGTTTGGTTGTAGCAGCTAAATTTGAAGCAATCTTTAGGCCTTCAATCCAATGTACTCAGCAAAATTGTTACTTGTTTCTGATTGGCTATTTAATTTGCTTCAAAATACTGTTCAATTAGCTCAGCATACATGAGCCAGTTGATGAATCAAACATGTCTTTCTTTCCGATATAGCCAGCCATTTCTGATATTTTTAAGAATAGTATCACCCAGTACTCACTGTTTATAAAGCTGTGAATTCTTCAGTTTTCTGCCTTACTTTTAAACTTGGCTGACTCTGCACATGCTGTGCTGGATGTGAATGTATAAGCAGAAGGGACTAGTTTAGTAGGCTTTCCATTATTCTTTTAGAGATACAGCATGGTAGCGGGCCCTTCTGATCCAACTAATTACACACATGTGACCCAATTAACCTACTAATCTATACATCTTGGGAATGCGGAAATAAAAAGGAGCACCGAGAGAGAACCCATACATTCACAGGGAGAATGTACAAACTCAGCAGAATTGAACTGGGTTTGATGCAATATATTGACATTATGTAAACCTTGCTACCCCAAGGTACCAGTTTAGTTAATTCAGCACATTGTGGGACAAAGAGCCTGTCCCTGAGCAGTACTGTTCTATGTTCCATGTTTGATGTTCAATGTTATATATGATTGCGATCATCACTTCCTATAGTAGGTCTTCATTTCAACAATCATTAAAACATAAATTCTCAAGCAATATTCAAAGATTACTGGAAATTCAACCATCTTAACAATTTTTATTTTGTTACATGGTAAATGGTAGGGCATTGAAGAATGCAGTAGAACAGAGGAATCTAGGAATAATGATGCATAGTTCCCCGAAGGTTGAATCTCACGTGGATAGGGTGGTGAAGAAAGCTTTTGGTATGCTGGCCTTTATTAATCAGAGCATTGAGTATAAGAGTTGGGATGTAATGTTGAAATTGTATAAGGCATTGGTAAGGCCAATTTTGGAGTATTGTGTACATTCTGGTCACCCAATTCTAGGAAAAATGTCAATAAAATTGAGGGAGTACAGAGGAGATTTACTAGAATGTTACCTGGGTTTCATCTCCTAAGTTACAGAGAAAGGTTGACCAAGTTATGTCTTTATTCTTTGGCGTGTAGAAGGTTGAGGGGGAACTTGATAGAGTTATTTAAAATTATGAAGGGGATAGATAGAGCTGACATGGATAGACTTTTTCCATTGAGAGTGGGGGAGATTCAATCAAGAGGACATGAGTTGAGAGTTAAAGGGCAAAAGTTAAGGAGTAACATGAGGGGGAACTTCTTTAATCAGAGAGTGGTAGCTGTGTGGAACGAGCTTCCAGCAGAAGTGGTTGAGGCAGGTTCGAAGTTGTCATTTAAAGTTAAATTGGATAGGTATATGGACAGGAAAGGAATGGAGGGTTATGGGCTGAGTGCATGAGTGCAGGTCTAGGAGACTAGGTGAGAGTAAGAGTTTGGCATGGACTAGAAGGGCCGAGATGGCCTGTTTCCGTGCTGTAATTGTTATATGGTTATATGGTTATCTATCTGTACTCATTTCTTGGGTGCATCACTTGCAAAGTCTGCAAGCATTTCCTATTCCAGATTTCTCTGGAGAAGGTGGTGGTGAGGCACATTCTCGAATCTTGCTGTCCTGCCAGTGAAGTTAAACCACAAAGCTTTTTGTCAGGAACTGGACCCATTGTTGATGAAATGGTAGTATATTTCCAAAATTAGGATGAATTGCAACTTTAATAATACCTAGTGTATAGGGGTTGTAATCTTTTCCCAGGGTAGTGGAGTCTAACACTGGGGCTTAAGATGAGAGGGAAAAGATTTAAAATGGCCCTGAAAGGCAAATATTTCCATACAGAGGGTAATGGGTAAATGGAACAAGGTGCCAGAAGAAGTTGCAGATCACAGGTACATGGATAGGAAAGCTTTGAGTTTGGGCCAATTGCAGAGTGCTCATGGGCTTAGCTTAGGAAGGAAATGAAATAACAACTCAGAAATGAGTACCAATTTTGCTGAATGCATTGGGATTAAAGGCATACAGATTGCTTCAAGGACTAACTGCTACAACCAAACCAGCAGAAATGAGCTTTGCTGATATAATGAAAGTAGGTTGGATTGAAGGGCCTGGTTCCACTTAGTGTAACTCTGATGTTGTTTACAGTTAAAGGTCACTGTCCAGACTCTTTGGGGATGATCATTTCCAGGAAGCAATATAGTGTCAATGAATGCTGCTTGTCACGGATCAACCCTTCAGTCCAAATTTGGTCAGGATCTTGCTGTATACGGACAGAGACAGTAAGGAGTAGAATGAATGCTTGAGAATCTGGGATAAGGAGGACAAACTCTTAAAATGGTTGCTTTGCTGGAGTGAACGTAGAAAAATATCTTATTGGATTAAATCTTTCTCAAACGTCAATTGAGTCTGGTCAATTATTTATTTATTATATATTTTAAAATTTTATTAGTCCAAACTATTAAAGAATATGGGGGAGGATGGGGGAAGTACACATGGTGTTAGCCCATAGCTCAGTCATAAACTGATTAAGTATTGGAACAATTTAAAGGAACTTGATGACTTTATCCTGTCAGGAACAAGAATTGGCCGGAAATTTGGTAAAAATGGTGAATTTTAAGATTCTGGATTGCTTAATTTCCTGTACACAAGTGTAAAAGAGAACAAAATAATTGTTACTCCAGATCTGATGCAGCACCAAAAAACTCCATAAAAGATAAAGAACGCAATAATAAATAAACAAACACAATAAATATAAATACATAAGATAGCTTATGTACATAGATTGGTTATATGTCCATAAAGTGATATTAGTCTGACAGGAAATAATAAAGTAATGGTGGAGTTAGTGAGTGGAGATGTTGATCAGCCTTACTGCTTATGGAAAGTAACTGTTTTTGAGCTTGGTGGTCCTGGTGTGGATGCTACGTTGCCTCCTCGCTGATGAGAGTGGGACGTACAGTCCATGAGCAGAGTGGTTGGGATCCTTCGTGGTGCTACTGGCCCTTTTTCAGTACCTTTCCATATTTATCTTCCTCATGGTGGGTAGGCTGGTTCCAGTTGAAGGCAGGAAAAGGGTACTGATTGTGGATAACCAGCCATGATCACAGTGAATGGTGGTGCTGGCTCGAAGGGCTGAATGGCCTACTCCTGCACCTATTGTCTATTGTCTATTGTCTATTGAGTCCTCCTGTCTGCCGCAAAGCAGCTTCCATACCAAGTAGAGGTACGGCTTGTCAGAATGCTCTCTATTGCACATCTATAGAAAGTCCATCTCTCTTCATCCTCCTCAGAAAGTAGAGGCATTGATGAGCTTTCTTCAACAGGATGTGTACTCCAGGAGTTTGAAACTGCTTGCAGTTTCCACCGCTGTGCTGCCGACATAAAAGGAGGGGGGCAGGGGGTGTGAGGTGCAAATTCTCCTGAAGTTGATAACCATCGTTTTTGTCTTGTTAACATTAAGGAATAGGTCATTTGCCTGAAACCAGGCCTCAAGCTCTTCCACTTCCCCTCCGTAGGCCGTCTTATCATCATTAGTGATGAGTCCCACCAAGTCATGTCATTGGAGAAATTGACAATGTAATTGCTCTGGTGTTTTGCTATGCAGTCACGTGTAAACAGAGAGTACAGCAGTGGGCTCAGCACACAGCCCTGGAGGCTCCCATGTTGAGGATGTTGGGGATGGAGGAGAGATTGTGTATCCTTACTATCTGAGGCCTGTTTGTTAGCAAGCAAGGTATTAAGAAAGGAAGGTGAAGTAGAAAAGTAAAAGATTTCAGTAAAGAACTCTAGACCATTGGAAGCACAAGGCTAATGATGGACAAAGGAGATTAAAAGGCACAGTCATTTACCTTGGTAGACAGAGGACTTCTCTTCCACATTTCATGTCAAACTACAGATGAAGAGCTACATATAGTTATACAGCAAAAATATAAACCAAGATTTGGAATAGGAATCTTGAATAAGATAGTGTAGAAATGAATGGAATGACTATAAAGGAGTTTGATTAAGTAGAAATGGGTCAAAACTGATGATCATTTAAAAAATTCAGGGCGAACAGAATTCAGGAGAAACTTCACTCAGGAAATGATTACTATGTGAGATGAAGGAGACTGAGGGAATCAGGCTGAAAGGAGGTTGACGGACTTGTGTAGAACATACGCCCACACACACTGGCACTGTCTGATGGGCTTGGAAGTTCCTCAACGCAATTTGATATGAACTGACTCCTGAAACCTGGCAGCATGCCACCAATTCCTTGGTGGATCTAAAAAGCCACGAGTTCCCAAATATTGAGGCACTTATATTGTGTTGTGCAGCTGACAGGGAAATCTGAAATTTCCTTTCAGCTGCATTACTGTAATATTTCTTTGCCTTTAGTCATTCTTTGATCCATTCACTCAAGAAATCAAATTCAGTAAAAGTCACTGAAGTCACTTGGCAGCACTGAGCTGTACTGTTTGAAACAACCTACAGGGAATTGGGAGCTCAAGCAGAACAATAATAGCAAGAGGTGTGAAAGCCTGGGGTCACAGGACCATTACAACAGCTGAATTTTATTACTGAGAAAGTGAATAATCCAAGTTCCAACTGAAATATTTAATGGTTGTGGAATCTGATGAATGGATGGCGTTTAATAGCTTTTATTGCACCATTTGTTTTGCTAAAGGTGAGCCACATATTTTTCCTCTGTTTATTAAGTGTCCCGAGGAAAATACAGCATCTGGGGTTGCACTGTGGTAGGATATAACTGAGCAGCCAATCAGGGTGCAGTTGCGATGAAGCTCATAAACCATCAATTAATTTTGGTAATTGATATGAAAATGGAAGAAAGAATCCTCCAGCAATTCCACCCAGCTGTGGGATGCATTAATCCAGCTGCATAGTGCTACCATCCAGTTTTGGGATTGAGCATTTCGACTGTGATGTACATCAATCCGCTGCGGAATGCTTCAGTATGGCAGGGAAATTTATCTGCCCAGCTTGGGATGCATTGCCCCAGCTGCGGAGTGCACCTGTCTGTCAGCAGTATATCAATGTAGCTGTGGGATCCAGCTGTGTAACGTGTCAGGTTGGCTATGATGCACTTCTCCAGCTGTGCACTGCTGTGTATTTGCCCAATGCAGACAGAAGTAAATCTGTTTCTGTGCTTATCAAGGATTTTCTCTTAATTCAGAGTTTGAATTGCACTATTTTTGTCTCCTCATCTTATCGACTCAGGCACCACAACCCAGACCTACGTTAGACCGTCTCTGATCCTTCATCGAGAGGAATGCAGCATGGTTACCTGGATGTTTTATAACATACAGGTAAGTTGCTTCATGTCACTAAGAATGAGAAGAGGCTTAACTCTGATGTTTTTTCCATGGATTCCCCTGTAATTCATGCACTCTATTGAAACAAGCCAGAAGAGAAGAAATATTGTAGTGTCCAATTTTTGTCTTGGAATTTTCCCCGATTAAGTGTGCTTTATAAATGCACAATAATATTGGAGTAGTCAGCTGCTGATTTATTTAGTCTTTAATATACAGGAATTTCCATAAGCAAACAAAAAAAACTCATAAAAAATTCAGAAGCTCATAGATAGCCCAGATTTCATATAAAAAAAACATACCAATTCCCGAAAATGGTTCAGAAGATAAAAAAAAATCACTGAATATGCAGCTGCATTGCAGAGTGGAGGAGGCTGTCATAATAAACGTGGACAGAAGCCAGGAAGGCGGAATCCAGTAATTGAATGCTATCTCCAAACTGAGTTTGAATCAATCACTTGGGAAAATGAAGTAAAAACCTTCTCAATTTTTCTGCTGAATATAAGAATACTTTCTCCAAAAGCTGCTTGATTTCTGTCAACAAAGACACTGCAGATGTTCCCTGTTTGAGAACTGCTCATAATCGAGCAGGAGCACCTGTTAATATTTTAAAAGTGGAACACACCCAAAGAATGACATTGACAACTCAATTTTCAGTTTACTTCAGAAACTCTGACAGAGAAAGGAATGCGCTTTTTGCTTCATACAATGTGGGGATATTTTGACAATGGCACTTACTGAGGTTTTCTACAAAACCTTACTGAAAAAGATTGGATTAGCTGAGCCATGGAGGTAATGCTTTAGAAAAACAAGGGTTATTTTAGTGAGTAAATTGAAATATAATCTGCAGATGCTTAAGTTTGTACTTTAGTTGTACAAGAGCATTTGCATGATAATAAAAAATCTAACCAAATGGGAGCATTATTGTTTAAGTGATAAACTGGCTTATTATTGTCACATTTACAAAGGTACAGTGACAAGCTGTACAGATCATTTCATCACATCAGTACAATAACGTAGCACAAGGGAAAGAATAACAGATTGAAGAATATAAAGTAACTGTTGTAGTACAGGTAGTCATAGTCATAGTCATAGTCGTAGTCAAAGTCATACTTTATTGATCCAGTGGGAAATTGGTTTTCGTTACAGTTGCACCATAAATAATTAAATAGTAATAATAAAACCATAAATAGTTAAATAGTAATATGTAGGTTATGCCAGGAAATAAGTCCAGGACCAGCCGATTGGCTCAGAGTGTCTGACCCCCCAAGGGAGGAGTTGTAAAGTTTGATGGCCACAGGCAGGAATGACTTCCTATGATGCTCTATGATGCTCGGTGGAATGAGTCTCTGGCTGAATGTACTCCTGTGCCCAACCAGTACATTATGTACTGGATGGGAGATATTGTCCAAGATGGCATGCAACTTGGACAGCTTCCAGGTAGAAGGTCTAAGGCCATGATGAGGTAGATTGTGAGGTCAAGGGTCCATCTTATTGTACTTGGAGAATATTCAAGAGTCTTACAACAGCAGTATAGATGCCGTCCTTGAGGCCAGTGGTCCGTGATTTGAAGATCTGTATCTTCTGTTCAATGGGTGGGGTCTTTTGGTATGCTGGCTGCTTCACTGAGGCAGTGAGAAGTGCTGACAGAATCCATGGAGGGGAAGTTGGTTTCAGTGATGTGCTGAGCTGTGTCCACAACTCTCTGCAGTTTCTTCTGGTCATGTGCAGAGCAGTTGCCATATAAATTTTTGATGCATCTGGATAGGATTCTTTCTGTAACACTTCTACTAAAATTGGTGAGAGTCAGAGGGCACCAGCAAAACTTCTTTAGTTTCCTGAGGAAGCCAGGACTCTGGTAAGCTTTCTTGGCTATGGCTGGACCGGGACAGGTGATGTTCACATCTAGGGACCTGAAGTTCTCAACCTTTTTGTCCTCAACATTACTGATGTAAGTAGGCATGTGTGCACTACAAACTCCCCCCACCCCCACATCACATGGGAACTCTCCTACATAGTTGTTTTATATGGGAACAGAGTATGAATCTAAATATATGTCACTCAGAATTGTTAATATCATTTTAACAGTTAAAATCTCCCCGTGACGCACATGACAAGTGTAGTCTTGCCAAGATGGAGACAG
Source organism: Mobula hypostoma (assembly GCF_963921235.1). Taxonomy (NCBI): domain Eukaryota; kingdom Metazoa; phylum Chordata; class Chondrichthyes; order Myliobatiformes; family Myliobatidae; genus Mobula; species Mobula hypostoma. The sequence goes on along the minus strand of NC_086121.1, from coordinate 43,087,299 downwards.
AAAACAAACAGTAGGCAGATAATCAGTCAAGTGTCATCACTGCCCTAATTTCATGATGCTTGACTTGTTTTCACACTGGGGCCTGATTTACATCAGTTTTCAAGTCATACACACTGCCAGACCATGCTTGAGTTTTGGGTGCGATTGGGGGGGGGGGGTAGCTGCTGTGGTGTGCAGTGGGGTAAGAGGGGTCAGATGGGTTGTGGACAAACAGTGTAATGAATGAATTGTCAGTGTGTTGAAGTGCTCTTGGTCAGTCTTCATGCTTGTCCTGGCTATACCTTCATAGCAGGTGGACCAGTCTTTAGGGTGATTGATTCAATGGATAGGAGCAGAGTAGCCCAGGAACAGGAGTAGGTCAGCCTATCCCTTGAGCTATTGCAGTTTACAATTAGATTACTGTTGATATAGATTTTGACTCCAGTCAATTGCCTTAGTTCTATAAAACCTTTGTCAAACAAATGTCTATGTGGTTGAGAAGACTGCTGGACTTTTTGCTGAATATCCCTACAAAATAGGTGGATCATACAAGAAGTTCATTGAGGTGTTACTCAAGAATGCAACTAGTGGCACAGTAGCATAGTGGTTAGCACAACGCTTTACGGTACTGGCAACTTGGGTTCAATTCCCACCGCTGCCTGTAAGGAGTTTGTGCGTTCTCCCTGTGACCACGTGGGTTTCCCCCAGGTGCCCTGGTTTCCTCCAACAGTCCAAAAGACCAATTGGTTGGTAGGTTAATTGCTCTTTGTAAATTGTCCTGTCATTAGGCTGGGATTAAATCAGGGGATTGGTGGGTGGCGTGGCTCAAATTCCGCACTGAATCTCAATAACCTAATAAACAAACTGGGACTTTATTTACATTACAAGATTTTAACTGACATACAATACCCATTCTAAAATAGGAGACAAGATGGGATGCATTCCATGAATCTGTATAAAAGGGCTAGAAGCAGAGTCAGCCGTATTTTGAAATCACCGTTGCCCTATTTATTACAGAGAGCTCCTGCTAAAATTGGGCAAATAATTCTTTTAAAAATTACCTTGATATTTACAAAGAACCTCCTGAAAACTTACACTGAGAAAGTACCAGAAGCCACTAACATACAGTAAAGCAACTTAAAATCAGTTGAATACATTGAAAAAGGTGAAATATAACATTGACTTAATGGCATTGAGTCACTTTAGAGCTTTGTCTCAGCTTGGAGCACAAGGTCCATTCAGAGGGCTGCAGCTTCACGAGTTCCCCATCGCTTGCCCATGTTCACCAGATGTTTGTAATGTTGCCAGTGCTTTGGTAGTTAGTGAACAGCTTTGCTGGTCACTTTCTTCAGTATGGTCTGAGGTTCTTCAGGAATTTTGGGGAATCCATTGGCTCCTGCTCATTTTCCTAGCTTGGCTGCCTTCAGGACGTTGTCCATTCCCTCATTTATAGGAGCTGGGAAGGTCTGTGTGCCTTGGGAAATTCTTGGGAAACTCCCTGTTCTTTACTGGTGTGTTGACGTAGGAGTCTACACAGCCAGTATGTACAGATTCTTGTTGATGTTTATGGGTTCTTTTAATTTTTAAGGCTTCTTTTTTATGGGCATGATGTGTTTTTCTTTCTCTCTGCACACTGTCTGTTTGACGGTCTTCTTGATTTATGGATAGTTCGGGGTTCTTTGTTTCATGGCTGCCTGTTAGGAGACGAATCTCTAGGTTTTATAATGTGTACATACTTCAAAAATAAATATACTTTGAACTTTTAAAAATGAAGATGAAGTTGAAAGGATGCCTCGTTTTTGAGTTACGGATATCCCCAATTTCCCTCGGGATCAATAAAGTATGACTATGACTATGACTATGACTATGGATCTCTCAGCTCAGTCACATGCCACACCTCGAGGTAGTTTTGTTTACCTGATGTAGACTGTATCATTGCACCTCAGAGAACAAAGGAATTGTGAGTAAAAATGGTTCCTAGTTGCAGTGGAGGAAGGTTGCTGTTGAGCTCACACGCACACAATTCACTGATTACACAGCAGAAAGCACAAGGATAGTATAACCATCCTCTGATTAATTTTTGACTGAAATTTGTCCATGATTACTCAGCAGAGGCAATGGGGAGACCTGATAGAAGTTCATAAGATTATGAAGGGTCAATAGACATCTGGTAACTTTCTCTCAAGGTCAAAATGTTTAATACCAGAAGGCATGCATTTGAGCAAGTTCAAAGGAGTTGTGCGGGGCAATTTTTTAAACATGATTTGTGGTCCGTGCCTGGAATGTGCTGCCAGGGATGATGGTGAAGGCAAATGTAATGGAGGCATTTGAGAGGCACTTGCATGTGCAGGGAATGGAAGGCGTAGACATTGTGTAAGCAGGAGGGATGAGTAGTTTAATAAGTTTGGCATAACATTGTGGGCTGAAGGGCCTGTTCTGGCACTGTACTGTTCTATGTTCTGTGCTAACATTGACAGTAGTCATAGTCATAGTCATACTTTATTAATCCCGGGGGAAATTGGTTTTTGTTAGTTGCACCATAAATAATAAATAGTAATAGAACCATAAATAGTTAAATAGTAATATGTAAATTATGCCAGTAAATTATGAAATAAATCCAGGAATAGCCTGTCGGCACAGGGTGTCTGACCCTCCAAGGGAGGAGTTGTAAAGTTTGATGGTCACAGGCAGGAATGACTTCCTATGACGCTCTGTTTTGCATCTCGGTGGAATGAGTCTCTGGCTGAATGTACTCCTGTGCCCACCCAGTACATTATGTAGTGGATGGGAGACATTGTCCAAGGTGGCACGCAACTTAGACAACATCTTCTTTTCAGATACCACCGTCAGAGAGTCCAGTTCCATCCCCACAACATCACTGGCCTTACAAATGAGTTTGTTGATTCTGTTGGTGTCTGCTACCCTCAGCCTGCTGCCCCAGCACACAACAGAAAACATGATAGCACTGGCCACCACAGACTCGTAGAACATCCTCAGCATCGTCCGGCAGATGTTAAAGGACCTCAGTCTCCTCAGGAAATAGAGACAGCTCTGACCCATCTTGTAGACAGCCTCAGTGTTCTTTGACCAGCCCAGTTTATTGTCAATACGTATCCCCAGGTATTTGTAATCCTTCACCATGTCCACACTGACCCCCTGGATGAAAACAGGGGTCACCGGTACCTTAGCTCTCCTCAGGTCTACCACCATCTCCTTAGGCTTTTTCACTGTAAGCTGCAGATAATTCTGCTCACACCATGTGACAAAGTTTCCTACAGTAGCCCTGTACTCGACCTTATCTCCCTTGCTGATACATCCAACTATGGCTGAGTCATCCGAAAACTTCTGAAGATGACAAGACTCTGTGCAGTAGTTGAAGTCCGAGGTGTACATGGTGAAGAGAAAGGGAGACAAGACAGTCCCCTGTGGAGCCCCAGTGCTGCTGATCACTCTGTCGGGACACACAGTGTTGCAAGCACACGTACTGTGGTCTGCCAGTCAGGTAATCAAGAATCCATGACACTAGGGGAGCATCCACCTGCATCGCTGTCAGCTTCTCCCCCAGCAGAGCAGAGCGGATGGTGTTGAGCGCACTGGAGAAGTCAAAAAACAGTAGCAGAGATAACTTTAACTTTACCCATCTGCCTAGGCAGGTAGTGAAAAACTAACAGGTTTTGGTCACTCTTATATCTCAAACATTTCCAGATTTAACATACAAGAGAAAATCTGCAGATGTTAGAAATCCAAGCAACACACACAAAATGCTGGGGGAACTGTGGAAAAGAGTGAACAGTCGACGTTAAGGGCCGAGACCCTTCAACAGCACTGAAGTGTCTTGACCCGAATCGTCGACTGTACTCTTTTCCATAGATGCTGCCTGACCAGCTGAGTTCCTCCAGCATTTTGTGTGTGTTGTCCAGATTTTACATGCAGGGTTTTTTGAAATGATGAAGTGACTGTCTGAGGCACCACATCCAACATAGACGATGAAACTGATTCCCTTCTAGTTCTTTAGAATGCAGTGACATACAACCCCAAATCCATTGGTCCATTGTTTGGAGCAATGCACGTAAAACACTGAAGGAACTCAGCAGGTCAGGCAGCATCTATGGAGGGAAGTAAACAGTCAACATTTTGTGTGACTCTTCATCCTGAGTAAAGATCTCGCCCGAAATGTCATCGATCTATTTCCCTCCAACCTGACATGTCAGCCCATGGCCTCCTCGACAGCCACAATGAGACCACATTCAGGTTGGAGGAACAACAGCTTATATTCTGTCCGAGTAGCCTCCAACCTAATGGCATGAACATCAATTTCTTGAAGTTCTGGTAAATGCCCCCCTCTCTTCTTCACCATTCCCATTTCCCTCTCCCACCTCATCTCCTTACCTGCCCATCACCTCCCTCTGGTGCTGCTCCCCCTTTCCTTTCTTCTGTGGTCTTCGACACAGATTTCCCTTTCTGTAGCCCGTTATCTTTCATTAATCAACTTCCCAGCTCTTTTCTTCACCTCTTCGCCCTTCCCAGTTTCACCGACTAGCTACCACCTTGTACTTCATCCTCCTCTCTCCCCACCTTCTTATTCTGACTTCTCATCTTTTTTTCCAGTCCTGATGAAGAGTCCAGCCCGAAACGCCAACTGTTTACTCTTTTCCGTAGGTCCTGCCTGACCTGCTGAGTTCCTCCAGCATTTTGTGTGTGTTGCTCTAGATTTCCAGCTTCTGCCGAATTTCTTGTTTCTATTTGTTTTCACCTTGCTCCATGACTTCATTTTAACCTTTGCTCAAAAACAACAAATTGGAAGAGTGCTGGAGGTTGCCTGCCAGCTGGTTCTGTGTAGGCAGGCCATTTAGATGCAGGCTCCTTATTTTATTGCAGCGTGCTCCCTTAGTCAGAAAGGGACATCAGTGAATGGGGAGCAATGTAGCTTGGTGTAGGTGTGCACAAAATCATTTTATTTATTTTATACTACCCACCCAACAAGTCAAAGAAATATTCATCAAAGCAGTTGTTATAAGGAAACAGACGTGGGAGTTGTTTTAGTGATTTGACAGCTCCTAGGATAAGTTGTGCTTACAGTCATGGCTAACATTATTAACTATGTGATTCAAAACAGAAAATTAATAAAGTAAAATAAACGATTCCTCAAAAATTACAGAAGATTTTGAGTCCGTTACCATTTCCTGACCTGAATTTTCCTCTCTGTATCTGGACAGCCGTTGAAGTGTCACTGATGACAGCCATTTGCAGGAGAACTGGAAAGCCTGAGCTTGGTTTCATCTTCTGGGGAAGGGAGTGCGAAGAAATAAAACTTCAAACACTTGGCTCAAGTCCCCACATCACAAAAAGGAACTGAATGATATGAGTGTTTGTTTCTCATCAAAAGAATACAGTGTATGATGAATCTCTTTCCCAAGACATCTCATTCATCGTTGAGGATAAGATACTTGGATGTTCCACAGGCTAAGATTTATTAGAGTGTCGAGTTCTCATGTTCATTGCGTTTCATGGTAAAGTGACCCCCAATAGCAAGGAATGGAATCAAACTTTTGTTAAATTTCCAAATTCTCCATTGTTCAAACAATTGACTTGAGAGACAACATCATGTACACTTGAGTATAATATCACATTTAAGTACATAAGGACTAGGAGCAGGAACAAGCCATCTGGCCCATTGAGCCTGCTCCGCCATTTAATAAGATCATGGCTAATCTGGCCATGGACTCATCTCCAACTACCTGCCTTTTCTCCAAAACTTTTAATTCCCCTACTATGCAAAAACCTATCAAACCTTGTCTTAAATATATTTACTGTGGCAGCCTCTACTTCTTCATTGGGCAGAGAATTCCACAGATTCACCATTCTCTGGGAAAAGCAGATCCTCCTCATCTCCGTCCTAAATTTATGCCCCTGAATCTTGAGGCTATGTCCCCTGGTTCTAGTGGAAACAACTTCCATCAGCTGGCTTTGTCAGTCTTTGAACTGATCTATAATCAAGGAATTCATGTGTGAGAGAACAGGTTGTGGGAAAGTAATTGAAGAGAAGGAAAAGAGATCAAATTGATGATGCCCAAGGTGCATCTCTGGCACCTCTCTTCCCTTTCTCGATCTCTCTGTCTCCATCTCTGGAGGCAAACTGTCAACTGACATCTTTTGTAAGCCTAATGATTCCCTCGGATATCTTGACTAGACCTCATTCCACTATAGATTCTGTAAAAATGCTATTCCCTTTTCTCCATTCCTTCGCGCCTGCCACATCTGTTGCCAGGACACAGCTTTCTGTTCCAGGCCATCAGAAATGTCCTCTTTCATCAAAGAATGAGGGTTCCCTCCCTCCATTATTAGTGCTCCCCTCACCCGGATCGCTGTCATTTCCCAAACATCCGCACTCACCCCATCTTCCTGCTGCCTTAAAAGTGATAAAAGTTCCTGTTGTCCTTACTTACTATTGGATTGGCCTCTGCATCCAACACATCTTCCTCCACAACTTCCAGCATCTGTAAAGAGATCCCACCACTAAATGTATCTTTATTTCCCCACTCCACTCCACTTTCTGCAGCAATTGCTCTCCCTTTGATTCCCTTGTCTATATGTCCCTCCCACTAATCTCCCTCCCAGCACTTATCCCTGCAAGCAGCCTAAATACTGCAACCACCTATACACCTCCTCCCTCATCTCTAGTCAAGGCCCCAAACAGTCTTTCCAGATGAGGCAACACCTCACCTGTGATCTGCTGGCGTTGTCTATTGTGTCTGGTGCTCCCCAAGTGGCTGTCTCTACAGTGGTGAGACCCATTGTTAATTGAGTAACGTATTAGTCGAGCACCTCCACTCCATCTGTCACAAGCGGAACTTCCCAGTAGCCAAACATTTTAATTCCGATTCCCATTCCCATTCCAACATGTCGGTTCAAGATGAGCCCCCGCCTCAGGGTAGAGGAGTAACACCCTTATATTGTGTCTGGGTAGCCTTCAACCTGATGACATAAATATCAATTTCTCCTTCCAGCAAAAAAATCCCTCCCCCTTCCTCTATTCCTCACTCTGACCTTTTACCACTTCTCACCTGCCTATCATTTCCCTTTCTCTTATGGCCAACTCTCTTCTATTATCAGATTCCTTCTTCTCCAGCCCTTGACCTTTCCCCGACACCTGGCTTCACCCATCAACGTCCAGCTAGTCTCCTTCTCCTCGCCCCACCATTTTATTCTGGCATCTTCCCCCTTCCTTCTCGGTCCTGAAGAAAGGTCTCAGCCTAAAATGTCGATGGTTTATTCATTTCCTTAGATGCTGCCTGACTTGCTGAGTTCCTCTAGCATTTTGTGTGTGTTGCTTTGGGTTTTCAGCATCTGCAGACTTTCACATGTTTATAAGGGACTCTTACATAGGCAGATGGATTAAAGAAAAATGGAAGGTTATGCAGCAAGGAGGAGTTAGATTGACCGTGCAGTAGTTCATATAGATTGGTGTAACATGGTGGACTAAAGGGCCTGTAGTGTCTATGCTTTATTTCCAGAGTTTTATTTTCTATATTCCAGACACATTTCTACTCTGCACCTGGGCTCTGAGTTGTTGGAGAGGCAATGGGATTGATAGTTTGCTTTTTATACTGCTACAGTTCATCTCTAATACATGTGATATCCAGGAAAATCTGACACCATCTCCCTGTATTTACTCTAAGCGTTTACTTAGGTGTTCATATTGGTGGATTTCTCAATCTCAAGTTGACCTAAAGGCCGATTGGATATATTCAAAACCAGACAATGATAAACTTTATGTGGAATGAAGAAATAGATAAAACACTGTATAATGTAGGGGACGCCTTACACTCCAAAACAGAGCTCGCAAATGCCACATAGACAGAAATTTATGTGTAATACTCGAAGAAAATGCAAAATAAATAAGAGCAAAGTAAACAAGTAATACCAGTTCTGGAAACTTGGATAGTGAAGATGCAAACATCAGAATGTTCTTCATTGACTACACCTCACCATTTTACAATATCATCTCCTCAAAACTAATCGATATGTGCCAAGACCTTGGCCTTGATACCTCCTTGTGAAATAGGATCCTCAACCTTCTCACTTGTAAATCCCAGTGAGTACAATAAGCAACTACATCTCCTCCAATATCACCATCAGCACAGGTGCACCACACTGCTGCGTGCTTAGCCCCCTGCTCTAGTCACGTTATATTTGTGACTATGAGGCTGAGCACAGCTCCAATGCCTTATTTAAGTTCGGTGACAGTAAGATTGTTGTTGGCTGAATCGAAGGGCATAGGAGGGAGATGTGTTTTCCCTTTCTCGTCCATCCCCTGCCATTCTCATCATAGTCCTTGATTTGCTTCTTTGACTGCTTTCCTGTAACTGATCTAGAATATTAATTTAGGATGTAAATCTTACTTCTGCCTAAATGCATTGATTGCTATTATTGTCCCGTAATGGGCCTCCTTTCTTCCAGTATATCTTGTCTTTGATATACTCTAAAACACCTTCGTATTTACCTTAATTCTTTCCATCAATGATTTATCTTTGCCTTCACGATTTCCTTTTTAATTATTTCCTTATACTTTGTAAAATCTTGACATTTTTCCATTGTTGTTAGTTCCTCTTTTCACTTTGTTCAACCATAAATATCGCTTGATATCAAGGGTTCCCGATACCTGTTACCCCTGGCCTTTTGTTGGCCCTGAACTCTGAATGCTTCCCACTCTGCAGATGTAGACTGATTGCAAATAGATGCCACTCTAATGCATACAGTGTGGTCACAATCTCCAAAATGTTCCCGCTGACAATCTTTCCACTTGACTAACTACATTCCCCAAAATAAGATCCAGTAATGCTCCTTTGCTTGTTGCTCTACCTAGACACGATGCCATATACAGCACGGAAACAGGCCATCTCGGACCTTCTAGTCCGTGCCAATAGCTATTCTGAACCCATGTCTAAAATTCTGCTCTTTCTAGTACTTCATTGTTAAGACAATCCCAGTTAACCTTTGGAGTATGATCACCTGCATTTTATTGCATCTCCCTGATACATACCTGGACATTAGCTTCTCTCCTCCTGTTGCCTGTAATACCCCACCAGCAATGTGATGACACACTACTCATGTGGCTCTAATTGAGTAGCTTCTAGGTATTGTCCCTCAATACTGAAGAAATCACCTATGACTAACAATCATACCTCCTCATCATCTTTTGCTCTCCGCCTGTCTCATTTGAAAACTCTATGCCAAGAGACACTGAGTTTCTAGTCCTGCCTGTCATTCAATAATGTCTTAGTCATGGTGACACATTTTGCAGACATTCATGTTAATTAAATTTTTGAATTCATCTACTTTACTAGTTATACTCCTTGCCTTAAAATAGATTAAATTAAGCTTTGAATTCCTGTGATGTTCATTTACTCACTAGTTCTGCCAACTGGATTTACAAACTAGTTTTCCTCCATATGATTGCACCTTTCCATCTGCACACCTGCTCCTGAATCCCTTCTTCTGCCAACTCAGCTTAAAACTTTCCCCACAGGTGGTGCTGGGAGGCAGCAGCACTACTAGCTGTATCCAGTGGTGTCTCATGATGTGAGTGGAGATAACTTGGGTGATTTATGGAATCCTGGTTAACCCCTCCTGTACCGGATGCAGTAATTCTGATCAATGGGTTTATGAGTGGTGTTTGATAAGTTTGTGGCCTAAGGTGGAAGGAGATGAGTTATTAACTTCAAACTTTCTGCATAATTACTCAAAGAGTTGAACTGCACGTACATGTAATGAAAGCTGTATAACTCATCTCCTTCTACCTTAGGCCACGAACTTATCAGTCACCCCTGCTGTGGACCACTTTCTGGAGGTCCAAGACGCCGACTTCTACAAAGAAGGGATCTGTATGCTCCACGACTGCTGGAATAAGTGTGTAAATGTAGGAGGGGAGTATGTTGAAATATAAATGTGCTAAGTTTTCTAAAATTGACTCCTTCCACCTTAGGCCACGAACTTATCAATCACCCCTCGTACTATACTCTGTCAGGATAGATCTATAGAGTCTCTCAAAAGCGGAGGTGAAGGCGTATGCTTCATGATCAACTCCTCTTGGTGCTGTCCCAATTCTGCTCACCAGACCTGAAATGTCTTGCAGTTAAGTGCTGTCCATTTTCGGGATCATTTTGGTAGCAGTATATATTCCACCTCAGGCCAATGTTAATCAGGCATTAGTTGATCTGAGCAATGGGATCAACATACATGAAACTGCACACCCTAACGCCTTCACCATTGTTTTGGGGGATTTTAATCAGATCAGTCTGAAAAAAAATCACTAAACAATTATCATCAACAAATCACTTGCAATACCAGAGGAAACAACACGCTGGGCAATTACGACACCACCATCAAAAATGCCTACTGTTCTATTCCACTCTCTCACTTTGAAAAGTCTGATCACCTGGCTGTACTTCTACTCCCTGAATATAGGCAGAGACTGAAGACTGCAGCACAGTAGTGAGGACCAAGAAGGTTTGGACAAGGGAAGCACAGGAGCGCCTACAGGACTGCTTTGAATCGGAGGTCTGGACCGTATTCAGGGATTCATCTTTGACTCTGGATGGGTATGCTGCAGTTGTTACCGACTTCACTAAAACCTGTGTGGATGTGCATGTGCCTACAAAGACTTGCTGTACATTCCCAAACCATAAGCCGCGGATGAACCAGGAGGTACATTGTCTGCAGAAGGCTAGAATCTGTGGCATTCAAGACTGGTGACCCAGGTCTGTACTAGAAAACCAAGTATGACTTGAGGAGGGCTATTTCAAGGTTGAGGTGAAAATTTTGGACGAGGTTGAGGGCAACATCGGATGCACGACAACTCTGGCAGGGTTTGAAAGACATTACTTCCTACAAAGCGAAACCCAATAGCATGAACGGCAGCGATGCTTCACTATCAGATGAACTCAAAGCCTTCTATGCCCACTCTGAAAGAGAAAATATATCTACAGCTGTGAAGATCCCTGCTGCACCCGGTGACTCTGTGATCTCCATCTCGGAGGCCGATGTTAGGCTGTCTTTAAAGAGAATGAACCCTTGCAAAGCGGAGACCCTGATGGAGCTCCTGGTAAGGCTCTGAAAACTTGTGACAACCACCTGGCAGGAGTATTCAAGGACATTTTCAACCTCTCACTGCCACGGGCAGAAGTTCCCACTTTCTTCAAAAAGGCAACAGTTATGCCAGTCCTAAGAAGAATAACATGAGCAGCATTAATGACTATCGCCTGGTACTACTCACAACTACAGTGATGAAATGTTTTGAGAGGTTGGTCATGACTAGACTGAACTCCTGCCTCAGCAAGGACCTGGACCCATTGCAATTTGCCTATTGCCACAATCGGTCGACGGCAGATGCAATCTCAATGGCTCTCCACATGGCTTTAGACTACCCAGACAATACAAACACCTATCTTCATCAACTATAGCTTAGCATTTAACACCATCATTCCCACAATCCTGATTGATAAGTTACAGAACCTGGGCCTCTGTTTGTCCTTCTGCAATTGGATTCTCAGCTTCTTAACTGAAAGGTGGGAATCTGTGCGGATTGATGATATTACCTCCTTGCTGATGATCAACACTGGTGCACCTCAAGGGTGTGTGCTTAGCCCACTGTTCTACTCTCTCTATACCCATGACTGTGTGGCTAGCCATAGCTCAAATACCATCTATAAATTTGCTGACGATACAACCATTCTTGATAGAACCTCAGATGGAGATGAAAGGGAGTACAGGAGCAACTAGTTTAGTGGTGTTGCAGCAACAACCTTGGACTCAACATCAGTAGATGAAAGAGCTGAATGTAGACCAGGAAGGGTAAGACAAAGGAACACATACAAATCCTCTTACAGGACTCAGAAGTGGAGAGAGTGAGCAGTTTCAAGTTCCTGGATGTCAAGATCCCTAAGGACCTAACCTGGTCCCAATGTATTGATGCAGCTATAAAGAAGGCAAGACAGCGATTATACTTCATTAGGAGTTTGAAGAGACTTGGTATATCATCAACAACACTCAACAACCTCTATAGATGTACAGTGGAAAGCATTCTGACAGGCTGCATCACTGTCTGGTATGGGGTGGGTCTACTGCACAAGACTAAAAGAAGCTGCAGAGGTTCGTAAATTTAGTCAGCTCCACCTTGGGTACTAGCCTGCAAAGTATCCAGGAAATCTTCAAGGAGTGGTGTCTCAGAAAGGCAGTGTCCATTATTAAGGGCCTCTAGCACCCAAGGCATGTCCTTTTCTCACTGTTACCATCAGGCAGGAGGTACAGAAGCCTGAAGGCACATACTCAGTGATTCAGGAACAGCTTCTTCCTCTCTGCCATACGATTCCTAAATGGATATTGAACCCTTGAACACTACCTCACTTTTTAAATATATATTATTTTTGTTTTTGCACGATTTTTAATCTATTCAATATACATATACTGTAATTGATTGATTTATTTATTATTATTATTATTTTTATTTTGTTTTTTTCTTCTATATTATGTATTGCTTTGAATTGCTGCTGCTAAGTTAACAAATTTCAAACACATGTCGGTGATAATAAACCTGATTCTGATTCTGATAATTAAAGCCTGAAGATGGTGTCAAATTAAGAAGGAAATTGCATGAACAAATGTTGACTACATAGAATGGCAGGTAGTTGAAGATCCAGAGAATGGTGTCAAATCATCTTGTGATGTGATTCTCAATGGAAGGGAGGAGTAGACGGGTGCAGTCAACAGGAGTGCAAGGAAAAATAAAGGGAAATTAATTTCGGCACAGAACCTATGAGAAAAGTTTAGCATCACAGAGTCATCGAAAAGTATAGCACAAAAGCAGGGCTTTGGTCCATCTAGTCCATGCAGAACTATTTAAGCAGCCAATGCCCATGGACCTGCACTGGGACTATAACCTTCCATACCCCTACCATCCATGTACCTACCCAAACTTCAGTTAAATGTTGAAAATGAGCTTACATACATCACTTGTGCTGACAGCTCATTCCACACTCCCATGACTCTCTGAGTGAAGATGTTTCCCCTCATGTACCCCTTAAACTTTTCACCTTTCACTCTTAACCCATGACCTTTGGTTATGGTCACACCCAACGTCAGTGGAGGAAGCCTGCTTGCATTTCCACTTTCTATACTCCTCATTATTTTATATACTTCTATCAAATCTCCTCTCAATCTTCTATACTCCAAGGAATAAAATCCTAACCTATTCAATCTTTCCTTATAACTCACGTCCTGCAGACCAAATAACATCGTTGTAAATTTTCTTTCTACTCTTTCAACCTTATCTACATCTTTCCTGTAGGTGGTGATGAAAACTGCACACAATGCTCCAAATTACGCCTCATCAATGTCCTACACAACTGCAACATAACATCCCATCTCCAGTGCTCAACACTTTGATTTATGAAGGCCAATGTGCCAAAAGCTTTCTCTATGGCCCCATCTACCTGTGACACCACTTTCAATGAATTATTGATCTGTATTCCCAGATCCCTTTGTTCCACCACACTCAGTGCCCTAGCGTTCGCTGTGTAAGACCCCCCCCCCGACCCCCCCATTGGTCCTACTGAAGTGTAAAACCTCGCACATATCTACGTTCAATTCCATCTGCCATTTTTCAACCCATTTTTCCAGCTGGTCCAGATCCTGCCGTAAGCTTTGATAGCCTTCTTCACTGTCTGCTACACCTCCAGTCTTAGTGTCATCAATAAATTTGCTGATCCAGTTAACTACAATATCATCCAGATCATTAATATAGAAGATAAATAACAACAGACCCAGCACCGATCCCTGTGGCACACCACTAGTCACAGGCCTTCTGTCAGAGAGGCAACCATCTACTACCACTCTCTGGCTTCTCCCACAAAGCCAATGTCCAATCCAATTTACTACCTCATCTTGAATGCTGAGCGACTGAACCTTCTTGGCCAAGTCAAGTCAAGTTTATTGCCATTTAGCTATGTCCATCTATATAACATATATAACTAAATAATACATAAAGAAACATCACAATGTTTCTTTAAGCCAGAGTGTAAAGCACAGTAGTACTAACACATAACACGTGATAACTTGGGAAGGTACAGATAAAACCTACAGATGAATCGCACATGAATAACAAACTGAAGTGCATTAGTTTTAAATATTGGAAGGTATGGAACAGATTAACTAGTGACACTTCAATATGATTTTTTTATGCTTCATAGTCTCCTGCCTGATGATAGAAAGGCTGAGAGGATGCTGGGTGGATGGGTGGGATCCTTAATAATACTAAGTGCTCCTGATAAATGTCTCCAATGGATGGCAGGGAGACCCTCATGATCCTCTCAGTCCTTTGTAAGGACATTAGGTCTGATGCTCAACTGCATCCACACCAGACAGAGGTGCAACGTTCCAGAACACTCTCAATGGTGTTCTTGCACAAAACAGTGAAGATGGGGGGTGAAAGCCTTGCTTGCCTTAATCTTCTCAAGAACTGAAGGCACTGTTGTGCCTTCTTGTTCAGGGAGGTGATATTCAGGGACCAGGTGAAGGCATCTGTGATATGAACTCCCAGGAACTTGGTGCACTTAACTCTCTCTATGTTGGAGCCATGTATTCACAGAAGAGGATGGTTTTCTGCACCTTCCTGCCACCTACAATGATTTCCTTTGTCTTCCCATGTTCAGGCTTAGGTTGCTCTTCTCACACCAATCCGCCAGCCACTCCATTTCCTCGCTATACTCCATCTCAACATTGTTCTTGATAAGGTCAGCCACTGTTGTGTCATCACAAACTTGATGACATGGTTTGAGATGGATCCTGACACACAGTCATTGTCAGCAGTGTGAACAACAGCGGGCTGAGCACACAGCCAATGCTCAGCATAATGGGGTGAGAGGCGTTGTTGCCCACGCGGACTGACTGTGGCCTTACTGTTAAGAAGTCCAGTATCCAATTGCAGAAGGAGATGTTGAGACCCAGTGAGGACAGTTTCCGCACCAATGTCAGGGATATGATGGTTTTGAATGTTGAACTGGTCTATGAACAGCAGTCTGGCATATAAACCCACATTTTCCAGACCAACCTCCCATGCGGGTCCTTGTCATATGCCATACTATACTCCATGTAGCCACTGCCTTGCCTTCATCAACTTTCCAGGTAACTTCTTTGAAAAACTCTACAAGATTGTGTCATGTGACCAGCAACAATGAATTTTCAATTGAGTCAGGTTTTATAAACAAACATAAACATTTATTAAGCTCTGCTCAACAACAACAAAAAGTACTCAAACGACTAACTTAACCGGAAGTTAACTGCTATACGGCAACTCTGGAACTGTGCTTAAAGTGGTAAATTCGAACACAGTCTTGAAATGGTAAATTCGAAAATCCAAGTGATTTACACAATCAATAAGGAGAGACTTCTCAGGAAACAGGATTCTTCAAAGACGTGATGTTATTGCTGATTCTGTCCAAAGGATTCACGACAAAGGAAATAAAACGGCTTAAAGGAACTGACCTTTCCCCTAGCGAATGAACACTGCATAAACCTTCCTCTTCTTACAGGGGTTATCTCAGATGCAGACCACTATTTCTGAATGAAGATTCAATTAGGTCATCCTTTATGAAACCATAAACGACACCAACTTTACTCAATCCTTCAGGTTCCCGTACTTTAGTAAGGTCTTCACTCTCCAATACTAGACTTACAATAGAAAGTAAAACTCCACTTTAAAACGAAACTGCGTCATGAGACGAATATGCAGCATAATGGAGTAACTGATGAATTGCACAATGAGTCAACTGCGTAACAACAGAGGTTTCCGGTTATATACCTATTGAGAACATGTCATCACGTGACCTCACACTGGTGGGAAAATCACATCACCCCACCATCACAAGACCATTACATCATGCTCACAAGATATTCAATTACATCATGGTCATAAGACAGTCACAAGTTACCCACAAGGTATGTAGCACCCTCCTCTAAGAGGGGAAGTTTTGGACTTTTATGAGCAAATTTTTAACAGCTAACTACTTACAAAAAAATACAAATGAATAAAATCTACAACATACACAATATACACAGTATTATCATACAGAACCCTGCAAAGTAATATACAGTAGGAGTGTTACAAATGTTAAAATACCACTCTATCAAAAAAATTACATTGTAGATTCAACGTCCAGATAGACAGTCAGCAATCACACTATCTTTACCTTTAATATGAGTTACCAAAATATTATATTCCTGTAACATCAAACTCCAATTCAGTAACCTTCTATATTTGTTTTTCATCTTTTTCAAGAATACTAACAGATTATGATTGGTCTAAGCTATGAGTGGTTTCTCAGTTGTGCCAACATATACATCAAAATGTTGTAAAGCCAAAACAAGAGATAATAATTCACTTTCTATGGTTGAATAATTTCTTTGATGCAAATTAAATTTCTTAGAAAAGTAAGCTACTGGATGATCAGCCTCATCACCCTCATCCCTTTGAAGTAACACTGCTCCTGCAGCCTCATTACTAGCATCTACAGCTAATGGAAATGGTCTTTCAAAGTCAGGTGAGTTGTGCACAGGTTGATGACATAGTATAGTTTTCAATTTATCAAAGGCCTCTTGACAAGGCTCTGTCCAAACAAACTTTTTACTTTTCTTCAGGAGATTAGTTAATGGAAGGGCAATGTCAGCAAAATGTTTACAAAATTAATGGTAATATCCTACCATTCCCAAGAATCTTCTGATAGTCTTTTTACCAGTTGGAGTGGGTACATCTAAAATTGCCCGAACTTTTGCCTGAACGGGAGCTAACTTACCTTGACCCACAACATAACCAAGGTAAATCACAGTGGCATGACCAAATTCACTTTTATCTAAGTTAATAGTTAAGTTAGCTTTTGAAAGCCTTTCAAACAGTATTCTCCACCGCAGTAATATGTGCTTCTCAAGTATCATTTCCTGTAACTAAATCATCAATATAAGCATCTGTATCTTTTAACCCATGAATCACAGAATTAATCATCCGCTGGAAAGTACCTGGTGCATTCTTCATCCGAAAGGGAAGATCATTGTATTTATATAACCCAGATGGGGTTACAAATGCAGAAACCTCTCTACCTCTATCCGTCAATGGAACACATCAATAACCTTTTCACAAATCAATCGTTGTAAGGAACTTTGCTTTTCCAACTTTATCCACACAATCATCCACTCTAAAGATTGGAAATGCATCAGTTTTTGACACAGCATTCACCTTCCTGTAATCAGTACAAAATCGAATGCTACTGTTTAGGCACCATAACACACAGTGATATCCAATTTGAATCAGAAGGTCTAATAATATTATTCTCTAACATATACTTAATTTCTTGTTCAGCGAGTTCACATTTTTCCATGTTCATCCAATATGGATGTTGCTTTATGGGTTTGGCATCTCCAACATCCACATCATGTGAAGCTACAGTGCTTCTTTTAGGAACGTCTGGAAATAAATCCCTATATTTAAAAATTAACTGCATCTTCTGCTGCCTCTGCTCTGGCTGTAAATGAGATAATTCTCATCAATATTTTCCAGAATTGTTGAACTTGGTAACCTGGCAGAAATAATGTTGGGTTTAAAATGAGTTTCAGATGAATCATCCATTAAGTTCCTAATGGGATCAGACTCATTATTATTGACCACAACAGTCATAGTAGCAGACTGTTTCTCATAATAGGGTTTTATCATATTTATATGACAAAGCTACTTTGGCCTTCTTCAATCTGGTGTTTCTATCACATAATCCACATCATTAACTTTAGATATAACCTCATAAAGACCATGAAATTTAGCTTGTAAAGGGTTCGTTTGCACCGGGAAAAGAACCAACACCTTACCTCCAGGCTTAAATGACCTCATTCTAGCTTCCTTATCATACCAAGTTTTCATTATCTCCTGAGCCAATTTTAAATTTTCCCTAGTTAAGCTACAAGCTTCATGCAATCTTTCCTTAAATTTTAAAACATAATCCAGCATATTAGTATGTATTTCTTTATTAATCCACTGTTCTTTTAACAAGGCCAAAGGTCCTCTAACTATATGCCCAAACATAAGTTCAAAAGGACTAAAACCTAGGGATTACTGGACTGACTCCCATACTGCAAATAGAAGTAAATGTACACCCTCATCCCAGTCATTTTCATTTTCCACACAATACATGCTAATCATAGTTTTAAGGGTAGAATGGAACCTCTCCAAGTCTCTTTACGATTCTGACGAGGTCATCTGTTTTGCTCCCAGTTAATAAACTATCTGCTCGAACAATCCAGACATAAAATTACTACCTTGATCAGATTGCATTTGCTCAGGCAACCCAAAGTAAGTAAAGAATTTTATAAGATCCTTTATTACAGTTTTAGCTGTTATATTCCTAAGTGGTATAAAACTGCCAAATGACACCAACTTTACTCAATCCTTCAGGTTCCTGTACTTTAGTAAGGTCTTCACTCTCCAATACTAGACTTACAATAGAAAGTAAAACTCCAATTTAAAACGAAACTGCGTCATGAGATGAATACACAGCATAATGGATTAACTGACAAATTAAATAATGAATCAACTGCATAACAACAGAGGCTACCCATTATATACCTGTTGAGAACATGTCATCACGTGACCTCACACTGGTGGGAAAATTACATCACCCCACCATCACAAGACTATTACATCATGCTCACATGATACTCAATTACAACATGGTCATGAGACAGTCACAAGATACCCACGAGGTATGTAACAATTGGTTAGACGCGACCTTCACCACACAATGCCATGCTGACTATCCTTAATCAGTCCATGTCTTTCCAAATACTTATATATCTGGTCCCTCAGAATACCCTCCAATAACTTCCCCACTACTGATGTGAGGAGGACCGGCCTATAATTTTCTGCTTTATTTTTAGAGCCTTTCTTGAACAACATGACAACATTTGCTATCCTCCAATCCTCTGGTGACTTCACCTGTCACTAAGGATGACTTAAGTATCTCTGCCAGGGCCCTGGCAATTTCTGCTCTGTACATATCTGTAGAATCCCTTAGGATTATCTGTTACCTTGTCTGCTAGGGCAACTTCATGCCTTCTTTTAGCTCTCCTGATTTCATGGTTCTCTCCTGCACTTCTTATAATCAATAAGCACCCCATTTGTTCCTACCTATACCTGCTAAGCACTTCCTTTTTTAATTACCAAGGCCTCAATATGTCGTGAAAACCAAAGGTTTCCTACACCAGTTATGTTTACCTTTTTTCTACAGACACTTACAAGCTTTCACGTACTCTCAAAATTTCACTTTTGAAGGCCCCCCACTTACCAAGCACACTTTTGCCAGAAAACAGCCTGTCCCAATCCACACTTGCCAGATTATTTCTGGTACCATCAAAATTGGTATTTCTCCGAATTAGAATCTCAGCCCACAGCCAGACCTATCTTTTTGCATATTTACTTTGAATTAATGGCATTGTAGTCATGAGGTGCAAAGTCGTCCCCTACACCAATTTCTGTCGCTTGTCCTGTCTCATAGCAGACCAAGTATCACACACTCTTTTGTTGGGATTTCTATGCACTGATTAAGGAAACTTTCCTTAACATATTTGACAAACTCTATCCCATCTAGTCCGTTCACAGTGTGGGAAACTCTGTCAATATGTGGAAAGTTAAAATCACCTACTATAGCAACCTTACGTGCCTTGCAGCAGGTTGTAATCTCTCTATAAATATGCTCTTCCAAATTCCTTGGACTGTTGGGTGGTTTGTAATATAACCCCAATAACGTAGTCATACCTTTCCTATTTCTTAGTTCCACCCATTAAGCCTCACTAGATGAGTTCTCCAGTTTGTCCTGATGGAGCGCCGCTGTGATATTTTCCCTGACTGACAATGCCATCCCTCTTCCTTTAATCCCTCCTGCTGTTGTGTCTAAAACAATGGAACACTGGATTATTAAGCTGCCAGTCCTGTCCCTCCTGCAACCGAGGTACTACTGCAGTTGTACAAGGCCTTGGTGAGACCACACCTGGAGTATTGTGTGCAGTTTTGGTCCCCTAATCTGAGGAAAGACATCTTTGCCATAGAGGGAGTACAAAGAAGGTTCATCAGATTGATTCCTGAGATGGCAGGACTTTCATATGAAGAAAGACTGGATGAACTGGGCTTGTACTCGTTGGAATTTAGAAGATTGAGGGGGGATCTGATTGAAACGTATAAAATCCTAAAGGGATTGGACAGGCTAGATGCAGGAAGATTGTTCCTGATGTTGGGGAAGTCCAGAGCGAGGGGTCACAGTTTGAGGATAAAGGGGAAGCCTTTTAGGACAGAGATTAGGAAAAACTTCTTCACACAGAGAGTGGTGAATCTGTGGAATTCTCTGCCACAGGAAACAGTTGAGGCCAGTTCATTGGCTATATTTAAGAGGGAGTTAGATATGGCCCTTGTGGCTACGGGGATCAGGGGGTATGGAGGGAAGGCTGGGGCGGGGTTCTGAGTTGGATGATCAGCCATGATCATAATAAATGGTGGTGCAGGCTCGAAGGGCCGAATGGCCTACTCCTGCACCTATTTTCTATGTTTCTATGAATATCACTAACAGACACAATATCAAATCCAGTTGCTAATCTGTGCCCTGAGCTCATCTGCCTTTGCTATGAAACTTCTTGCATTGAAGTATATGTAGCTTAAGACATCAGTCACACCTTGCTCAACCTTTTCATTTCTGACTTTGTCTGAGGTCTTACCAACATCTTCCTCCACAACTGTTCCACTAAAGGTTCTGATACTCTGGTTCCCATCTCCCTGAAACTCTAGTTTAAACCCCATGGTGCAGCACTAGCATATCTTCTTGCTCGTATATTAGACACTTCCAGTTCAGATGCAAACTGTCCTTTCTGTGCAGGTTCCACCTTCCCTGGTAGGGAGCCCAATGATCCAAAAATGTTATGCCCTCCCTGCTACACCAACCCCTTAGCTACGTATTAAACTGTATAATCTTCCTATTTTTGACTGTAGTAGCATATGGCACAGATAGTAGTCCTGAAATACAACCCTGGAGGTCCTGCCCTTTAACTCAGCACCTAACTCCCTGAACCCCCTTTGCAGAACCTTGTCACTCTTCCCACCTATTTTATTGGTGCCTATATGGACCATGACCTCTGGCTATTTGTCCTCCCACTTAAGAACGCTGAGGACCTGATGCAAGATATCCCTGTCCCGGGCACTTGAGAGGCAACATATCATCTGGGAATCTCGTTCTTCCACACAGAAGCTCCTTTCTGTTCCTCTAATAAATAAATCCCCTGTCACCAGAGCTCACCTCTTCTCTCCCCTTACCTTCGAGTCACAGAGCCAGACTCAGTGCCAGAGACCTGAATGCTGTGACTTTACTCTGCTAGGTCATCCCCAACAAAAAGTATCCAAAGTGTTGTTGAGGGGGTGGCCACAGGTGTACTCTGCACTGGCTCCTTAACCCCTTTCCACTTCCTGACTGTCACTCAGTCTTTTGTGTCCTGCACCCTGGGCATAATAGATCAACCATGATGGAAAGGCAGAGTATACTCAATGAGCTGATGGGCTGGTATCCTATGTCTTATGATCTTATGAATTTAATTTGTTTATACTTATACTGGTTGTGGGATCATGGGCAAGGAGTGCTCTAATTGCCCTTGCGTAGGTAATTGGGTCACTGCAGTCCACATGCTGAGGATGCTCCCATTTTATTTAACATAACAGAGTAACTGGTGGGATAATCCTGGAGGGCAGTTAAAGACATGACCACATTGTTGGTGAGTCTGGAGTCACACATTGACCAGAGTTATGACTGGGAATTTTGTTTCCAGAAGTACTCATTGTTTTGTAAGACTTTGCACTCACCATTATTGACATGAGTATATTTCTAATTCCAAATTTATTTAATTAATTAACTAAATGACTCACCCTATGTGGTGGGATTTGGACTCATGCATCTGATAGCCCTTGGCCTCAGTAGAGAAGGAAGTATACCATCATTATAGATTTAGAATTCAAAATCATAATGATATAAGCTTATCCAAATCAACATCTTCAATCAGTCAGCTGCACGTTATCCTGATTTTTCCAGAACAGAAATATTGCAAATTAAAATGTTGGTATCCAACAATCAGAGTTGATCAAGCACTTGAAATGGAACTCACCTGAATTTTATGACCATAAATCAATGAAATAGTATTGGATGCTCCTAGCACCAGAGTCCCACTTAGGTGGTCAAGGTGAATATGACCCACTGAGGCTAGTGTGGGAACTGATGAGGAAAGATTGCCTAGGTGAAGGAGGATTAGATTGTGAAATTTATATGTATTTTGCAGTCAATATGAAATGCATTTTGGGTTTAAAACAGGAGTACACTGGCATAAAGTAACACTAACAGTACGTGAACATTCTTTTTCTTCTCGCATCTTTTTTAAAAACTGCCATTCAAAATTTAACACCAATTAGCAGTGAACTGCATATAGTTTCGTGTTTCAATTCACATCTAATGGAGGCTGACTAAAGTGATTTTAATAATTTCCAAAGGCATTAGAGGAGACAAACTTTCATCACAAATGAGAACTGAATACAAATTCAGCAGCAAGAGCAAAGGAGGGAGTTCTAACGGACGCAGTCATGGAAAATCTCAGCTTCCAACACTGGAATTCTGAAACAGAAACTGAAAATGCTGGAAAGACTTAGCTGGTGAGGAAAAATCTGAGATGGAAGAACCAGAGTAAATATTTCAAACTGAAGATCTTTCTGTTTCAATAGAGATAAAGCGGAATCAATATTCTGATGGAGAGTCCTCCACCAAGGACATTGACTTTATTTCTTCTCTCAACAGCTGCTGCCTTACTACTTGGGTATTACCAGAATTTTCTGTTTCTATCATTGCAGCTACTGTCTTATTGTGAGAGGAGAAGCCACATCTTTCTCACATACTGACGAAATTTTTTTTTCTACTAAAGATGCAGGAAGGAGACATTCAGTGCAGCCTGGAGAAGAAACTGATGAATTGAAGCTGAATGGTTCTGTTCTGACCTGCCTTACACCCCCTTGCAAACCAGCTCTGGTAAGGAAGCAGATTCCTAGCCAATCTGCTAACTTTCATTCCATTGAGTAGTTTCATCTCAGGACATAGCAGATTAATTTTACTACACTGAAAATTACTGCTGGATTGACTGTACACATCGTGATAGCTGTTTTGTTCATAAACAGAAGAATCTTAATCAGCTGTGTGTCACATTCTGAATAACTCATCAGGATAAGTTTGGGCAAAGAGAAAGTCAGAAGCATCTCAGGAAATGTTTTATTCTGTAAGTCTTCTCCACAGTACGCACAATATAACTGTTCATCGAGCCCCAACAAAACCTCAGCTGTCACTTAGTGAGGAAGCATCATGCGTCAGTCACTGGATTGACAGGCAGAACTATGTGATCTCTCTGATAAGGTTCTTGATTGAAATGTCCAAAAGTAATCACTCATCTACGAAAGGCTGAGGATATATATAGGCCAAAGAAAATATGAGTGAAGAGTAATATTGATTCTGCCATATCTCATTAATGAAGCATTTTATCAGGACTCAGCTGTTACCAGTGTATGACACTGAGAAGATCAGTTGTAAAATTCCAGAATTTCACTGGTTCTATCCTTTTCCACATTGCCTGACAATATTTGACATAATCACCTTAAAAAAACTAGCTTGATGATGAAGATGAAACTACCGGTTTTGAAGGCCTATATCTGTCTTGAAGTTAAATGAAATCTGTAGAGAAGAATATTCTGTTTGTTATAATGTTTGCCCACAATTTTATGATTGCAGCCTTATGGCTAACAGTAACTCAAGGAGGTTTACTCAAAAAGCAAGGTATTCTAACACAATTGACTAGCAGTGGGATAGATCCATGAATAAAGTCAGTGGTTTGCAAATTAAGTTTGAGTCAGCAGCAAAAATGTCTTTTATTCTTTAGTCAACAGCTATTCATTATTCAAGATAAATTTAATGAGGCTCACATTTGGTTCTCCTCCTCACCATCATTGGTTGATCTCTCCTAGTTGATCTTTGTTTTTAACTATTGTTTTGCCATTTGCAGACAATGACCTGGTGGTGGGAAGGATGCTGCAGATGTCATCAGAATGTGGAGTTGCCTTTAATGGTCTGCTGGACTGATCATTGCTGCTGCTGGTCATCCCTCAGAGTTCTCCTAATCTGGATGGAAGTACATATAAAGACATGATTCCTTATCATTTTTCATTCCTTTTGTACTACCTTCTTCCCTTCAGTTTCACTCTTCAGTTCTCTGAGTAGTTATTTGTGATCTCTGTCCCATTTTCACTTTTTATTCTTCTGCTTGTTTTTACTACTCTTTTATTTTGGCAAATCTTGAACAAGAAATAGCTGAGACTAACTGTGGTTGTAGGTTAAATCTTAAACTTTCTGAAATACACGTGAATGATATTTGTCTGTTGCATCAAGACACCAACTATAAATCATTTTAAATTATTGAGGAGATTTGGTATGCAGTCAAAGTCTCCAGCAACTTCCTACAGATGTATCATTGATGGCATTTCGTCTGGTTGCATCATCAGTTGGAATGGAGGCTGCACAGGATTGTAAAAAGTTTCAGAGGGTGATAGATCCAGCCATTTCCGTCATGGGTACTAGCCCCCCACCATCGAGGGCATCTTCAAAAGGAGGTGCCCCATCATTGGAGACACTCACCATCTGGACAAATCCTCTTCTCATTATTACCAGCAGGCAGTAGGTACAGGAGCCTGAAGATGCACACTCAATGTCTTTGGGAGTTTCTTTCCCTCTGAATGGTCCATGAACATTGCTTCACTACTTTGTTCACTTTTTGCACTATTCATTTATTTTTTATATATTTCTTATTGTAATTTATAGTATTTTTTACAGTGTTCTGCAAAAGTCTTAGGCACATATACATAGCGCTAGGGTGCCTAAGACATTTGCGCAATACTGTGATAATTTTATGTATTGCACTGTACTGCTGCTAAAAAACTAATTTCTCGACATACGTGAGTGATGATAAACCTGATTCGAATATGAGTCTCTATTGTGGATTGAGAGTGGAAAGGGGACAAGGAAAAGGGAGTCATGGTTGGGGAAAGAGGAAGGGAGCAGGGAGGGAGCAGGAGATAACAGAGAGGCATTCTATAATGATCAATAAACCAGTTGTTTGGAATCAAATGACCGTGCCTAGTATCTCAAGACTGGGTGTGTCTGCATTTGTGCCACACCCTGCCTAGGCGCTCCCTCTCTGCCACTTGTTCCCCACCCCTCCCGTGGCACTCACCCTCGTCATTCCCAGCATATCGCCAGATTTACAACTTCTCAGCTGCACATTGATAAATGGAGTACCGTGCAATACTTAGGCACCCTAGCTACTGTACATATACAGTGCCAATAAAAAGTATTCACCGCCCCCCCCCCCCAGAAGTTATCATGTTTAATTGTTCTACAGCATTGAATCACAGTGGATTTAATTTGGCTTCTTTTGACACTGATCAACAGAAAAAGACTCTTTTGTATCAAAGTGAAAACTGATCTCTACAAAGTGATCTAAATTAATCACAAATATAAAACATGAAGTAATTGATTGCATAAGTATTCACCCCCTTCAGGTTAGTATATAATAGATGCACCTTCGGCAGCAATTACAGCCTTGAGTCTGTGTGGTTAGGTCTCTATCAGCTTTGCACATCTGGACACTGCAATTTTCCCCATTCTTTATAAAACTGCTCAAGCTCTGTCAGATTGCATGGGGATTGTGAGTGAACAGCCCTTCTCAAGTCCAGCCACAAATTTTCAATTGAGTTGAGGTCTGAACTCTGACTTGGCCACTCCAGAACATTAACTGTGTTGTTGTATGATTATAATTATGATTATGATAATGAGGACACGCAGTCCCCTTTTATTGTCATTTAGTAATACATGCATTAAGAAATGATAAAAATGTTTTTCCAGAATGTTATCATGAAAACACATGACAAACCGACTCAAAAACTAACAAAACCACATAATTATAACATATAGTTATAACAGAGCAAAGCAATACCATAATTTAATAAGAACAGACCATGGCACGGTAAAATTCTCAGAGTCTCTCAATTAAGTCCCATCATCTCATGCAGACAGTAAACCTTTAACGCTGCCAACTATCTGATGCAGCATCCCGGAAGCATCCGACCACAGTCTGACTCCAAGTCCGTCCGAAAACTCCGAGCCTCCGACCACCTATTTGACACCGAGCACCGAGCACCACCTCTGCCGAGCATTTTGACCCCGGCCCCGGCAACAGGCGATACACAAAGCCGAGGATTTAGGGCCTTCGTCTCCGGAGATTCTCGATCGCACAATAGCAGCAGCAGCGAAGCAGGCATTTCAGAAGTTACTCCAGATGTTCCTCTGCACTTCTCACGGCTGTCCCCATCGATTCTAGATTGTGCACGGCCCCCTAGTTACACATACGATATTCATTTGGAACGGCCGTGCACGCTGCATCGCACTGCCATCTTCTCCTCCTGCCATACATTAAGCCACTCCTGTGTACCTTTGGGGTCATTGTCTTGCTGGAAAACAAATTTTCTCCCAAGTCACTATTCTCTTGCAGACTGCATCAGGTTTTCCTCCAGGATTTCCCTGTATTTTACTGCTTTCAGTTTACCCTCTACCTTCACAAGCCTTCTAGAGCCTGCTGCAGTGAAGCATCCCCAAGCATGATGCAGCCACCATCATGCTTCACAGTAGGGATGGTGTGTTTTTGATGAGGTATGGTGTTTGGCTTCATGTGAGTTTTTTTTCAACAGTGGCTTTCTCTTTGCTACTCTCCCATAAAGCTGTGACTGGTGAAGCACCCGGGCAACAGTTGAATGCACAGTTGCTCCCATCTCAGCCACTGAGCTTGTAAAACTCCTCCAGAGTTGTCATAGGTCTCTTGGTGGCCTCCCTCACCATTCCCCTTCCTGCACAGTCACTCAGTTTTGGAGGACGGCTTGCTCTAGGCAGATTTACAGCTGTGCCATATTCTTTCCATTTCTTGATGATTGACTGAACTATACTCCAAGGGATATTCAGTGGCTTGGAAATTTTCTTATATCCAGCTCCTGACTTGTGCTTTTCAATAACCTTCTCACAGAGTTGCTTGGAGTGTTCTTTTGTCTTCATGGTGTAGTTTTTGCCAGGATACTGACTCACCAGCAGTTGGACCTTCCAGATACAGGTGTATTTTTACTACGATCAATTGAAATACCTTGACTGTACACCGGTCTCCAAAAACAGATCTCCATTTAATTAATTTTGTAACCTCTAAAACCAATTGGCTGCACTAGTGATAATTTGGTGTGTCATATTAAAGGTAGGTGAATACTTATGCAATCAATTATTTTGTGTTTAATATTTGTAATTAATTTAGATCACTTTGTAGAGATCTGTTTTCACTTTGCCACGAAATAGTCTTTTTCTGTTGATTAGTGTTAAAAAGCCAAGTTAAATCCGCTGTGATTCAAAGTTGTAAAACAGTAAAACATGAAAACTTGCAAGGGTGATGAATACTTTTAATAGGCACTGTATGTGCCTATGACTTTTGCAGTGTATTGTATGTACTACACACTACTACTGCCGCAAAACAACAATCTAATTCAATTAACTTACGTTGTTTCATGAGCCTGAGTTATCTCCTGATGCATGAAAACAATTCTTTTAGCTTCTCATTTCGCCTTTTTACCGATTTAAAATAAAAAAACCCGAGAAAGTACAGTAAAATTGAATGGCACTGATTAGTGAGATGACATTCTGTGAGAAAGGTGTGGTTCATGAAGTTGATTTTGCAATTCTGTGTGTGGCATGGAAGAGCACAAGCCATTTGCTTGTCTTATAGGACGGGAATGAAATGACATCCGTCTTCCTATGATGCTTGCTTTGAAAGTTTCCAGCTAAAATTGGCTCACCTTATTTCAGTTTGGAAACTTTTGTGCCCACTGCTTTTGCAGAACTCTACTGACTATATTTGCTCTTGAAGCAGTGACACATTCAGCTGCCTCTGATTGCTCTGGATGGTGGCTGAGTACACAGGATACTGGCTCAGCAGATGCTGCAGTACAAACATTGCAGGGTAGTCAGCAATGAGTGGAGACTCTGAGGGAAAGGAGGAGCCAGCAGGCCTTAACAACTTGGAGTGTGCGGTCACACAATTTCCTTCCTCAACCTTCCTGAGGAGTGGTATCCCTTGAGATGCAGCTTTCCTAAGACAAAGGTAACAAGTATTTGCTTCAGCCTTCTACTTCTTATGAGTACCCTTGGGACTGGAAGAGATTGACTTTCATTCTGGCTTCACTGGCTATGAGACCAATGTGCAAACTGCAGAAACTGTGAATTGTAGAGTCACTGAGCCATGCAGGATGGAAGCAGGCCCTTTTATCACATCTAGTCCATGCTGACAAAGATGCCCATCCAATGGGGCAGAAGGTAGCTGACAGGATAGGGGGAAGGTTGTGTAATTTGTGCGGTGGTACACTGCAGTTCCTTGATGCCCTTCTCATCATAGAGTCATAAAGTCACACAGCAGGGAAACAGGCACTTCAGCCCCAACAGTCCATGATGACTGTCAACCACTCATTTATACTAACCCTATGAAAATTACACTTAATTCTCCAACACTCTCACAAACTCTCGCCAGATCCTGCCACTAGAGGAAATTTAAAGCAGCCAGTTAACTTGTCAATCGGTAAGTCTTTGAGTGTGGGAGGAAACCAGAGCTCCAAGTGAATCCTCCATGGTCACAGGGAGAACTTACAAATTCCACAATGGACAGTGCTGCATGTCAGGATAGAGCCCATATCCTGGAGCAGTGAGACAGTGGTCACTGTGCTACCCACTGCACCATTCTGAAAGTCTTTCTACACCTTGATCAGCTCACGGGACAAGGATTTCCAGGAACCACTCTGTATACTGAACTACTTTAAGGAAGCTCACCTATCCCCTTCTTCTGTCTGGGTAAATTCCAGTGGAAGGTCCTGGCATATGTGGCGTGGCTCATAGCTAGGTACCCATTGACTGCTCATTCTGGCAAACTAGATCACGCAGGAAGTGCTCGACATCAAGTAGTACCACTTGTCTTTGTACGTTTGAGTCCTCCTCTGAAGTGTTACCATAGTATACTTAGAATAATTGGATCCTTCATTGCAAATTTAGACCTTTGTCACAGCCATCCAGATGTATAGCTCATTGTACAAAGGGGGTTTGTTCTGCTGCATGACTTTCCTTCAAAGTTTTGTTTGTTTATTTTTTCACTACTCCACTTTGGTTGGGAATGGGAACATATGTGGAATGTTAGATCAATTGCCAATAATATCATTATGCTCTGAATCACCCTGGCTGCACTGGAGTTAGTGGAAAAGGCGCGAGATTTCCATTGATTTCCATGAGATTTCCGAACATGGCTCATGGAATATATCAAATGTTGTAGTGGTGCGATCACTCGAATTGAGTATAATGTTCTCCGAAGGGATTGTCTGTTGGTGGGTAGGATGGACTCCCTTAATGGAGAACGCCTGTGCATGACTCTTTTTTAACGTGGGGAGGCAGTCACCACACAGTCCTTGACAGATCTGATTCCAGATCCAGTGGCATGGGATGCAAGATGATGGTGGCCCCTTCACTGCTGCAGTCTTCCTCCGGCTTTGCTGCCGTTGTGGTGTGCCATCATTTCCCCTCTGCTCCACCGTTGAGATCTTGGTTGGATCTGTCTTCGGCTGAAACCTCCCCTTTCACCTTACCACCAAGGGTGACCTTACTAGGAGCTGAACTCCAGCTGGCATTGCTCTTGGGGTCTCAGGGACTCGCAAGCCCCTCCATGACAAAGTGAAAATCCCCGGAGACTGGAACGTAAAGTCCAACCAGGAAGTCATGTGCACAAGGTAGACAGAAACTACACTGTGAGAGGTGTTCATTCAGGCACTGCCGTTCTATTTATTTTCCTTCTCTTCTCAGCTCTGCAGAAGGGGTTTGATTGTATGTATTGTCTACCCTAAAGATTATCACTCGATTTTCTAGTAAGCTTTCAACTGTGTCATACTTGAAATGTGCCAAAGACCTACTAAAAGACTCTAGACACGTCGGAGTTCTCCTTGCCTGTGGCAATATTCATCTACTGGTGTCTTACGTTGGGATACAGAGGTGGAGGACAGACCTTTAAAAGGCCCCATTAAAATCTATGATTGGTAAATATTGCTTAAGGAGATGAGAGATTAGTTAGATAACTCTAAAAATGGTTGTGGTATAGGATTAAGCTGTGCCAATGCACTGTATGTTATTTTTAGCATTGACAGTTTTGAAGGACAGCTACGTGAGAAGAATATAGTTCATTGACTGTTGCATCAGTACAGAGCTACTGAAAGCACGTTGCACCTCTTAAAGTCTGCTGCCTTTTTGCCACATAAAGCGGTGGGAGTCATTGAAAATTCAGTCTGTGTCCTGATATTTCGAGGAACGCTGACCTGGGAAAGAGAGGATGTACTGTAGTTTTCAGTCACTGAGATTGAGGTCTAGGTACAAAGTTGTGGCAAGGAGAAGGTGTCCCCTATTCATCCGGGCAGCAGGGAGAGCACAGCATGCTCTACAGCTAGTTGAAACAAGCATCAGCGAAGGATACTTCTAGACTTATAGCCACAGAAGGATGGATGTAGGGCATGAACTTTAATAATCGGACACCAGATAACTGCCAATAACTGTCAATCTGTCAATAACTGCCAGTGAATTACTGGACCTCCTTCACTCTTTTCACCCAGGGGCTTGGGTATTGGTATTCTCATGTAGCCCTTGGCACTCAGGTCTCTGTGCAATATTCCTTTGCCCTTAAAGGACAGCTCCAACACAAGAATGCCTCATGTCTGCAGTCAGTTAGCTAATGCATCTCTTATCAAAACAGTCTCTGTGTTACCACAAAGTTTGTGGAGGAACTCAGAAGGCCAGACAGCATCTATGAAAAAAAGTATAGTTGTCATTTTGGGCCGAAACACTTCGGCAGGACCAGTGTTTTTTGGTAAAAAGTCCCCATGTTTTGGGGAAAAAAGTCTCTTCACAAGTGACAATTATATGGACTTCAGGGCTGTCCTTTTACAGTTGACACCTCCGCAAGCCTGCAGGTCACTCTTCAGCAAGTTGTAGCACCTGCTTAGCCCCCACACACTGATCAAGGTCATGTGAAGCCATGGAAGCAGGTGGTGGATGGTCGTATGAGCAGCCGGCACATATCACAAGTCCTGGTTATGTGACCACTGACTACAGGCAGACAATCTCTGAAGAGCATTGATAATGGCTGGGGCCACCCATCCTGTAAGGACACTTCCCAGAAGAGGACAGTGGTAAACCACTTCTGTCGCAAAACTTGCCAAGAACAATCATGGTCATGGACAGAGAAAAGAATAGGAACAGTATCATGAAGAGAGCTTTTCCCACAGGAAATGATCAGATTAGTGATAGATGGAAAACCATGCTTACCCATGTCATACAACACAGCACACAATGATGATAGTCACTCTAGGTCAGCTGTTCACTGAGAGTCCAGTGTTTCACTGTGAAGAGCTGTCCAAGTGAACAGTGTTCCCCTGATCCTCAACAGCTTCACCACTGGCTTTCTTACAGCAAATCCTCACCTACCTGGTACTGTATGATGATACAGTGTCTCACGAGACCCTGAAGTAATCTAGTTGGTGACACTAGACGAGGGCGGGGCGAGGGGTTACTGTAGGTCCTGTAGTGAACTCCCTCGAATCACTGACTCACTGAGCACAGAAACAGGCTGTTTGTCTTTCCTTGGCCTATACTTTATCAGCTCTTGGTCCATACTTCTATACCTTGGTGATTCATTTGCTCATTCAGATACTTCTGAAATGTTTTGAGTTTCTCTGCCCCCACAACTCATTCAGCATTCACATATTTCAATTCCTTCTCCCCTGTGTCTGAGTGAATAAGTCCTATTTCAGATTCCCTCTAGACATTTCACTCATTACCTGAAGCCTGTTGTTGTTAAATGCCATCATGTCATCGTCAACTCAAGTTGACCCTATGGATAGTTGCTCTAAATGAGTTTCGATCCTCACAGGGGTGGCTTGTTGTTGATAACGTTGCATTCATAGCTGCCCTTATTGTGTCCATCCATCTGGCTCGTGGCCTTCCTCTCTTCCGTTGTCCTTCCACCTTGCTGAGCATGACATCCTTTTCCAGGGAGCTGTTTCTTCGCATGATGTGCCCAAGGCGGAGTCTTGTCATTTGAGCCTCCAGAGAGAGACCTGGTTTGATCTCGTTGAGGACCAATTTGTTTGTTCTGTGAGAGGTCCATGAGATGCATAGACACATCTGACGTCCGCACACTATAATTTAACTACCTCAGATAGGGGGTAATGTTTTCTACTACCTACCCAAGGATGTCAATAATGCCATGACTGTCCTCCACCAGGAAGTGAAGGATCTGTCCATATTGGGAGATATGATGTGCCAGGGGAGTTCAGGGGTGCTGAATTTATGAATACCTTCAACAAAGGAAGCAAATCTGACTGCAGGTAACAGCGAAGGGTCCTCCTAGTTCTCTGTCACAGGAGGAGTCATGGCATGGTCCTTTTAAACTGTCTCCTGCTAATGACCGAACAGCTGTTCCAGAACCACAGAGGTGAGATGGGTCTGATCTTCATCATCAAGGGAAGTGTAGAGAGCAGAATTAACCACTTTCCAAACTCACTGCATCTGTTGTTTCCATTAGTCGGGAGGCACTGGAAATACTCTCCTCTAGGAAAGAAAGGAGGATTTGCCAGGTATATGTAGCTGGGTTTAAACTAATCACTTAAGGGATGTTGGAGTACACCTCAGAGCATATGAGATAGTTTTAGTAGAAAAGGTAAAAGACAATCCTAAGAGATCCTATATTAAGAGCAAGGGATAGAATAGGGCCCTTAATGAGCAAAGTGGCCATCTATGTGTGGAGCCACAGGAAATAGGTGAGGTGTTAAATAAAAAAAAACTCATCTGTATTTACTATGGAGAAGGTCATGGTAACTAGAGAACTGAGGGAAGAGAATGGTGATACCTACATTATAAAAGAGAAGATACTGCAAGGCCTGTAGTACATAAGGGTGGATAAATCCTCAGATCCAGACCAACTGTATCCTTGACATTGTGGGAAGCCAGGGAAGAAATTCCTGGTGGTCTGGCAGGGATACTCGCATCATCAGGTGAGGTATCAGAAGACAGGACTTTGTGCCTGTTTTTAAAAAGGGTTGTAAGGACAAGCCAAGGGACAATAGGCTAGGGAGCCTAAAATCAGTGATGAGGATATCACTGGAGAGAATCTTGAGAGATAGGATCCACCTACAATGTGAAAAGCAGGATTGATTATGTACAGATGGCATGGTTTTCTTGAGTCTCACAGATTTGGTTCAAACGGTTCCGTTTATTATCAGAGAATGAATACTGTATACAACTCTAAACACTAAGTCTTTGTAGAAATCCATGAAAACCAGAAGGACCCCAAAAGAATGAAAGACAGAAAACCATCAGAACCCCTTCTCCTCCCTCCCCCCGCGCAAGCAGCAGCAATGCGTCAACCTCCCCCTCCCCCACCCACTTCAGCAAAAAGCTTCAGTGCCCACCACCCACCAAGGGTCAGCAAAGCACCCAGAGAGAGACCATGATCTGCAGTCAACAAGAGCTGTTGTTTACCTGACAGTTCAGCATGCCTCAGTCACTCTCTCTCTCTCTCACCAACAAGGCGCAGTATCACCCATTTTCACAGCGAAACAGGAGACTTACAGTCGCTGTTACGATATTACAGCCTGCCGTGTCACTTTTCCAAACAGCCGCCACTGCAAAATCCTGTTGTTCCATCTCCCCTAACATCTCAGTTGGCAACACTGGCCTGAAATTGGTCATCCATAGGGCTGTGCGAGGCTGAACTTCAGAGGTGCCATCCCCCGAGCCGTGCCTGGGGAATGTTGGAAGAAGGTTGTTCCAGGAACAGGAACTCATCCACGATAAAGAAAGTGCAGCTTCAGTGCCACTTCAGATCAGGACCTCGATAGAACCACAACCACCTGAAAAAGGAAAAAAAAATCACATTAAAGAGAGGAATGAAGCTGTTTTTCACAGCACTTGGTCTCATTTCACTCCACTCATTAAGTTTATTGAAGAAATGACTAAGAAGACTGATGAGGGCTTAGCGAAAGACAATGTCTACATGAACCTTAGCAGAATCAGAATCAGAATTAGGTTTATTATCACTGACATATGTTGTGAAATTTGTTTTGCAGCAACAGTACAGAGTAATCCATAAAATTACTGTAAATTACGGAAATAAATAAATAATGTAAAAAATGAATAATGATGTAATGTGCATCGGTTCATAGATCATTCAGAAATCTGATGGCAGATGGGAAAGAGCTGTTCTTAAAACACTGAGTGAGGGTCTTCAGGCTCCTGTATCTCCTCTCCAATGCTAGTAATGTGGAGTGGGCATCTCTGGTGAGGTAGACATGGGGGGCGGGGGTGGCGGTAAAAGAAATGGCTGATGAACTTAATGGGTACTTTGCATCTGTCTTCACTGGGGAAGACACAAATAGTGTGCCAGAGATCTGGGAGTGCCTGGGGGCAAGAGTGAGTGCCATTGCTATTACAAAGGAAAAAGTGCTAGGCAAACTCAAAGGTCTTAAGGTGGATTAGACACCTGGACCAGATGGACTACATCCCAGAGCCCTGAGAGAGGATGCTGAAGAGTTAATGGATGCATTGGTCATGATCTTTCAAGAATCACTTGATGATGGTTCAGTGATGATGAATCACCTGTATGGTTCTCAAGGACTGGAAGATTATAAATATCAGGAAGGCAAAAGAAAGGAAATTATAGACCAGTTAGCTTAACTTCAGTGGTTGGGAAAGTATCGGAGTTTATTATTAAGGATGAGGTTTCGAGATACTTGGAGACCAATGATAAAATAAGCCAAAGTCAGCATGGTTTCTGTAAAGGGAAATCTTGCCTGACAAATCTGTTAGAGTTCTTTAAGGAAGTAACAAGCAGGATGGACAAAGGACAGTTACTTGGATTTTCAGAAGGTGTTTGATAAGGTGCCAAAGATGAAGCTGCTTAACAAGATAAGATCCTATGGCATTACAGGAAAGATAATGGCATGGATAGTGGAATGGCTGATAGGCAGGAGGCAGTGAGTGGGCATAAAAGGGGCCTTTACTGGTTGGCTGCCAGTGACTAGTGGTGTTCCTCAGGGGTCAGTATTGGGACTGCTTCTTTTCACATTCTTTGACTATGATTTAGATAGTGGAACTGATGGCTTTTTGGCAAAATTTGTGGATGATATGAAGATAGGTGGAGGGGTAGGTAGTTCTGTGGAAGCAACGTGATTGCAGCAAGACTTAGACAAATTGGAAGAATGGACAAAAATGTGGCAGATGAAATAAAGTGTTGAGAAATGTATGATAATGCATTTTGGTAAAAGGAACAATAGTGCGGACTATTATCCAACATCAGAGGAGGAAGGACCTCAGGAATCCTTGTGCAAGATTCCTAGAAGGTTAATTTACAGGTTGAATCTGTGGTTGAAAAAAAGGGCAAATGCAATGTTGGCATTTATTTCAAGGGAAATAGAACATAAAAGCAAGGGGATACTGCTTATTAGACACTATTCAGGCCACACTTGGAGTGTTATCAACAGTTTTGGGCCCCATGTCTCAGGAAGGATGTGTTGTCATTGGAGAGAGTCCAGAGGAGGTTCATGAGGATGATTGCAGGAATGAAGGGGTTAACACATGAGGAGGGTTTGGCAGCTTTGGGCCTGTACTGATTGGAATTTAGTTGAATATATGGTAATCTCATTGAAACTTACCAAATGTTGAAAGGACTAGATAGAGTGAATGTCGAGAGGATGTTTTCTATGGTAGGGTTATGCAGAACTAAAAGGCATAGCCTCAAAATTGAGGGGCAACCCATTAGAATAGAATTAAAGATGCATTTTTTTCAGCAGACAGTATTGAATCTGTGGAATGCTCTGCCACAGACTGCAGTGGACACTATGTTCTTGGGTATATTTAAAGCAAAAGTTGATAGTTTCCTGATCGGTCAAGGCATCAAAGGATATGTCGAGTAGGCAGGTGTATGGGGTTTCAAATGTTGAAAAGCCTAGACAGAGTAGATGTGGAAAGGATGTTTCTCATGGTGGGAGAGTCTAGGACAAGAGGGCACAGCCTCAGAATAGAGGAACACCCTTTCATAACAGCGATGTGGATAAATTTCTTCAGCCAAAGGGTGGTGAAATTGTGGAATTTGTTGCCATATGCAGCTGTGGAGACCAGGTCCTTGGGTGTACTTAAGGCAGAGATTGATAGGTTCTTGATTGGACAAAGGTTACGGGGAGAAGGCTGGGAACTGGGGTTGAGGAGAAATAAAAGTATCAGCCATGATTGGTGAAGCAGACTTGATGGGCCAGATGGTCTAATTCTGCTCCTATGTCTTATGGTCTAAATGTCATTCTTTCTTCATATTCCCTTCACTGTTCCTTGTGGTTTTGTTAGTCAAAGGCACTGATCTCTGTGACATGGCCAACCCTTTGCACTTTCTTCTACTGAACAGCATTAAAAAGAGGCTCTTGTATTTCAATTGTAAAACGACTTGTTGTAGGTATTTTTTCTAGTTCTGACATCTTCAGAATGTTATGTAACAATTCAATTCAGATGATTCTAAGCATTATCTGAGTCAGCTTTGGGAGTTTCTGCTTTACAACTTTACATGACAATGAACGCAATAAATGTTTTGTACAATTGTTTGCATTGGTATTCCATATTGTTATTCATCTGGTCAAGAGCCCTGTTTAGATTTTAATTCAAGTGTTAACATTCCCTTCAGCTCTTAACAGAATCATGTGTTTAAACACGTTCAACCCTTCCAGTTCCTGATAATTCATTATTGTCTCACATCGTATCATGCTCTTATTTACTTACTGCCCATTCAGCGACTGGAGTTTAGGACAGCAGTGAAGTTCCTCCCTCTCTGGTGGTGTTCAGGGCTTCCTCTTCAGTCAGGCAGTTTCCTCTCAGTTTTCACTACACATTAGTCATGCAAGTCCCGAATGGAGACTCCGGAATACGGTCCACTCAGATGCAGGAAGTTTCTTGATTGCTGTTTCCATAACAATTTTGCGTTACCAATCAGAGTATTACTCTATGATTCAATGACCTCAGGGATCATTCTGCCTTCTAGCTGCAACCTGTTCAACTTAGAATCAACATAATACATTCAGCCCTGACCTATCTTCCACATTCCAGCCTCTGGTGACAGATCACACTGCTTCTGCCATTCTTAACAGACACCAGAATGGCCGTGGACCTGAGGCTGATGTTCAACTATTTAATACTCTCTATGCTGTAGAAAGAGTGACCTGACTTGTCAGCTGCAAACAGATGGAAACTGGCTCTGGGCTCCAACTAGCTATGTGAATTCAAGATAATTAATCCATCTGCATTAAACATCCTCAGTCCTAACCTGTCAGAACATGCCTCCTTTCAGAAAAGACTTGTTCATCTTTTCAACATTTATCCTGATAAAGGTCAAACCTGCTCCTTCCCAGATGTTCACTCAGTTGCCTTTTAAAGATGTTAGATGACATAAATGAAACTAAATTATCTTGAAGTCTGTTCCAAGTATCCAGAGGGAGAATAGCTGATCATCTTGTTTGGAGTTAATTAATTTTATACTGATGTATTCTAGTTCCAGATTCTCAGGTGAAGTTCCATAAATAAACTTGCATACATTCAGCTGAAAAACAAACATTAAAAGAAGACTCTTCAATGATGCTATATTGATGGAAGATTGCAAATTACGCTTAATGCAACATCACAAGACTGTAATAACTAGTTCTTCACTGCTTAGGGTTATTTTCAAAGTGTTGAGATCTGTTTATCTAAGAGTATGTACTCCTGGAGGAAGGAAGGTAGGGAAACAAAAAATTCCGATGGGTTATGCCTGCTCACTGTACCATCCTTGCACCCACAGATGGAGAAACAGGAAGGCAGAGACTTTCCGGTCCACTTGTGGAATTTATCAAATAAAGCTAGAGTGAATTTGTGTTGCATGTCATACATTTAGTGGGCATTTTGCCATAGTTCGGACATTGACAGATCAAACGACAAAAAATAGAATGTCAACTGACATGAAAGATTCTACGAAAGCTGGAAATCTTGAGCAACACACACAAATCCTGAAGGAAGTCAGCAAGTCAGACACCATCTATGGAGGGGAGCAAAGAGTTGACATTTCTCCATGACGGTTCATGACCTGAAATGTCGCTTGTTCATTCCTCTTCATAGATGCTGCTTCTTGACTTGTTAAGTCTCGCCATCATTTTGGAGTGTGTCGTATATTAGTTGTGCCATACACAATACATTTCGTCACGGTCCGGTCCTTTGACTCCTCAATTCAGTTAATTTCCTTTTCCCCGTGTTCTACTGGGCTCCTTGATTAGGGCACCTGATCCTCATCTGAACCGGCAGCATAAAGGCTCCAGCTTACATCTACTCGGGTCTGGACTGTCACACCGCAGCCCATGCAGCAATGCACATTCCGGGGCCACTGAGAACGGACTCCTCAGCCAGTGAGGCAATGCATGTTCCGGGGCCGCTGAGAACGGATTCCTCAGCCAGTGAGGCAATGCACATTCCGGGGCCACGGAGAACAGACTCCTCAGCCAGTGAGGCAATGCACATTCCGGGGCCGCCGAGAATGGACTCCTCAGCCAGTGAGGCAATGCACATTCCGGGGCCGCTGAGAACGGACTCCTCAGCCAGTGAGGCAATGCACATTCCGGGGCCGCCGAGAACGGACTCCTCAGCCAGTGAGGCAATGCACATTCCGGGGCCGCCGAGAACGGACTCCTCAGCCAGTGAGGCAATGCATGTTCCGGGCCGCCGAGAACGGACTCCTCAGCTAGTGAGGCAATGCATGTTCCGGGGCCGCGGAGAACGGACTCCTCAGCCAGTGAGGCAATGCACATTCCGGGGCCGCCGAGAACGGACTCCTCAGCCAGTGAGGCAATGCACATTCCGGGGCCGCCGAGAACGGACTCCTCAGCCAGTGAGGCAATGCACATTCCGGGGCCGCCGAGAACGGACTCCTCAGCCAGTGAGGCAATGCACATTCCGGGCCGCTGAGAACGGACTCCTCAGCCAGTGAGGCAATGCATGTTCCGGGCCGCCGAGAACGGACTCCTCAGCCAGTGAGGCAATGCACATTCCGGGCCGCCGAGAATGGACTCCTCAGCCAGTGAGGCAATGCATGTTCCGGGCCGCTGAGAACGGACTCCTCAGTCAGTGAGGCAATGCATGTTCCGGGCCGCTGAGAACGGACTCCTCAGCCAGTGAGGCAATGCACATTCCGGGGCTGCTGAGAACGGACGCCTCAGCCAGTGAGGCAATGCATGTTCCGGGCCGCCGAGAACGGACTCCTCAGCCAGTGAGGCAATGCATGTTCCGGGCCGCCGAGAACAGACTCCTCAGCCAGTGAGGCAATGCACGTTCCGGGGCCACTGAGAACGGACTCCTCAGTCAGTGAGGCAATGCACGGTCTGGGGCCGCCGAGAACGGACTCCTCAGCCAGTGAGGCAATGCATGTTCCGGGGCCGCCGAGAACGGACTCCTCAGCCAGTGAGGCAATGCATGTTCCGGGGCCGCTGAGAACGGACTCCTCAGCCAGTGAGGCAATGCATGTTCCGGGGCCGCTGAGAACGGACTCCTCAGCCAGTGAGGCATTGCATGTTCCGGGCCGCTGAGAACGGACTCCTCAGCCAGTGAGGCAATGCATGTTCCGGGCCGCCGAGAATGGTGCATTCTAAGTGGCTTCGGTGCCTGGGGTTGCTTTGGGAATTCTGTCTCTTTGTGTTCAGCTGAGTGATTGCTGGCTGTTAGCCGCTTCATTTGCTACCTCGTGTCAAGATACCAATTGTCTGTTGTTGTTTGGTTTTGTCGTCTCGTGTCCAGCTGAGGATTGCTCGCCATTTGCCACTCTTCCGAGATAAGATACGAATTGTTTGTTGTTGTTGGGTTTTGTCGTCTCGTGTCCATCTGAGTTTTGCAGGCCGTTTGGCGCTGTTCCGAGCCAAGATATGAATTGACTGTCGTTGTTCGGTTTTGTCGTCCCGTGTCCAAGTCTGAGTCCAGGCTCCGAGTCCAAGTCCAAGTCCGAGTCCAGGCTCTGCATCCGAGTCCAAGTCCGAGTCCGGGTTCCGCGTCCAAGTCCAAGTCTGAGTCCAGGCTCTGCATCATGAGTCCAAATCCGAGTCCAAGTCCAGGTTCCGCGTCCAAGTCCAAGTCTAGTTTCCGTGTCCGAGTCCAGGCTCTGTAGCCAAGTCCAAGTCCAGGTTCCTCTGGTTTGTTGTCCAATGTTTACTTCCATGTAAGCATCTAATCCTTGCTCTCCAGCATTCCTGGCAACTATTAATAAGATACACTTCTGTTAACGTTACCTCCGTGTCTGTGTCCTGCATTTGGGTCCACTCCTCTACGTCCCTTTGTAACATATTTTCTGTCATTTCAAAAGTACTGATACAATTAGATGAAGCAGTCAGTGAGTTTTGGGCTGTACAGTACAGCAACAGGCCCTTCAGCCCACCATGTCCATGTTGACCACTTTGCTCATCTATACTGATCCCATTTGTCTGCCTTAACTCCATATCCTTCAATGTCTTGCTTATTTAAGTGACTGCATTTAAACATGGTGTTTGCATCTGATTCCATTGCCTCTTCAAACAAAACGTTCCAAGTATCAGCCACTCTCTTTACAAAAACCTTTTCTTCAGCACCCACTTTAAAATTCTTACTTCTCACATTAAAGCTATGCTCTCTTGTTTTGCTACTCCTAACAAGGGAAAGATATTTCAACTATCTATGTCACCGGGATTCTACCACCAAACAGATGTTTACCTCCCCCTACCCCCCAGCCCTCTCCATAAGGAATGTTTTCTCTGGGATTCCCTCGTCCATCCATCCCTCTCCACTGGCAGAAGAAGTGGTAACCTGCCCATTCATCTTCTCCCTCATCACCATTTAGGGTCTCAAACA
The DNA here is from genome assembly GCF_963921235.1 of Mobula hypostoma. Classification (NCBI taxonomy): domain Eukaryota; kingdom Metazoa; phylum Chordata; class Chondrichthyes; order Myliobatiformes; family Myliobatidae; genus Mobula; species Mobula hypostoma. The sequence goes on along the minus strand of NC_086121.1, from coordinate 43,046,128 downwards.
GTCCTTCCAGGTGAAACAACACTTCACCTGCGAGTCTGTCGGGGTCATCGACTGTATTTGATCCTTCTGGTTTGGCCTCCTCTACATTGACACAACCTGATGTAGATTGGAGGACTGCTTTGTTGAGCACCTTGGCTCCAAATCCCTCAAGCAGGATTTCCATTCCTACTCTGGCAGGTCAGCACATGGCCTCCTCTACTGCCATGATGAGGTTGGAGGAGCAACATCTTATATTCTGTCGGGGTAGCCTCCAACCTGATGGTATGGGCATTGATTTCTCAAAACAAGCCCAGGCTGTCCAATAACTGAAGTCTTCCAATCCAGGCAAAGTATTGCTTAATCTCCTCTGTGCTCTTTCCAGCATAACACATCCTTCCTGCAGTGTGGTGACCAGAACTGCACATAATACTCCAAATGCAACTTGAATAGTACTTTCAGATATACAGAGCAGCAGCTGCAGGATGAAGTAACAACAGATGCCAAGACTGCCTGAAACGTCTGTATCTGATTTTGCCCAGAACTTTATCCCAAGCCTGGAGATCATCCTTTCTTGTACAGAAGTTCAGCCAGCACCATCACAAAATCTGCCAATAAGACCATAAGGCCGTAAGATATAGGAGTAAAATTAGGCCATTTGATCCATCGAGTCTGCTTCGCTATTCCATCATGACTGATGCACTTCCCTCTCAGCCCCAATCTCCTGCTTGCCACCTGTAACCCTTCATGCCCTGACTGATGAAGAATCCATCAAACTCTGCCTTAATGATATTCAATGACTTGGCCTCCACTCTGTCTGTGGCAATGAATTCCACAGATCTACCACTCTCTGGCTAAGGAAAATCCTCCCGATCTCTGTTCTAAATGGGTTCTCTCTATTCTGAGGCTGAGGCTTCAGGTCCTCGACTACTCCATTATAGGTAACATCCTCTCCACATCCACTCTGTCAAGGCCTTTCAATATTTACTAGGTTTCAATGAGACGTGTCCTTATTCTTCTGAATTCCTGGGAATACAGACCCAGAGTCCTCGTATGGTAACCCTTTCATTTCTGGAAACATTCACGTGAATCTCCTCTGAATCCTTTCCAATGTCAGCACATCCTTTCTTAGATCAAGGAGCCGTTACTAAGTTCACGTATAACTACTGTAATAATTATGATAGCATGATCACAAATGTGACAACTTCAAAGCCTATCAATTTTAAGAGTAATTAGTAGGGGAAATGCACACAAGTTGCTGGAGAAACTCAGCAAGTCAGGTAGCGTCTATGGAGAATCATCAGGATGAGCGTCTCAGCTTGAAACGTTGGCTATTTATTTCCCTCCATAGATACTGTTCGAGTTGCAGAGTTTTTCCAGCATTTGTGCATGTTGCACATGACTTTCAGCATTTGCACAATCTCTTATGTTTCTGATTTTACAAAGTTTGTGTATTTTTTCCATACACGTGCACAACTTATTCCGATGTTAATATTACAGTTGCATGTAATCTGGAGAACAGTGAAGTCATTGAATTTTGTGTGCATTGACTTTATTTTCCACTGCATGCATGGTGGGATGTTACATTATACTTCATTTTTGTGTCTAGTTGGAGATCAATGGGAGCATTACTGGGGAATACACCCTTTGGGTGTTTGAGCACAGATTTTGGATATGCAGCTTCGCATACTTTAGTGAGGTTGAATATACATTTTTGGAGCATATGTCTGTATGGGCGAAAGTATGTCTGGATGTTTAGAGGATGTGTGCATTAGGGGGAGTATACATCAGTCTCTGGAATGTAGTACATGGTATTTTCCTCTGGATTTCTCCCTGCACTGCTTTCACGAGCCCAGAATGGAAGTGAGAGTGGTTTCTTCCACTATGAAATGCTTCACACTTGGACGCGACCTTCCCCTGACCTGCACATTTCTGCACATTTCACCTTACAAAAAGAGCTCAAAGTGATTTTTGATAGCTGAATCTCAAGAACACTAAGGCAGTCTAAGCTACTGAGGTGGAATGAGTCACTTGTAGCAATAAGCAAGATGGAGATATAAGATCATGCAACGAGAGCAGAATCAGACCATTTGGCCCATCGTGTCTGCTCCGCAATTCTATCATGGCTGATTTATTATCCTACTCAACCCCCATCCTCCTGCCTTCTCCCTCTAACCTTTAACCTTTGATGAGCTGACTAGTCAGGAACCTATCAACCTCCGCTTTAAATACACTCGATGACTTGGCCTCCCCAGTCATCCGTGGCAAAGAATTCCACAGACTAACCACCCTCTGGCTTGAGAAATTCCTTCTCATCTCTATTCTAAATGGACATACATCTATTCTGAGGCTGTATCCTCTGGTGCTAGACTCTCCCACTACAGGAATCATCCTCTCCACATCCACCCTATCTAGGCCTTTCAATATTCAATAGGTCCTCCCTCATTCTTCTAAACTCCAGTGAATACAGGCCCAGAGCCATCAAATGCTCCTCATACATTAACCTTTCATTCCCCAGATCATTCTCATGGACCTATAATGCCCACATATCTTTTCTTACATAAGGGGCCCAAAACTGCTCACAATACTGCAAGTGTGGTCTGACCAATGCCTGAAAAGCCTTAGCACTGCACCCTTGCTCTTATACTCTAGTCCTCTAAAAATGAGTGCTCAAATTTCACTCGCCTTCCTTACCATCAACTCAACCTGCAAGTTAACCTTTAGGGAATCCTGCACAAGAACTTCCAAGTTTCTATGCACCTCTAATTTTTGAATTTTCTCCCCGTTTAGAAAATAGTTTATGCCTTCAAAGGTTCAATTTAATGTCAGAGAAATGTATACAATATACATCCTGAAATGCTTTTTCTTCGCAAAATATCCATGAAAACAGAGGAGTGCCCCAAAGAATGAACGACAGTTAAATGTGAGAACCCCAAAGTCCCCCCCCCCGCTCCCCTCGCGTGTAAACAGCAGGAAGCAGCGAAGCCTTACCCCCACCGGCAAAAATAAAAAGTGCATCCGCTACCGGGCACAAGCGTGAGCTAAGCGATAGCAAAGACACAGACCTTGCAGGTACCTCAAAGACTATCGCAGCCCACAGGTTCTCTCTCTCCCTGGCAGGGGAGAGGGCTGTGTCCCCATTTTGACAGCGAGCGGAAAACACAACAACAACCTGCAGGTTTATGATGTTCGAAAGTATGTTTTGTCGCTTTTTATGAGCTCTGTGCCCGAAGATCGCAAAGATCCCAGGTCTTCGGACCCGCAGCAAAAGATTTTCTGGCCTCCCTGATGGCACACGAGTCTCCTGCCGTGACACCAACCCTCGATCCGCCCGTCTCCAGAGCCCTGAGATCTTAGGCTTCCGAACACTAGGACGCCTCTCAGGCCGACCCCTTGGTGTGCCAAACATCAGCCGGTCCTTAAACCCTGAGAACGGATCCCATCCCCACAAAGAACCGAAGTCAGCGTGTAACTCCAGGTTAGAGTCTTCAAAAGAACCCTGAAAGAGATTAAAGATGGAAATAAAGCTGTTTCTGAAGATGAAAGCAAAGGAGTCGCCGTCTAGCGCCTTTAACGTTGCCTCCGTCTTCCCTCCTTTATTCCTTCTTCCAAAGTGCATGACAATACACTTCCCTAAACTATTTTTCACCTGCCATTTCTTTGCCTATTCTCTCAATGTGCAAGTCCTTCTTCCGCTCCCTACTTCATCAACACAATCTGCCCCTCCACCTGTTTTTATATCGTCTGCGAACTTGACGATGAAGCCAAAAATTCTGTCATTTAAATCACAGATATATAATGTGAAAAAAAGCAGGTCCTAATGCTGAGCCCTGTAGAACACCACTTGTCTCCAGCAGGCAACCAGAATAGGCCCCCTTTATCCCAACTCTTTGCCTCCTGCCACTCAGACGGTTTTCTGTCCATGATAATATCTTTCCTGTAATACCATGGGCTCTTACCTTGTTAAGTAGCCACTTGTGCAGCATCTCATCAAAGGCCTACTGAAAATCCAAGTAAACAATATTCACTGACTCTCCTTTGTGTATCTTGCTTGTTACTTCCTCAAAAAATTTCTATAGATTTGTCAGGCAAGATTTCCCCTGAAAGAAACTGTGCCGACTTTGGCCTATTTTATCATGTGCCTCCAACTAACCTGCAACCACATCCTTAACAATCGACTCCAGCACCTTCCCAAGTGCTGAAATCAGGCTAACTGAACTATAATGTCCTTTCTTCTGCCTCTCTCCCTTCTTGAAGAGCAGAGTGACATTTGCAATTTTACAGTTCTCCAGAACCATTCCAGAACATAGGGATTCTTATCGGATTACAACTCTGCAAAGTCTCTCCCGGGGATGCCGACGCTGAAGAAGTTTAAATCTTGCCTTTGAGGGGAGCTCAGTTAAACCCTCTCTCACTGCCCCCCACCCCCCGACTCTTTGATCATGTGCTTACCCAGACCTGCCACTACAACCCTGCCTCCTTTCTGGGAACGTGTCCTCACCGCCAGCTTGCACCACAGTTTCCAGATTTGTTTTCAAGCCTCTCAGTTTGGACCCTCTGACGACCCCAGGTACTCACATTCAATTGACTGTCCCACCACGTCCTATGCATCACATTTTCCACCATGAGGAGGTACTTGGTGTCCCTATCCCAGTCACTTCCACAACTCCGAGATTCTCTCTCCGCCACCTATAATGGACCTGTACACTACTTAATCCTCCACCAGATTCACGCTTTCGAACGCCGGTTCTTTGACTTTCTCCTGTCCTGCAAGGATTGGAATGCCAGCAGGCCCGGACGTCTCCAGACTGCGATCCCTGCTGCCAACCTCAACGGCTCTAACAATCAAAACCCGGACTCCAGCTCCATCAGTGCAGGTTCCAACAGCCTCGGACACTTCTAAAGTGCAACCTCCAACTCCGACTCCCGCCTTGACCTCCAGGCTGGGCCTTCATGAGCTGCCGCTGGATCCCCCGTCTCTCCTTCCCCCACCACCACTCCGCAATTCCGTCTCCCTCCGGTCCCACCGCCAGCTCTTGGGCCCTTGGAAACCCCATCTTCCTCTCACCCCACCATCCCTGAATACCCCAAACCCTCCTTCCCCTCAGACACGACCAACCTCTTTCCCCCTCTGATGCCGGGTTTTCACCATCCCCTCCAACCTTCCTGTCTCTGAAGCAGAACGCTCTTTCCTCATTAAGGGCCTCACCTTTGTCCCTCTGCGCCTGCAACGACGTTGAGCTCATCTCCTGCTGCCTCCGTATCTGAGCCTATTTCTTTGGCAAGGGCTCCCCCCGGCGCCGATGACCCCCCTCTCCCATTTTCAACCCTCCTCCTCTTCCTGGTGGCCCCACCCTGGTCTTCTGCCTGTTCTGGACCTTTTCATTGCCAACTGCTGACGGGACATTAACCATCTGGACTTCCACACCCCTCTCTCCTAATCCAATGTCACTCTTTCCAAACGCTCGGCTCTCCACTCCCTCCGCACCAATCCTAAACTCACCATCAAAAACCCACAGATAAGGGAGGTGCTGTGGTGTCTGGCGTACTGGCTTCCATCTTGCTGAGGCCCATCGACAACTCTCAGAAGTCTCCTCTTACTTACGGAGCATCAGGCCATCACTGACCTTATTGGCTCTGGGGACCTCCCATCCTCTAACACCAACCCCATAGTTCCAGCACCCCAAACCTGTTTCTACCTCCTACTCAAGATCCACAAACCCGCTTATCCAGGTAGACCCATTGTTTCAGCTTGTTCCTGCCTCACTGAACTAATTTCTGTGAACTTTGACTCTGTTTTATTCCCCTTAGATCAGTCCCTTCTTACTTACATCCGTAACCCATCACACGCTCTTGGATCTTTTCAATAATTTTAGATTCCCTGGCCCCCATCATCTTATTTTTACCATGGATGTCCAGCCCCTATACACCTCCATCTCCCACCAGGAAGGTCTCATGGCTCTCGATTTTTTTCTGGACACCAGACCCAATCAGTTCCTCCCTTCTGCCTAATGGAACTTGTCCTCGGTCTCAATAATTTCTGCTTTGGCTCCTCCCACTTCCTTCAAACAAAAGGGGTGGCCATGAGCACTCACTTGGGTCCCAGCTATGCTTGTCTGTTTGTTGGTTACGTGGAACAGTATGACCGTCCCACATTTTTCCCATGTTACATCAACGACTGCATTGGTGCTGCATCCTGCACCCATATTGAACTCATGAACTTCATCTACTTTGCCTCCAACTTCCACCCTGCCCTCAAATTTACCTGGTCCATTTCTGACACCTCCATCCCCTTTCTCAATCTCATTGTCTCTATCTCTGGAGACAGCTTATCCACGATATCTATTATAAACCCATGGGCTCTCACAACTATCTGGACTATACCTGTTCCCACCCTATTACTTGTAGAAACGCCATCCCCTTCTTCCATTTCCTGCATCTCCACCGCATCTGTTCTCAGGATGAGGTTTCTCATTCCGGAACAAAGGAGATGTCCTTTTCAAAGAAAGAGGTTTCCCTTCCTCTATCATCCACACTGCCCTCAACTGCATCTCTTCCATTTCATATTCATCTGCTCTTACGCCCTCCTCCCATCATCCTACCAGGGATAAGGTTCTTCTTGTCCTCACTGGCCACCCCACCAGCCTCCGCATCCAACACATAATTCTCAGAAAATTCGGTTACCTCTGACGGGATCCCACCACCAAGCACATCCTCCCCCCCCCCCACTTTCTGCTTCCTGCAGGAATTGTGGGATCTCCCAGTGGCCATCCATTTTAATTCCACTGCAAATTCCCATTCTGATAGGTCAATCCATGGCCTCCTCCACTGTTGTGATGAGGCCACACTTCGGTTAGAGGAACAAGACCTTATATTCCATTTGATTTGGCTCCAACCTGATGGCAAGAACATTGATTTCTCAAACATCTGGTAATGGCCACCACACTCCCTCTTTCACCATTTCCCATCCCCTTTGCCCTCTCTCACCTTATCTCTTGTAAGGATAGGTGGCAGGGGGGAGATCAGTGAGAAAGGACGAATAGACAAGGGAGTTGTGCAGGGAGCAATTCCTGCAGGAAGCGAAAGTGGGGGGGAGACCTTGCCAAAGAAATAGGCTCAGGCCATCGCCTAGCTCTGGTGCTCCTCTCCCTTTTTCTTTCTTCCATGGTCTTCTAGTTCATCCCTCCCCTTTCACCTATCACCTTGTGTTTTTCTCTCTCCTCCCCCCACCTTTTAAATCTACTCCTCAGCTTTTTTTTCTCCAGTCCTGCCAAAACGTTTCAGCCCAAAGTGTCGACTGTACTCTTTTCCATAGATGCTGCCTGGCCTACTGAGATTCTCCAACATTTTGTGTGTGTTGCTTGGATTTCCAGCATCAGCAGATTTTCTTGTTTGTGTTTCTTGAAAGATCATTACTAATGCCTCCACAATCTCTTCAGCTACCTCTTTCAGAATGGTCCATTTGGTCCAGGTGACTTATCTACCTTCAGACCTTTCAGCTTCCCAATCACCTTTGCTGTTACCTTTGCCTTAGTAATAGCAACTGCATGCACTTCTGCCACCAGACACTTGGTTTTCTGGCATACTGCTAACGTCATCCACAGTAAAGACTGATGCAAAATACTACTAAGATCATCTGGCATTTCTTTTTCCCCTTTTACTACCTCTTAAGCGTCTTTTTCCAGTGGTCTGATATCCACTTTCTTTATATATCTGATTTAGAAACATGGAAACATAGAAAACCTACAGCACTATACAGGCCCTTCGACCCACAAAGCTGTGCTGAACATGTCCTTACCTTAGAAATGACCTAAGGTTACCCATAACCCTCTATTATTCTGAGCTCCATGTACCTATCCAGGAGTCTCTTATAAGACCCTATCGTTCCTGCCTCCACCACCATTGCCGGCAGCCCATTCCACGCACTCACCACTCTCTGCATAAAAAACGTACCCCTGACATCTCCTCTGTACCTACTTCCAAGCACCTTAAAACTGTGCTGTCTTGTGCTATCCATCTCAGACCTGGGAAAAGCCTCTGACCATCCACATGATGAATGCCTCTCATCATCTTGTACACCTATATCAGGTCACCTCTCATCCTCCATCGCTCCTAGAAACCTGAAGCTTTGAATGCCCACTATGGTGATACCATCTGCAAACTTGTAGATGGTGCTTGAGCAGAATCTGGGCATACAGTTGTCACTGTACTGGTAGTAGACTAAGGGGATGAAGCTGCAGCCCTTTGGGTACTAGTGCTGAGGATAATGATGGTGGAGATGTTGTTACCTATCCTTACTAGTTATGGTCTGCTGCTCAGAGAGTCAAGGATGCAGTTGCAAATGAAGTGTAGAGTGCCAGGAGATTCTGAGACTTTAGAGATGTGTATTGTTGAAATTCTAATATTGAAGGCAGAAATGTGGTCAGCAAACAATAGTCTAATGTACAAGCAAGAGAAAATCTTCAGCTGCTGGAAATCCAAGCAACACACACAAAATGCTGGGGGAACTCCGCAGGCTAGGCAGCGTCAATGGAAGAAAGTAGTCAATGTTTTGAGCTGAAACCCTTTAGCTGAACTGACATGTCTAATGTCTAATAGTCTAATGTAGTTATCCTTACAGACTTTACAGATATTTCCAATAGCTGAAGGGGCAATTACACATACCTTTCAGTGGGTGTTTCGTTATTGGCTCCTACACTCTGCACTCTGTGTATGTTTGTGTGTGTGCATGTGTCCATGTATGTCTGGCTTACAATATTACTGTTGTAAATCTGTGGTCAGTACTATCGGTGAGGTCTGACCTCTGTGGTCTGGTGAGAGCAGGTGCAGGATGAGAGGTTCCCAGCAACACCCAGCTCACACCAGCCAAGCTGGGTTGGAGTGTAGGAGGCAGTGGTCAGCCCATGGGTATTCCAGCTAGGGCAGCACCTAGCCTGGTTTGTGGCCCGCCTGCATTATATCACCCACCAATTTTTTTTTAATTTAAATTTCAGATGGTTCCAAGACACACCTTCTGGCAAAGAAACAGGGGGGACCACCTATAAGTCCATAAATAACATGGTAGGACCATAGAAAGTGGGAAGGTGCAACCAAAAAGTAGAATTGACTAGAGGAGATCAAAGCAGAGAGTTCGATTACAACTGTCAGATCTGGTAGAGTGGTGGATAAGGTGCCAAGGGAACATTTCCCAATCCTTTACAGTCTAATCAATATGTGTCAGCTGAGATACCTCAAATTGTCCTTGTAAACATCTTGGGATTTCTTACTACATAAAGTTGCAATGTAATTGTCGTAAATCTATATTGTTAACTTTAATAAGACATTTTACACAAGAGGGTGGAAAGAGATGGCAAACTTTCAAGTGTCTTATTGTTCAGACCCAAAACTCACACAAGCCCCTCCAGATGTACTGTTGAAAGAATCCATTCCTTCTTTTGCATGTGATGAACTCATGACCCCTTCACTTTGTGAATGATGATGAGACAAAGACGTGCAATGTTTAGAGAAGCACATGTAACTTGTATGGTGTAATGTTTGAAACATTTGCCAACAAAGCATAAGTAATGCCCAGAACTTGTCTCGTTGCTACCTGATGGGTCCTGCTTTGTGATTAACATTTAACTTGTTAACCGAGAGTGAGTGTGGCACAGTGGCACAGCCAGAGGAGCTGATCCCTCACAGTTCTAGCGACACAGACTCAATTCTGAGTTGGGTGCAGTTTATTTGGAGTTTGCCCATTCTTACTATGACCACATGGATTTCCTCCAAGTGCTCCAGTTTCCTCCCACATCTGAAGATCCGCAGGGATGGTACATTAATTATCCTCCTGGTAGATAAATTTCTCCAGGTCATAAAATCTTGGGGAAGTTGATCAGAATCAGAATCAGGTTTAATATCATCAGCATATGTTGCAAAATTTGTTAACTTTGTGGCAGCAGGACAATGCAATACATGATAATTATAAAAATACTGAATTACAGTAATTACAGTAACGTATATCAAATAGTTAAATTAAAATAAGTAATGCAATAAACAGAAATAAATAAAAAAGTGGTGAGGTAGTGTTCATGGGTTCAATGTCCATTTAGAAATCAGATGGTAGAGGGGAAGGAGCTGTTCCAGGATCACTGAGTGTGTGGTTTCAGGCTTCTGTACCTCATTCCTCATGGTAACAATGAGAAGAGGGCATGCCTTGGGTAGTGGGGGGGTGGTCATTAATGCCGGATGCTACCTTCCTGAGGCACCAGTCTGTTAAGATATCTTGGATACTGCGGAGGCTAGTACCCATGATGGAACTGACTAAGTTTACAACTTTCTACAACTTGCTGTGATCTTGTGCAGCCCCAACCCATTCTACCCATTCTGAAGTTCATAATCAGCTCTTTGGTCTAACAAACATTGAGTGCAAGCTTGCTGCTACAACACCACTCAGCCAGCTGGTATATCTTACTCCTGTACACCCTCTCTTCACCAACTGAGATTCTGCCAACAATGGTTGTATCATTGGCAAATTTATAGATGGCATTTGAACTGTGCCTAACCGCACAGTCATGGGCGAAAAAGAGATCAAGGCAGTGGGCGAAGCACACATCTCCATGGTGCACCAGTGTTGATTGTCAGTGAGGTGGAGATGTTATCTCCAATCCACACAGACAGGGGCCTCTGTTTAGGAAGTCAAAGATCCAGTTGCAGAGGGAGGTACAGAGGCCCAGGTTCTGTAACTTTTCAATCAGGACTGTAGGAATGATGGTATTGAACACGGAGTTATAGTTAATAAACAGCATCCTGAAATAGGTATTTATATTGTCCAGGTGATCCAAGGCCACGTGGAGAGCCATTGAGATCATGTTTGCCATGGATCTATTGTAGCGATATAAGCTGCAGAGGGTCCAGGTCCTTACAAAGGCAGGAGTTGATTTTATCCAAAACCAACCTTTCAAAGCACTTCATCACCGTAGATGTGAGTGCTGCTAGATGCTCGTCCTCAAGGCAGCTTACACTGCTCTTCTTGATGAGAATGAAGGCAGAATAAATTGGGATTAGTATAAAAGTATACTTGAAGCTCAAATTCACATAGATTACATACTGGGACTGCACTTAACACATAAAGCCTGAACGCAGCTTCTAAACTTCTTTTATAAAGTTTGCCTTATGTAAAGAAAAGCCACTTGTTCTGGATGTAATTTAAATATTGAGTGCCTCCTTATTCCCCAAAAGCAATGAGCTAGTGAGCCTTGAAGGGTGACTGCCTGCTGGGTTGTTTTGGTGTGTTTTGATGAGATTCTGCTCAACTGCAGAAAGCTGAGAGGTAGCAGGGAGATGTTTTTTATGATGTGATGAGATGCAGAACTCCACAAGTGAATCATGACCTTCATGATTCATGCCCAAATACACATGCACACTCTTTGGGAGTTTAAGTACAGGAGACCCACTGCTCAGTATTCTAAACACAGCTTTAGCACAAAGGAATTCAATGGAGCCAAATGACAAAGCACTGCTTTATATAAAGGATTTATTATGAATTGAGAAACACAGTACACCCTACACTGCTGTCAACAGTATGAATCACAATTAAAAGAGGTTTAATATCGCTAGCATATGTTGTGAAATTTGTTGTTTTGCAGCAGCAGTATTTTGGGGATGGGCAAGTCCTGGGCTGGATGCCTTGCTCATTTAAGGAAAGTGAAGCGTCTTCCATAGCCTCTCCTGTCCAGGTGTAGTGATTGCCACAGGACCACTATTTGGATTTCCATGCAGGAGGTCACTCGCATATGGTCCCTCCTACACTACTGTGCCCATAGCAGTGCCTTCACGTGGTGTCCCTGTTCTTGCTGAGTTTGCTATGTCATGGAGTGACCGAGTGTCCACCGGGTGGACAAGCTGGGCTCATAAGCCTTGTTCGGCTGGTGGCATAGGAGAAAGACAGCTCCGATTCCAAACCCAGATAGGTGGGGCTCGTTAGCCTTGCCAGGCAGTCTGTCCAGGAGAAGGAAAAGTCTGATACTCAACCTACAGCCTAGCAGTCACCGCAGTCATCACAGCTTGCTATGCCATTGTGAAACATCTCCTGGCCTAAAGAGTAGAGTCGGTCAGCGTGCAACGATCCTCACTATAAGCCTATGCAACGCAGGTACAATGCTGGAGTTTTCCCTCCTGATCTTTCAAGTTAAGAACCAGCCATCATCATCAACAACTTTGCAATATATAATAAAAATCACTTTAAATTACAATAAGAAATATATATTAAAAAATAAAGAAATAATGCAAAAACAGAGCAAAAAAAATTGTGAATTTGCAACTTTCTTCAACTTTTTTCTCAGCCAGTTGAATTTGCAAATTTCTGCAGGGTCCTGTGAAGGATCCCTTCCATACCAGATGGTGATGCAACCAGTTAGAATGCTTTCTACAGTACGTCAGCAGAAATTTGTGAGAATCTTTGGTGACATACCAAGTCTCCTTAAACTCTTCATGAAATCTGTTGCTCTGTCATGTCTTTTTTGTAATTGCATTAATAAGCTGGGCCCAGGATAGATCTTCAGAAAGATGTGTGGAACAAGCTTCCAGCAGAAGTGGTTGAGGCAGGTTTGATGTAGTCATTTAAAGTTAAATTGGACAGGAAAGGAATGGAGGGTTATGGGCTGAGTGCAGGTCGGTGGGACTAGGTGAGAGTAAGAGCTTGGCATGGACTAGAAAGGCCAAGATGGCCTGTTTCTGTGCTGTAATTGTTATATGGTTATATGGTTAAAAGCTGAAACCTGGGAACTTGAAACTGCTCACACTTTCCATTGCTGATCCCTCGATGAGAATTGGTGTGTGTCCCCTCGACTTCTCCTTCCTGAAGTCCACAATCAATTCCTTGGTCTTACTGACGTTAAGTGCAAGGTTGTGGTTTTGACACCACTCAATTAACTGATCTAACTTACTCCTGTACGGCTCCTTGTCACCATCTGAAATTCTGCCATCAATAGTTGTATCATCAGCAAATTTACGGATGACGTTTGAGCTGTGCCTAGCTACTCAATCATGGGTGTAGAGTAGAGCAGAGCAGTGGGCTAAACCTGCAACCCTGAGGTGTGTCAGTGTTTATTGCCAGTGAGGAGGAGATGTTATTTCTGATCTGCACTAACTGTAATCTCCCAGTGAAGAAATTAATGATCTATTTGCAAGAAAGACTCAGTAACTTCTGCCTCAAATGTGGGCAGTGTGAAGTCCTAATTAGGGAGACCCAACACATGTCGTGTTTTAGTAATTTCATTGAACTTTTGGACAAGGTGATGAGGGTGATTGATGAAGGTAGAGCTGTGGATGTTGTCTACGTGGATTTTAGTAAGGCATGTGACAAAGTCCATCATGGGAGGCTCATCTAGAAGATTAAGATGCTTGGGATCCATGGTGAACTGGCCATTTGCATTCAGTCATTGCCTGGCCATAAAAGACAGAGGGCAGTGGTCGAAGGATTGTTGGATCTTGTCATGAAAAAGTTCACCAAGCCTTTGAGTTTGGTGAACAGTTCTGTAGTTTGTTGCTAAAATGGATTTCACCTTTGAATCATTTCTCTTAATGCCCTTCACTGAAAGAGTTCTCTTCCCAGCATGCATAAAACTAAACCACATGTCAACTGTCCAATTATTCACATTCCAAATTTCAATTATCTTCAAAGTTCAAAGTGTAAAGTACAATGTAAAATTTATTATTGTAGTACATACATGTCACTATATACAACCTTGAGATTCTTTTTCCTGCGGGCATACTTAGCAAATCTGTAGAAAAATAACTGCAAACAGGATCAATGAACAACAATTGTGCAAAAGCAAATATAAATAAATAGCAATAAATAATGAGAGCATGAAATAACAAGATAAAGAGTCCTTAAAGTGAGACCATCAGTTGTGAGAACATCAGAAATAGAATGAATGTAGTTATCCTCTTTTGTACACAAGTCTGGTGGTTGATGGGTAGTAACTGTTCTTGAACCTGGTGGTATAAGTTCTGAGGTACTTGTACCTTCTACTTGATGGCTGCACTGAGAAAACAGCACGGCCTGGGTGGTGAGGATCTTTGAAGATGGGTGCTGCTTTTCTATAGCAATGTTTCATGTAGATGTGCTCAATGGTTGGAAGGGCTTTACCTGTGATGTACTGGGTCAAATCCGGTACCTTTTGTAGGATTTTTTGCTCAAAGGAATTGGTGTTCACATACCTGGACATAATGCAGCCCGCAAAAACACTTTCCACTACATATCTATAGAAATATGCCAAGGTTTCTGATGACATGCTGAGTCTTCGTAGACTCCCAGTGAAGTAGAGGTGCTGTCGTACTTTCTTTGGAATGATATTTATATGATGGGTCGAGGACAGGTCTTCTGAGATAGTGACACCCAGGAATTTAAAATTACTGACCCTCACCACCTCTGATCCTTTGATGATTCCTGGCTCATGGACCTCTCCTTTTCCTCTCCTGAAGACTACAATTGGTTCCTTGATCTTAATGACATTGAGTGAGTGGTTGCTGTTATTAGATCACTCAGCCAGATTTTCACCCTCCCTCCTGTATGCTGATTCGTCACCCCATTTGATACAGCCTATGACAGTGGTGTCATCTGCAAACTTGTAGAAAGCAAGTAGAGCAGGAGGCTAAGTACACATCCTGTGCAGATTGAGATTGTGGAGGAGATGCTTTTGACTGACTGGTGTCTGTAAGTGAGAAAATACAGGATTCAGTTGTACAAGGAAGTCTTGGAGTTCATTGATTAGATTTGAGGGGATGATGGTATTAAATGCTGAGCTAAATACATCTTTGCTGTCCAGTTGTTCCAGGATTGAATGCTTTCCTTGGATTCACTCTCTTGAAGGAAGCCCACATGAAATCTTCAGATACTGAGACCAAAGAATCATCGGGAGACATGGGGGTGCGCGATGGCTCCTCCTTGTTCTGGTGGTCAAAGCAAGCACAGAAGATATTGGGTTAGCTGGAAGGGAAACTCTGCTGTCCCCTATGTCGCAAGATTTAATTTTATAGGAGGTTATTGCATTCAAGCTCTGACACAGCTGCTCAGCATTCCTTGTTGATTCCAGTCTTGTCCACAATCTCTACTTTGTCCATGAGATAGCATTCCAGAGATCATACCTGCACTTCTTGTAGCATTCTTGATCTCCAGACTTGAATACCTCTGATCTGCTCTCAGCAATTTCTGGATTTCATGGTTCATCCAGGGCTTCTGACTGGGGTAAACTCTGAATGATTTTGCAGGAGCACACTTATCTGCAGCTATTTTAATGAACTCTGTTACAACCCTGGTATCGTTATTCAGGTCCACAGATGAGTTCTTGAACATGGCTCAGTCCACTGCCTCAAGGCAATCCTGTGACCGTTCCTCAGTTTCTTGCGGCCACCTCTTAGTTGTCTTGATCTCTGGAACTTTGCTCTTTGGCTCTGTCTGTATGCAGGAAGTAGGAGTACAGCCAAATGATCCGACTTGCCAAAATATGGTCTCAGAAAGGAATGATAGGGATTTCTTATTGTAGTGCAGCACTGGTCTAGTGTATTGGGACCTCTGGTGCAACATGTTACGTGCTGGTGATAATCGCGTAGGGTTTTCTTCAAACAGATCTGGTTAAAGTTGCCAACTATAATTTGAAATGTGTTGGGATGGACTATTTCTTGCCTGCAGATGACATCGTTTAAATTCCTGAGTACTTGCTCATAACTTGCTGCCGGGGGTATATAAAGTGTGGTCAGGATCACAGCTGAGAACTTCTGTGGTATATAGAATGGTCTACATTTAATTGTTAGGTGTTCTAGGTCAGGGGAACAAGAGATCAATGTAACCCCAACGTACGTACACCGATGAGAGTTGATGAAAAAGCACATGTTGCCACATTTTTCCTTACCAAAGTTCACAGTTTGATCCATTCTGAAAATTGTAAAAGCTTCTAATCGGATACCTGTGTCCAACGTGTTCACTGTTAACCAAGTTTCAATGCAACAATCAATTGAGATCTGCCTCATCTGCCGTTGATACAGCAGCCTTGCCCTAAGGTCGTCAGTTTGATTTTCCAGCGACTGCACATTCACCAACAAGCTGCTGGGTAGAGGAGACCTCATCCCTCTGTGCTTCAGCCTGGCTTGAATTCCACCTCTCCTGCTGTGTTTCTGCCCATGACCCATTGACCTTTAAAGGCATCGTGCTTAGCTGCTCTGCTGGAGCTCTTGTCTTCTGCTCCACATTCGAAATGATCATCAGATCAGAAGATCATTGATATAATTTTGTAGTCTATTGTTAAGAGGAAATTTACGTGCTGAGGATTGCAGTGAATGTAATTCAAAAGGAGTATATTTAAGAGGAAAACTGGTACAAGTTTCCACAGCCCACAGAGAATTGCTGATGTACACTAGTGCCTTCTACTATATGTGAGTGAATGCTTCCTAAGCAGACTTTCCCTGAATTTATTGTTATGTCTTCAAGACATCAAGCCATATGTGGAGAAAGTGGAAGTTAGATATTGAGGTATCATACATTGCACTGAATGTGATGTAGGTTCAAGTCTAAATAGTCTATTTGTGTTCCATATTACTATATTTCTTAGTCAGGATTTTCTGTCTCTCAGATCAGGATCAAGCAGAAAATTACCTCAGAAAGCCTGGCCCTTGAAGTCAATTGAATCCTTTTCTCCATTTTGAATCCTCAGTTTGATACCCCTTCAATCTTCTGTACTCCTGTACACTTACCTATCAATAACCTATCAATCTCTGCCTTAAATACAATCACATGGCCTCCACTACACTCTGTGGCAGCAATTTCCACAGAGTTACCATCTCCATGGCTGAAGAAATACATCTCTTCTCAGTTTTAAATGGTTGTCCTGTGAGCTGGTAGATTCTGGCGAATCAGCACAGTGCTTCCTTACCACGGGAGTTCTCTGGGGTCATTCTGGTAGCAGTTTACATTCTGCCTCAGGCCAATATCAAGCAGGCTTTAGATGATCTGAGCAATGGGATCAACATGCGTGAAACAGCGCACCCTAATATCTTCACCGTAGTTTTGGGAGATTTTAACAAGGCCCGTCTAAAAAAAATCACTAAGCAATTACCATCAACAGATCACTTGCAATACCAGAGGAAACAACACACTGGATCATTGCTACACCACCATCAAGTATGCCTACTGTGCTATTTCACACCCTCATTTCCGGAAGTCTGATCACCTAGCTGTACTTCTACTCCCTGAGTATAGGCAGAGACTGAAGACTGCAACACCAGCAGTGAGGACCAAGAAGGTTTGGACAAGGGAAGCACAGGAGCGCCTATAGGACTGCTTTGAATTGGAGGTCTGGACTGTATTCAGGGATTCATCTTTGGATCTGACTGAGTATGCTGAAGTCGTTACCAACTTCTTTAAAACCTGTGTGGATGAGTGTGTGCCTACAAAGACTTACTGTACATTCCCAAAGCATGGATGAATCAGGAGGTACGTCATCTGCTGAAGGCTAGATCTGTGGCATTCAAGTCTGATAACCGGGGCCTGTATCAGAAAACCAGGTATGATTTGCAGAGGGCTACTTCAAGGGCGAAGGGACAATTTTGAATGAGTTTGGAGGCGATATCAGATGCACGGCAACTCTTGCAGGGCTTGCAAGATATTACTTCCTTCTAAGTGAAACCCAATAGTATGAATGGCAGCGATGGTTCATTACCAGATGAACTCAATGCCTTCTATGCCCCCTTTGAAAGGGAGAACACAACTACTGCTGCACTTGATGACCCTGTGATCTCCACCTGAGAGGCTGATGTTAGACTGTCTTTAAACCTCGCAAGGCAGTAGGTCCCGATGGAGTACCTGGTAAGGCTCTGAAAACCTGTGCCAACCAACTGGTGGGAGTATTCCAGGACATTTTCAGTCTCTCACTGCTATGGGCAGAAGTTCCAACTTGTTTCTGTTACGATTTCGTAACATACCAGCAGCAAGAAATGACAAATTGAGTCAGGATTTAATATTAAAACCATTATATTTATTTATATCTATTCAAAAATATAGAAAATTAAGTAAACTACTTTCTTAAACAGAAGTTAACAGTGTTATGCGACTATAGCTCCCTTACAGTCAAATTTAGAACCCGTTCTTAACAAATCTTACTCAAACACGGTCTTAAAGTGGCAGTTCAGAGAGTCCCAGTAATTCACAAAATAGGTGAGAGGAGAGACTTGTGGATTCACAGCGCAGCGACGAGGTGATCACGACAAATTCCAAAGATTCCACGGCTAGCAAACGAAGAAACGATCACTGAAGATCCCATCCAAGGAAAACTGTTCCAATGTCCACGAAGAGCGATTTCACAAAGAGACTGTCACGAAATCCACACCCATGGATCATATGAAGGACAGACGTGTTTCCAGAATGCACAGTGTGCCGCTGATTAACCCAATCCTTTGGGTATGGGTAAGCATCAGACTTTACCCTTCTCGACCGTGAGCTGCTTCCGGATAGCTTGAAGTCTGCAATCTTCACTCTCTCTCTCTTTCCTTCGACTCCTTCTCAACACTAGGCCCACATTTCTTTTATACCGTCGGCATAGATCATAAGGTAATGCTCACAGAGACGAAACTGTGTACTCCTAGTAAAACGAAACTGGGAACACGTGACACCCACAGTAAATGAAACTATGGACACCCAGTAAAACAAAACTGGGGACACGTAACACCTTCCCACAAGAAGAGAAAATTTTGATCTGTAAGAGCAAAATTTTAACTACAATCTACAATATGTGGATCAATACATATATTGTTATCATACATCACACTGCAAACTAATCCATTATTAAAATTACATTGCAAGTTTATTATCTGGAAAGACAATTGGCAATTACATTGTTTTTGCCTTTAATGTGAGTTATCACGAGATCATACACTTGCAAAATCAAACTCCATTTCAGCAACCTACTATTTTTGTTTTTCAGCTTACTCAAGAACACCAATGGATTATGATCTGTATTAACCACCAGTGGTTTCTGAGCTGTGTAAATATACACATCAAAATGCTGCAAAGCCAAAATAAGTGATAATAATTCCTTGTCTATGGTGGAATAATTTCTTTAATGCTCATTGAATTTCTTTGAAAAGTAAGCCACAGGATGGTCAACATCATCATAATCATCCCTCTGTAGTAACACTGCTCCTGTAGCTTCATCACTGGCATCCACAGCTATGAAGAATGGCTTGGCAAAATCAGGTGACCTGAGCACGGGTTAGTGACATAAGATAGCTTTCAATTTATCAAATGCTTCCTGACAAGGTTCTCAGGAGGTTAGTCAATGGGAGAACAATATCAGCAAAGTTCTTACAGAACTTGTGATAATATCTGGCCATTGCCAGAAATCTTCAAAGATTTTCCCATTTGGAATGGGAACCTCAAAAATTGCCTGAACTTCTGCCTGACCTACAACATAACCAAGATAGGTCACAGTGCCATGGCCAAATTCACTCTTAGCTAGGTTATTTGTAAGGTTGGCTTTTGACAGCCTTTCAAACAGCTTTTCCACTGCAGAGATATGTGTCACAAGATGAACTCCAATCCGAAGTAGAAGGTCTAATAATATCATTTTCTAACCTATACTGAATTTCTTGTTCAGCAAGTTTGCATTTTTCAATATTCATACAATATGGATGTTGTTTTATAGGCTTGTTATTACCCACATCTGCATCATGTAAGACAACTGTGGTTCTTATTAGGATATCAGGAAGTAAATCCTTAAATTTCATAATTAACTGCTTCATCTGCTGCCGCTGATGTGGCTGTAAATGTGTCAGTTTCTCATCAATATTTTCCAAAATAGTTGAATTTGTCAATCTGGCTGAAATAATGTTCATTTAAAACAGGCCTCAGATGGATCAGCTAATAAATTTCCAGACAGCTCACATCCATCTTTGTTTACAGCAACCGCCACAGCTGCAGTTTGTTTTTCATGATACAGCTTAAGCATATTTATGTGACAAAGCTGCGTTGGCCTTCGTCTATCTGGTATTTTGAATACATAGCCTACATTATTAACTTTAGCCACAATTTCATAGGGACCATGAGACATAGCTTGTAGAGGGTTTGTTTGTACAGAAAACAAAAGAAGCACTTTATCTCCCAGCTTGAATGACCTCATTCTGGCTTGTTTATCATACTATGTTTTCATTCTTTCCTGGGCCAATTTAAAATTTTCCTTTGCTAGGTTGCAAGCCCTTTGCAACTTGTCCTTGAACTTCGAAACATAATCTAACAAATTAACATGCAGGTCATTGTTAACTCACTGTTCCTTTAACAATGCCAAAGGTCCTCGGACCTGGTGACCAAACACAAGTTCAAAGGGACTAAAGCCTAGGGACTCTTGTACTGACTCCCTTACTGCAAATAAAAGCAAATGAACTCCCTCATCCTAAACCTTCTCATTTTCAATACAGTATGTCCTAATCATGGTTTTGAGAGTAGAATGGAATCTCTCTAAGGCCCCTTGGGATTCTGGATGATGCGCAGATGATGTAATCTGTTCGGCTCCTTGTTTGTAAACTACCTGCTGAAATAAACCTGACATAAAATTACTCCCTTGATCAGTCTGAATTTCTTTAGGCAGACCAAATAAAGTAAAAAACTTTACAAGAGCCTTTGACACAGCTTTGGCTTTTATATTTCTGAGAGGTATTGCCTCTGGAAATCTATATGCTGTACACATGATAGTTAGCAAATACCGATGACCAGCTTTAGTCTTTGGCAATGGGCCAATCAATCCACAATAACTTTAGAGAAGGGTTCACCAAGTGCAGGAATAGGCTGCAGTGGGGCCACTGGGGTGACCTGATTAGGTTTACTCACAACCTGACAAGTGTGACAAGTCCTGCAAAATGTTGCAACATCTTTCCTCAAACTAGGCCGGAAGAATTGTTTTAAAACTTTGATCACAGTTTTGTTCACACCTATATGGCCACTCAAGGGTTTACTATGGGCCAAAGTTAAAATCTCATTCCTATAGGAACTACAACCTGGTGAACAGTTGCCGATTCCTCACTTGCTGGGATATCTGGTGGTCTCCACTTGCTCAGTACCACTCCATCTTTGAATTAATACCCTACTGGCACTTTATCAATCTCCTCACCTGAGAGGGTTTTTACTCTTAAAGTTTCAATCTCATGGTCTCTGCTCTGTTCTGCTATAAACTCTTTCCAAGACAGAGATAAATCTTTATTATCAGATTTAATACAATGTGGTGAAACAATGAAGGCAGAAAAGTCCCTGACAAGTCATCAAAATCTGATTCCCTATTTGGCCTATCATGAGTAGCTGAATCATGCTGCACAGGACCCTTTGCATTGGCAAGTTCCTTGGCCCTAGCTCAAGTTACTGCACACGAAGGATAAATGTTAGGTTCTATCTTTGAATCATCATTGTTTGGCTTAGTTGTCAGCTGCACTGCAGGAACAACTTTACCACCTGCTAGGTCATTCCCTAACAACAAAGAAACACTTTCCACTGTTAAACTGGGTCATAGTTCTATTTTAACAAGTCCTGAAACCAACTCTGTCTTCAAAATTACCTTGTGCAGAGGTACAGGAACAACATCGCACCCAATACCTTGAATAAGATTTACCTCACCAGTGGCAGTCTCATCACCAAACTTTAGAACACTGTCTAACATAACTGACTGAGAAGCCCCAGTATCTCAAAGAATTTTCACCGGTACCAGGGTAGACCCTTCCTTTACTGAAACAAACCCATCTGACTTAAAATGAAGGAATTCTTTCCTAACCTGACCAGACGTTTTAGCCTTTGGCAGAACTTCATTAGAATGTTCAGAACCCCATGGGTTCACAGGTGTTTCAATATCTTGAACACAGGCATCTGGAACTACCTCCTTTTCCTTTTTCTTTTTCAGAAGGAAACAGTTAGCCATAACAAGACCAGGTTTCCTACAATAGTGACAAGTAAGACCAGAATATTCCTCCTTCACTTGCTTCTCTTCATCCTTACTTTTGTCACTAGTCCCAGATTTAACTTCTAGTTTACCCTGACTTCTTTTGGAAGGTCTTACTTGGGGTAAACTTAAACTTGTGGGTTAAGGCAAACTTAACTGCTAATTTAGCAGATTTCTGCCAAGTGGCAGCATCCTTTTCATCTAAATATGCCTTTATGTCATTAGGGATGCACCTCTTAAATGCTCAATTAAAATGAACTCTTTCAAGTTGTCAAAATCACCATCCACATTTTTAGATGTTAACAGCGGTAAAACACGCAAACTTCTCATAAGCAAACTCCACATAAGTCAGGTTCACAGATTTCCTCAAATTTCTAAACCTTTGCCTATAGGTTTCTGGAACCAATTCATAGGCTTTAAGTACAGCCTGTTTCACGATCTCATAATTAAGTGCATCTCCAATTGCTAAGGCAGAGTAAGCCTGTTGAGCCTTACCCTTAATTACACTCTGTAACAAGAGAGGCCAGCTTTCTTTCAGCCACTTTAGGCTCTGAGCCACTTTCAAACTCAGTTTCATCAAATGGAGGGACCAATTTAACTTCCCGACTGGCAACAAACTTATCACCAGAGTCAAACGCTAGACCCCTTTGCTGCAACTTCTCTATCTTCTCTAACTCAAACCGCCTTTGTCTTTCTACTTCCTCCCTCGGTTTTACTGCTTCTTCCTTCTGTTTTTCAGCTTCTTCAGTTGCAAACCGCCTCTGTTTTCTGCTTCCTCAGCCTCAAGCTGTTTTTGTCGTAACTCAGTCTCGAGCTGTTTTCCTCTTAACTCAGCTCCGAGCTGTTTTTCCTTAACTCAGCCTCCATCTTTTGTTTTTCCAACTAGTACTGGAGCTCAAGATCACTGGGTTTACTTTCAGAAAACCTTTCTAACAGCCCCTCTTCAAACTTCCTCAAAGAAATATAGTACTCAGCTATTATCCTCTGAATCTGTACCTTTTTCATATCCCATTTTACCACAGTAAGTCCCAGCTCCTTAGCAATGGCCAACAAGTCATCCTTTCCAGCATCCACAATGCCTTAGGGTCTGGTGATGCCAGAAATGCTTCAATATCCATTGCTGCTGGTTTCCCCACACAAGTCAATCTAAAGCGTAATAGCCAATGAGATCAATAATTAATCAATCAATCAATAAGCTCTAATTTTGTTCATTTCGCGGACAAGCCCCCAATTTTGTTACGTTTTCGTAATGTACCAGCAGCAAGAGATTACAAATTGAGTCAGGTTATAATATTAAAACCACTATATTTATTTACATATACTCAAATATATGGAAAATTAAATAAACTACTTTCTGAAACAGAAGTTAACAGTGTTATGCGTCTATAGCTCCCTTACAGTCAAACTTAGAACCCGTTCTTAACAAATCTTACTCAAGCACAGTCTTAAAATGGCAGTTCAGAGAGTCCCAGTAATTCACAAAATAGGTGAGAGGAGAGACTTGTGGATTCACAGTGCAGCGATGAGGCGATCACGATGAATCCCGAAGATTCCACGGCTAGCAAACAAAGAAACGATCACTAAAGATCCCAGCTGAGGAATACCGTTCCAAAGTCCACAAAGAGCGATTTCACAAAGTGATTGTCATGAAATCCACACCCATGGATCATACGAAGGACAAACATGTCTCCACAATGCACAGTGTGCTGCTGATTAACCCAATCCTTCGGGTTCGTGTAAGCATTAGACTTTACCTTTCTCGATCGTGAGCTGCTGTCGGATAGCTCGAAGTCTGCAATCTTCACTCTCTCTCTCTTTCCTTCGACTCCTTCTCAGCACTAGGCCCACATTTCTTTTTTACTGCCGGCATACGTCATAAGGTAATGCTCACAGAGACGAAACTGTAGACTCCCAGTAAAACAAAACTGGGGACACGTAACAGTTCAAAAAGGCAACAATTATACCAGTGCCTAAGAGGAATAATGTGGGCTGTCTTAATGACTACAGCCCGGTAACTACCACATCAACAGTGATGAAATTCTTTGAGAGGTTGGTCATGATTGGACTGAACTCCTGCCTCAGCAAGGACCTAGACCCATTGCAATTTGCCTATGGCCACAATAGGTCATGGCAGACACAATCTCAGTGGCTCTCCACACGGCTTTCAACCACCTAGACAACACAAACACCTATGTCTTGATGCTATTCATCGACTATAGCTCAGCATTTAATACCATAATTCCCATAATCCTGATTGAGAAGTTGCAGAACCCGGGCCTCTGTACCTCCCTCTACAATTGGATCCATGACTTCCTAACTGGAAGACCACGGTCTGTGTGGATTGATGACAACATATCCTCCTCGCTGATGATCAATACTGGCACACCTCAGCGGTGTGTGCTTAGCCCACTGTTCCACTCTCTATATACACATGACTGTGTGGCCAGACATAGCTCAAATACCATCTACAAATTTTCTGACAATACAACCATTGGTGGTATTATCTCAGGTGGTGATGAGAGGGCATACAGGACTGAGATATGCCAACTAGTGGAGTGAACAACCTGGCACTCAATGTCAGTAAGACGAAAGAGCTGATTGTGGACTTCAGGAAGGGTAAGACGAAGGAACACATACCAATCCTCTTGGAGGGATCAGAAGTGGAGAAAGTGAGCAGTTTCAAGTTCCTCTGTGTAAAGATCTCTGAGGATCTAACCTAGTCCCAAAATATTGATGTAGTCATACAGAAGGCAAGACAGTGGCTATACTTTATTAGGAGTTTGAAGAGATTTGGCATGTCAACAAATACACTCAAAAACTTTTATAGTTGTACTGTGGAGAGCATTCTGACAGGCTGCATCACTGTGTCGTATGGAGGGGCTACTGCACAGGACCGAAAGAAGCTGCAGAAGGTTGTAAATCTAGTCAGCTTCATCTTGGGCACGAGCCTACAAAGTACCCAGGACATCTTTAGGGAGTGATGTCTCAGAAAGGCAGCGTCCATTATTAAAGACCTCCAGCACCCAGGACATGCCCTTTTCTCACCGTTACCATCAGGTAGGAGATACAGAGGCCTGAAGGCACACACTCAGCGATTCAGAAACAGCTTCTTCCCCTGTGCTCACCGATTTCTAAATGGAAATTGAAGCTTTGGACACGACCTCACTTTTTCTTAATATACAGTATTTCTGTTTTGGCACATTAAAAAAATCTATTCAATACACGTAATTGATTTACTTGTTTATTTATTATTAGGTTTTTTTTCTTTCACTGTTATAATATGTATTGCATTGAACTGCAGCTGCGAAGTTAACAAATTTCATGTTGTCACATACCAGTGATAATAAACCTGATCTCCCACGGAACTCACGTGTGCAGGGAACCACCGGTGTGCAGGGTCAACCCACGGTGTGCAGGGAACCCACGGTGTGCAGGGTCAACCCACGGTGTGCAGGGAACCCACGGTGTGCAGGGTCAACTCACGGTGCGCAGGGTCAACCCATGGTGTGCAGGGAACCACCGGTGTGCAGGGTCAACCCACGGTGTGCAGGGTCAACCCCCGGTGTGCAGGGTCAACCCACGGTGCGCAGGGAACCCACGGTGTGCAGGGTCAACCCACGGTGTGCAGGGTCAACTCACTGTGTGCAGGGTCAACCCACAGTGTGCAGGGAACCCACGGTGTGCAGGGTCAACCCACGGTGTGCAGGGTCAACTCATGGTGTGCAGGGTCAATCCACGGTGTGCAGGGTCAACCCACAGTGTGAAGGGAACCAACGGTGTGCAGGGTAACCCACGGTGTGCAGGGTCAACCCATGGTGTGCAGGTTCAACCCACGGTGTGCAAGGTCAACCCATGGTTTGCAAGGAACCAGCGGTGTGCAGGGTCAACCCGCGGTGTGCAGGGAACCCACGGTGTGCAGGGTCAACCCACCGTGTGCAGGGTCAACCCACGGTGTGCAGGGTCAACTCACTGTGTGCAGGGTCAACCCACGGTGTGCAGTGAACCCACGGTGTGCAGGGTGAACCCACGGTGTGCAGGGTGAACCCACGGTGTGCAGGGTCAACCCATGGTGTGCAGGGTCAACCCACAGTGTGCAGGGAACCCACGGTGTGCAGGGTCAACCCACGGTGTGCAGGGTCAACCCACGGTGTGCAGGGTCAACCCACGGTGTGCAGGGTCAACCCACGGTGTGCAAGGTCAACCCACAGTGTGCAGGGAACCCACGGTGTGCAGGGTCAACCCACGGTGTGCAGGGTCAACTCACGGTGTGCAGGGTCAACCCACGGTGTGCAGGGAACCCACGGTGTGCAGGGTCAACCCACGGTGTGCAGGGAACCCACGGTGTGCAGGGTCAACCCACGGTGTGCAGGGTCAACCCACGGTGTGCAGGGTCAACCCACGGTGTGCAGGGTCAACCCACGGTGTGCATGGTCAACCCACGGTGTGCAGGGTCAACCCACGATGTGCAGTGTCAACCCACGGTGTGCAGGGTCAACCCACGGTGTGCAGGGTCAACCCACGGTGTGCAGGGTCAACCCACGGTGTGCAGGGTCAACCCACGGTGTGCAGGGTCAACCCACGGTGTGCAGGGTCAACTCACAGTGTGCAGGGTCAACCCACGGTGTGCAGGGAACCCACGGTGTGCAGGGTCAACCCACGGTGTGCAGGGTCAACCCACGGTGTGCAGGGTCAACCCACGGTGTGCAGGGTCAACCCACGGTGTGCAGGGTCAACCCACGGTGTGCAGGGTCAACCCACGGTGTGCAGGGTCAACCCACGGTGTGCAGGGAACCCACGGTGTGCAGGGTCAACCCACGGTGTGCAGGGTCAACCCACGGTGTGCAGGGTCAACCCACGGTGTGCATGGTCAACCCACGGTGTGCAGGGTCAACCCCAGGGTGTGCAGGGTCAACCCACGGTGTGCAGGGATCCCACGGTGTGCAGGGAAACCACGGTGTGCACGGTCAACCTACGGTGTGCAGGGAACCCACGGTGTGCAGGGTCAACCCACGGTGTGCAGGGTCAACCCACGGTGTGCAGGGTCAACCCACGGTGTGCAGGGTCAACCCACGGTGTGCAGGGTCCAACCCACGGTGTGCAGGGTCAACCCACGGTGTGCAGGGTCAACCCACGGTGTGCAGGGAACCCACGGTGTGCAGGGTCAACCCACGGTGTGCAGGGTCAACCCACGGTGTGCAGGGTCAACCCACGGTGTGCAGGGTCAACTCACGGTGTGCAGGGAACCCACGGTGTGCAGGGTCACCCCACGGTGTGCAAGGTCAACCCACGGTGTGCAAGGTCAACCCACGGTGTGCAAGGAACCCACGGTGTGCAGGGTCAACCCACGGTGTGCAGGGTCAACCCACGGTGTGCAGGGTCAACCCACGGTGTGCAGGGTCAACCCACGGTGTGCAGGGTCAACCCACGGTGTGCAGGGTCAACCCACGGTGTGCAGGGTCAACCCACGGTGTGCAGGGAACCCACGGTGTGCAGGGTCAACCCACGGTGTGCAGGGTCAACCCACGGTGTGCAGGGTCAACCCACGGTGTGCAGGGAACCCACGGTGTGCAGGGTCAACCCACGGTGTGCAGGGTCAACCCACGGTGTGCAGGGTCAACCCACGGTGTGCAGGGTCAACCCACGGTGTGCAGGGTCAACCCACGGTGTGCAGGGTCAACCACGGTGTGCAGGGTCAACCCACGGTGTGCAGGGTCAACCCACGGTGTGCAGGGTCAACCCACGGTGTGCAGGGTCAACTCACGGTGTGCAGGGTCAACCCACGGTGTGCAGGGAACCCAGAGTGTGCAGGGTCAACTCATGGTGTGAAGGGAACCCACGGTGTGCAGGGTCCAACCCACAGTGTGCAGGGTCAACTCACGGTGTGCAGGGTCAACCCACGGTGTGCAGGGTCAACCCACAGTGTGCAGGGTCAACCCACGGTGTGCAGGGTCAACCCACGGTGTGCAGGGTCAACTCACGGTGTGCAGGGTCAACCCACAATGTGCAGGGAACCCACGGTGTGCAGGGTCAACTCATGGTGTGCAGGGAACCCACGGTGTGCAGGGTCCAACCCACAGTGTGCAGGGTCAACTCACGGTGTGCAGGGTCAACCCACGATGTGCAGGGAACACCCGGAGTGCAGGGTCAACCCACGGTGTGCAGGGTCAACCAACGGTGTGCAGGGTCAACTCATGGTGTAAGGGGAACCCAGGGTGTGCAGGGTCCAACCCACGGTGTGCAGGGTCAACTCATGGTGTGCAGGGTCAACCCACAGTGTGCAGGGTCAACCCACGGTGTGCAGGGTCAACCCACGGTGTGCAGGGTCAACCCACGGTGTGCAGGGTCAACCCACGGTGTGCAGGGTCAACCCACGGTGTGCAGGGTCAACCCACAGTGTGCAGGGAACCCACGGTGTGCAGGGTCAACCCACGGTGTGCAGGGTCAACTCACGGTGTGCAGGGTCAACCCACGGTGTGCAGGGAACCCACGGTGTGCAGGGTCAACCCACGGTGTGCAGGGAACCCACGGTGTGCAGGGTCAACCAACGGTGTGCAGGGTCAACCCACGGTGTGCAGGGTCAACCCACGGTGTGCAGGGAACCCACGGTGTGCAGGGTCAACCCACGGTGTGCAGGGAACCCACGGTGTGCAGGGTCAACCCAGTGTGCAGGGTCAATCCATGGGGTGCAAGCTCAACCCACGGTGTGCAGGGTCAACTCACAGTGTGCAGGGTCAACCCACGGTGTGCAGGGTCAACCCACGGTGTGCAGGGTCAACTCACGGTGTGCAGGGTCAACCCACGGTGTGCAGGGAACCCACGGTGTGCAGGGAACCCACGGTGTGCAGGGTCAACCCACGGTGTGCAGGGTCAACCCACGGTGTGCAGGGAACCCACGGTGTGCAGGGTCAACCCACGGTGTGCAGGGTCAACCCACGGTGTGCAGGGTCAACCCACGGTGTGCAGGGTCAACCCACGGTGTGCAGGGTCAACCCACGGTGTGCAGGGTCAACCCACGGTGTGCAGGGAACCCACGGTGTGCAAGGTCAACCCACGGTGTGCAGGGTCAACCCACAGTGTGCAGGGTCAACCCACGGTGTGCAGGGTCAAACCACGGTGTGCAGGGAACCCACGGTGTGCATGGTCAACCCACGGTGTGCAGGGTCCAACCACGGTGTGCAGGGTCAACCCACGGTGTGCAGGGTCAACCCACGGTGTGCAGGGAACCCACGGTGTGCAGGGTCAACCCACGGTGTGCAGGGTCAACCCACGGTGTGCAGGGTCAACCCACGGTGTGCAGGGTCAACCCACGGTGTGCAGGGTCAACCCACGGTGTGCAGGGTCAACCCACGGTGTGCAGGGTCAACCCACGGTGTGCAGGGTCAACTCACGGTGTGCAGGGTCAACCCACGGTGTGCAGGGTCAACCCACGGTGTGCAAGGTCAACCCACGGTGTGCAGGGAACCCACGGTGTGCAGGGTCAACCAACGGTGTGCAGGGAACCCACGGTGTGCAGGGTCAACCCACGGTGTGCAGGGTCAACCCACTGTGTGCAGGGTCAACCCACGGTGTGCAGGGTCAACCCACGGTGTGCAGGGAACCCACAGTGTGCAGGGTCAACTCATGGTGTGAAGGGAACCCACGGTGTGCAGGGTCCAACCCACAGTGTGCAGGGTCAACTCACGGTGTGCAGGGTCAACCCACAGTGTGCAGGGTCAACCCACAGTGTGCAGGGAACCAACGGTGTGCAGGGTCAACCCACGGTGTGCAGGGTCAACCCACGGTGTGCAGGGTCAACCCACAATGTGCAGGGAACCCACGCTGTGCAAGGTCAACTCATGTTGTGAAGGGAACCCACGGCGTACAGGGTCCAACCCACAGTGTGCAGGGTCAGCTCACGGTGTGCACGGTCAACCCACGATGTGCAGGGAACCCACGGTGTGCAGGGTCAACCCACGGTGTGCAGGGAACCCACGGTGTGCAGGGTCAACTCATGGTGTAAAGGGAACCCACGGTGTGCAGGGTCAACCCACGGTGTGCAGGGTCAACTCACGGTGTGCAGGGTCAACCCACAGTGTGCAGGGAACCCACGGTGTGCAGGGTCAACCCACGGTGTGCAGGGTCAACCCACGGTGTGCAAGGTCAACCCACGGTGTGCAGGGTCAACCCACGGTGTGCAGGGTCAACCCACAGTGTGCAGGGAACCCACGGTGTGCAGGGTCAACCCACGGTGTGCAGGGTCAACTCACGGTGTGCAGGGTCAACCCACGGTGTGCAGGGAACCCACGGTGTGCAGGGTCAACCCACGGTGTGCAGGGAACCCACGGTGTGCAGGGTCAACCCACGGTGTGCAGGGTCAACCCACGGTGTGCAGGGTCAACCCACGGTGTGCAGGGAACCCACGGTGTGCAGGGTCAACCCACGGTGTGCAGGGAACCCACGGTGTGCAGGGTCAACCCCCACTGTGCAGGGTCAACCCACGGTGTGCAGGGTCAACCCACGGTGTGCAGGGTCAACCCACAGTGTGCAGGGTCAACTCACAGTGTGCAGGGTCAACACACGGTGTGCAGGGTCAACTCACGGTGTGCAGGGTCAACTCACGGTGTGCAGGGTCAACCCACGGTGTGCAGGGAACCCACGGTGTGCAGGGTCAACCCACGGTGTGCAGGGTCAACCCACGGTGTGCAGGGTCAACCCACGGTGTGCAGGGAACCCACGGTGTGCAGGGTCAACCCACGGTGTGCAGGGTCAACCCACGGTGTGCAGGGTCAACCCACGGTGTGCAGGGTCAACCCACGGTGTGCAGGGTCAACCCACGGTGTGCAGGGTCAACCCACGGTGTGCAGGGTCAACCCACGGTGTGCAGGGTCAACCCACGGTGTGCAGGGTCAACCCACGGTGTGCAGGGTCAAACCACGGTGTGCAGGGTCAACCCACGGTGTGCAAGGTCAACCCACGGTGTGCAGGGTCAACCCGCGGTGTGCAGGGTCAACCCACAGTGTGAAGGGAACCCACGGTGTGCAGGGTCAACCCACGGTGTGCAGGGTCAACCCCCGGTGTGCAGGGTCAACCCACGGTGTGCAGGGTCAACCCACGGTGTGCAGGGTCAACCCACGGTGTGCAGGGTCAACTCACGGTGTGCAGGGTCAACCCACGGTGTGCAGGGAACCCACGGTGTGCAGGGTCAACCCACGGTGTGCAGGGTCAACCCACGGTGTGCAAGGTCAACCCACGGTGTGCAGGGTCAACCCACGGTGTGCAGGGTCAACCCACGGTGTGCAGGGTCAACCCACGGTGTGCAGGGTCAACCCACGGTGTGCAGGGTCAACCCACGGTGTGCAGGGAACCCACAGTGTGCAGGGTCAACTCATGGTGTGAAGGGAACCCACGGTGTGCAGGGTCCAACCCACAGTGTGCAGGGTCAACTCACGGTGTGCAGGGTCAACCCACGGTGTGCAGGGTCAACCCGGAGTGTGCAGGGTCAACCAACGGTGTGCAGGGTCAACCCCCGGTGTGCAGGGTCAACCCACGGTGTGCAGGGTCAACCCACAATGTGCAGGGAACCCACACTGTGAGGGTCGACTCATGTTGTGAAGGGAACACACGGTGTGCAGGGTCCAACCACAGTGTGCAGGGTCAACTCACGGTGTGCAGGTTTAACTCACGATGTGTAGGGAACCAACGGTGTACAGGTTCCAACCACGGTGTGCAGGGAACAACGCTGTGCAGGGTCAACTCATGGTGTAAGGGGAACCCACGGTGTGCAGGGTCAACCCACGGTGTGCAGACGGTGTGCAGGGTCAACCCACGGTGTGCAGGGTCAACCCACGGTGTGCAGGGAACCCACGGTGTGCAGGGTCAACCCACGGTGTGCAGGGTCAACCCACGGTGTGCAGGGTCAACCCACGGTGTGCAGGGAACCCACGGTGTGCAGGGTCAACCCACGGTGTGCAGGGTCAACTCACGGTGTGCAGGGTCAACCCACGGTGTGCAGGTGCAGGGTCAACCCACGGTGTGCAGGGAACCCACGGTGTGCAGGGTCAACCCCCGGTGTGCAGGGTCAACCCACGGTGCGCAGGGAACCCACGGTGTGCAGGGTCAACCCACGGTGTGCAGGGTCAACCCACGGTGTGCAGGGTCAACCCACGGTGTGCAGGGTCAACCCATGGTGTGCAGGGTCAACCCACGGTGTGCAGGGTCAACCCACGGTGTGCAGGGTCAACCCACGGTGTGCAGGGTCAACTCACAGTGTGCAGGGTCAACTCACGGTGTGCAGGGTCAACCCACGGTGTGCAGGGAATCAACGGTGTGCAGAGAACCCACGCTGTGCAGGGAACCCACGGTGTGCACGGTCAACCCACGGTGTGCAAGGAACCCACGGTGTGCAGGGTCAACCCACGGTGTGCAGGGTCAACCCACGGTGTGCAGGGCAACCCACGGTGTGCAGGGTCAACCCACGGTGTGCAGGGCAACCCACGGTGTGCAGGGTCAACCCACGGTGTGCAAGGTCAACCCACGGTCAACCCACGGTGTGCAGGGTCAACCCACGGTGTGCAGGGTCAACCCACGGTGTGCAGGGTCAACCCACGGTGTGCAGGTCAACCCACGGTGTGCAGGGAACCCACGGTGTGCAGGGTCAACCCACGGTGTGCAGGGTCAACCCACGGTGTGCAGGGTCAAACCACGGTGTGCAGGGTCAACCCACGGTGTGCAGGGTCAACCCACGGTGTGCAGGGTCAACCCACGGTGTGCAGGGTCAACCCACGGTGTGCAGGGTCAACCCACGGTGTGCAGGGAACCCACGGTGTGCAGGGTCAACCCATGGTGTGCAGGGTCAACCCACCAATGGTGTGCAGGGTCAACCCACGGTGTGCAGGGTCAACCCAGGGTCAACTCACGGTGTGCAGGGTCAACTCACGGTGTGCAGGGTCAACCCACGGTGTGCAGGGAACCCACGGTGTGCAGGGTCAACCCACGGTGTGCAGGGTCAACCCACGGTGTGCAGGGTCAACCAACGGTGTGCAGGGTCAACCCACGGTGTGCAGGGTCAACCCACGGTGTGCAGGGTCAACCCACGGTGTGCAGGGTCAACCCACGGTGTGCAGGGTCAATCCGCTGTGTGCAGGGTCAACCCACAGTGTGAAGGGAACCCACGGTGTGCAGGGTCAACTCATGGTGTGAAGGGAACCCACGGTGTGCAGGGTCCAACCCACAGTGTGCAGGGTCAACTCATGGTGTGCAGGGTCAACCCGCGGTGTGCAGGGTCAACCCACAGTGCGGAGGGGAGGGAACCCACGGTGTGCAGGGTCAACCCACGGTGTGCAGGGTCAACCCACGGTGTGCAGGGTCAACCCACATGTGCAGGGAACCCACACTGTGAGGGTCGACTCATGTTGTGAAGGGAACACACGGTGTGCAGGGTCCAACCACAGTGTGCAGGGTCAACTCACGGTGTGCAGGTTTAACTCACGATGTGTAGGGAACCAACGGTGTACAGGTTCAAACCACGGTGTGCAGGGAACAACGCTGTGCAGGGTCAACTCATGGTGTAAGGGGAACCCAGGGTGTGCAGGGTCCAACCCACGGTGTGCAGGGTCAACTCATGGTGTGAAAGGTCAACCCACAGTGTGCAAGGAACCCACGGTGTGCAGGGTCAACCCACGGTGTGCAGGGTCAACCCACGGTGTGCAAGGTCAACCCACGGTGTGCAGGGTCAATCCACGGTGTGCAAGGTCAACCCACAGTGTGCAGGGAACCCATGGTGTGCAGGGTCCAACCCACGGTGTGCAGGGTCAACTCACGGTGTGCAGGGTCAACCCACGGTGTGCAGGGAAACCCACGGTGTGCAGGGAACCCACGGTGTGCAGGGAACCCACGGGTGCAGGGTCAACCCACGGTGTGCAAGGAACCCACGGTGTGCAGGGTCAACCCAAGGTGTGCAGGGAACCCATGGTGTGCAGGGTCAACCCATTGTGCAGGGTCAATCCATGGGGTGCAAGCTCAACCCACGGTGTGCAGGGTCAACTCACAGTGTGCAGGGTCAACTCACGGTGTGCAGGGTCAACCCACGGTGTGCAGGGTCAACTCACAGTGTGCAGGGTCAACCCACAGTGTGCAGGGTCAACCCACGGTGTGCAGGGTCAACCCACGGTGTGCAGGGAACCCACGGTGTGCAGGGTCAACCCACGGTGTGCAGGGTCAACCCACGGTGTGCAGGGTCAACCCACGGTGTGCAGGGTCAACCCACGGTGTGCAGGGTCAACCCACGGTGTGCAGGGAACCCACGGTGTGCAGGGAACCCATGGTGTGCAGGGTCAAACCATGTGTGCAGGGTCAACTCACAGTGTGCAGGGTCAACCCACGGTGTGCAGGGAACCCACGGTGTGCATGGTCAACCCACGGTGTGCAGGGTCAACCACGGTGTGCAGGGTCCCACGGTGTGCAGGGATTCCACGGTGTCAACCCACGGTGTGCAGGGTGCAGAACCCACGGTGTGTCAACCCATGGTGTGCAGGGAACCCACGGTGTGCAGGGAACCCACGGTGTGCAGGGTCAACCCACGGTGTGCAGGGTCAACCCACGGTGTGCAGGGTCAACCCACGGTGTGCAGGGAACCCACGGTGTGCAGGGTCAACCCACGGTGTGCAGGGCCAACCCACGGTGTGCAAGGGTCACCCCACCCACGGTGTGCAGGGTCAACCCACGGTGTGCAGGGTCAACCCACGGTGTGCAGGGTCAACCCACGGTGTGCAGGGTCAACCCACGGTGTGCAGGGTCAACCCACGGTGTGCAGGGTCAACCCACGGTGTGCAGGGAACCCACGGTGTGGTGTCAACCCAAGGTGTGCAGGGAACCCACGGTGTGCAGGGTCCAACCCACGGTGTGCAGGGTCAACTCACGGTGTGCAGGGTCAACCCACGGTGTGCAGGGAACCCACGGTGTGCAGGGTCAACCCACGGTGTGCAGGGTCAACCCACGGTGTGCAGGGTCAACCCACGGTGTGCAGGGTCAACACACGGTGTGCAGGGTCAACCCACGGTGTGCAGGGTCAACTCACGGTGTGCAGGGTCAACCCACGGTGTGCAGGGTCAACTCACAGTGTGCAGGGTCAACTCACGGTGTGCAGGGTCAACCCACGGTGTGCAGGGAACCCACGGTGTGCAGGGTCAACCCACGGTGTGCAACCCACGGTGTGCAGGGTCAACCCACGGTGTGCAGGGAACCCACGGTGTGCAGGGTCAACCCACGGTGTGCAGGGTCAACCCACGGTGTGCAGGGTCAACCCACGGTGTGCAGGGTCAACCCACGGTGTGCAGGGTCAACCCACGGTGTGCAGGGTCAACCCACGGTGTGCAGGGTCAACCCACGGTGTGCAGGGTCAACCCACGGTGTGCAGGGTCAACCCACAGTGTGCATGGTCAACCCACGGTGTGCAGGGAACCCACGGTGTGCAGGGTCCAACCCACGGTGTGCAGGGTCCAACCCACGGTGTGCAGGGACAACACACGGTGTGCAGGGTCAACCCACGGTGTGCAGGGAACCCACGGTGTGCAGGGTCAACCCACGGTGTGCAGGGTCAACCCACGGTGTGCAGGGTCAACCCACGGTGTGCAGGGAAAACCCACGGTGTGCAGGGTCAACCCACGGTGTGCAGGGTCAACCCACGGTGTGCAGGGTCAACCCACGGTGTGCAGGGTCAACTCACGGTGTGCAGGGTCAACCCACGGTGTGCAGGGAACCCACGGTGTGCAGGGTCAACCCACGGTGTGCAGGGAACCCACGGTGTGCAGGGTCAATTAATGGTGTGCAGGGTCAACCAACGGTGTGCAAGGTCAACCCACGGTGTGCAGGGTCAACCCACGGTGTGCAGGGTCAACCCACGGTGTGCAGGGTCAACCCACGGTGTGCAGGGTCAACCCACGGTGTGCAGGGTCAACCCACGGTGTGCAGGGAACCCACGGTGTGCAGGGTCAACCCACAGTGTGCAGGGTCAACCCACGGTGTGCAGGGTCAACCCACGGTGTGCAGGGTCAACCCACGGTGTGCAGGGTCAACCCACGGTGTGCAGGGTCAACCCACGGTGTGCAGGGTCAACCCACGGTGTGCAGGGTCAACCCACGGTGTGCAGGGTCAACCCACGGTGTGCAGGGTCAACCCACGGTGTGCAGGGTCAACTCACAGTGTGCAGGGTCAACCCACAGTGTGCAGGGTCAACCCACGGTGTGCAGGGTGCAGGGAACCCACGGTGTGCATGGTCAACCCACGGTGTGCAAGGAACCCACGGTGTGCAGGGAACCCACGGTGTGCAGAGTCAACCCATGGTGTGCAGGGAACCCACGGTGTGCAGGGAACCCACGGTGTGCAGAGTCAACCCATGGTGTGCAGGGAACCCACGGTGTGCAGGGAACCCACGGTGTGCAGGGTCAACCCACGGTGTGCAGGGTCAACCCACGGTGTGCAGGGTCAACCCACGGTGTGCAGGGAACCCACGGTGTGCAGGGTCAACCCACGGTGTGCAGGGTCAACCCACGGTGTGCAGGGTCAACCCACGGTGTGCAGGGTCAACCCACGGTGTGCAGGGTCAACCCACGGTGTGCAGGGTCAACCCACGGTGTGCAGGGTCAACCCACGGTGTGCAGGGAACCCACGGTGTGCAGGGTCAACCCACGGTGTGCAGGGAACCCACGGTGTGCAGGGTCAACCCACGGTGTGCAGGGTCAACTCACGGTGTGCAGGGTCAACCCACGGTGTGCAGGGGAACCCACGGTGTGCAGGGTCAACCCACGGTGTGCAGGGTCAACCCACGGTGTGCAGAGTCAGGGTCAACCCACGGTGTGCAGGGTCAACCCACGGTGTGCACGGTCAACCCACGGTGTGCAGGGTCAACTCACGGTGTGCAGGGTCAACCCACGGTGTGCAGGGTCAACCCACGGTGTGCAGGGTCAACCCACGGTGTGCAAGGTCAACCCACGGTGTGCAGGGTCAACCCACTGTGTGCAGGGTCAACCCACAGTGTGCAGGGAACCCACGGTGTGCAGGGTCAACCCACGGTGTGCAGGGTCAACCCACAGTGTGCAGGGTCAACCCACAGTGTGCAGGGTCAACCCACGGTGTGCAGGGTCAACCCACGGTGTGCAGGGAACCCACGGTGTGCAGGGTCAACCCACGGTGTGCAGGGTCAACCCACGGTGTGCAGGGTCAACCCACGGTGTGCAGGGTCAACCCACGGTGTGCAGGGAACCCAGGGTGTGCAGGCAACCCACGGTATGCAGGGTCAACCCACGGTGTGCGGGGTCAACTAATGGTGTGCAAGGTCAACCCACGGTGTGCAGGGAACCCAGGGGGTGCAGCGAAACTACGGTGTGCAGGTGGAAACAACGGTGTGCAGGGTCAACCCACGATGTGCAGGGTCAACCCACGGTGTGCAGGGTCAACCCACGGTGTGCAGGGTCAACCCACGGTGTGCAGGGTCAACCCATGGTGTGCAGGGTCAACCCACGGTGTGCAGGGTCAACCCACGGTGTGCAGGGTCAACCCACGGTGTGCAGGGTCAACTCACGGTGTGCAGGGTCAACCCACAGTGTGCAGGGAACCCACGGTGTGCAGGGTCAACCCACGGTGTGCAGTGAACCCACAGTGTGCAGGGTCAACCCACGGTGTGCAGGGTCAACCCACGGTGTGCAGGGTCAACCCACGGTGTGCAGGGTCAACCCACGGTGTGCAGGGTCAACCCACGGTGTGCAGGGTCAACCCACTGTGTGCAGGGTCAACCCACGGTGTGCAGGGTCAACCCACGGTGTGCAGGGTCAACCCACGGTGTGCAGGGTCAACCCACGGTGTGCAGGGTCAACCCACAGTGTGCAGGGTCAACCCACTGTGTGCAGGGTCAACCCACGGTGTGCAGGGTCAACCCACGGTGTGCAGGGTCAACCCACGGTGTGCAAGGTCAACCCACGGTGTGCAGGGTCAACCCACGGTGTGCAGGGTCAACCCACGGTGTGCAGGGTCAACCCACGGTGTGCAGGGTCAACCCACGGTGTGCAGGGAACCCACGGTGTGCAGGGTCAACCCACGGTGTGCAGTGAACCCACGGTGTGCAGGGAACCCACGGTGTGCAGGGTCAACCCACGGTGTGCAGGGAACCCACGGTGTGCAGGGTCAACCCACGGTGTGCAGGGTCAACCCACGGTGTGCAGGGTCAACTCACGGTGTGCAGGGTCAACCCACGGTGTGCAGGGAACCCACGGTGTGCAGGGTCAACCCACGGTGTGCAGGGAACCCACGGTGTGCAGGGAACCCACGGTGTGCAGGGTCAACCCACGGTGTGCAGGGTCAACCCACGGTGTGCAGGGTCAACCCACGGTGTGCAGGGAATCAACGGTGTGCAGAGAACCCACGCTGTGCAGGGAACCCACGGTGTGCAGGGTCAACCCACGGTGTGCAGGGTCAACCCACGGTGTGCAGGGTCAACCCACGGTGTGCAGGGTCAACCCACGGTGTGCAGGGTCAACCCACAGTGTGCAGGGTCAACCCACGGTGTGCAGGGTCAACCCACGGTGTGCAGGGTCAACCCACGGTGTGCAGGGTCAACCCACGGTGTGCAGGGAACCCACAGTGTGTAGGGAACCCACGGTGTGCACGGTCAACCCACGGTGTGCAGGGATCCCACGGTGTGCAAGGTCAACCCACGGTGTGCAGGGTCAACTCACAGTGTGCAGGGTCAACCCACGGTGTGCAGGGTCAACCCACGGTGTGCAGGGAACCCACGGTGTGCAGGGTCAACCCACGGTGTGCAGGGAACCCACGGTGTGCAGGGAACCCACGGTGTGCAGAGTCAACCCATGGTGTGCAGGGAACCCACGGTGTGCAGGGAACCCACGGTGTGCAGGGTCCAACCCACGGTGTGCAGGGTCAACTCACGGTGTGCAGGGTCAACCCACGGTGTGCAGGGAACCCACGGTGTGCAGGGTCAACCCACGGTGTGCAGGGAACCCACGGTGTGCAGGGTCAACCCACGGTGTGCAGGGTCAACCCACGGTGTGCAGGGTCAACCCACGGTGTGCAGGGTCAACCCACGGTGTGCAGGGTCAACCCAAAGTGTGCAGGGAACCCACGGTGTGCAGAGTCCAACCCACGGTGTGCAGGGTCAACTCACGGTGTGCAGGGTCAACCCGCGGTGTGCAGTGAACCCACGGTATGCACGGTCAACCTACGGTGTGCAGGGTCAACCCAAGGTGTGCAGGGAACCCACGGTGTGCAGGGTCAACCCACGGTGTGCAGGGTCAACTCACAGTGTGCAGGGTCAACTCACGGTGTGCAGGGTCAACCCACGGTGTGCAGGGTCAATAACGGTGTGCAGGGTCAACCCACGGTGTGCAGGGTCAACCCACTGTGTGCAGGGTCAACCCACGGTGTGCAGGGTCAACCCACGGTGTGCAGGGTCAACCCACGGTGTGCAGGGAACCCACGGTGTGCAGGGTCAACCCACTGTGTGCAGGGTCAATCCACGGTGTGCAGGGAACCCACGGTGTGCAGGGTCAACCCACGGTGTGCAGGGTCAACCCACGGTGTGCAGGGTCAACCCACGGTGTGCAGGGTCAACCCACGGTGTGCAGGGTCAACCCACGGTGTGCAAGGTAAACCCACGGTGTGCAGGGAACCCACGGTGTGCAGGTCAACCCACGGTGTGCAGGGTCAACCCACGGTGTGCAGGGAACGCACGGTGTGCGGGGTCAACTAATGGTGTACAAGGTCAACCCATGGTGTGCAGGGAACCCAGGGGGTGCAGCGAACCTACGGTGTGCAGGTGGAAACAACGGTGTGCAGGGTCAACCCACGATGTGCAGGGTCAACTCACGCTGTTCAGGGTCAACCCACGGTGTGCAGGGAACCCACGCTGTGCAGGGTCAACTCATGGTGTGAAGGGAACCCACGGTGTGCAGGGTCCAACCCACAGTGTGCAGGGTCAACTCACGGTGTGCAGGGTCAACCCACGATGTGCAGGGAACCCACGGAGTGCAGGGTCAACCCACGGTGTGCAGGGTCAACCCACGGTGTGCAGGGTCAACCCACGGTGTGCAGGGTCAACCCACGGTGTGCAGGGTCAACCCACGGTGTGCAGGGTCAACCCACGGTGTGCAGGGTCAACCCACGGTGTGCAGGGAACCCACGGTGTGCAGGGTCAACCCACAGTGTGCAGGGTCAACCCGCGGTGTGCAGGGTCAACCCACAGTGCGGAGGGAACCAACGGTGTGCAGGGAACCCATGGTGTGCTAGGTCAACTCACGGTGTGCAGGGTCAACCCACAATGTGCAGGGAACCCACACTGTGAGGGTCGACTCATGTTGTGAAGGGAACACACGGTGTGCAGGGTCCAACCACAGTGTGCAGGGTCAACTCACGGTGTGCAGGTTTAACTCACGATGTGTAGGGAACCAACGTTGTACAGGTTCAACCCACGGTGTGCAGGGAACAACGCTGTGCAGGGTCAACTCATGGTGTAAGGGGAACCCAGGGTGTGCAGGGTCCAACCCACGGTGTGCAGGGTCAACTCATGGTGTGAAAGGTCAACCCACAGTGTGCAAGGAACCCACGGTGTGCAGGGTCAACCCACGGTGTGCAGGGAACCCACGGTGTGCAGGGTCAACCCACGGTGTGCAGGGTCAACCCACGGTGTGCAGGGTCAACCCACAGTGCGCAGGGAACCCACGGTGTGCAGGGTCAACTAATGGTGTGCAGGGTCAACCCACGGTGTGCAGGGTCAACCCACGGTGTGCAGGGTCAACCCACGGTGTGCAGGGTCAACCCACGGTGTGCAGGGTCAACCCACGGTGTGCAGGGAACCCACGGTGTGCATGGTCAACAAACGGTGTGCAGGGTCAACTGATGGTGTGCGGGGTCAACCCACGCTGTGCAAAGTCAACCCATGGTGTTCAGGGAACCCATGGTGTGCAGGGAACCCACGATGTGCAGGGTCAACCCACGGTGTGCAGGGTCAACCCACGGTGTGCAGGGTCAACCCACGGTGTGCAGGGTCAACCCACGGTGTGCAGGGAACCCACGGTGTGCAGGGTCAACCCACGGTGTGCAGGGTCAACCCACGGTGTGCAGGGTCAACCCACGGTGTGCAGGGTCAACCCACCGTGTGCAGGGTCAACCCACTGTGTGCAGGGTCAACTCACAGTGTGCAGGGTCAACGCACGGTGTGCAGGGTAAACCCACAATGTGCAGGGAACCCACGCTGTGCAGGGTCAACTCATGGTGTGAAGGGAACCCACGGTGTGCAGGGTCAACCCACGGTGTGCAGGGTCAACCCACGGTGTGCAGGGTCAACCCACGGTGTGCAGGGAACCCACGGTGTGCAGGGTCAACCCACAGTGTGCAGGGTCAACCCACAGTGTGCAGGGTCAACTCACGGTGTGCAGGGTCAACCCACGGTGTGCAGGGTCAACCCACGGTGTGCAGGGTCAACCCACGGTGTGCAGGGAACCCACGGTGTGCAGGGTCAACCCACGGTGTGCAGGGTCAACCCACGGTGTGCAGGGTCAACCCACGGTGTGCAGGGTCAACCCACGGTGTGCAGGGTCAACCCACGGTGTGCAGGGAACCCACGGTGTGCAGGGAACCCACGGTGTGCAGGGTCCAACCCACGGTGTGCAGGGTCAATTCACGTTGTGCAGGGACAACCCATGGTGTGCAGGGAACCCACGGTGTGCAGAGTCAACCCACGGTGTGCAGGGAACCCACGGTGTGCAGGGTCAACCCACGGTGTGCAGGGTCAACCCACGGTGTGCAGGGTCAACCCACGGTGTGCAGGGAACCCACGGTGTGCAGGGTCAACCCACGGTGTGCAGGGAACCCACGGTGTGCAGGGTCAACCCACGGTGTGCAGGGTCAACCCACGGTGTGCAGGGTCAACCCACGGTGTGCAGGGAACCCACGGTGTGCAGGGTCAACCCACGGTGTGCAGGGTCAACCCACGGTGTGCAGGGTCAACCCACGGTGTGCAGGGTCAACCCACGGTGTGCAGGGTCAACCCACGGTGTGCAGGGTCAACTCACAGTGTGCAGGGTCAACCCACGGTGTGCAGGGTCAACCCACGGTGTGCAGGGTAAACCCACAATGTGCAGGGAACCCACGCTGTGCAGGGTCAACTCATGGTGTGAA
Organism: Mobula hypostoma; assembly: GCF_963921235.1. Taxonomy (NCBI): domain Eukaryota; kingdom Metazoa; phylum Chordata; class Chondrichthyes; order Myliobatiformes; family Myliobatidae; genus Mobula; species Mobula hypostoma. Next base: position 43,004,042 of record NC_086121.1, on the reverse strand, counting down.
GGGAACCCACGGTGTGCAGGGTCAACCCACGGTGTGCAGGGTCAACCCACGGTGTGCAGGGTCAACCCACGGTGTGCAGGGAACCCACGGTGTGCAGGGTCAACCCACGGTGTGCAGGGTCAACTCACGGTGTGCAGGGTCAACTCACGGTGTGCAGGGTCAACCCACGGTGTGCAGGGTCAACCCACGGTGTGCAGGGTCAACCCACGGTGTGCAGGGTCAACCCACGGTGTGCAGGGTCAACCCACGGTGTGCAAGGAACCCACGGTGTGTAGGGTCAACCCACGGTGTGCAGGGAACCCACGGTGTGCAGAGTCAACCCACGGTGTGCAGGGAACCCACGGTGTGCAGGGAACCCACGGTGTGCAGGGTCCAACCCACGGTGAGCAGGGTCAATTCACGTTGTGCAGGGACAACCCATGGTGTGCAGGGAACCCACGGTGTGCAGAGTCAACCCACGGTGTGCAGGGAACCCACGGTGTGCAGGGTCCAACCCACGGTGTGCAGGGTCAATTCACGTTGTGCAGGGACAACCCACGGTGTGCAGGGAACCCACGGTGTGCAGAGTCAACCCACGGTGTGCAGGGAACCCACGGTGTGCAGGGTCAACCCACGGTGTGCAGGGTCAACCCACGGTGTGCAGGGTCAACCCACGGTGTGCAGGGTCAACCCACGGTGTGCAGGGTCAACCCACGGTGTGCAGGGTCAACCCACGGTGTGCAGGGTCAACCCACGGTGTGCAGGGAACCCACGGTGTGCAGGGTCAACCCACGGTGTGCAAGGTCAACCCACGGTGTGCAGGGTCAACCCACGGTGTGCAGGGTCAACCACAGTACGCAGGGAACCCACGGTGTGCAGGGTCAACCCACGGTGTGCAGGGTCAACCCACGGTGTGCAGGGTCAACACACGGTGTGCAGGGTCAACTCACAGTGTGCAGGGTCAACCCACGGTGTGCAGGGTAAACCCACAATGTGCAGGGAACCCACGGTGTGCAGGGTGAACTAATGGTGTGCAGGGAACCCACGGTGTGCAGGGTCAACCCACGGTGTGCAGTGTTAACCCACGGTGTGCAGGGTCAACCCACGGTGTGCAGGGAACCCACGGTGTGCAGGGTCAACCCACGGTGTGCAGGGTCAACCCACGGTGTGCAAGGTCAACCCACAGTGTGCAGGGAACCCACGGTGTGCATGGTCAACAAACGGTGTGCAGGGTCAACTCATGGTGGGCAGGGTCAACCCACGGTGTGTAAAGTGAACCCATGGTGTTCAGGGAACCCATGGTGTGCAGGGAACCCACGGTGTGCAGGGACAATCCACGGTGTGCAACATCAACACACGGTGTGCAGGGTCCAACCCACAGGGTGCAGGGTCAACTCACGGTGTGCAGGGTCAACCACAGTGTGCAGGGAACACCCGGAGTGCAGGGTCAACCCACGGTGTGCAGGGTCAACCCCCGGTGTGCAGGGTCAACCCACAATGCGCAGGGAACCCACGGTGTGCAGGGTCAACCCACAGTGCGCAGGGAACCCACGGTGTGCAGGGTCAACCCACGGTGTGCAGGGTCAACTCACTGTGTGCAGGGTCAACCCACAGTGTGCAGGGAACCCACGGTGTGCAGGGTCAATTCATGGTGTTAAGGGAACCCACGGTGTGCAGGGTCCAACCCACAGTGTGCAGGGTCAACTCACGGTGTGCAGGGTCAACCCACGATGTGCAGGGAACCCACGGTGTGCAGGGTCAACCCACGGTGTGCAGGGTCAACCCACGGTGTGCAGGGTCAACCCACGGTGTGCAGGGAACCCACGGTGTGCATGGTCAACCCACGGTGTGCAGGGTCAATTAATGGTGTGCAGGGTCAACCCACGGTGTGCAAGGTCAACCCACTGTGTGCAGGGTCAACCCACAGTGTGCAGGGAAACCACGGTGTGCAGGAAACCCACGGTGTGTATGGTCAACCCTCTGTGTGCAGGGTCATCCCACAGTGTGCATGGTCAGCCCACGGTGTGCAGGAAACCCACGGTGTGTATGGTCAACCCACGGCGTGCAGGGTCTACCCACGGTGTGCAGGGTCAACCCACAGTGTGCAGGGAACCCACGGTGTGCAAGGAACCCACGGTGTGCATTGTCAACCCATGGTGTGCAAGGTCAACCCATGGTTTGCAGGGTCAACCTGCGGTGTGCAGGGTCAACCCACGGTGTGCAAGGTCAACCCACGGTGTGCAAGGTCAACCCACGGTGTGCAGGGAACCCACGGTGTGCAGGGTCAACCCACGGTGTGCAGGGTCAACTCACAGTGTGCAGGGTCAACTCACGGTGTGCAGGGTCAACCCACGGTGTGCAGGGTCAACCCACGGTGTGCAGGGTCAACCCACGGTGTGCAGGGTCAACCCACGGTGTGCAGGGTCAACCCACGGTGTGCAGGGTCAACCCACGGTGTGCAGGGTCAACCCACGGTGTGCAGGGTCAACCCACGGTGTGCAGGGTCAACCCACGGTGTGCAGGGTCAACCCACGGTGTGCAGGGAACCCACGGTGTGCAGGGTCAACCCACGGTGTGCAGGGTCAACCCACGGTGTGCAGGGTCAACCCACGGTGTGCAGGGTCAACCCACGGTGTGCAGGGTCAACCCACGGTGTGCAGGGTCAACCCACGGTGTGCAGGGAACCCACGGTGTGCAGGGTCAACTAATGGTGTGCAGGGTCAACCCACGGTGTGCAGGGAACCCACGGTGTGCAGGGTCAACCCACGGTGTGCAGGGTCAACCCACGGTGTGCAGGGTCAACCCACAGTGTGCAGGGAACCCACGGTGTGCAGGGTCAACCCACGGTGTGCAGGGTCAACTCACGGTGTGCAGGGTCAACCCACGGTGTGTAAAGTGAAACCATGGTGTTCAGGGAACCCATGGTGTGCAGGGAACCCACAGTGTGCAGGGACAATCCACGGTGTGCAACGTCAACACACGGTGTGCAGGGTCCAACCCACAGGGTGCAGGGTCAACTCACGGTGTGCAGGGTCAACCACAGTGCGCAGGGAACCCACGGTGTGCAGGGTCAACCCACGGTGTGCAGGGTCAACCCACAGTGTGCAGGGTCAACCCACGGTGTGCAGGGTCAACCCACGGTGTGCAAGGTCAACCCACTGTGGGCAGGGTCAACCCACAGTGCGCGGGGTCAACCCTCTGTGTGCAGGGTCAACCCACAATGTGCAGGGAACCCACGCTGTGCAGGGTCAACTCATGGTGTGCAGGGAACCCACGGTGTGCAGGGTCCAACCCACAGTGTGCAGGGTCAACTCACGGTGTGCAGGGTCAACCCACGATGTGCAGGGAACACCCGGAGTGCAGGGTCAACCCACGGTGTGCAGGTTCAACCCGCGGTGTGCTGGATCAACCCACAGTGCGCAGGGAACCCACGGTGTACAGGGAACCCACCGTGTACAGGGTCAACTAATGGTGTACAGGGTCAAACCACGGCGTACAGAGAACCCACGGTGTGCAGGATCAACCCACAGTGTGCAGGGAAACCACGGTGTGCAGGAAACCCACGGTGTGTATGGACAACCCTCTGTGTGCAGGGTCATCCTACAGTGTGCATGGTCAGCCCACGGTGTGCAGGAAACCCACGGTGTGTATGGTCAACCCACGGCGTGCAGGGTCTACCCACGGTGTGCAGGGTCAACCCACAGTGTGCAGGGAACCCACGGTGTGCAAGGAACCCACCGTAGGCATTGTCAACCCACGGTGTGCAAGGTCAACCCATGGTTTGCAGGGTCAACCCACGGTGTGCAGGGTCAACCCACGGTGTGCAGGGTCAACCCACGGTGTGCAGGGTCAACCCACGGTGTGCAGGGTCAACCCACGGTGTGCAGGGTCAACCCACGGTGTGCAGGGTCAACTCACGGTGTGCAGGGTCAACCCACGGTGTGCAGGGTCAACCCACGGTGTGCAGGGAACCCACGGTGTGCAGGGAACCCACGGTGTGCAGGGAACCCACGGTGTGCAAGGTCAACCCACGGTGTGCAGGGTCAACCCACGGTGTGCAGGGTCAACCCACGGTGTGCAGGGTCAACCCACGGTGTGCAGGGTCAACCCACGGTGTGCAGGGAACCCACGGTGTGCAGGGTCAACCCACGGTGTGCAGGGTCAACCCACGGTGTGCAGGGTCAACCCACGGTGTGCAGGGTCAACCCACGGTGTGCAGGGTCAACCCACGGTGTGCAGGGTCAACCCACGGTGTGCAGGGTCAACCCACGGTGTGCAGGGTCAACCCACGGTGTGCAGGGTCAACCCACGGTGTGCAGGGTCAACTAATGGTGTGCAGGGTCAAACCACGGTGTGCAGGGAACCCACAGTGTGCAGGGAACCCACGGTGTGCAGGGTCAACCCACGGTGTGCAAGGTCAACCCACGGTGTGCAGGGTCAACCCACGGTGTGCAGGGTCAACCCACGGTGTGCAGGGTCAACCCACGGTGTGCAGGGTCAACCCACGGTGTGCAGGGAACCCACGGTGTGCAGGGTCAACCCACGGTGTGCAGGGTCAACTCACAGTGTGCAGGGTCAACTCACGGTGTGCAGGGTCAACCCACGGTGTGCAGGGTCAACCCACGGTGTGCAGGGTCAACCCACGGTGTGCAGGGTCAACCCACGGTGTGCAGGGTCAACCCACGGTGTGCAGGGTCAACCCACGGTGTGCAGGGAACCCACGGTGTGCAGGGTCAACCCACGGTGTGCAGGGCAACCCACGGTGTGCAGGGAACCCACGGTGTGCAGGGTCCAACCCACGGTGTGCAGGGTCAACCCACGGTGTGCAGGGACAACCCACGGTGTGCAAGGTCAACCCACTGTGTGCAGGGTCAACCCACGGTGTGCAGGGTCAACCCACGGTGTGCAGGGTCAACCCACAGTGTGCAGGGTCAACCCACGGTGTGCAGGGAACCCACGGTGTGCAGGGTCAACTAATGGTGTGCAGGGTCAACCCACGGTGTGCAAGGTCAACCCACTGTGTGCAGGGTCAACCCACGGTGTGCAGGGTCAACCCACTGTGTGCAGGGTCAACTCACAGTGTGCAGGGTCAACCCACGGTGTGTAAAGTGAACCCATGGTGTTCAGGGAACCCATGGTGTGCAGGGAACCCACGGTGTGCAGGGTCAACCCACGGTGTGCAGGGTCAACCCACGGTGTGCAGGGTCAACCCACGGTGTGCAGGGTCAACTCACGGTGTGCAGGGTCAACCCACAGTGCGCAGGGAACCCACGGTGTGCAGGGTCAACCCACGGTGTGCAGGGTCAACTCACAGTGTGCAGGGTCAACCCACGGTGTGCAGGGTCAACCCACAATGTGCAGGGAACCCACGCTGTGCAGGGTCAACTCATGGTGTAAAGGGAACCCACGGTGTGCAGGGTCCAACCCACAGTGTGCAGGGTCAACTCACGGTGTGCAGGGTCAACCCACGATGTGCAGGGAACACCCGGAGTGCAGGGTCAACCCACGGTGTGCAGGGAACCCACGGAGTGCAGGGTCAACCCACGGTGTGCAGGGTCAACCCGCGGTGTGCAGGGTCAACCCACAGTGTGCAGGGAACCCACGGTGTGCAGGGAACCCACCGTGTGCAGGGTCAACTAATGGTGTGCAGGGTCAACCCACGGTGTGCAGGGAACCCACGGTGTGCAGGGTCAACCCACAGTGTGCAGGGAACCCACGGTGTGCAGGGTCAACCCACGGTGTGCAGGGTCAACCCACGGTGTGCAGGGTCAACCCACGGTGTGCAGGGAACCCACGGTGTGCAGGGTCAACTCACGGTGTGCAGGGTCAACCCACGGTGTGCAGGGTCAACCCACGGTGTGCAGGGAACCCACGGTGTGCAGGGTCAACCCACGGTGTGCAGGGTCAACCCACGGTGTGCAGGGAACCCACGGTGTGCAATGAACCCACGGTATGCATTGTCAACCCACGGTGTGCAAGGTCAACCCATGGTTTGCAGGGTCAACCTGCGGTGTGCAGGGTCAACCCACGGTGTGCAGGGTCAACCCACGGTGTGCAGGGAACCCACGGTGTGCAGGGTCAACCCACGGTGTGCAGGGTCAACTCACAGTGTGCAGGGTCAACCCACGGTGTGCAAAGTCAACCCACTGTGTGCAGGGTCAACCCACAGTGCGCAGGGTCAACCCTTTGTGTGCAGGGTCAACCCACAGTGTGCAGGGTTAACCCACGATGTGCAGGGAACCCACGGTGTGCAGGGTCAACCCACGGTGTGCAGGGTCAACCCACGGTGTGCAGGGAACCCACGGTGTGCAGGGTCAACCCACGGTGTGCAGGGTCAACCCGCGGTGTGCAGGGTCAACCCACGGTGTGCAGGGAACCCACAGTGTGCAGGGTCAGCTCATGGTGTGAAGGGAACCCACGGTGTGCAGGGTCCAACCCACGGTGTGCAGGGTCAACTAATGGTGTGCAGAGTCAACCCACGGTGTGCAAGGTCAACCCATGGTGTGCAGGGAACCGACGGTGTGCAGGGTCAATCCACGGTGTGCAGGGTCAACTCACGTTAGGCAGGGAACTCACGGTGTGCAGGGTCAACCCACGGTGTGCAGGGTCAACCCACGGTGTGCAAGGTCAACCCACGGTGTGCAGGGTCTACCCACGGTGTGCAGGGAACCCACGGTGTGCAGGGTCAACCCACGGTGTGCAGGGTCAACCCACGGTGTGCAGGGTCAACCCACGGTGTGCAGGGAACCCACGGTGTGCAGGGTCAACCCACGGTGTGCAGGGTCAACTCACGGTGTGCAGGGTCAACCCACGGTGTGCAGGGTCAACCCACGGTGTGCAGGGAACCCACGGTGTGCAGGGAACCCACGGTGTGCAGGGTCAACCCACGGTGTGCAGGGTCAACCCACTGTGTGCAGGGTCAACCCACAGTGTGCAGGGTCAACTCACGGTGTGCAGGGTCAACCCACAGTGTGCAGGGAACCCACGGTGTGCAGGGTCAACCCACGGTGTGCAGGGTCAACCCACAATGTGCAGGGAACCCACACTGTGCAGGGACAACCCACAGTGTGCAGGGAACCCACGGTGTGCAGGGTCAACTCACTGTGTGCAGGGTCAACTCACAGTGTGCAGGGTCAACCCACGGTGTGCAGGGTCAACCCACAATGTGCAGGGAACCCACGGTGTGCAGGGTCAACTCATGGTGTGAAGGGAACCCACGGTGTGCAGGGTCCAACCCACAGTGTGCAGGGTCAACTCATGGTGTGCAGGGTCAACCCACGATGTGCAGGGAACACCCGGAGTGCAGGGTCAACCAACGGTGTGCAGGGAACACCCGGAGTGCAGGGTCAACCCACGGTGTGCAGGGTCAACCCCCGGTGTGCAGGGTCAACCCACAGTGCGCAGGGAACCCACGGTGTGCATGGTCAACCCACGGTGTGCAGGGTCAATTAATGGTGTGCAGGGTCAACCCACGGTGTGCAAGGTCAACCCACTGTGTGCAGGGTCAACCCACGGTGTGCAGGGTCAACCCACTGTGTGCAGGGTCAACCCACGGTGTGCAGGGTCAACCCACGGTGTGCAGGGAAACCCACGGTGTGCAGGGTCAACCCACGGTGTGCAGGGTCAACCCACGGTGTGCAGGGTCAACCCACAGTGTGCAGGGAACCCACGGTGTGCAAGGAACCCACGGTGTGCAGGGTCAACCCACGGTGTGCAGGGTGAACTAATGGTGTGCAGGGAACCCACGGTGTGCAGGGTCAACCCACGGTGTGCAGTGTCAACCCACGGTGTGCAGGGTCAACCCACGGTGTGCAGGGTCAACCCACGGTGTGCAGGGTCAACCCACGGTGTGCAGGGTCAACTCACGGTGTGCAGGGTCAACCCACGGTGTGCAGGGTCAACCCACGGTGTGCAAGGTGAACCCACTGTGGGCAGGGTCAACCCACAGTGCGCGGGGTAAACCCTCTGTGTGCAGGGTCAACCCACAGTGTGCAGGGTCAACCCACGGTGTGCAGGGAACCCACGGTGTGCAGGGAACCCACGGTGTGCAGGGTCAACCCACGGTGTGCAGGGTCAACCCACGGTGTGCAGGGTCAACCCACGGTGTGCAGGGTCAACCCACGGTGTGCAGGGTCAACCCACGGTGTGCAGGGTCAACCCACGGTGTGCAGGGAACCCACGGTGTGCAGGGTCAACCCACGGTGTGCAGGGTCAACCCACGGTGTGCAAGGTCAACCCACAGTGTGCAGGGTCAACCCACGGTGTGCAGGGAACCCACGGTGTGCAGGGTCCAACCCACGGTGTGCAGGGTCAACTCACGGTGTGCAGGGTCAACCCACGGTGTGCAGGGAACCCACGGTGTGCAGGGTCAACTAATGGTGTGCAGGGTCAACCCACGGTGTGCAGGGTCAACCCACCGTGTGCAGGGTCAACCCACTGTGTGCAGGGTCAACCCACAGTGTGCAGGGTCAACCCACAGTGTGCAGGGAACCCACGGTGTGCAGGGTCAACCCACGGTGTGCAAGGTCAACCCACGGTGTGCAGGGTCAATCCGCTGTGTGCAGGGTCAACCCACAGTGTGCAGGGAACCCACGGTGTGCAGGGTCAACCCACGGTGTGCAGGGTCAACTCACGGTGTGCAGGGTCAACCCACGGTGTGCAGGGAACCCACGGTGTGCAGGGTCAACCCACGGTGTGCAGGGTCAACCCACAGTGTGCAGGGTCAACTCACGGTGTGCAGGGTCAACCCACGGTGTGCAGGGTCAACCCACGGTGTGCAGGGTCAACCCACGGTGTGCAGGGAACCCACGGTGTGCAGGGTCAACCCACGGTGTGCAGGGTCAACCCACGGTGTGCAGGGTCAACCCACGGTGTGCAGGGTCAACCCACGGTGTGCAGGGTCAACCCACGGTGTGCAGGGTAACCCACGGTGTGCAGGGTCAACCCACGGTGTGCAGGGAACCCACGGTGTGCAGGGTCAACCCACGGTGTGCAGGGTCAACCCACGGTGTGCAGGGTCAACCCACGGTGTGCAGGGAACCCACGGTGTGCAGGGTCAACCCACGGTGTGCAGGGTCAACCCACGGTGTGCAGGGTCAACCCACGGTGTGCAGGGTCAACCCACGGTGTGCAGGGAACCCACGGTGTGCAGGGTCAATTAATGGTGTGCAGGGTCAACCCACGGTGTGCAAGGTCAACCCACTGTGTGCAGGGTCAACCCACCGTGTGCAGGGTCAACCCACTGTGTGCAGGGTCAACCCACGGTGTGCAGGGTCAACCCACGGTGTGCAGGGTCAACCCACGGTGTGCAGGGAACCCACGGTGTGCAGGGTCAACCCACGGTGTGCAGGGTCAACCCACGGTGTGCAGGGTCAACCCACTGTGTGCAGGGTCAACCCACAGTGTGCAGGGTCAACTCACGGTGTGCAGGGTCAACCCACAGTGTGCAGGGAACCCACGGTGTGCAGGGTCAACCCACGGTGTGCAGGGTCAACTCACAGTGTGCAGGGTCAACCCACGGTGTGCAGGGTCAACCCACAATGTGCAGGGAACCCACGCTGTGCAGGGTCAACTCATGGTGTGAAGGGAACCCACGGTGTGCAGGGTCCAACCCACGGTGTGCAGGGTCAACTCATGGTTTGCAGGGTCAACCTGCGGTGTGCAGGGTCAACCCACGGTGTGCAGGGTCAACCCACGGTGTGCAGGGAACCCACGGAGTGCAGGGTCAACCCACGGTGTGCAGGGTCAACCCACGGTGTGCAGGGTCAACCCACAGTGCGCAGGGAACCCACGGTGTGCAGGGTCAACCCACGGTGTGCAGGGTCAACTAATGGTGTGCAGGGTCAACCCACGGTGTGCAGGGAACCCACGGTGTGCAGGGTCAACCCACGGTGTGCAGGGAACCCACGGTGTGCAGGGTCAACCCACGGTGTGCAGGGTCAACCCACGGTGTGCAGGGTCAACCCACGGTGTGCAGGGAACCCACGGTGTGCAGGGTCAACTCACGGTGTGCAGGGTCAACCCACGGTGTGCAGGGTCAACCCACGGTGTGCAGGGAACCCACGGTGTGCAGGGTCAACCCACGGTGTGCAGGGTCAACCCACGGTGTGCAGGGAACCCACGGTGTGCAGGGAACCCACGGTGTGCAGGGTCAACCCACGGTGTGCAGGGTCAACCCACGGTGTGCAGGGTCAACCCACGGTGTGCAGGGTCAACCCACGGTGTGCAGGGTCAACCCACGGTGTGCAGGGAACCCACGGTGTGCAGGGTCAACCCACGGTGTGCAGGGTCAACCCACGGTGTGCAGGGTCAACCCACGGTGTGCAGGGTCAACCCACTGTGTGCAGGGTCAACCCACAGTGTGCAGGGTCAACCCACTGTGTGCAGGGTCAACCCACGGTGTGCAGGGTCAACCCACGGTGTGCAGGGAACCCACGGTGTGCAGGGTCAACCCACGGTGTGCAGGGTCAACCCACGGTGTGCAGGGTCAACCCACGGTGTGCAGGGTCAACCCACGGTGTGCAGGGTCAACCCACGGTGTGCAGGGTAAACCCACGGTGTGCAAGGTCAACCCACAGTGTGCAGGGTCAACCCATGGTGTGCAGGGAACCCACGGTGTGCAGGGTCCAACCCACGGTGTGCAGGGTCAACTAATGGTGTGCAGGGTCAACCCACGGTGTGCAAGGTCAACCCATGGTGTGCAGGGAACCGACGGTGTGCAGGGTCAACTCACGGTTGGCAGGGAACCCACGGAGTGCAGGGCCAACCCACGATGTGCAGGGTCAACCCACGGTGTGCAGGGTCAACCCACGGTGTGCAGGGTCAACCCACGGTGTGCAGGGTCAACCCACGGTGTGCAGGGAACCCACGGTGTGCAGGGTCAACCCACGGTGTGCAGGGTCAACCCACGGTGTGCAGGGTCAACCCACAGTGTGCAGGGTCAACCCACGGTGTGCAGGGTCAACCCACGGTGTGCAGGGTCAACTCACAGTGTGCAGGGTCAACCTACGGTGTACAGGTCAAAGTGAACCCACGGTGTGCAGGGTCAACCCATGGTGTGCAGGGAACCCACGGTGTGCAGGGTCAACCCACGGTGTGCAGGGTCAACCCACGGTGTGCAGGGTCCAACCCACAGTGTGCAGGGTCAACTCACGGTGTGCAGGGTCAACCCACAGTGTGCAGGGTCAACCCACGGTGTGCAGGGTCAACCCACGGTGTGCAGGGAACCCACGGTGTGCAGGGTCAACCCCCGGTGTGCAGGGTCAACCCACAGTGCGCAGGGAACCCACGGTGTGCAGGGTCAACCCACTGTGTGCAGGGTCAACTCACAGTGTGCAGGGTCAACCCACGGTGTGCAGGGTCAACCCACAGTGTGCAGGGTCAACCCACGCTGTGCAGGGTCAACTCATGGTGTGCAGGGAACCCACGGTGTGCAGGGTCCAACCCACGGTGTGCAGGGTCAACCCACGGTGTGCAGGGTCAACCCACGGTGTGCAGGGTCAACCCACGGTGTGCAGGGTAAACCCACGGTGTGCAGGGAACCCACGGTGTGCAGGGTCAACCCACGGTGTGCAGGGTCAACCCACGGTGTGCAGGGAACCCACAGTGTGCAGGGTCAACCCACGGTGTGCAGGGAACCCACGGTGTGCAGGGTCAACTAATGGTGTGCAGGGTCAACCCACGGTGTGCAGGGAAACCACGGTGTGCAGGGTCAACTCACTGTGTGCAAGGTCAACTCACGGTGTGCACGGTCAACCCACGGTGTACAGGGAACCCACGGTGTGCAGGGTCAACCCGCGGTGTGCAGGGTCAACCCACGGTGTGCAGGGAACCCACAGTGTGCAGGGTCAACTCATGGTGTGAAGGGAACCCACGGTGTGCAGGGTCCAACCCACAGTGTGCAGGGTCAACTCACGGTGTGCAGGGTCAACCGACAGTGCACAGGGAACCCACGGTGTGCAGGGTCAACCCACGGTGTGCAGGGTCAACTCACTGTGTGCAGGGTCAACTCACAGTGTGCAGGGTCAACCCACGGCGTGCAGGGTAAACCCACAATGTGCAGGGTCAGCTCATGGTGTGCAGGGAACCCATGGTGTGCAGTGCCAACCCACGGTGTGCAGCGTCAACCCGCCGTGTGCAGGGTTAACCCACGGTGTGCAGGGTCAACTCACAGTGTGCAGGGTCAACCCACGGCGTGCAGGGTAAACCCACAATGTGCAGGGAACCCACGCTGTGCAGGGTCAACTCATGGTGTGAAGGGAACCCACGGTGTGCAGGGTCCAACCCACAGTGTGCAGGGTCAACTATTGGTGTGCAGGGTCAACCCACGGTGTGCAGGGAACCCACGGTGTGCAGGGAACTCACGGTGTGCAGGGTCAACTAATGGTGTGCAGGGTCAAACCACGGTGTGCAGGGAACCCACGGTGTGCAGGGTCAACCCACAGTGTGCAGGGAAACCACGTTGTGCAGGGTCAACTCGCGGTGTGCAAAGACAATCCACGGTGTGCAGGGAACCCACGGTGTGCAGGGTCAACTCACTGTGTGCAAGGTCAACTCACGGTGTGCACGGTCAACCCATGGTGTACAGGGAACCCACGGTGTGCAGGGTCAACCCGCGGTGTGCAGGGTCAACCCTCGAGGCGGAGGACCGTTCGGGCCTCCAACGCGACCCAGCATCGGCAAAAAAGTTAAAGGAGCTAGTCGGCTCCTTTGACTTGGTGGACAGCTGGCGGAATTTTCACCCCAACTCTAGCGCCTTCTCGAGAAGATCTGGAGAGGGAGGTTCCAGGATAGACCGCATTTACATCTCTCGGGCCTACGCCTCCCGCGTGTCGGCGTCCTCCATGCGGCCAGTGTCGTGCTCGGATCATCACCTTGTGTGGATGGAATTTATTCCACTACACCCTCGGGTGGGATCCGGGTATTGGCATTTTAACAACCGGCTGCTGGAGGACAGCCGTTTCCGGGATTCGTTCCGAGCGTTCTGGGTCTCCTGGAAGGAGAGGCGGAGAGAGTTCTGCTCCCTACGGCTATGGTGGGATGTGGGCAAAGCCCACATCCGGTTTTTATGTCGGGAGTACACTAGGGGGTCGACCAAAGGGCGGGGCTCTGAGATTGAGCGGCTTGAGAGAGCGTTGCTTGACCTGGAGTCCCGCCTCGGTCCGACCACTGGAGACCAGCAGCTGTGGCAGGAATACCAGGAGAAGAAGGACGCACTAAGGGACTTGCAGCTTCAGCAGTCCCGAGGTGCGTACGTGAGGTCACGGATCCAAATGCTGCAGGATTTGGACCGTGGCTCACCCTTCTTCTACTCGTTGGAGAGGTGGCGGGGAGTTCAAAAGCAGCTAGTGGAATTGCTGGCTGCCGATGGCTCCTCCATCACGGACCCTGATGGAATTAACAACGAGGTCCGTTCATTCTATCGGTCCTTATTCTCGCCTGATCCGTCAAATGCGGAGGCGTGCAATGAGGTCTGGAAGGATTTGCCTAAGGTCAGTCCAGAGGATGCAGTGCGTCTGGATGCCCCCCTGACTCGGGAGGAGCTGTCCACTGCCCTTCGGCAACTCCGGAGGGGCAAGTCCCCTGGTTTGGATGGACTGAGTGTTGAGTTTTATCAGGCTTTTTGGGATGTCCTGGGGGATGATTACAGCCTTGTCCTAGGGGAGAGCCTAGCCACCGGAGAAATGCCCCTCTCATGGCAAAGAGCTGTTGTGGTCCTACTGCCCAAGAAGGGAGACCTCCGCCTGCTAAAGAACTGGCGGCCGGTCTCCCTCTTGTGCGCGGACTACAAGATCTTCGCCCGGGCAATGGCCAACCGTCTGGGTTCGGTAATTGGACAGGTGGTCCATCCTGACCAATCTTACACGGTCCCGGGCCGCTCCATCCAGGACAATGTCCACCTAGTACGGGACCTGATCCACCTGCTCCAGGAGACTGGGACCCCGGCAGCGTTTCTTTCTCTTGACCAGGAGAAGGCGTTTGACCGGGTGGACCACAGTTTCCTGCTGGGCACCCTGCAGGCTTTTGGGCTCGGACCACACTTTGTGGCCCGAGTTCGGCTCCTGTACTCTGCCGCAGAGTGCCTAGTTAAGATCAACGGATCACTGACAGGACCTATCCACTTCCGAAGAGGAGTGCGTCAAGGGTGCCCCATGTCCGGTCAACTGTATGCGATCTGTGTCGAGCCATTCCTCGGCCTTCTTCGGCGAAGGCTGACAGGTCTGGTTCTGCGCGAACCGGACATGAGGGTCGTCCTCTCGGCCTACGCCGATGACGTACTCCTCATGATGACAGACCCCTGTGACCTGCGGAGGATGCGCGAGTGCCAAGATGTTTTCTCGGCGGCATCCTCCGCCAGGATCAACTGGGCGAAATGTTCCGGACTCTTAGTAGGCCAGTGGCAGGTGGACTCCCTGCCGGAGGAGATGAGAGCTTTTGAGTGGAGCACCAGACGTCTTCTCTATCTGGGAGTCTACCTGAGTCCTTCTGGGGAGACCTGGCTGGCGAACTGGCAGGACCTGGAGACAAAGGTCATGGCCCGGCTAGGGCGCTGGTCAGGCCTTCTCAGGGTGCTTTCCTATCGAGGCAGGGTGGTGGTCATAAACCAGCTGGTGGCCTCCATGTTGTGGTACCGGATGGTCACCTTGGCCCCCCCTGCCCCTTTTGTTGCGAGAATGCAGAGGAAGCTGGTGGACTTCTTCTGGGGAAACAGGAAACACTGGGTCTCTGCAGCGGTTCTGAGTCTCCCAGTAGGAGAGGGCGGACAGTCGCTGGTGTGTGTACGCACACGACTGGCGGCTCTCCGCCTCAGGACTCTGCAGAGATTCCTGTACGCCGAGCGCCCTCCCAGGTGGCACGTGTTGGCGACTTTCTTCCTCCGGAGGGGCTGCTGCCTTCACGAAGATATGCAGCTACCACCGGCAGGCGTCAGCCGTGCTGCTTTGCAGAGGCTGCCCGGCTTCTATCAGGACCTACTGAGAGTCTGGAACATGGTTGCCTCAGGCCGGGAATCCCCTCCTCTGGCAGAGGGCGGGGTCCTGGCCGACCCTTGCCCTGCCTCAGCGGATGTCGGTGCGGCTCAGGTGTGTGGATCGACTCAAGCTGAGCTGCTCGTCGGGCCCAGGCCCCGCAGCCTTACCCGAGAGACGAATCCACACAACTTGAGCCGTCTTTCATCGACACCCACAATCCCATTCAGGGATGCAGGCAGGAGGTACCTTTATGGGCTGCTGCTCCACACCCTCCACTTCCTAGCCTTTGTCCACCGTCCCGACACGCCATGGCGGTCGGTCTTTCCACCTGGAGGTGAGGGGGGTCCCCAATGGAAGTCCCTTTACAAGGGAGTCCTCCCCATGCACCTTGGGGATCTCGGCTGGAGGGTGCTGCATAAAGCGGTGCCCTGCAATAAGTTCTTTAGTCTGTACACGGATCTCCCAGCCGCGTGTCACTTCTGCGGGCTGGAGGAGACCGTGTACCACATGTACGTGGAGTGTGTGAGGCTGCAGCCCCTTTTCGCGTTTTTGCGTGGGCTGCTTCTCGCCTTCTGGTTGCATTTCAGTCCCACCCTATTTATATATGGTCATCCAGTAAGGAGGGGGGCACAGAGGGATGAGGATGTCCTTGTCAACTTGCTCCTGGGGCTGGCGAAAATTGCCATCCGTGGCTCCTGGAAAAGGGTGGCAGGAGGTTCTCCCCGGGCGGACTGCCTGGCTATGTTTAGGGGGTATGTTCGTGCCCGGGTGAACATTGAAAAGGAATACGCACAGTCCACGGCGACCGTAGAGGTGTTCCGGGACCGTTGGGCTCCGCGGGGTGTAAATGCCATCATTGATGAGGATGGCAATATATTGGTTTAAGATGTATTGTCTGTTTGTAGTGTAGTAAATATGTTAGTCACTGGGTTTGTAAATATTGTATAGCACCGACATTTGTAATAAAGAATTTTGTAAAAAAAAAAAAAAAAAAAAAAAAAACGGTGTGCAGGGAACCCACAGTGTGCAGGGTCAACTCATGGTGTGAAGGGAACCCACGGTGTGCAGGGTCCAACCCACAGTGTGCAGGTGCAACTCACGGTGTGCAGGGTCAACCCACGGTGTGCAGGGTCAACTCACTGTGTGCAGGGTCAACTCACAGTGTGCAGGGTCAACCCACGGTGTGCAGGGTCAACCCACAGTGTGCAGGGTCAACCCACGCTGTGCAGGGTCAACTCATGGTGTGAAGGGAACCCACGGTGTGCAGGGTCCAACCCACAGTGTGCAGGGTCAACTAATGGTGTGCAGGGTCAACCCACGGTGTGTAGGGAACCCACGGTGTGCAGGGAACTCACGGTGTGCAGGGTCAACTAATGGTGTGCAGGGTCAACCCACGGTGTGCAGGGTCAACCCACGGTGTGCAGGGTCAACCCACAGTGTGCAGGGAACCCACGGTGTGCAGGGTCAACCCGCGGTGTGCAAAGACAACCCACGGTGTGCAGGGAACCCACGGTGTGCAGGGTCAACTCATGGTGTGCAGGGTCAACCCACGGTGTGCAGGGTCAACCCACGGTGTGCAGGGTCAACCCACGGTGTGCAGGGTCAACCCACGGTGTGCAGGGTCAACCCACGGTGTGCAGGGTCAACCCACGGTGTGCAGGGTCAACTCATGGTGTGAAGGGAACCCACGGTGTGCAGGGTCCAACCCACAGTGTGCAGGGTCAACTCACGGTGTGCAGGGTCAACCCACGGTGTGCAGGGTCAACTCACTGTGTGCAGGGTCAACTCACAGTGTGCAGGGTCAACCCACGGCGTGCAGGGTAAACCCACAATGTGCAGGTAACCCACGCTGTGCAGGGTCATCTCATGGTGTGAAGGGAACCCACGGTGTGCAGGGTCCAACCCACAGTGTGCAGGGTCAACTAATGGTGTGCAGGGTCAACCCACGGTGTGCAGGGAACCCACGGTGTGCAGGGTCAACTAATGGTGTGCAGGGTAACCCACGGTGTGCAGGGTCAACCCACGGTGTGCAGGGTCAACCCACGGTGTGCAGGGAACCCACGGTGTGCAGGGTCAACCCACGGTGTGCAGGGTCAACCCACGGTGTGCAGGGTCAACCCACGGTGTGCAGGGTCAACCCACGGTGTGCAGGAGGAACCCACGGTGTGCAGGGTCAACCCACGGTGTGCAGGGTCAACCCACGGTGTGCAGGGTCAACCCACGGTGTGCAGGGTCAACCCACGGTGTGCAGGGTCAACCCACGGTGTGCAGGGTCAACCCACGGTGTGCAAGGTCAACCCACTGTGGGCAGGGTCAACCCACAGTGCGCGGGGTCAACCCTCTGTGTGCAGGGTCAACCCACAGTATGCAGGGTCAACCCACGGTGTGCAGGGTCAACTCACAGTGTGCAGGGTCAACTGCACGGTGTGCAGGGTCAACCCACGGTGTGCAGGAACCGACGGTGTGCAGGGAAAGCATGGTGTGCACAGAACCTACGGTGTGCAGGGTCAACCCACGGTGTGCAGGGTCAACCCACGGTGTGCAGGGAACCCACGGTGTGCAGGGTCAACCCACGGTGTGCAGGGTCAACCCACGGTGTGCAGGGTCAACCCACGGTGTGCAGGGAACCCACGGTGTGCAGGGTCAACCCACGGTGTGCAGGGTCAACCCCCGGTGTGCAGGGTCAACCCACAGTGCGCAGGGAACCCACGGTGTGCAGGGTCAACCCACTGTGTGCAGGGTCAACTCACTGTGTGCAGGGTCAACTCACAGTGTGCAGGGTCAACCCACGGTGTGCAGGGTAAACCCACAATGTGCAGGGTCAACTCATGGTGTGCAGGGAACCCACGGTGTGCAGGGTCAACCCACGGTGTGCAGGGAACCCACGGTGTGCAGGGTCAACCCACGGTGTGCAGGGTCAACCCACGGTGTGCAGGGTCAACCCACGGTGTGCAGGGTCAACCCACGGTGTGCAGGGTCAACCCACGGTGTGCAGGGTCAACCCACGGTGTGCAGGGTCAACCCACGGTGTGCAGGGAACCCACGGTGTGCAGGGTCAACCCACGGTGTGCAGGGTCAACCCACGGTGTGCAGGGAACCCACGGTGTGCAGGGTCAACCCACGGTGTGCAGGGTCAACCCACGGTGTGCAGGGTCAACCCACGGTGTGCAGGGTCAACCCACGGTGTGCAGGGTTAACCCACGGTGTGCAGGGTCAACTCACAGTTTGCAGGGTCAACTGACGGTGTGCAGGGTCAACCCACGGTGTGCAGGGAACCGACGGTGTGCAGGGAACCCACGGTGTGCAGGGTGAACTAATGGTGTGCAGGGTCAACCCACGGTGTGCAGGGTCAACCCACGGTGTGCAGGGTCAACCCACGGTGTGCAGGGTCAACCCACGGTGTGCAGGGTCAACCCACTGTGTGCAGGGTCAACCCACGGTGTGCAGGGTCAACCCATGGTGTGCAGGGAACCCACGGTGTGCAGGGTCAACCCACAGTGTGCAGGGTCAACTCACGGTGTGCAGGGTCAACCCACAGTGCGCAGGGAACCCACGGTGTGCAGGGTCAACCCACGGTGTGCAGGGTCAACTCACTGTGTGCAGGGTCAACTCACAGTGTGCAGGGTCAACCCACGGTGTGCAGGGTAAACCCACAATGTGCAGGGTCAACTCATGCTGTGAAGGGAACCCACGGTGTGCAGGGTCAACCCACGGTGTGCAGGGAAACCATGGTGTGCACAGAACCTACGGTGTGCAGGGTCAACCCACGGTGTGCAAAGTCAACCCACGGTGTGCAGGGAACCCACGGTGTGCAGGGTCAACTCACTGTGTGCAAGGTCAACTCACGGTGTGCAGGGTCAACCCACGGTGTGCAGGGAACCCACGGTGTGCAGGGTCCAACCCACAGTGTGCAGGGTCAACTCACGGTGTGCAGGGTCAACCCACAGTGTGCAGGGAACCCACGGTGTGCAGGGTCAACCCACGGTGTGCAGGGTCAACCCACTGTGTGCAGGGTCAACCCACGGTGTGCAGGGTCAACCCACTGTGTGCAGGGTCAACCCACAGTGTGCAGGGTCAACCCACGGTGTGCAGGGTAAACCCACGGTGTGCAGGGTCAACTCATGGTGTGCAGGGAACCCACGGTGTGCAGGGTCAACCCACGGTGTGCAGGGAAACCACGGTGTGCAGGGTCAACCCACGGTGTGCAGGGTCAACCCACGGTGTGCAGGGTCAACCCACGGTGTGCAGGGAACCCACGGTGTGCAGGGTCAACCCACGGTGTGCAGGGTCAACCCACGGTGTGCAGGGTCAACCCACGGTGTGCAGGGAACCCACGGTGTGCAGGGTCAACCCACGGTGTGCAGGGTCAACCCACGGTGTGCAGGGAACCCACGGTGTGCAGGGTCAACCCACGGTGTGCAGGGTCAACCCACGGTGTGCAGGGAACCCACGGTGTGCAGGGTCAACTCACGGTGTGCAGGGTTAACCCGCGGTGTGCAGGGTCAAACACAGTTTGCAGGGTCAACTGCGGTGTGCAGGGTCAACCCACGGTGTGCAGGAACCGACGGTGTGCAGGGAACCCACGGTGTGCAGGGTGAACTAATGGTGTGCAGGGAACCCACGGTGTGCAGGGTCAACCCACGGTGTGCAGTGTTAACCCACGGTGTGCAGGGTCAACCCACGGTGTGCAGGGTCAACCCACGGTGTGCAGGGTCAACTCACGGTGTGCAGGGTCAACCCATGGTGTGCAGGGAACCCACGGTGTGCAGGGTCAACCCACAGTGTGCAGGGTCAACCCACGGTGTGCAGGGTCAACCCACAGTGTGCAGGGAACCCACGGTGTGCAGGGTCAACCCACGGTGTGCAGGGTCAACCCACTGTGTGCAGGGTCAACCCACAGTGTGCAGGGTCAACCCACGGTGTGCAGGGAACCCACGGTGTGCAGGGTCAACTCATGGTGTGAAGGGAACCTAAGGTGTGCAGGGTCAATCCACGGTGTGCAGGGAAACCATGGTGTGCACAGAACCTACGGTGTGCAGGGTCAACCCACGGTGTGCAGGGTCAACCCACGGTGTGCAGGGTCAACCCACGGTGTGCAGGGTCAACCCACTGTGTGCAGGGTCAACCCACGGTGTGCAGGGTCAACCCACGGTGTGCAGGGAACCCACGGTGTGCAGGGTCAACCCACAGTGTGCAGGGTCAACTCACGGTGTGCAGGGTCAACCCACAGTGTGCAGGGAACCCACGGTGTGCAGGGTCAACCCACGGTGTGCAGGGTCAACCCACTGTGTGCAGGGTCAACTCACGGTGTGCAGGGTCAACCCACGGCGTGCAGGGTAAACCCACAATGTGCAGGGTCAACTCATGCTGTGAATGGAACCCACGGTGTGCAGGGAAACCATGGTGTGCACAGAACCTACGGTGTGCAGGGTCAACCCACGGTGTGCAGGGTCAACTCACTGTGTGCAGGGTCAACTCACAGTGTGCAGGGTCAACCCACGGCGTGCAGGGTAAACCCACAATGTGCAGGGTCAGCTCATGGTGTGCAGGGAACCCACGGTTAGCAGGGAAACCATGGTGTGCACAGAACCTACGGTGTGCAGGGTCAACCCACGGTGTGCAGGGAACCCACGGTGTGCAGGGTCAACTAATGGTGTGCAGGGTCAACCCACGATGTGGAAGGTCAACCCATGGTGTGCAGGGAACCCACGGTGTGCAGGGTCAACCCACGGTGTGCAGGGTCAACCCACGGTGTGCAGGGAACCCACGGTGTGCAGGGTCAACCCACGGTGTGCAGGGTCAACCCACGGTGTGCAGGGTCAACCCACGGTGTGCAGGGTCAACTCACGGTGTGCAGGGTCAACCCACAGTGTGCAGGGAACCCACTGTGTGCAGGGTACCCACCGTGTGCAGGGTCAATCCACAGCGTGCAGGGTTAACTCACGGTGTGCAGCGTCAACTCACAGTATGCTGGGTCAACTGCGGTCTGCAGGGTCAACCCACGGTGTGCAGGGTCAACCCACGGTGTGCAGGGAACCCACGGTGTGCAGGGTCAACTAATGGTGTGCAGGGTCAACCCACGGTGTGCAGGGAACCCACGGTGTGCAGGGTCAACCCACGGTGTGCAGGGTCAACTCACTGTGTGCAGGGTCAACTCACAGTGTGCAGGGTCAACCCACGGTGTGCAGGGTAAACCCACAATGTGCAGGGAACCCACGCTGTGCAGGGTCAACTCATGGTGTGAAGGGAACCCACGGTGTGCAGGGTCCAACCCACAGTGTGCAGGGTCAACTATTGGTGTGCAGGGTCAACCCACGGTGTGCAGGGAACCCACGGTGTGCAGGGAACCCACGGTGTGCAGGGTCAACCCACAGTGTGCAGGGAACCCACGGTGTGCAGGGTCAACTCGCGGTGTGCAAAGACAATCCACGGTGTGCAGGGAACCCACGGTGTGCAGGGTCAACCCACTGTGTGCAGGGTCAACCCACTGTGTGCAGGGTCAACCCACTGTGTGCAGGGTCAACCCACAGTGTGCAGGGTCAACCCACGGTGTGCAGGGTCAACCCACGGTGTGCAGGGTCAGACCCACGGTGTGCAGGGTCAACCCACGGTGTGCAGGGTCGACCCACGGTGTGCAGGGTCAACCCACGGTGTGCAAGGTCAACCCACTGTGGGCAGGGTCAACCCACAGTGCGCGGGGTCAACCCTCTGTGTGCAGGGTAAACCCACAATGTGCAGGGAACCCACGCTGTGCAGGGTCAACTCATGGTGTGAAGGGAACCCACGGTGTGCAGGGTCCAACCCACAGTGTGCAGGGTCAACTCATGGTGTGCAGGGTCAACCCACGGTGTGCAGGGAACCCACGGTGTGCAGGGTCAACTAATGGTGTGCAGGGTCAACCCACGGTGTGCAAGGTCAACCCACGGTGTGCAGGGTCAACCCACGGTGTGCAGGGTCAACCCACGGTGTGCAGGGTCAACTCACGGTGTGCAGGGTCAACCCACGGTGTGCAGGGTCAACCCACGGTGTGCAGGGTCAACCCACGGTGTGCAGGGTCAACCCACGGTGTGCAGGGTCAACCCACGGTGTGCAGGGTCAACTCATGGTGTGCAGGGTCAACCCACGGTGTGCAGGGTCAACCCACGGTGTGCAGGGAACCCACGGTGTGCAGGAGGAACCCACGGTGTGCAGGGTCAACCCACGGTGTGCAGGGTCAACCCACGGTGTGCAGGGTCAACCCACGGTGTGCAGGGTCAACCCACGGTGTGCAGGGTCAACCCACGGTGTGCAGGGTCAACCCACGGTGTGCAAGGTCAACCCACGGTGTGCATGGTCTACCCACGGTGTGCAGGGAACCCACGGTGTGCAGGGTCAACCCACGGTGTGCATGGTCTACCCACGATGTGCAGGGTCAACTCACGGTGTGCAGGGTTAACCCGCGGTGTGCAGGGTCAAACACAGTTTGCAGGGTCAACTGCGGTGTGCAGGGTCAACCCACGGTGTGCAGGAACCGACGGTGTGCAGGGAACCCACGGTGTGCACAGAACCTACGGTGTGCAGGGTCAACCCACGGTGTGCAGGGTCAACCCACGGTGTGCAGGGAACCCACGGTGTGCAGGGTCAACCCACGGTGTGCAGGGTCAACCCACGGTGTGCAGGGAACCCACGGTGTGCAGGGTCAACCCACGGTGTGCAGGGTCAACCCACGGTGTGCAGGGTCAACCCACAGTGTGCAGGGAACCCACGGTGTGCAGGGTCAACCCACGGTGTGCAGGGTCAACCCACTGTGTGCAGGGTCAACCCACAGTGTGCAGGGTCAACCCACGGTGTGCAGGGTCAACCCACGGTGTGCAGGGTCAACCCACGGTGTGCAGGGAACCCACGGTGTGCAGGGTCAACCCACGGTGTGCAGGGAAACCATGGTGTGCACAGAACCTACGGGGTGCAGGGTCAACCCACGGTGTGCAGGGTCAACCCACGGTGTGCAGGGTCAACCCACGGTGTGCAGGGTCAACCCACGGTGTGCAGGGTCAACTCACGGTGTGCAGGGTCAACCCATGGTGTGCAGGGAACCCACGGTGTGCAGGGTCAACCCACAGTGTGCAGGGTCAACTCACGGTGTGCAGGGTCAACCCACGATGTGCAGGGAACCCACGGTGTGCAGGGTCAACCCACGGTGTGCAGGGTCAACCCACTGTGTGCAGGGTCAACCCACAGTGTGCAGGGTCAACCCACGGTGTGCAGGGAACCCACGGTGTGCAGGGTCAACCCACGGTGTGCAGGGAACCCACGGTGTGCAGGGTCAACCCACGGTGTGCAGGGAAACCATGGTGTGCACAGAACCTACGGTGTGCAGGGTCAACCCACGGTGTGCAGGGAACCCACGGTGTGCAGGGAACCCACGGTGTGCAGGGTAAACCCACAATGTGCAGGGAACCCACGCTGTGCAGGGTCAACTCATGGTGTGAAGGGAACCCATGGTGTGCAGGGTCCAACCCTCAGTGTGCAGGGTCAAACAGCGGTGTGCAGGGTCAACCCACGGTGTGCAGGGTCAACCCATGGTGTGCAGGGTCAACCCACGGTGTGCAGGGTCAACCCACTATGTGCAGGGTCAACCCACGGTGTGCAGGGTCAACCCACGGTGTGCAGGGTCAACCCACGGTGTGCAGGTCAACCCACGGTGTGCAGGGTCAACCCACGGTGTGCAGGGTCAACTAATGGTGTGCAGGGTCAACCCACGGTGTGCAAGGTCAACCCACTGTGTGCAGGGTCAACCCACAGTGCGCAGGGTCAACCCTCTGTGTGCAGGGTCAACCCACGGTGTGCAGGGTCAACCCACGGTGTGCAGGGAACCCACGGTGTGCAGGGTCAACCCACGGTGTGCAGGGTCAACCCACGGTGTGCAGGGTCAACCCACGGTGTGCAGGGTCAACCCACGGTGTGCAAGGTCAACCCACGGTGTGCAGGGTCAACCCACGGTGTGCAGGGTCAACCCACAGTGTGCAGGGTCAACTCATGGTGTGCAGGGAACACCCGGTGTGCAGGGTCAACCCACGGTGTGCAGGGTCAACCCCCGGTGTGCAGGGTCAACCCACAGTGCGCAGGGAACCCACGGTGTGCAGGGTCAACCCACGGTGTGCAGGGTCAACTCACTGTGTGCAGGGTCAACTCACAGTGTGCAGGGTCAACCCACGGTGTGCAGGGTAAACCCACAATGTGCAGGGAACCCACGCTGTGCAGGGTCAACTCATGGTGTGAAGGGAACCCACGGTGTGCAGGGTCCAACCCACAGTGTGCAGGGTCAACTAATGGTGTGCAGGGTCAACCCACGGTGTGCAGGGAACCCACGGTGTGCAGGGTCAACTAATGGTGTGCAGGGTCAACCCACGGTGTGCAGGGTCAACCCACGGTGTGCAGGGTCAACCCACAGTGTGCAGGGAACCCACGGTGTGCAGGGTCAACTCATGGTGTGGCAGGTCAACCCACGGTGTGCAGGGTCAACCCACGGTGTGCAGGGTCAACCCACGGTGTGCAGGGTCAACCCACGGTGTGCAGGGTCAACCCACGGTGTGCAGGGAACCCACGGTGTGCAGGGTCAACCCACGGTGTGCAGGGTCAACCCACGGTGTGCAGGGTCAACCCACGGTGTGCAGGGTCAACTCATGGTGTGAAGGGAACCCACGGTGTGCAGGGTCCAACCCACAGTGTGCAGGGTCAACTCACGGTGTGCAGGGTCAACCCACAGTGTGCAGGGAACCCACGGTGTGCAGGGTCAACCCACGGTGTGCAGGGTCAACCCACTGTGTGCAGGGTCAACTCACAGTGTGCAGGGTCAACCCACGGTGTGCAGGGTAAACCCACAATGTGCAGGGAACCCACGCTGTGCAGGGTCAACTCATGGTGTGAAGGGAACCCACGGTGTGCAGGGTCCAACCCACAGTGTGCAGGGTCAACTAATGGTGTGCAGGGTCAACCCACGGTGTGCAGGGAACCCACGGTGTGCAGGGTCAACTAATGGTGTGCAGGGTCAACCCACGGTGTGCAAGGTCAACCCACTGTGTGCAGGGTCAACCCACGGTGTGCAGGGTCAACCCACTGTGTGCAGGGTCAACCCACGGTGTGCAGGGTCAACCCACGGTGTGCAGGGTCAACCCACGGTGTGCAGGGTCAACCCACGGTGTGCAGGGTCAACCCACGGTGTGCAGGGTCAACCCACGGTGTGCAGGGAACCCACAGTGTGCAGGGTCAACTCATGGTGTGCAGGGTCAACACACGGTGTGCGAGGTCAACCCACGCTGTGCAGGGAACCCACGGTGTGCAGGAGGAACCCACGGTGTGCAGGGTCAACCCACGGTGTGCAGGGTCAACCCACGGTGTGCAGGGTCAACCCACGGTGTGCAGGGTCAACCCACGGTGTGCAGGGTCAACCCACGGTGTGCAGGGTCAACCCACTGTGTGCAGGGTCAACCCACGGTGTGCAGGGTCAACCCACGGTGTGCAGGGTCAACCCACAATGTGCAGGGTCAACTCATGCTGTGAAGGGAACCCACGGTGTGCAGGGTCAACCCACGGTGTGCAGGGAAACCATGGTGTGCACAGAACCTATGGTGTGCAGGGTCAACCCACGGTTTGCAGGGAACCCACGGTGTGCAGGGACAAAACACGGTGTGCAGGGTAAACCCACAATGTGCAGGGAACCCACGCTGTGCAGGGTCAACTCATGCTGTGAAGGGAACCCACGGTGTGCAGGGTCCAACCAACAGTGTGCAGGGTCAACTAGTGGTGTGCAGGGAACCCACGGTGTGCAGGGTCAACCCAGAGTGTGCAGGGTCAACCCACGGTGTGCAGGGTCAACCCACAATGTGCAGGGTCAACCCACGGTGTGCAGGGTCAACCCACGGTGTGCAGGGTCAACCCACGGTGTGCAGGGTCAACCCACGGTGTGCAGGGTCAATTAATGGTGTGCAGGGTCAACCCACGGTGTGCAGGGTCAACCCACTGTGTGCAGGGTCAACCCACAGTGTGCAGGGAACCCACGGTGTGCAGGGTCAACCCACGGTGTGCAGGGTCAACCCACGGTGTGCAGGGAACCCACGGTGTGCAGGGTCAACCCACGGTGTGCAGGGTCAACCCACGGTGTGCAGGGTCAACCCACGGTGTGCAGGGTCAACCCACGGTGTGCAGGGTCAACCCACGGTGTGCAGGGTCAACCCACGGTGTGCAGGGAACCCACAGTGTGCAGGGTCAACTCATGGTGTGAAGGGAACCCACGGTGTGCAGGGTCCAACCCACAGTGTGCAGGGTCAACTCACGGTGTGCAGGGTCAACCGACAGTGCACAGGGAACCCACGGTGTGCAGGGTCAACCCACGGTGTGCAGGGTCAACTCACTGTGTGCAGGGTCAACTCACAGTGTGCAGGGTCAACCCACGGTGTGCAGGGTAAACCCACAATGTGCAGGGAACCCACGCTGTGCAGGGTCAACTCATGGTGTGAAGGGAACCCACGGTGTGCAGGGTCCAACCCACAGTGTGCAGGGTCAACTCATGGTGTGCAGGGTCAACCCACGATGTGCAGGGAACACCCGGAGTGCAGGGTCAACCAACGGTGTGCAGGGTCAACCCACGGTGTGCAGGGTCAACCCACGGTGTGCAGGGTCAACCCACAGTGTGCAGGGAACCCACGGTGTGCAGGGTCAACTCACGGTGTGCAGGGTCAACCCACGGTGTGCAGGGAACCCACGGTGTGCAGGGTCAACCCACGGTGTGCAGGGTCAACCCACGGTGTGCAGGGTCAACCCACGGTGTGCAGGGAACCCACGGTGTGCAGGGTCAACCCACGGTGTGCAGGGTCAACCCACGGTGTGCAGGGAACCCACAGTGTGCAGGGTCAACTCATGGTGTGAAGGGAACCCACGGTGTGCAGGGTCCAACCCACAGTGTGCAGGTGCAACTCACGGTGTGCAGGGTCAACCGACAGTGCACAGGGAACCCACGGTGTGCAGGGTCAACCCACGGTGTGCAGGGTCAACTCACTGTGTGCAGGGTCAACTCACAGTGTGCAGGGTCAACCCACGGTGTGCAGGGTAAACCCACAATGTGCAGGGAACCCACGGTGTGCAGGGTCAACTCATGGTGTGAAGGGAACCCACGGTGTGCAGGGTCCAACCCACAGTGTGCAGGGTCAACTAATGGTGTGCAGGGTCAACCCACGGTGTGCAGGGAACCCACGGTGTGCAGGGTCAACTAATGGTGTGCAGGGTCAAACCACGGTGTGCAGGGAACCCACAGTGTGCAGGGAACCCACGGTGTGCAGGGTCAAACCACGGTGTGCAAGGTCAACCCACGGTGTGCAGGGTCAACTCACGGTGTGCAGGGTCAACCCACGGTGTGCAGGGAACCCACGGTGTGCAGGGTCAACCCACGGTGTGCAGGGTCAACCCACGGTGTGCAGGGAACCCACAGTGTGCAGGGTCAACTCATGGTGTGCAGGGTCAACACACCGTGTGCGAGGTCAACCCATGCTGTGCAGGGAACCCACGGTGTGCAGGAGGAACCCACGGTGTGCAGGGTCAACCCATAATGTGCAGGGTCAACCCACGGTGTGCAGGGTCAACCCACGGTGTGCAGGGTCAACCCACGGTGTGCAGGGAACCCACGGTGTGCAGGGTCAACCCACGGTGTGCAGGGTCAACCCACGGTGTGCAGGGTCAACCCACGGTGTGCAGGGAACCCACGGTGTGCAGGGTCAACCCACGGTGTGCAGGGTCAACTCACGGTGTGCAGGGTCAACCGACAGTGCACAGGGAACCCACGGTGTGCAGGGTCAACCCACGGTGTGCAGGGTCAACTCACTGTGTGCAGGGTCAACCCACAGTGTGCAGGGTCAACCCACGGCGTGCAGGGTAAACCCACAATGTGCAGGGTCAACTCATGCTGTGAAGGGATCCCACGGTGTGCAGGGTCAACCCACGGTGTGCAGGGTCAACGCACGGTGTGCAGGGAACCCCCGGTGTGCAGGGTCAACCCACGGTGTGCAGGGTCAACCCACGGTGTGCAGGGAACCCACGGTGTGCAGGGTCAACCCACGGTGTGCAGGGTCAACCCACGGTGTGCAGGGAACCCACGGTGTGCAGGGTCAACCCACGGTGTGCAGGGTCAACCCACGGTGTGCAGGGTCAACCCACGGTGTGCAGGGAACCCACGGTGTGCAGGGTCAACCCACGGTGTGCAGGGTCAACCCACGGTGTGCAGGGTCAACCCACGGTGTGCAGGGTCAACCCATGGTGTGCAGGGAACCCACGGTGTGCAGGGTCAACTCATGGTGTGCAGGGAACCCACGGTGTGCAGGGTCCAACCCACAGTGTGCAGGGTCAACTCACGGTGTGCAGGGTCAACCGACAGTGCACAGGGAACCCACAGTGTGCAGGGTCAACCCACGGTGTGCAGGGTCAACTCACTGTGTGCAGGGTCAACTCACAGTGTGCAGGGTCAACCCACGGCGTGCAGGGTAAACCCACAATGTGCAGGGTCAACTCATGCTGTGAAGGGAACCCACGGTGTGCAGGGTCAACCCACGGTGTGCAGGGAAACCATGGTGTGCACAGAACCTACGGTGTGCAGGGTCAACCCACGGTGTGCAAAGTCAACCCACGGTGTGCAGGGAACCCACGGTGTACAGGGTCAACTCACTGTGTGCAAGGTCAACTCACGGTGTGCACGGTCAACCCACGGTGTACAGGGAACCCACAGTGTGCAGGGTCAACCCGCGGTGTGCAGGGTCA
Organism: Mobula hypostoma; assembly: GCF_963921235.1. Lineage (NCBI taxonomy): Eukaryota > Metazoa > Chordata > Chondrichthyes > Myliobatiformes > Myliobatidae > Mobula > Mobula hypostoma. Next base: position 42,975,312 of record NC_086121.1, on the reverse strand, counting down.
ACGCACGGTGTGCAGGGAACCCCCGGTGTGCAGTGCCAACCCACGGTGTGCAGAGAACCCACGGTGTGCAGGGTCAACCCGCCGTGTGCAGGGTTAACCCACGGTGTGCAGCGTCAACTCACAGTATGCAGGGTCAACTGCGGTCTGCAGGGTCAACCCACTGTGTGCAGGAACCGACGGTGTGCAGGGAACCCACAGTGTTCAGGGTGAACTAATGGTGTGCAGGGTCAACAACGGTGTGCAGAGAACCCACGGTGTGCAGGGTCAACCCACGGTGTGCAGTTTCAACCCACAGTGTGCAGAGAACTCACTGTGTACAGGGTCAACTCACTGTGTGCAGGGTCAACTCATGGTGTGAAGGGAACCCACGGTGTGCAGGGTCCAACCCACAGTGTGCAGGGTCAACTCACGGTGTGCAGGGTCAACCGACAGTGCACAGGGAACCCACGGTGTGCAGGGTCAACCCACGGTGTGCAGGGTCAACTCACTGTGTGCAGGGTCAACCCACAGTGTGCAGGGTCAACCCACGGTGTGCAGGGTCAACCCACGGTGTGCAGGGTCAACCCACGGTGTGCAGGGTCAACCCACGGTGTGCAGGGTCAACCCACGGTGTGCAGGGTCAACCCACGGTGTGCAGGGTCAACCCACGGTGTGCAAGGTCAACCCACTGTGGGCAGGGTCAACCCACAGTGCGCGGGGTCAACCCACTGTGTGCAGGGTAAACCCACAATGTGCAGGGTCAACTCATGCTGTGAAGGGAACCCACGGTGTGCAGGGTCAACCCACGGTGTGCAGGGAAACCATGGTGTGCACAGAACCTACGGTGTGCAGGGTCAACCCACGGTGTGCAAAGTCAACCCACGGTGTGCAGGGAACCCACGGTGTGCAGGGTCAACCCACGGTGTGCAGGGTCAACCCACGGTGTGCAGGGAACCCACGGTGTGCAGGGTCAACCCACGGTGTGCAGGATCAACCCACGGTGTGCAGAGAACCCACGGTGTGCAGGGTCAACCCGCCGTGTGCAGGGTTAACCCACGGTCTGCAGCGTCAACTCACAGTATGCAGGGTCAACTGCGGTCTGCAGGGTCAACCCACTGTGTGCAGGAACCGACGGTGTGCAGGGAACCCACAGTGTGCAGGGTGAACTAATGGTGTGCAGGGTCAACAACGGTGTGCAGAGATCCCACGGTGTGCAGGGTCAACCCACGGTGTGCAGTATCAACCCACGGTGTGCAGAGATTCACTGTGTACAGGGTCAACTCACTGTGTGCAGGGTCAACTCATGGTGTGAAGGGAACCCACGGTGTGCAGGGTCCAACCCACAGTGTGCAGGGTCAACTCACGGTGTGCAGGGTCAACCGACAGTGCACAGGGAACCCACAGTGTGCAGGGTCAACCCACTGTGTGCAGGGTCAACTCACAGTGTGCAGGGTCAACCCACGGCGTGCAGGGTAAACCCACAATGTGCAGGGTCAACTCATGCTGTGAAGGGAACCCACGGTGTGCAGGGAAACCATGGTGTGCACAGAACCTACGGTGTGCAGGGTCAACCCACGGTGTGCAAAGTCAACCCACGGTGTGCAGGGACAAAACACGGTGTGCAGGGTAAACCCACAATGTGCAGGGAACCCACGCTGTGCAGGGTCAACTCATGGTGTGAAGGGAACCCACGGTGTGCAGGGTCCAACCCACAGTGTGCAGGGTCAACTAATGGTGTGCAGGGAACCCACGGTGTGCAGGGTCAACCCACAGTGTGCAGGGAAACCACGGTGTGCAGGGTCAACTCACTGTGTGCAAGGTCAACCCACGGTGTGCAGGGTCAACCCACGGTGTGCAGGGAACCCACGGTGTGCAGGGTCAACCCACGGTGTGCAGGGTCAACCCACGGTGTGCAGGGTCAACCCACGGTGTGCAGGGTCAACTCATGGTGTGCAGGGAACCCACGGTGTGCAGGGTCAACCCACAGTGTGCAGGGTCAACCCACGGTGTGCAGGGTCAACCCACAGTGTGCAGGGAACCCACGGTGTGCAGGGTCAACCCACGGTGTGCAGGGTCAACTCACTGTGTGCAGGGTCAACTCACAGTGTGCAGGGTCAACCCACGGCGTGCAGGGTAAACCCACAATGTGCAGGGTCAGCTCATTGTGTGAAGGGAACCCACGGTGTGCAGGGAAACCATGGTGTGCACAGAACCAACGGTGTGCAGGGTCAACCCACGGTGTGCAGGGAACCCACGGTGTGCAGGGTCAACTAATGGTGTGCAGGGTCAACCCACGATGTGGAAGGTCAACCCATGGTGTGCAGGGAACCGACGGTGTGCAGGGTCAACCCACGGTGTGCAGGGTCAACCCACGGTGTGCAGGGTCAACCCACGGTGTGCAGGGTCAACCCACGGTGTGCAGGGTCAACCCACGGTGTGCAGGGTCAACCCACGGTGTGCAGGGTCAACCCACGGTGTGCAGGGTCAACCCACAGTGTGCAGGGAACCCACTGTGTGCAGGGAACCCGCCGTGTGCAGGGTTAACCCACGGTGTGCAGCGTCAACTAACAGTATGCAGGGTCAACTGCGGTCTGCAGGGTCAACCCACGGTGTGCAGGGAACCGACGGTGTGCAGGGAACCCACGGTGTGCAGGGTGAACTAATGGTGTGCAGGGTCAACAACGGTGTGCAGAGAACCCACGGTGTGCAGGGTCAACCCACGGTGTGCAGGGTCAACTCACTGTGTGCAGGGTCAACTCACAGTGTGCAGGGTCAACCCACGGTGTGCAGGGTAAACCCACAATGTGCAGGGAACCCACGCTGTGCAGGGTCAACTCATGGTGTGAAGGGAACCCACGGTGTGCAGTGTCCAACCCACAGTGTGCAGGGTCAACCCACGGTGTGCAGGGAACCCACGGTGTGCAGGGTCAACCCACAGTGTGCAGGGAAACCACATTGTGCAGGGTCAACTCGCGGTGTGCAAAGACAATCCACGGTGTGCAGGGAACCCACGGTGTGCAGGGTCAACCCACGGTGTGCAGGGTCAACCCACGGTGTGCAGGGTCAACCCACTGTGTGCAGGGTCAACCCACAGTGTGCAGGGTCAACCCACTGTGTGCAGGGTCAACCCACGGTGTGCAGGGTCAACCCACGGTGTGCAGGGTCAACTCATGGTGTGCAGGGAACCCACGGTGTGCAGGGTCAACCCACAGTGTGCAGGGTCAACTAACGGTGTGCAGGGTCAACCCACGGTGTGCAGGGTCAACCCACGGTGTGCAGGGAACCCACGGTGTGCAGGGTCAACTAATGGTGTGCAGGGTCAACCCACGGTGTGCAGGGTCAACCCACGGTGTGCAGGGTCAACCCACAGTGTGCAGGGAACCCACGGTGTGCAGGGTCAACTCGCGGTGTGCAAAGACAATCCACGGTGTGCAGGGAACCCACGGTGTGCAGGGTCAACCCACGGTGTGCAGGGTCAACCCACGGTGTGCAGGGTCAACCCACGGTGTGCAGGGAACCCACGGTGTGCAGGGTCAACCCACGGTGTGCAGGGTCAACCCACGGTGTGCAGGGTCAACCCACGGTGTGCAGGGTCAACTCATGGTGTGCAGGGAACCCACGGTGTGCAGGGTCAACCCACGGTGTGCAGGGTCAACCCACGGTGTGCAGGGTCAACCCACAGTGCGCAGGGAACCCACGGTGTGCAGGGTCAACCCACGGTGTGCAGGGTCAACTCACTGTGTGCAGGGTCAACTCACAGTGTGCAGGGTCAACCCACGGTGTGCAGGGTAAACCCACAATGTGCAGGGAACCCACGCTGTGCAGGGTCAACTCATGGTGTGAATGGAACCCATGGTGTGCAGTGTCCAACCCTCAGTGTGCAGGGTCAAACAGCGGTGTGCAGGGTCAACCCACAGTGTGCAGGGAACCCACGGTGTGCAGGGTCAACTAATGGTGTGCAGGGTCAACCCACGGTGTGCAGGGTCAACCCACGGTGTGCAGGGTCAACCCACAGTGTGCAGGGTCAACCCACTGTGTGCAGGGTCAACTCACGGTGTGCAGGGTCAACCCACGGTGTGCAGGGAACCCACGGTGTGCAGGGTCAACCCGCGGTGTGCAGGGTCAACCCACGGTGTGCAGGGAACCCACGGTGTGCAGGGTCAACCCACGGTGTGCAGGGTCAACCCACGGTGTGCAGGGTCAACCCACGGTGTGCAGGGTCAACCCACGGTGTGCAGGGTCAATCCACAGTGTGCAGGGTTAACCAACGGTGTGCAGGGTCAACTCACAGTATGCAGGGTCAACTGCGGTCTGCAGGGTAAACCCACAGTGTGCAGGAACCGACGGTGTGCAGGGAAACCATGGTGTGCACAGAACCTACGGTGTGCAGGGTCAACCCACGGTGTGCAAAGTCAACCCACGGTGTGCAGGGAACCCACGGTGTACAGGGTCAACTCACTGTGTGCAAGGTCAACTCACGGTGTGCACGGTCAACCCACGGTGTGCAGGGAACCCACGGTGTGCAGGGTCCAACCCACAGTGTGCAGGGTCAACTCACGGTGTGCAGGGTCAACCCACAGTGTGCAGGGAACCCACGGTGTGCAGGGTCAACCCACGGTGTGCAGGGTCAACCCACGGTGTGCAGGGTCAACCCACAGTGTGCAGGGTCAACCCACGGTGTGCAGGGTCAACCCACGGTGTGCAGGGTCAACTCATGCTGTGAAGGGAACCCACGGTGTGCAGGGTCAACCCACGGTGTGCAGGGAAACCATGGTGTGCACAGAACCTACGGGGTGCAGGGTCAACCCACGGTGTGCAGGGTCAACCCACGGTGTGCAGGGAACCCACGGTGTGCAGGGTCAACCCACGGTGTGCAGGGTCAACCCACGGTGTGCAGGGTCAACCCACGATGTGCAGGGAACACCCGGAGTGCAGGGTCAACCCACGGTGTGCAGGGTCAACCCCCGGTGTGCAGGGTCAACCCACAGTGCGCAGGGAACCCACGGTGTGCAGGGTCAACCCACGGTGTGCAGGGTCAACCCACTGTGTGCAGGGTCAACCCACAGTGTGCAGGGTCAACCCACGGTGTGCAGGGTCAACCCACGGTGTGCAGGGTCAACCCACGGTGTGCAGGGAACCCACGGTGTGCAGGGTCAACCCACGGTGTGCAGGGAAACCATGGTGTGCACAGAACCTACGGTGTGCAGGGTCAACCCACGGTGTGCAGGGAACCCACGGTGTGCAGGGTCAAAACACGGTGTGCAGGGTAAACCCACAATGTGCAGGGAACCCACGCTGTGCAGGGAACCCACTCTGTGCAGGGTCAACTCATGCTGTGAAGGGAACCCACGGTGTGCAGGGTCAACCCACAGTGTGCAAGGAACCCACGGTGTGCAGGGTAAACACACAATGTGCAGGGAACCCACGGTGTGCAGGGTCAACCCACGGTGTGCAGGGTCAACCCACGGTGTGCAGGGTCAACCCACGGTGTGCAGGGTCAACCCACGGTGTGCAGGGTCAACCCACGGTGTGCAGGGTCAACCCACGGTGTGCAGGGTCAACCCACAGTGTGCAGGGAACCCACGGTGTGCAGGGTCAACTCGCGGTGTGCAAAGACAATCCACGGTGTGCAGGGAACCCACGGTGTGCAGGGTCAACTCACGGTGTGCAGGGTCAACCCACGGTGTGCAGGGTCAACCCACGGTGTGCAGGGAACCCACGGTGTGCAGGGTCAACCCACGGTGTGCAGGGTCAACCCACGGTGTGCAGGGTCAACCCACGGTGTGCAGGGTCAACTCATGGTGTGCAGGGAACCCACGGTGTGCAGGGTCCAACCCACAGTGTGCAGGGTCAACTCACGGTGTGCAGGGTCAACCGACAGTGCACAGGGAACCCACGGTGTGCAGGGTCAACCCACGGTGTGCAGGGTCAACTCACGGTGTGCAGGGTCAACCCACGATGTGCAGGGAACACCCGGAGTGCAGGGTCAACCCACGGTGTGCAGGGTCAACCCCCGGTGTGCAGGGTCAACCCACAGTGCGCAGGGAACCCACGGTGTGCAGGGTCAACCCACGGTGTGCAGGGTCAACTCACTGTGTGCAGGGTCAACCCACAGTGTGCAGGGTCAACCCACGGTGTGCAGGGTCAACCCACAATGTGCAGGGTCAACTCATGGTGTGCAGGGAACCCACGGTGTGCAGGGTCAACCCACGGTGTGCAGGGAAACCACGGTGTGCAGGGTCAACCCACGGTGTGCAGGGTCAACCCACGGTGTGCAGGGAACCCACGGTGTGCAGGGTCAACCCCCGGTGTGCAGGGTCAACCCACAATGCGCAGGGAACCCACGGTGTGCAGGGTCAACTAATGGTGTGCAGGGTCAACCCGCGGTGTGCTGGGTCAACCCACAGTGTGCAGGGTCAACCCACGGTGTGCAGGGTCAACCCACGGTGTGCAGGGTCAACCCACGGTGTGCAGGGTCAACCCACGGTGTGCAGGGTCAACCTCACGGTGTGCAGGGTCAACCCACGGTGTGCAGGGTCAACCCACGGTGTGCAGGGTCAACTAATGGTGTGCAGGGTCAACCCACGGTGTGCAGGGTCAACCCACGGTGTGCAGGGTCAACCCACAGTGTGCAGGGAACCCACGGTGTGCAGGGTCAACTCGCGGTGTGCAAAGACAATCCACGGTGTGCAGGGAACCCACGGTGTGCAGGGTCAACTCACTGTGTGCAAGGTCAACTCACGGTGTGCACGGTCAACCCACGGTGTACAGGGAACCCACGGTGTGCAGGGTCAACCCGCGGTGTGCAGGGTCAACCCACGGTGTGCAGGGAACCCACAGTGTGCAGGGTCAACTCATGGTGTGAAGGGAACCCACGGTGTGCAGGGTCCAACCCACAGTGTGCAGGTGCAACTCACGGTGTGCAGGGTCAACCGACAGTGCACAGGGAACCCACGGTGTGCAGGGTCAACCCACGGTGTGCAGGGTCAACCCACTGTGTGCAGGGTCAACTCACAGTGTGCAGGGTCAACCCACGGTGTGCAGGGTAAACCCACAATGTGCAGGGAACCCACGGTGTGCAGGGTCAACTCATGGTGTGAAGGGAACCCACGGTGTGCAGGGTCAACCCACAGTGTGCAGGGTCAACTAATGGTGTGCAGGGTCAACCCACGGTGCGCAGGGAACCGACTGTGTGCAGCGTCAACTAATGGTGTGCAGGGTCAAACCACGGTGTGCAGGGAACCCACGGTGTGCAGGGTCAACCCACAGTGTGCAGGGAAACCACGTTGTGCAGGGTCAACTCGCGGTGTGCAAAGACAATCCACGGTGTGCAGGGAAACCCACGGTGTGCAGGGTCAACCCACGGTGTGCAGGGTCAACCCACGGTGTGCAGGGTCAACCCACGGTGTGCAGGGAACCCACGGTGTGCAGGGTCAACCCACGGTGTGCAGGGTCAACCCACGGTGTGCAGGGTCAACCCACGGTGTGCAGGGTCAACCCACGGTGTGCAGGGAACCCACGGTGTGCAGGGTCAACCCACGGTGTGCAGGGTCAACCCCCGGTGTGCAGGGTCAACCCACAGTGCGCAGGGAACCCACGGTGTGCAGGGTCAACCCACGGTGTGCAGGGTCAACCCACGGTGTGCAGGGTCAACCCACGGTGTGCAGGGTCAACCCACTGTGTGCAGGGTCAACCCACAGTGTGCAGGGTCAACCCACGGTGTGCAGGGTAAACCCACAATGTGCAGGGAACCCACGCTGTGCAGGGTCAACTCATGGTGTGAAGGGAACCCACGGTGTGCAGGGTCAACCCACAGTGTGCAGGGTCCGGTGTGCAGGGTCAACCCACGGTGCGCAGGGAACCGACTGTGTGCAGCGTCAACTAATGGTGTGCAGGGTCAACCCACGGTGTGCAGGGTCAACCCACGGTGTGCAGGGTCAACCCACAGTGCGCAGGGAACCCACGGTGTGCAGGGTCAAACCACGGTGTGCAGGGTCAACCCACGGTGTGCAGGGAACCCACGGTGTGCAGGGTCAACCCACGGTGTGCAGGGTCAACCCACGGTGTGCAGGGTCAACCCACGGTGTGCAGGGTCAACCCACGGTGTGCAGGGTCAACCCACGGTGTGCAGGGTCAACCCACTGTGTGCAGGGTCAACCCACGGTGTGCAGGGTCAACTCATGGTGTGCAGGGAACCCACGGTGTGCAGGGTCAACCCACAGTGTGCAGGGTCAACCCACGGTGTGCAGGGTCAACCCACAGTGTGCAGGGAACCCACGGTGTGCAGGGTCAAACCACGGTGTGCAGGGTCAACCCACGGTGTGCAGGGTCAACCCACAGTGTGCAGGGTCAACCCACGGTGTGCAGGGTAAACCCACAATGTGCAGGGAACCCACGCTGTGCAGGGTCAACTCATGGTGTGAAGGGAACCCACGGTGTGCAGGGTCAACCCACGGTGTGCAGGGTCAACTAATGGTGTGCAGGGTCAACCCACGGTGTGCAGGGAACCCACGGTGTGCAGGGTCAACCCATGGTGTGCAGGGTCAACCCACGGTGTGCAGGGTCAACCCACGGTGTGCAGGGTCAACCCACGGTGTGCAGGGTCAACCCACGGTGTGCAGGGTCAACCCACGGTGTGCAGGGTCAACCCACGGTGTGCAGGGTCAACCCACGGTGTGCAGGGAACCCACGGTGTGCAGGGTCAACCCACGGTGTGCAGGGTCAACCCACGGTGTGCAGGGTGAACCCACGGTGTGCAGGGTCAACCCACGGTGTGCAGGGTCAACCCACGGTGTGCAGGGTCAACCCACGGTGTGCAGGGTCAACCCACGGTGTGCAGGGTCAACCCACGGTGTGCAGGGTCAACCCACGGTGTGCAGGGTCAACCCACGGTGTGCAGGGTCAACCCACGGTGTGCAGGGTCAACCCACTGTGTGCAGGGTCAACCCACAGTGTGCAGGGTCAACCCACAGTGTGCAGGGTCAACCCACAGTGTGCAGGGAACCCACGGTGTGCAGGGTCAACCCACGGTGTGCAGGGTCAACCCACTGTGTGCAGGGTCAACTCACAGTGTGCAGGGTCAACCCACGGCGTGCAGGGTAAACCCACAATGTGCAGGGTCAACTCATGCTGTGAAGGGAACCCACGGTGTGCAGGGTCAACCCACGGTGTGCAGGGAACCCATGGTGTGCAGGGTCAACCCACGGTGTGCAGGGTCAACCCACGGTGTGCAGGGTCAACCCACGGTGTGCAGGGAACCCACGGTGTGCAGGGTCAACCCGCGGTGTGCAGGGTCAACGCACGGTGTGCAGGGAACCCCCGGTGTGCAGTGCCAACCCACGGTGTGCAGGATCAACCCACGGTGTGCAGAGAACCCACGGTGTGCAGGGTCAACCCGCCGTGTGCAGGGTTAACCCACGGTGTGCAGCGTCAACTCACAGTATGCAGGGTCAACTGCGGTCTGCAGGGTCAACCCACTGTGTGCAGGAACCGACGGTGTGCAGGGAACCCACAGTGTGCAGGGTGAACTAATGGTGTGCAGGGTCAACAACGGTGTGCAGAGAACCCACGGTGTGCAGGGTCAACCCACGGTGTGCAGGGTCAACCCACGGTGTGCAGGGTCAACCCACTGTGTGCAGGGTCAACTCACTGTGTGCAGGGTCAACTCATGGTGTGCAGGGAACCCACGGTGTGCAGGGTCCAACCCACAGTGTGCAGGGTCAACTCACGGTGTGCAGGGTCAACCGACAGTGCACAGGGAACCCACGGTGTGCAGGGTCAACCCACGGTGTGCAGGGTCAACCCACTGTGTGCAGGGTCAACCCACAGTGTGCAGGGTCAACCCACGGTGTGCAGGGTCAACCCACGGTGTGCAGGGTCAACTCATGGTGTGCAGGGAACCCACGGTGTGCAGGGTGAACCCATGGTGTGCAGGGAACCCACGGTGTGCAGGGTCAACCCACGGTGTGCAGTGTTAACCCACGGTGTGCAGGGAACCCACGGTGTGCAGGGTAAACCCACAATGTGCAGGGAACCCACGCTGTGCAGGGTCAACTCATGGTGTGAAGGGAACCCACGGTGTGCAGGGTCCAACCCACAGTGTGCAGGGTCAACTCACGGTGTGCAGGGTCAACCCACGGTGTGCAGGGTCAACCCACGGTGTGCAGGGAACCCACGGTGTGCAGGGTCAACTCACGGTGTGCAGGGTCAACCCACGGTGTGCACGGTCAACCCACGGTGTGCAGGGTCAACCCACGGTGTGCAGGGTCAACCCACGGTGTGCAGGGTCAACCCACGGTGTGCAGGGAACCCACGGTGTGCAGGGTCAACTCATGGTGTGAAGGGAACCCACGGTGTGCAGGGTCAACCCACGGTGTGCAGGGTCAACTCACGGTGTGCAGGGTCAACCCACAGTGTGCAGGGAACCCACGGTGTGCAGGGTCAACCCACGGTGTGCAGGGTCAACCCACTGTGTGCAGGGTCAACCCACAGTGTGCAGGGTCAACCCACGGTGTGCAGGGTCAACCCACGGTGTGCAGGGTCAACACAGTGTGAAGGGAACCCACGGTGTGCAGGGAAACCCACGGTGTGCAGGGAACCCACGGTGTGCAGGGTCAAACCACGGTGTGCAGGGAACCCACGGTGTGCAGGGTCAACTAATGGTGTGCAGGGTCAACCCACGATGTGGAAGGTCAACCCATGGTGTGCAGGGAACCGACGGTGTGCAGGGTCAACCCACGGTGTGCAGGGTCAACGCACGGTGTGCAGGGAACCCACGGTGTGCAGGGTCAACCCACGGTGTGCAGGGTCAACCCACGGTGTGCAGGGTCAACCCACGGTGTGCAGGGTCAACCCACGGTGTGCAGGGTCAACCCACAGTGTGCAGGGTCAACCCACGGTGTGCAGGGTCAACCCACGGTGTGCAGGGTCAACCCACGGTGTGCAGGGTCAACCCACGGTGTGCAGGGTCAACCCACGGTGTGCAGGGTCAACCCACGGTGTGCAGGGAACCCACGGTGTGCAGGGAACCCACGGTGTGCAGGGTGAACTAATGGTGTGCAGGGTCAACCCACGGTGTGCAGGGAACCCACGGTGTGCAGGGTCAACCCACGGTGTGCAGGGTCAACCCACTGTGTGCAGGGTCAACTCACAGTGTGCAGGGTCAACCCACGGTGTGCAGGGTAAACCCACAATGTGCAGGGAACCCACGCTGTGCAGGGTCAACTCATGGTGTGAAGGGAACCCACGGTGTGCAGGGTCCAACCCACGGTGTGCAGGGTCAACCCACGGTGTGCAGGGAACCCACGGTGTGCAGGGTCAACTAATGGTGTGCAGGGTCAACCCACGGTGTGCAGGGTCAACCCACGGTGTGCAGGGTCAACCCACCGTGTGCAGGGAAACCACGTTGTGCAGGGTCAACTCGCGGTGTGCAAAGACAATCCACGGTGTGCAGGGAACCCACGGTGTGCAGGGTCAACCCACGGTGTGCAGGGTCAACCCACGGTGTGCAGGGTCAACCCACGGTGTGCAGGGAACCCACGGTGTGCAGGGTCAACCCACGGTGTGCAGGGTCAACCCACGGTGTGCAGGGTCAACCCACGGTGTGCAGGGTCAACCCACGGTGTGCAGGGAACCCACGGTGTGCATGGTCAACCCACGGTGTGCAGGGTCAATTAATGGTGTGCAGGGTCAACCCGCGGTGTGCTGGGTCAACCCACAGTGCGCAGGGAACCCACGGTGTGCAGGGTCAACTAATGGTGTGCAGGGTCAACCCACGGTGTGCAGGGAACCCACGGTGTGCAGGGTCAACCCACAGTGTGCAGGGAAACCACGTTGTGCAGGGTCAACCCGCGGTGTGCAAAGACAACCCACGGTGTGCAGGGAACCCACGGTGTGCAGGGTCAACTCACGGTGTGCATGGTCAACCCACGGTGTGCACGGTCAACCCACGGTGTACAGGGAACCCACGGTGTGCAGGGTCAACCCGCGGTGTGCAGGGTCAACCCACGGTGTGCAGGGAACCCACAGTGTGCAGGGTCAACTCATGGTGTGAAGGGAACCCACGGTGTGCAGGGTCAACCCACGGTGTGCAGGGTCAACCCCCGGTGTGCAGGGTCAACCCACAGTGCGCAGGGAACCCACGGTGTGCAGGGTCAACCCACGGTGTGCAGGGTCAACTCACTGTGTGCAGGGTCAACTCACAGTGTGCAGGGTCAACCCACGGTGTGCAGGGTAAACCCACAATGTGCAGGGAACCCACGCTGTGCAGGGTCAACTCATGGTGTGAAGGGAACCCACGGTGTGCAGGGTCCAACCCACAGTGTGCAGGGTCAACTAATGGTGTGCAGGGTCAACCCACGGTGTGCAGGGAACCCACGGTGTGCAGGGTCAACTAATGGTGTGCAGGGTCAAACCACGGTGTGCAGGGAACCCACGGTGTGCAGGGTCAACCCACGGTGTGCAGGGTCAACCCACGGTGTGCAGGGTCAACTCACGGTGTGCAGGGTCAACCCACGGTGTGCAGGGAACCCACGGTGTGCAGGGTCAACCCGCGGTGTGCAGGGTCAACCCACGGTGTGCAGGGAACCCACAGTGTGCTGGGTCAACTCATGGTGTGCAGGGTCAACACACGGTGTGCGAGGTCAACCCATGCTGTGCAGGGAACCCACGGTGTGCAGGGTCAACCCACGGTGTGCAGGGTCAACCCACGGTGTGCAGGGTCAACCCACGGTGTGCAGGGTCAACCCACGGTGTGCAGGGTCAACCCACGGTGTGCAGGGTCAACCCACGGTGTGCAGGGAACCCACGGTGTGCAGGGTCAAACCACGGTGTGCAGGGTCAACCCACGGTGTGCAGGGTCAACCCACGGTGTGCAGGGTCAACTCACAGTGTGCAGGGTCAACCCACGGTGTGCAGGGTAAACCCACAGTGTGCAGGAACCGACGGTGTGCAGGGAAACCATGGTGTGCACAGAACCTACGGTGTGCAGGGTCAACCCACGGTGTGCAGGGTCAACCCACGGTGTGCAGGGAACCCACGGTGTGCAGGGTCAACCCACGGTGTGCAGGGTCAACCCACGGTGTGCAGGGTCAACCCACGGTGTGCAGGGAACCCACGGTGTGCAGGGTCAACCCACAGTGTGCAGGGTCAACCCACGGTGTGCAGGGTCAACCCACAGTGTGCAGGGAACCCACGGTGTGCAGGGTCAACCCACGGTGTGCAGGGTCAACCCACTGTGTGCAGGGTCAACTCACAGTGTGCAGGGTCAACCCACGGCGTGCAGGGTAAACCCACAATGTGCAGGGTCAACTCATGCTGTGAAGGGAACCCACGGTGTGCAGGGTCAACCCACGGTGTGCAGGGTCAACCCATGGTGTGCAGGGTCAACCCACAGTGTGCAGGGTCAACCCACGGTGTGCAGGGTCAACCCACGGTGTGCAGGGAACCCACGGTGTGCAGGGTCAACCCACGGTGTGCAGGGTCAACCCACGGTGTGCAGGGTCAACCCACGGTGTGCAGGGAACCCACGGTGTGCAGGGTCAACCCACGGTGTGCAGGGTCAACCCACGGTGTGCAGGGTCAACCCACAGTGTGCAGGGAACCCACGGTGTGCAGGGTCAACCCACGGTGTGCAAGGTCAACCCACGGTGTGCAGGGTCAACCCACAGTGTGCAGGGTCAACCCACGGTGTGCAGGGTCAACCCACGGTGTGCAGGGTCAACCCATGGTGTGCAGGGAACCCACGGTGTGCAGGGTCAACCCACGGTTGTGCAGGGAACCCACGGAGTGCAGGGTCAACCCACGGTGTGCAGGGTCAACCCACGGTGTGCAGGGTCAACCCACGGTGTGCAGGGAACCCACGGTGTGCAGGGTCAACCCACGGTGTGCAGGGTCAACCCACGGTGTGCAGGGTCAACCCACAGTGTGCAGGGAACCCCCGGTGTGCAGGGTCAACCCACGGTGTGCAGGGTCAACCCCCGGTGTGCAGGGTCAACCCACAGTGTGCAGGGAACCCACGGTGTGCAGGGTCAACCCACGGTGTGCAGGGTCAACCCACGGTGTGCAGGGTCAACCCACGGTGTGCAGGGTCAACCCACGGTGTGCAGGGTCAACCCACGGTGTGCAGGGTGAACTAATGGTGTGCAGGGAACCCACGGTGTGCAGGGTCAACCCACGGTGTGCAGGGAACCCACGGTGTGCACGGTTAACCCACGGTGTGCAGGGTCAACCCACGGTGTGCAGGGTCAACCCACGGTGTGCAGGGAACCCACGGTGTGCAGGGTCAACCCACGGTGTGCAGGGTCAACCCACGGTGTGCAGGGTCAACCCACGGTGTGCAGGGAACCCACGGTGTGCAGGGTCAACCCACGGTGTGCAGGGTCAACTCACGGTGTGCAGGGTCAACCCACGGTGTGCAGGGAACCCACGGTGTGCAGGGTCAACCCACGGTGTGCAGGGTCAACCCACGGTGTGCAGGGTCAACCCACGGTGTGCAGGGTCAACCCACGGTGTGCAGGGTCAACCCACGGTGTGCAGGGTCAACTCATGGTGTGCAGGGAACCCACGGTGTGCAGGGTCAACCCACGGTGTGCAGGGAACCCACGGTGTGCAGGGTCAACCCACGGTGTGCAGGGTCAACCCACGGTGTGCAGGGTCAACCCACGGTGTGCAGGGTCAACCCACGGTGTGCAGGGTCAACCCACGGTGTGCAGGGAACCCACGGTGTGCAGGGAACCCACGGTGTGCAGGGTCAACTCATGGTGTGAAGGGAACCTAAGGTGTGCAGGGACAATCCACGGTGTGCAGGGTCAACCCACGGTGTGCAGGGTCAACCCACGGTGTGCAGGGAACCCACGGTGTGCAGGGTCAACCCACGGTGTGCAGGGAACCCACGGTGTGCAGGGTCAACCCACGGTGTGCAGGGTCAATTAATGGTGTGCAGGGTCAACCCACGGTGTGCAAGGTAACCCACGGTGTGCAGGGTCAACCCACGGTGTGCAGGGACCCCACGTTGTGCAGGGTCAACTCGCGGTGTGCAAAGACAATCCACGGTGTGCAGGGAACCCACGGTGTGCAGGGTCAACCCACGGTGTGCAGGGTCAACCCACGGTGTGCAAGGTCAACCCACTGCGTGCAGGGTCAACCCACGGTGTGCAGGGTCAACCCACGGTGTGCAGGGTCAACCCACGGTGTGCAGGGTCAACCCACGGTGTGCAGGGTCAACTCATGGTGTGAAGGGAACCCACGGTGTGCAGGGTCCAACCCACAGTGTGCAGGGTCAACTCACGGTGTGCAGGGTCAACCCACAGTGTGCAGGGAACCCACGGTGTGCAGGGTCAACCCACGGTGTGC
The DNA here is from genome assembly GCF_963921235.1 of Mobula hypostoma. Taxonomy (NCBI): domain Eukaryota; kingdom Metazoa; phylum Chordata; class Chondrichthyes; order Myliobatiformes; family Myliobatidae; genus Mobula; species Mobula hypostoma. Next base: position 42,959,982 of record NC_086121.1, on the reverse strand, counting down.
AGGGTCAACCCACGGTGTGCAGGGTCAACCCACGGTGTGCAGGGAACCCACGGTGTGCAGGGTCAACCCACGGTGTGCAGGGTCAACCCACGGTGTGCAGGGTCAACCCACGGTGTGCAGGGAACCCACGGTGTGCAGGGTCAACCCACGGTGTGCAGGGTCAACCCACGGTGTGCAGGGTCAACCCACAGTGTGCAGGGTCAACCCACGGTGTGCAGGGTCAACCCACGGTGTGCAGGGTCAACCCATGGTGTGCAGGGAACCCACGGTGTGCAGGGTCAACCCACGGTGTGCAGGGTCAACCCACGGTGTGCAGGGTCAACCCACGGTGTGCAGGGTCAACCCACTGTGTGCAGGGTCAACCCACGGTGTGCAGGGTCAACCCACGGTGTGCAGGGTCAACCCACAATGTGCAGGGAACCCACGGTGTGCAGGGTCAACTCATGGTGTGCAGGGAACCCACGGTGTGCAGGGTCAACCCACGGTGTGCAGGGTCAACCCACGGTGTGCAGGGAACCCACGGTGTGCAGGGTCAACCCACGGTGTGCAGGGTCAACCCACGGTGTGCAGGGTCAACCCACGGTGTGCAGGGTCAACCCACGGTGTGCAGGGTCAACCCACGGTGTGCAAGGTCAACCCACTGTGTGCAGGGTCAACCCACAGTGTGCAGGGTCAACCCACGGTGTGCAGGGTCAACCCACAGTGTGCAGGGAACCCACGGTGTGCAGGGTCAACTCGCGGTGTGCAAAGACAATCCACGGTGTGCAGGGAACCCACGGTGTGCAGGGTCAACTCACTGTGTGCAGGGTCAACCCACGGTGTGCAGGGTCAACCCACGGTGTGCAGGGTCAACCCACGGTGTGCAGGGTCAACCCACGGTGTGCAGGGTCAACCCACGGTGTGCAGGGTCAACCCACGGTGTGCAGGGTCAACTCATGGTGTGAAGGGAACCCACGGTGTGCAGGGTCAACCCACGGTGTGCAGGGTCAACTCACGGTGTGCAGGGTCAACCCACAGTGTGCAGGGAACCCACGGTGTGCAGGGTCAACCCACGGTGTGCAGGGTCAACCCACTGTGTGCAGGGTCAACTCACAGTGTGCAGGGTCAACCCACTGTGTGCAGGGTAAACCCACAATGTGCAGGGAACCCACGCTGTGCAGGGTCAACTCATGGTGTGAAGGGAACCCACGGTGTGCAGGGTCCAACCCACAGTGTGCAGGGTCAACTAATGGTGTGCAGGGTCAACCCACGGTGTGCAGGGAACCCACGGTGTGCAGGGTCAACTAATGGTGTGCAGGGTCAACCCACGGTGTGCAGGGTCAACCCACGGTGTGCAGGGTCAACCCACAGTGTGCAGGGAACCCACGGTGTGCAGGGTCAACCCACGGTGTGCAGGGTCAACCCACGGTGTGCAGGGAACCCACGGAGTGCAGGGTCAACCCACGGTGTGCAGGGTCAACCCCCGGTGTGCAGGGTCAACCCACAGTGCGCAGGGAACCCACGGTGTGCAGGGTCAACCCACGGTGTGCAGGGTCAACCCACGGTGTGCAGGGTCAACCCACGGTGTGCAGGGTCAACTCATGGTGTGCAGGGAACACCCGGTGTGCAGGGTCAACCCACGGTGTGCAGGGTCAACCCCCGGTGTGCAGGGTCAACCCACAGTGCGCAGGGAACCCACGGTGTGCAGGGTCAACCCACTGTGTGCAGGGTCAACTCACTGTGTGCAGGGTCAACTCACAGTGTGCAGGGTCAACGCACGGTGTGCAGGGTAAACCCACAATGTGCAGGGAACCCACGCTGTGCAGGGTCAACTCATGGTGTGAAGGGAACCCATGGTGTGCAGTGTCCAACCCTCAGTGTGCAGGGTCAAACAGCGGTGTGCAGGGTGAACCCACAGTGTGCAGGGAACCCATGGTGTGCAGGGTCAACTAATGGTGTGCAGGGTCAACCCACGGTGTGCAAGGTCAACCCACAGTGTGCAGGGTCAACCCACGGTGTGCAGGGTCAACCCACGGTGTGCAGGGTCAACCCACGGTGTGCAGGGTCAACTCACGGTGTGCAGGGTCAACCCACGGTGTGCAGGGAACCCACGGTGTGCAGGGTCAACCCACGGTGTGCAGGGTCAACCCACGGTGTGCAGGAGGAACCCACGGTGTGCAGGGTCAACCCACGGTGTGCAGGGTCAACTCACGGTGTGCAGGGTCAACCCACGGTGTGCAGGGTCAACCCACGGTGTGCAGGGTCAACCCACGGTGTGCAGGGTCAACCCACGGTGTGCAGGGTCAACCCACGGTGTGCAGGGAACCCACGGTGTGCAGGGAACCCACGGTGTGCAGGGTCAACCCACGGTGTGCAGGGTCAACCCACTGTGTGCAGGGTCAACTCACAGTGTGCAGGGTCAACCCACGGTGTGCAGGGTCAACCCACGGTGTGCAGGGTCAACTCATGCTGTGCAGGGAACCCACGGTGTGCAGGGTCAACCCACGGTGTGCAGGGTCAACCCACGGTGTGCAGGGAACCCACGGTGTGCAGGGTCAACCCACGGTGTGCAGGGTCAACCCACGGTGTGCAGGGAACCCACGGTGTGCAGGGTAAACCCACAATGTGCAGGGAACCCACGCTGTGCAGGGTCAACTCACGGTGTGAAGGGAACCCACGGTGTGCAGGGTCCAACCCACAGTGTGCAGGGTCAACTAATGGTGTGCAGGGAACCCACGGTGTGCAGGGTCAACCCACAGTGTGCAGGGAACCCACGGTGTGCAGGGTCAACTCACTGTGTGCAAGGTCAACTCACGGTGTGCACGGTCAACCCACGGTGTACAGGGAACCCACGGTGTGCAGGGTCAACCCACGGTGTGCAGGGTCAACCCACGGTGTGCAGGGAACCCACGGTGTGCAGGGTCAACCCACGGTGTGCAGGGTCAACCCACAGTGTGAAGGGAACCCACGGTGTGCAGGGTCAACCCACGGTGTGCAGGGTCAACCCACGGTGTGCAGGGTCAACCCACGGTGTGCAGGGAACCCACGGTGTGCAGGGTCAACCCACGGTGTGCAGGGTCAACCCACGGTGTGCAGGGTCAACCCACGGTGTGCAGGGTCAACTCATGGTGTGCAGGGTCAACCCACGGTGTGCAGGGTCAACCCACAGTGTGCAGGGTCAACTCACGGTGTGCAGGGTCAACCGACAGTGCACAGGCAACCCACAGTGTGCAGGGTCAACCCACGGTGTGCAGGGTCAACTCATGGTGTGCAGGGAACCCACGGTGTGCAGGGTCAACCCACGGTGTGCAGGGAACCCACGGAGTGCAGGGTCAACCCACGGTGTGCAGGGTCAACCCACGGTGTGCAGGGTCAACCCACGGTGTGCAGGGAACCCACGGTGTGCAGGGTCAACCCACTGTGTGCAGGGTCAACCCACGGTGTGCAGGGTCAACCCACGGTGTGCAGGGAACCCACGGTGTGCAGGGTCAACCCACGGTGTGCAGGGTCAACCCACGGTGTGCAGGGAACCCACGGTGTGCAGGGTCAACCCACGGTGTGCAGGGTCAACCCACGGTGTGCAGGGTCAACCCACGGTGTGCAGGGTTAACCCGCGGTGTGCAGGGTCAAACACAGTTTGCAGGGTCAACTGCGGTGTGCAGGGTCAACCCACGGTGTGCAGGAACCGACGGTGTGCAGGGAACCCACGGTGTGCAGGGTGAACTAATGGTGTGCAGGGCAACCCACGGTGTGCAAGGTCAACCCACAGTGTGCAGGGTCAACCCACGGTGTGCAAGGTCAACCCACGGTGTGCAGGGAACCCACGGTGTGCAGGGTCAATCCACTGTGTGCAGGGTCAACTCATGGTGTGAAGGGAACCCACGGTGTGCAGGGTCAACCCACAGTGTGCAGGGTCAACCCACGGTGTGCAGGGTCAACCCACAGTGTGCAGGGAACCCACAGTGTGCAGGGTCAACCCACGGTGTGCAGGGTCAACCCACGGTGTGCAGGGTCAACCCACAGTGTGCAGGGTCAACCCACGGCGTGCAGGGTAAACCCACAATGTGCAGGGTCAACTCATGCTGTGAAGGGAACCCACGGTGTGCAGGGTCAACCCACGGTGTGCAGGGAAACCATGGTGTGCACAGAACCTACGGTGTGCAGGGTCAACCCACGGTGTGCAAAGTCAACCCACGGTGTGCAGGGAACCCACGGTGTACAGGGTCAACTCACTGTGTGCAAGGTCAACTCACGGTGTGCACGGTCAACCCACGGTGTACAGGGAACCCACGGTGTGCAGGGTCAACCCGCGGTGTGCAGGGTCAACCCACGGTGTGCAGGGAACCCACGGTGTGCAGGGTCAACCCACGGTGTGCAGGGTCAACCCACGGTGTGCAGGGTCAACCCACCGTGTGCAGGGTCAACCCGCCGTGTGCAGGGTTAACCCACGGTGTGCAGCGTCAACTCACAGTATGCAGGGTCAACTGCGGTCTGCAGGGTCAACCCACTGTGTGCAGGAACCGACGGTGTGCAGGGAACCCACAGTGTGCAGGGTGAACTAATGGTGTGCAGGGTCAACAACGGTGTGCAGAGAACCCACGGTGTGCAGGGTCAACCCACGGTGTGCAGTTTCAACCCACGGTGTGCAGAGAACTCACTGTGTACAGGGTCAACTCACTGTGTGCAGGGTCAACTCATGGTGTGAAGGGAACCCACGGTGTGCAGGGTCCAACCCACAGTGTGCAGGGTCAACTCACGGTGTGCAGGGTCAACCGACAGTGCACAGGGAACCCACAGTGTGCAGGGTCAACCCACGGTGTGCAGGGTCAACTCACTGTGTGCAGGGTCAACTCACAGTGTGCAGGGTCAACCCACGGCGTGCAGGGTAAACCCACAATGTGCAGGGTCAACTCATGCTGTGAAGGGAACCCACGGTGTGCAGGGTCAACCCACGGTGTGCAGGGAACCCACGGTGTGCAGGGTCAACCCACGGTGTGCAGGGTCAACCCACGGTGTGCAGGGTCAACCCACGGTGTGCAGGGAACCCACGGTGTGCAGGGTAAACCCACAATGTGCAGGGAACCCACGCTGTGCAGGGTCAACTCATGGTGTGAAGGGAACCCACGGTGTGCAGGGTCCAACCCACAGTGTGCAGGGTCAACTAATGGTGTGCAGGGTCAACCCACTGTGTGCAGGGAACCCACGGTGTGCAGGGTCAACTAATGGTGTGCAGGGTCAAACCACGGTGTGCAGGGAACCCACGGTGTGCAGGGTCAACCCACGGTGTGCAGGGAACCCACAGTGTGCAGGGTCAACTCATGGTGTGCAGGGTCAACACACGGTGTGCGAGGTCAACCCACGCTGTGCAGGGAACCCACGGTGTGCAGGAGGAACCCACGGTGTGCAGGGTCAACCCATAATGTGCAGGGTCAACTCACGGTGTGCAGGGTCAGCCCACGGTGTGCAAGGTCAACCCACGGTGTGCAGGGAACCCACGGTGTGCAGGGTCAACCCACGGTGTGCAGGGTCAACCCACGGTGTGCAGGGTCAACTCACTGTGTGCAGGGTCAACTCACAGTGTGCAGGGTCAACCCACGGTGTGCAGGGTAAACCCACAATGTGCAGGGAACCCACGCTGTGCAGGGTCAACTCATGGTGTGAAGGGAACCCACGGTGTGCAGGGTCCAACCCACAGTGTGCAGGGTCAACTAATGGTGTGCAGGGTCAACCCACGGTGTGCAGGGAACCCACGGTGTGCAGGGTCAACTAATGGTGTGCAGGGTCAACCCACGGTGTGCAGGTCAACCCACGGTGTGCAGGGTCAACTCACTGTGTGCAGGGTCAACTCACGGTGTGCAGGGTCAACCCACGGTGTGCAGGGTCAACCCACGGTGTGCAGGGTCAACCCACGGTGTGCAGGGTCAACCCACGGTGTGCAGGGTCCAACCCACAGTGTGCAGGGTCAACTCATGGTGTGCAGGGTCAACACACGGTGTGCGAGGTCAACCCACGCTGTGCAGGGAACCCACGGTGTGCAGGAGGAACCCACGGTGTGCAGGGTCAACCCATAATGTGCAGGGTCAACTCACGGTGTGCAGGGTAAACCCACGGTGTGCAAGGTCAACCCACGGTGTGCAGGGTCAACTCATGGTGTGCAGGGTCAACCCACGGTGTGCAAGGTCAACCCACGGTGTGCAGGGAACCCACTGTGTGCAGGGTCAACCCACGGTGTGCAGGGTCAATCCACGGTGTGCAGGGTCAACCAACGATGTGCAGGGTCAACTCACGGTGTGCAGGGTTAACCCGCGGTGTGCAGGGTCAAACACAGTTTGCAGGGTCAACTGCGGTGTGCAGGGTCAACCCACGGTGTGCAGGAACCGACGGTGTGCAGGGAACCCACAGTGTGCAGGGTGAACTAATGGTGTGCAGGACTGAGTGTTGAGTTTTATCAGGCTTTTTGGGATGTCCTGGGGGATGATTACAGCCTTGTCCTAGGGGAGAGCCTAGCCACCGGAGAAATGCCCCTCTCATGGCGAAGAGCTGTTGTGGTCCTACTGCCCAAGAAGGGAGACCTCCGCCTGCTAAAGAACTGGCGGCCGGTCTCCCTCTTGTGCGCGGACTACAAGATCTTCGCCCGGGCAATGGCCAACCGTCTGGGTTCGGTAATTGGACAGGTGGTCCATCCTGACCAATCTTACACGGTCCCGGGCCGCTCCATCCAGGACAATGTCCACCTAGTACGGGACCTGATCCACCTGCTCCAGGAGACTGGGACCCCGGCAGCATTTCTTTCTCTTGACCAGGAGAAGGCGTTTGACCGGGTGGACCACAGTTTCCTGCTGGGCACCCTGCTGGCTTTTGGGCTCGGACCACACTTTGTGGCCCGAGTTCGGCTCCTGTACTCTGCCGCAGAGTGCCTAGTTAAGATCAACGGATCACTGACAGGACCTATCCACTTCCGAAGAGGAGTGCGTCAAGGGTGCCCCATGTCCGGTCAACTGTATGCGATCTGTGTCGAGCCATTCCTCGGCCTTCTTCGGCGAAGGCTGACAGGTCTGGTTCTGCGCGAACCGGACATGAGGGTCGTCCTCTCGGCCTACGCCGATGACGTACTCCTCATGATGACAGACCCCTGTGACCTGCGGAGGATGCGCGAGTGCCAAGATGTTTTCTCGGCGGCATCCTCCGCCAGGATCAACTGGGCGAAATGTTCCGGACTCTTAGTAGGCCAGTGGCAGGTGGAGTCCCTGCCGGAGGAGATGAGAGCTTTTGAGTGGAGCACCAGACGTCTTCTCTATCTGGGAGTCTACCTGAGTCCTTCTGGGGAGACCTGGCTGGCGAACTGGCAGGACCTGGAGACAAAGGTCATGGCCCGGCTAGGGCGCTGGTCAGGCCTTCTCAGGCTGCTTTCCTATCGAGGCAGGGTGGTGGTCATAAACCAGCTGGTGGCCTCCATGTTGTGGTACCGGATGGTCACCTTGGCCCCCCCCTGCCCCTTTTGTTGCGAGAATGCAGAGGAAGCTGGTGGACTCCTTCTGGGGTAACAGGAAACACTGGGTCTCTGCAGCGGTTCTGAGTCTCCCAGTAGGAGAGGGCGGACAGTCGCTGGTGTGTGTACGCACACGACTGGCGGCTCTCCGCCTCAGGACTCTGCAGAGATTCCTGTACGCCGAGCGCCCTCCCAGGTGGCACGTGTTGGCGACTTTCTTCCTCCGGAGGGGCTGCTGCCTTCACGAAGATATGCAGCTACCACCGGCAGGCGTCAGCCGTGCTGCTTTGCAGAGGCTGCCCGGCTTCTATCAGGACCTACTGAGAGTCTGGAACATGGTTGCCTCAGGCCGGGAATCCCCTCCTCTGGCAGAGGGCGGGGTCCTGGCCGACCCTTGCCCTGCCTCAGCGGATGTCGGTGCGGCTCAGGTGTGTGGATCGACTCAAGCTGAGCTGCTCGTCGGGCCCAGGCCCCGCAGCCTTACCCGAGAGACGAATCCACACAACTTGAGCCGTCTTTCATCGACACCCACAATCCCATTCAGGGATGCAGGCAGGAGGTACCTTTATGGGCTGCTGCTCCACACCCTCCACTTCCTAGCCTTTGTCCACCGTCCCGACACGCCATGGCGGTCGGTCTTTCCACCTGGAGGTGAGGGGGGTCCCCAATGGAAGTCCCTTTACAAGGGAGTCCTCCCCATGCACCTTGGGGATCTCGGCTGGAGGGTGCTGCATAAAGCGGTGCCCTGCAATAAGTTCTTTAGTCTGTACACGGATCTCCCAGCCGCGTGTCACTTCTGCGGGCTGGAGGAGACCGTGTACCACATGTACGTGGAGTGTGTGAGGCTGCAGCCCCTTTTCGCGTTTTTGCGTGGGCTGCTTCTCGCCTTCTGGTTGCATTTCAGTCCCACCCTATTCATATATGGTCATCCAGTAAGGAGGGGGGCACAGAGGGATGAGGATGTCCTTGTCAACTTGCTCCTGGGGCTGGCGAAAATTGCCATCCGTGGCTCCTGGAAAAGGGTGGCAGGAGGTTCTCCCCGGGCGGACTGCCTGGCTATGTTTAGGGGGTATGTTCGTGCCCGGGTGAACATTGAAAAGGAATACGCACAGTCCACGGCGACCGTAGAGGTGTTCCGGGACCGTTGGGCTCCGCGGGGTGTAAATGCCATCATTGATGAGGATGGCAATATATTGGTTTAAGATGTATTGTCTGTTTGTAGTGTAGTAAATATGTTAGTCACTGGGTTTGTAAATATTGTATAGCACCGACATTTGTAATAAAGAATTTTGTTAAAAAAAAAAAAAAAAAAATGGTGTGCAGGGTCAACAACGGTGTGCAGGGAACCCACGGTGTGCAGGGTCAACCCACGGTGTGCAGTATCAACCCACGGTGTTCAGGGAACCCACGGTGTGCATGGTAAACCCACAATGTGCAGGGAACCCACGTTGTGCAGGGTCAACTCATGGTGTGAAGGGAACCCACGGTGTGCAGGGTCCAACCCACAGTGTGCAGGGGCCAAACCACAGAGTGCAGGGTCTACCCAGGGTGTGCAGGGAACCCACGGTGTGCAGGGGTCAAACCACAGTGTGCAGGGTCAACTCACAGTGTGCAGGGTCAAACAGCGGTGTGCAGGGTGAACCCACAGTGTGCAGGGAACCCATGGTGTGCAGGGTCAACTAATGGTGTGCAGGGTCAACCCACGGTGTGCAAGGTCAACCCATGGTGTGCAGGGAACCGACGGTGTGCAGGGTCAATCCACGGTGTGCAGGGTCAACCCACGGTGTGCAGGGTCAACCCACGGTGTGCAAGGTCAACCCACGGTGTGCAGGGTCTACCTACGGTGTGCAGGGAACCCACGGTGTGTATGGTCAACCCAAGGCGTGCAGGGTCTACCTACAGTGTGCAGCGAACCCACGGTGTGCAGGGTCAACCCACAGTGTTCAGGGAACACACGGTGTACAAGGAAACCATGGTGTGCATTGTCAACCCACGGTGTGCAAGGTCAACCCATGGTTTGCAGGGTCAACCTGCTGTGTGCAGGGTCAACCCACAGTCGGCAGGGAACCCACGGTGTGCAGGGTCAACCCACGGTGTGCAGTGAACCCACGGTGTGCATGGTCAACCCACGGTGTGCAGGGCCAATTAATGGTGTGCAGGGTCAACCCACAGTGTGCAGGGTCAACCCACAGTGCGCAGTGTCAACCCTCTGTGTGCAGGGTCAACCCACTGTGTGCAGGGTCAACCCACAGTGCGCAGTGTCAAACCTCTGTGTGCAGGGTCAACCCACAGTGTGCAGGGTCAACCCACGGTGTGCAGGGAACCCACGGTGTGCAGGGTCAGCCCACGGTGTGCAGGAAACCCACGGTGTGTATGGTCAAACCACGGCGTGCAGGGTCTACCCACGGTGTGCAGGGAACCCACGGTGTGCAGGGTCAACCCACAGTGTGCAGGGAACCCACGGTGTGCAAGGAACCCACGGTGTGCATTGTCAACCCACGGTGTGCAAGGTCAACCCATGGTTTGCAGGGTCAACCTGCGGTGTGCAGGGTCAACCCACAGTGTGCAGGGAACCCACGGTGTTCAGAGTCAATTAATAGTGTGCAGGGTCAACCCACGGTGTGCAAGGTCAACCCACGGTGTGCAGGGAACCCACGGTGTGCAGGGTCAACCAACGTTGTGCAGGGAACCCACGGTGTGCAGGGTCAACCCACGGTGTGCAGGGTCAACCCACGGTGTGCAGGGTCAACCCACGGTGTGCAGGGTAAACCCACAATGTGCAGGGAACCCACGCTGTGCAGGGTCAACTCATGGTGTGAAGGGAACCCACGGTGTGCAGGGTCCAACCCACAGTGTGCAGGGTCAGCTCACGGTGTGCAGGGTCAACCCATGATGTGCAGGGAAGCCACGGTGTGCAAGGTAAATTCACGGTGTGCAGGGAACCCACGGAGTGCAGGGTCAACCCACGGTGTGCAGGGTCAACCCGCGGTGTGCTGGGTCAACCCACAGTGCGCAGGGAAGCCACGGTGTGCAGGGTCAGCTAATGGTGTGCAGGGTCAACTCATGGTGTGAAGGGAACCCACGGTGTGCGGGGTCCAACCCACAGTGTGCAGGGTCAACTCACGGTGTGCAGGGTCAACCGACAGTGCGCAGGGAACCCATGGTGTGCAGGGTCAACCCACGGTGTGCAGGGTCAACTCAGTGTGTGCAGGTTCAACTCACAGCGTGCAGGGTCAACACACGGTGTGCAGGGTAAACCCACAATGTGCAGGGAACGCACGCTGTGCAGGGTCAACTCATGGTGTGAAGGGAACCCACGGTGTGCAGGGTCCAACCCACAGTGTGCAGGGTCAACCCACGGTGTGCAGGGAACCCACGGTGTGCAGGGAACCCACGGTGTGCAGGGACAATTAATGGTGTGCAGGGTCAAACCACGGAGTTCAGGGAACCCACGGTGTTCAGGGTCAACTCACAGTGTGCAGGGAAACCACGGTGTGCAGGGTCAACCTGCGGTGTGCAAAGTCAACCCACGGTGTGCAGGGAACCCACGGTATGCAGGGTCAACTCACTGTGTGCAAGGTCAACTCACGGTGTGCAGGGAACCCACGGAGTGCAGGGTCAACCCACGGTGTGCAGGGTCAACCCGCGGTGTGCTGGGTCAACCCACAGTGCGCAGGGAAGCCACGGTGTGCAGGGTCAGCTAATGGTGTGCAGGGTCAACTCATGGTGTGAAGGGAACCCACGGTGTGCAGGGTCCAACCCACAGTGTGCAGGGTCAACTCACGGTGTGCAGGGTCAACCGACAGTGCACAGGGAACCCACGGTGTGCAGGGTCAACCCACGGTGTGCAGGGTCAAATCACTGTGTGCAGGTTCAACTCACAGCGTGCAGGGTCAACACACGGTGTGCAGGGTAAACCCACAATGTGCAGGGAACGCACGCTGTGCAGGGTCAACTCATGGTGTGAAGGGAACCCACGGTGTGCAGGGTCCAACCCACAGTGTGCAGGGTCAACCCACGGTGTGCAGGGAACCCACGGTGTGCAGGGAACCCACGAAGTGCAGGGACAATTAATGGTGTGCAGGGTCAAACCACGGAGTTCAGGGAACCCACGGTGTTCAGGGTCAACTCACAGTGTGCAGGGAAACCACGGTGTGCAGGGTCAACCCACGGTGTGCAAAGTCAACCCACGGTGTGCAGGGAACCCACGGTGTACAGGGTCAACTCACTGTGTGCAAGGTCAACTCACGGTGTGCACGGTCAACCCACGGTGTGCAGGGTCAACCCACGGTGTGCAGGGTCAACCCGCGGTGTGCTGGGTCAACCCACAGTGCGCAGGGAAGCCACGGTGTGCAGGGTCAGCTAATGGTGTGCAGGGTCAACTCATGGTGTGAAGGAAACCCACGGTATGCGGGGTCCAACCCACAGTGTGCAGGGTCAACTCACGGTGTGCAGGGTCAACCGACAGTGCGCAGGGAACCCACGGTGTGCAGGGTCAACCCACGGTGTGCAGGGTCAAATCACTGTGTGCAGGTTCAACTCACAGCGTGCAGGGTCAACACACGGTGTGCAGGGTAAACCCACAATGTGCAGGGAACGCACGCTGTGCAGGGTCAACTCATGGTGTGAAGGGAACCCACGGTGTGCAGGGTCCAACCCACAGTGTGCAGGGTCAACCCACGGTGTGCAGGGAACCCACGGTGTGCAGGGACAATTAATGGTGTGCAGGGTCAAACCACGGAGTGCAGGGAACCCACGGTGTGCAGGGTCAACTCACAGTGTGCAGGGAAACCACGGTGTGCAGGGTCAACCTGTGGTGTGCAAAGTCAACCCACGGTGTGCAGGGAACCCACGGTATGCAGGGTCAACTCACTGTGTGCAAGGTCAACCCACGGTGTGCAGGGAACCCACGGTGTACAGGGTCAACTCACTGTGTGCAAGGTCAACTCACGGTGTGCACGGTCAACCCACGGTGTACAGGGAACCCACGGTGTGCAGGGTCAACCCGCGGTGTGCAGGGTCAACCCACGGTGTGCAGGGAACCCACGGTGTGCAGGGTCCAACCCACAGTGTGCAGGGTCAACTCACGGTGTGCAGGGTCAACCGACAGTGCACAGGGAACCCACGGTGTGCAGGGTCAACCCACGGTGTGCAGGGTCAACTCACTGTGTGCAGGGTCAACTCACAGTGTGCAGGGTCAACCCACGGCGTGCAGGGTAAACCCACAATGTGCAGGGTCAACTCATGGTGTGAAGGGAACCCACGGTGTGCAGGGTGAATCCACGGGTGCAGGGAAAACCAACGATGTGCAGGGTCAACTCATGGTGTGCAGGGTCAACACACGGTGTGCGAGGTCAACCCACGGTGTGCAGGAGGAACCCACGGTGTGCAGGGTCAAACCATAATGTGCAGGGTCAACTCACGGTGTGCAGGGTAAACCCACGGTGTGCAAGGTCAACCCACGGTGTGCAGGGTCAACTCATGGTGTGCAGGGTCAACCCACGGTGTGCAAGGTCAACCCACGGTGTGCAGGGAACCCACTGTGTGCAGGGTACCCACGGTGTGCAGGGTCAATCCACGGTGTGCAGGGTCAACCAACGATGTGCAGGGTCAACTCACGGTGTGCAGGGTTAACCCATGGTGTGCAAGGTCAACCTACTGTGTGGAGGTCAACCCACAGTGCGCAGGGTCAACCCACAGTGTGCAGGGTCAACCCACGGAGAGCAAGGTCAACCCACGGTGTGCATGGTCTACCCACGGTGTGCAGGGAACCCACGGTGTGCAGGGTCAATCCGCGGTGTGCAGGGTCAACCCGCGGTGTGCAAGGTCAACCCACGGTGTGCATGGTCTACCCACGGTATGGAAGGTCAACCCACAGTGTGCAGGGTGAACCCACGGAGTGCAGAGTCAACCCACAGTGTGCGGGGTACCCACGGTGTGCAAGGAACCCACAGTGTGCAGGGTCCAACCCACGGTGTGCAGGGTCAACTCACGGTGTGCAGGGTCAACCCACGGTGTACAGGGAACCCACGGTGTGCAGGGAACCCACGGAGTGCAGAGTCAACCCACAGTGTGCAGGGAACCCATGGTGTGCAAGGAACCCACGGTGTGCAGGGTCCAACCCACGGTGTGCAGGGACAACTCACGGTGTGCAGGGTCAACCCACGGTGTGCAGGGAACCCACGGTGTGCAGGGTCAACCCACGGTGTGCAGGGTCAACTCACGGTGTGCAGGGTCAACACACGGTGTGCAGGGTCAACTCACGGTGTGCAGGGTCAACTCACGGTGTGCAGGGAACACACAGTGTGCAGGGAACTCACAGTGTGCATGGTCAACCCACGGTGTGCAGGGTCAACTAATGGTGTGCAGGGTCAACCCACGGTGTGAAAGGTCAACCCACGGTGTGCAGGGAACCCACGGTGTGCAGGGTTAACCCACGGTGTGCAGGGTCAACCCACGGTGTGCATGGTCTACCCACGGTCTGCAGGGTCAACTCACGGTGTGCAGGGTCAACTCACGGTGTGCAGGGAACCCACGGTGTGCAGGGTCAAACCACGGTGTGCAGGGTTTATCCGCGGTGTGCAGGGTCAACCCGCGGTGTGCAAGGTCAACCCACGGTGTGCAGGGTCAACCCACGGTGTGCAAGGTCAACCCACGGTGTGCAGGGAACCCACGGTGTGCAGGGTCAACTCACAGTGTGCAGGGTCAACCAACGGCGTGCAAGGACCTACGGTGTGCAGGGTCCACTCACAGTGTGCAGGGTGAACCCACGGTGTGCAGGGTCAACTCACAGTGTGCAGGGTCCACCAACGGCGTGCAAGGACCCACGGTGTGCAGGGTCCACTCACAGTGTGCAGGGTCAACCTACGGTGTGCAGGGAACCCACGGTGTGCAGGGTCAACCCACGGTGTGCAGGGCCAACTCACAATGTGCAGGGTCAACTCACGGTGTACAGGGTAAACCCACAATGTGCAGGGTCAACTCATGGTGTGAAGGGAACCCACGGTGTGCAGGGTGAATCCACGGGTGCAGGGAAAACCAACGATGTGCAGGGTCAACTCATGGTGTGCAGGGTCAACACACGGTGTGCGAGGTCAACCCACGGTGTGCAGGAGGAACCCACGGTGTGCAGGGTCAAACCATAATGTGCAGGGTCAACTCACGGTGTGCAGGGTAAACCCATGGTGTGCAAGGTCAACCCACGGTGTGCAGGGTCAACTCATGGTGTGCAGTGTCAACCCACGGTGTGCAACGTCAACCCACGGTGTGCAGGGATCCCACTGTGTGCAGGGTACCCACGGTGTGCAGGGTCAATCCACGGGTGCAGGGAAAACCAACGATGTGCAGGGTCAACTCACGGTGTGCAGGGTTAACCCATGGTGTGCAAGGTCAACCTACTGTGTGCAGGTCAACCCACAGTGCGCAGGGTCAACCCACAGTGTGCAGGGTCAACCCACGGAGTGCAAGGTCAACCCACGGTGTGCATGGTCTACCCACGGTGTGCAGGGAACCCACGGTGTGCAGGGTCAATCCGCGGTGTGCAGGGTCAACCCACGGTGTGCAAGGTCAACCCACGGTGTGCATGGTCTACCCACGGTGTGGAAGGTCAACCCACAGTGTGCAGGGTGAACCCACGGAGTGCAGAGTCAACCCACAGTGTGCGGGGTACCCACGGTGTGCAAGGAACCCACAGTGTGCAGGGTCCAACCCACGGTGTGCAGGGACAACTCACGGTGTGCAGGGTCAACCCACGGTGTGCAGGGAACCCACGGTGTGCAGGGTCAACCCACGGTGTGCAGGGTCAACCCACAGTGTGCAGGGTCAACCCACAGTGTGCAGGGTCAACCCACGGTGTGCAGGGTCAACCCACGGTGTGCAGGGTCAACCCACGGTGTGCAGGGAACCCACGGTGTGCAGGGTCAAACCACGGTGTGCAGGGTCAACCCACGGTGTGCAAGGTCAACCCACGGTGTGCATGGTCTACCCACGGTGTGGAAGGTCAACCCACAGTGTGCAGGGTGAACCCACGGTGTGCAAGGTCAACCCACGGTGTGCAGGGAACCCACAGTGTGCAGGGTCAACCCATGGTGTGCAGGGAACCCACGGTGTGCAGGGTCCAACCCACAGTGTGCAGGGTCAACTCACGGTGTGCAGGGTCAACCCATGGTGTGCAGGGAAACCACGGTGTGCAGGGTCAAATCACGGTGTGCAGGGTCAACCCACGGTGTGCAGGGTCAACCCACGGTGTGCAGGGTCAACCCACGGTGTGCAGGGTCAACCCACGGTGTGCAGGGAACCCACGGTGTGCAGGGAACCCACGGTGTGCAGAGTCAACCCACAGTGTGCAGGGAACCCATGGTGTGCAAGGAACCCACGGTGTGCAGGGTCCAACCCACGGTGTGCAGGGACAACTCACGGTGTGCAGGGTCAACCCACGGTGTGCAGGGTCAACCCACGGTGTGCAGGGTCAACCCACGGTGTGCAGGGTCAACTCACGGTGTGCAGGGTCAACCCACGGTGTGCAGGGTCAACTCACGGTGTGCAGGGTCAACCCACGGTGTGCAGGGAACCCACGGTGTGCATGGTCAACCCACGGTGTGCAGGGTCAACTAATGGTGTGCAGGGTCAACCCACGGTGTGCAAGGTCAACCCACGGTGTGCAGGGAACCCACGGTGTGCAGGGTCAACCCACGGTGTGCAGGGTCAACCCACGGTGTGCAGGGTCAACCCACGGTGTGCAGGGTCAACCCACGGTGTGCAGGGTCAACTCACGGTGTGCAGGGTCAACTCACGGTGTGCAGGGTCAACCCACGGTGTGCAGGGTCAACCCACGGTGTGCAGGGTCAACCCACGGTGTGCAGGGTCAACCCACGGTGTGCAGGGTCAACCCACGGTGTGCAGGGTCAACCCACGGTGTGCAAGGTCAACCCACGGTGTGCAGGGTCAACCCACGGTGTGCAGGGTCAACTCACGGTGTGCAGGGTCAACCCACGGTGTGCAGGGAACCCACGGTGTGCAGGGTCAACTCACGGTGTGCAGGGTCAACCCACGGTGTGCAGGGTCAACTCACGGTGTGCAGGGTCCAACCCACGGCGTGCAGGGACCCACGGGGTGCAGGGTCCACCCACGGTGTGCAGGGTCAACCCCCGGTGTGCAGGGAACCCACGGTGTGCAGGGTCAACCCACGGTGTGCAGGGTCAACTCACGGTGTGCAGGGTCAACTCACGGTGTGCAGGGTCAACCCACGGTGTGCAGGGAACCCACGGTGTGCAGGGTCAACCCACGGTGTGCAGGGTCAACCCACGGTGTGCAGGGTCAACCCACGGTGTGCAGGGTCAACCCACGGTGTGCAGGGTCAACTCACGGTGTGCAGGGTCAACCCACGGTGTGCAGGGTCAACCCACGGTGTGCAGGGTCAACCCACGGTGTGCAGGGTCAACTCACGGTGTGCAGGGTCAACCCACGGTGTGCAAGGTCAACCCACGGTGTGCAGGGTACCCACGGTGTTCACGGTTAACCCACGGTGTGCAGGGTCAACCCACGGTGTGCAGGGTCAACTCACGGTGTGTAGGGTTAACCCACGGTGTGCAGGGTCAACCCACGGTGTGCAGGGTCAACCCACGGTGTGCAGGGTCAACCCACGGTGTGCAGGGTCAACCCACGGTGTGCAGGGTCAACCCACGGTGTGCAGGGTCAACTCACGGTGTGCAGGGTCAACCCACGGTGTGCAGGGTCAACCCACGGTGTGCAGGGTCAACCCACGGTGTGCAGGGTCAACTCACGGTGTGCAGGGTCAACCCACGGTGTGCAGGGAACCCACGGTGTGCAGGGTCAACCCACGGTGTGCAGGGTCAACCCACGGTGTGCAGGGTCAACCCACGGTGTGCAGGGTCAACTCACGGTGTGCAGGGAACCCATGGTGTGCAGGGTCAACCTACGGTGTGTAGGGTCAAATCGCGGTGTGCAGGGTCAACTAATGGTGTGCAGGGTCAACCCACGGTGTGCAAGGTCAACTTAGGGTGAGCAGGATCAACCCACGGTGTGCAGGGTCAACCCACGGTGTGCAGGGTCAACTCACGGTGTGCAGGGTCAACTCACGGTGTGCAGGGTCAACCCACGGTGTGCAGGGTCAACCCACGGTGTGCAGGGTCAACCCACGGTGTGCAGGGTCAACCCACAGTGCGCAGGGAACCCACGGTGTGCAGGGTCAACTAATGGTGTGCAGGGTCAACCCACGGTGTGCAAGGTCAACCCACGGTGTGCAGGGAACCCACGGTGTGCAGGGTCAACCCACGGTGTGCAGGTCAACCCACGGTGTGCAGGGTCAACTCACGGTGTGCAGGGTCAATCCACGGTGTGCAGGGTCAATCCACGGTGTGCAGGGTCAACCCACGGTGTGCAGGGTCAACTCACGGTGTGCAGGGTCAACCCACGGTGTGCAGGGTCAACCCACGGTGTGCAGGGTCAACCCACGGTGTGCAGGGTGAACCCACGGTGTGCAGGGTCAACTCACAGTGTGCAGGGTCAACCCAACGGTGTGCAGGGTCAACCCACGGTGTGCAGGGTCAACCCACGGTGTGCAGGGTCAACCCACGGTGTGCAGGGAACCCACGGTGTGCAGGGTCAACCCACGGTGTGCAGGGTCAACCCACGGTGTGCAGGGTCAACCCACGGTGTGCAGGGTCAACTCACGGTGTGCAGGGTCAACCCACGGTGTGCAGGGAACCCACGGTGTGCAGGGTCAACCCACGGTGTGCAGGGAACCCACGGTGTGCAGGGTCAACTCACGGTGTGCAGGGTCAACCCACGGTGTGCAGGGTCAACCCACGGTGTGCAGGGAACCCACGGTGTGCAGGGTCAACCCACGGTGTGCAGGGAACCCACGGTGTGCAGGGTCAACCCACAGTGTGCAGGGTCAACTCACGGTGTGCAGGGTCAACCCACGGTGTGCAGGGTCAACTCACGGTGTGCAGGGAACACACGGTGTGCAGGGTCAACCCACGGTGTGCAAGGTCAACCCACGGTGTGCAGGGTCAACTCACTGTGTGCAGGGTCAACTCACGGTGTGCAGGGAACCCACGGTGTGCAGGGTCAACCCACGGTGTGCAGGGTCAATCCACGGTGTGCAGGATCAATCCACGGTGTGCAGGGAACCCACGGTGTGCAGGATCAACTCACGGTGTGCAGGGTCAACCCACGGTGTGCAGGGAACCCACGGTGTGCAGGGTCAACCCACGGTGTGCAGGGTCAACCCACGGTGTGCAGGGAACCCACGGTGTGCACGGAACCCACGATGTGCACGGAACCCACGGTGTGCAGGGAACCCACGGTGTGCAGGGTCAACCCACGGTGTGCAGGGAACCCACGGTGTGCAGGGTCAACCCACGGTGTGCAGGGAACCCACGGTGTGCAGGGTTAACCCACGGTGTGCAGGATCAACCCACGGTGTGCAGGGTCAACTCATGGTGTGCAGGGAACCCACGGTGTGTAGGGTCAACCCACGGAAGGCTGCTGGACCAGACAATATTCCTGGCAGAGTGCTTAGAGGATGTGCCCACCATCTAGCAGAGATTCTCACTGACATCTTCAACATCTCCCTGACCAGCGCCGTTGCTGCTGCGTGCTTCAAGGCCGCCACCATCGTCCCCATGCTGAAGAAGTCTTCAGTGTCCTGCCTCAACGACTACCATCCCGTTGCACTCACATCCATCGTCATGAAGTTTTCCGAGAGGCTCGTCAGGAGGCACATCAAGACCCTGCTGCCCCCGTCACTGGACCCCTGCAGCTCACGTACCGTCCTAACCGTTCAACAGACGACGCCATTGCCATCACCCTCCACCTGGCCCTAACCCACCTGGACAAAACAGACACGAACGTTCGAATGCTGTTCATAGACTTCAGTTCAGCATTCAACACAATCATTCCTCAGCACCTGATTGGAAAGCTGAGCCTACTGGGCCTGAACACCTCCCTCTGCAACTGGATCCTAGACTTCCTGACTGGGAGACCTCAGTCAGTCCGGATTGGAAGCAGCATCTCCAACACCATCACACTGAGCACGGGGGCCCCCCAGGGCTGTGTGCTCAGTCCACTGCTGTTCACTCTGCTGACCCACGACTGTGCTGCAACACACAGCTCGAACCAACTCATCAAGTTTGCCAATTATACGACCGTGGTGGGTCTCATCAGCAAGAACGATGAGTCAGCATACAGAGAGGAGGTGCAGTGGCTAACGGACTGGTGCAGAGCCAACAACCTGTCTCTGAATGTGAACAAAACAAAAGAGATGGTTGTTGACTTCAGTTATGGTCGAAATGACAATAAAAAGTGACTTGGCTAGACTAGACTTGATTCTGATTCTGATTCTGATTCTGTTCATGAGAGCGATCTGCTAGACTAAACCTAATACTTGAAAAGGAACTTGGCCAAGTCTTTGGGCAACTCCAGCCAAGGAGTAAAGGTCAGAATTCCATTGTCTTCACTTGTCTCCAGCTTGTCATGATCCCTGGCTTAAGACCGACCCGCTACACAGCACAAAAATGGGGAAAAGCAGGACAATCTGAAGATATAAATCAAATCCAACTACTGTACATAAACGCGCTTTTCCAAAATGATGTGATATTCATATGTGTTACCCTTTTTCAGATGAACCTTCAAAACAGTCACTTGAAGAGTTCGAGCTCTTCTGTGGATATTCTAGAGATTCTGTTTACATCTCTGTGACTGATGACAATTGAGGCAAAACAAACTAATCCTCGGGGAAAGATTTATTTTAACACTTCATTTTAACCTCACACTATGATCAGAGCTTGAAAGACACATGGTCAACAACCAGTTTAGAATATCTGTATTCTTGGAAATCTGAGCAACAATATTTATGAGAAGGGGCTATTGAGATCAGAGAATTGAAAAATGAAAGAGCTTGCATTTTGACAAGTTTCACAATATCTCGAAGCACTTTCCAAGTAATTATGTACTTCTGAGGAATGGTTATTATCATAAGGCGGGAAATATGGAAACTAGTATCCTAGTACCAGTCCCTCAACCAATACAAAAAAGAAAAGGATTCAATTAGTTTCAAACACTCAGCTTTCTAATTAGTTTCTTATTTGCAAGTAGTATGACCACAGGTAACTCAATGTTCTCCATCCCCTGAACAAATCCACGTAAGTACGTTACAAGCTGGAATACTGTGGAGCGCATCCCTATTTCCCTATGATGAATGTCCAAGGCTGGTTTAGTTGCAGGCAGGACCTTGGTTTTCTCATTCATTGCTGATGCTCATGATGTTCAGACCCAGACTCGGAATGTCCATGTGATTTAATGTTGGGCTGTGGTGTCTCTGCATCTCCATCTATCCATGTCTAAAATACTTTTTTAAGGTATGGGTTGCTACGATGGTCAATGCTCCATGAATGTTTGAATTAATTTCAAAGAACTTGGTGCAAGCTGTTGACAGTAAAAGAAGTAGCTGATTAAAGTTTGCTGCTGGAATGAGAAATGAGAAGACGTGTATAAATATACATTTGCAAAGCGCTTTAAAAGCAATTATAAGTAGCTCTGAATCTAAACTGACGACCCAGCTCATGCATTTTAATGTTCAGTGCTGCGCTTGTAAACTTCACCACAGCGGGAGGGCAGCTTCCAGTCACAAAAGCGCCAGGTCAGTGCAGGCTTGTCACAAGGAACTAGCAGGCAGAGGAAGGTTTTAACCTCTGTACGAGATGGAGGACTTGGACTGCTGGTAAACAAAGTGCGAGTGTTTATTTTTGTCCATCTTTTGCATAACCCAAGCCTCCCTACAGTCACTCAAATGGCTGGCTGTCTCCCCTCACATGAAATGAAGTTGTCACTTTGCTTTAACATGAGCTCTTCCCGAGTGACTGAGGGCTGATTGTTTGTCAAGACTGCAGATCCAGGGGGTCCTGGGCCTTGGAAGAAAACTTCAGTTGTAATTTAAGCATTACTACCTAAAATTTCAATTACTTCGCACTATGTTTGGAAAAGTATACAACTGAACCAGCACTATTCCTGCAGTGAAATCTGAGAGTAAAATTTCCAAGTCATTTCACTCAACTCCAGAAACTTGGATGCAATCTCTGTGACTGATGACAAGTGAGGCAATGCAAACTCAACATCGGGAAAAGAGATGCAGCCTCAATTGGGAGCAGTTCAGCTTTGAACATGGAAACCCAAATGCCAGCTCAGTTGCAGACACAACTTGCATCTGTAGCTGGGGATCAACCAAAATAACTGTTGGAATCCACCGAGCAAAGTCTTCTGAATGGATGCACTAACACCACTTTGAGAACTGGAATACCTGCAGCAGGCAGTGGAAAGAAACCACTAATATTCCTGCAAAATCCTCCATATTCATTTGCAGGATAATGTCAGCATCTTCTCCCAGGCCAATACTCCACCAGTGAGGCCGTGGTTATTCTTCAAAACTGATCACATTGAATGTAGGCACAATACCAAATTTCCAAAACAGACATTCTATAGTCTTGATCTCCTCGACAACTTTCAATTACCTGGCCCAGATTGCCTCATTTCCACCATGGATATCCAGTCTCTATACCCTCATCGAGAAGGACTTAAAACACTCTGTTTCTTGCTCAACAACAGACCCAACGAGTTCCCCTCCTCTGCTGGAACTGGTCCTCATCCTCAACAATTTCTCTTTCTGCTCTTCCCACTTTCTCCAAACTCAAGGTGTAGCCATGGGCATCCACATGGACCCCAGTTATAACTGCCTTTTCATTGGGATGTTGCAAACCTTCCCTAATAATACTCCCCAACTCTTTCTACGTTACATTGATGGCTGCATTGGTGCTGCTTCATGTACCCATGCTGAGCTCATCAGTTTCATCAACTTTGCCTCCAACTTCCACCCTGCCCTTAAATTCACCTGGTCCATTTCTGACACCTCTTTCTCCTTTTTCAGTCTCTCTGTGTCCACAAACTGTCCACCAATATATTCTATAAACCTACCCATACCTCTTGCCACCCTGTAAAAATGTCATTCCCTTTTATCAATTCTTTCATCGCCACCACATTTGCTCCCAGGATGAGAATTTCCTTTCCAGGATGTCAGAGATGCCCTCCTTCAAAGAATGGGGTCGCCCTACCTCCAGCATGATGCTGCCCTCATCCGCATTCCCTCTATTTCCCAGACATCCATGCTCACTCCATCTTCCTGCCACCTTAATAGGGATAAGATTCCTCTTGACCTCACATACTACCTCATAAGCCTCCGCATCCAGCATATCATTCTCTGTAACATCTGCCATCGTCAAAAGGACCCTACCACCAAACACAACTTACCTCAACCAACTCTCTGCTTTCTGCAGGAATCACAATCTCTGTGATTCCCTTGTACATTTGTCCATCTCCACTAAACTCCCTCCTAGTACTTATCCCAGTAAGCCACTTCCCCATTCAATTTCCACTCTATTCCCCCCCCCCTTTACTTCTTCTCCTTGGCTGCCTATCACCTTCCCTTGGTTCCACTCCTCCTTCCCT
Organism: Mobula hypostoma; assembly: GCF_963921235.1. NCBI lineage: Eukaryota > Metazoa > Chordata > Chondrichthyes > Myliobatiformes > Myliobatidae > Mobula > Mobula hypostoma. The sequence goes on along the minus strand of NC_086121.1, from coordinate 42,936,992 downwards.
TTCTCTCATGGCCCACTTTCCTCTCCTATACAAGTCCTTCTTCTCCAGCCCGTTATCTTTTTTACCCATCACCTTCCAGCTTCTTACTTCAAAGCCCCCCCACCATTTTCTTATCCTGGTGTCTCCCACGTTCCTTTCTGATCCCAATGAAGAGTCGCAGCCTGAAATATCAGCTGTTTATTGACTTCCATACACACAAAATGGCAGAGCGAAGTTAAGATGGTGCTAAATAATGACTCTTTTGCTTGCATCTTCGTAAACAGCTCTATTTCCATCTTCAATATCTTTATTTTTCCCTTTCAGAGTTCTTTTGAAGACTCTGACCTGGAGTTACACGTCGACTTTGGTTCTTTATGGGAATGAGACCATTCTTGGGGTTTCAGGACTGGCCATTGTCTGGCATGCCAAGGGTTCAGCCTGAGAGTCCGGCTTGGATTTGGAAGCCTAAGATCTCAGGACTCTGGAGACAGGAGGATGGAGGGTCAGTGTCATGGCAGGAGACCTGTTTTTCGTCAGGGCTGTTGGAAAATCTATTGCTGCGGGCTCGAAGACCTGGGATCTTTGCGAGCTTCAGGCACAAAGCTCGAAGAAAACAATGTAACGGACTTTTAACATTGTAAACCAGCGAGTTGTTTGTTATGTCTCCCCACTCACTGGGGTAATGGAGAAACCTCCTTCTCCCTTATTAGGGAGAGAGAGAACCTATGGGATGTCAAACACGAAGTCTTGGGGGTCACTGCAAGTCTGTGTCTTTGGTGTTGCTTTGCTCACACTTGGGTGCTTGGTGACAGTGCCAATGCTTTATTTTGCTGGTGGGGGGAGGGGGGATTGTTGCTCGCTGCCGCCTATGCGCTGGAGGGAGGGGAGCTGGGGGTACTTTAGGGTTCTTACATTTAACTGTCATTCATTCTTTGGGGCACATCTCTGTTTTTGTGGATGTTTGTGAAGAAAAAGCATTTCAGGATGTATATTGTATTCATTTCTCTGATATTAAATTGGGCGTTTGAACCTTTAAAATGGTGGAGGAACTCAGTCAGTCAGGCAGCATCTGCGACAGGGAATTAACATCTGGAGGGAGAGGTCCTGAAGAAGGGTCTTAGCCCAAAATATTGACTGTTTATTCCCCTCCATAAATGCTACCTGGAGTACCTCCAGCATTCTGTGTGTGTTATCCCATCAGGTATCTTTTGTACAGTGGTAGAGGAATCTGCAGTCCCGGCACTGGTCTAAGTAGCCGCTTCAGAATCTATGAAAACTGAAGTGGAAGCAAGTCATCTTCAACTCCTAGGCATTGCCCAGGAAGAAGAAGAAAACTAATTGAATTATAAAATGGTTAAAGTACAGAAGAAGGCTGTTTGACCCATTGAATTCATGCCTGCAACTGTTGGAGCAACAAATTTAAATCCATTAACCTTTGCTTTTCCTTCACCCCGCTCATAACTTCCCCCCAAGTACAGTACCAATCTAATTCTCCCCCGAAATCTTTGATAGAATCTACCTTTGCCATCAGTATAGGCAGTGCATTCCATATGAGTGTCTCAGTAACTAAAAAGGTGAATTCTTGGTATTACCAGAATGAAAAAATGCTGTCTACATTAGAGGGTATGAGGTATGAGGAGAGGCTGAATAAACTTCAATAAATTCTCTGGAGTAGCTGAGGTTGAGATCAGACCTGGTGAAAGTTTATTAACTTATGAGAGGATATGATATACAGTTGTGCTTGGATAGTAATGTCAAATACCAAAGGGCATACATTTGAGGTGAGAGGAGGAAAGTTTACAGGTGATGTGTAGGGCTGTTTTTTCTTACATAGAGTGGTAGGTGCCTGGAGCTGTCTGCCAGGGGTAGTAGTGGAAGCAGATATGATAATGGTGTCTCAGAGGCTCCTAGACAGACAGGATATGCAGGGAATAGATGGATGTGGTAAAGATATAGCTTAATTTGACATCACATACAGAGCAGACATGGTCTGAAAGGGTTGCTCCAATGCTGTACTATTCTGTGTTCTCAGGTGTGGTGAGACAGACTCAATAAAAGGGAGAATATACAATACCCTGTTGACTTCCTTTATGCCCAAAATTAAGAAGGCATGAAACCAACATCCGTGGCTGGGTTTAGAGTGAGCCTATTGCCAAGTAGTTCTGGAGTGCATGTGAGGAGGAAGAAAATGTGAATTGCTGTGCTTAGCTGGTCAGTTTCACGTGATGTGCTTGATTAAATATATCACAATAAATAATATAGTTATCTCAGCAGGTGACACCTGGAATGCTGCAGTCTCACATGGGTAATCAGCTGAATTACCTGAGAGCATTTAGCTCGATGATTGAATTCATTATTTAGAAATAGAAGTGTCAGAGAAGTTAATCTGTTAAATTCTTACATATTTCTGCTTGTTTTGTGTTCTGTAAGCAAGCTAGAATTTACTTCCAATGATTTAACTCACATTATAATTTAAGATTAACACTTTTGTACTCACACCAGGTGTCACGTACCCTGTGATAGGTTAAAGAACCAGCAGAAATGGAAAACACTTTGGAGTCCAGTATTGCTATTAACTAGTGGTATTTATTAGTAACTACGCAATGCTGTAATATAAAATCAGATATATCAAACAGGTTAGCAATGATTATATATAAGTAAGTGTGGAAATATATGAAAACCAAGCTTCTTCAAGTCCAGGGGTAAATAGATAGTCTTACAACTATCGGTTCAGTTAGGGGAATTGAGTTGAGTAGTGATGGAGAGAGAGAGAGGGAGAGATTTGAGTCTTCAGGTGAGCTGATGCTGTTGATCTTCCCGTTGTCCTCCGAAATCCTTTAAATGTCACCGACTGTGACCACAACAAAGGGGACAGTTCTGTGATGGAATTATCAACCCAAGTGACGGTTGGAAGCAATGAATAACTCCCCACCGGTCACACCCTTTTCACGCTGCGAGAGCCACTGATTAATCCACCTGATCGATCCTCCGCAACCCACCTTTTCTGTGGGTACAACAAAGCTCATTCAGTGTCCAAAACCATGTGTCTGTAAGTCTAACAGTTGAGCTTCTATTTATCTCACCATGCTGAATACCAACTATCCGTCAAGCAGCTCCTCCTTTCTCTCTCTGTAAGAACTTGGAAGCTGCTAGTGTCCTTGCAAAGTTGTAAACATGCTGCCTAAAAACCATAACACCATCTCAAAGCAGCCTTCGCCTCTCTCTCCCTTTCTTTCTCTCTCTTTTAACAAGGTGTCTGTGTTGGACACCTCTCTCTCTCTCTTTTTCCAAAAGCACAGTTCATGGGAGTAATTCAGGACCCCATCACACCCCCTTCCTTTTAGAAAAAGTTCTGACACAGGCAAAATTTTAGTTTTAATGTAAATTACACGGTTTGAAACAACACATGTATTATCGTCAGATAACAGAGCAAAAACGTTCTAACTTAACATCTAGATAAACAATCAGCTATAATATTGTCAGTACCTTTCACATGTTTGATTTTCAGATCATATTCTTGCAATATCTGACTCCAATTTAATAACCTTCTATTCTTATCCTTCATCTTAGTTGGAAACACCAACGGATTGCCATCCAAGTAAATCATAAGCGGTCTCTGGGCAGGACAAATATAGACTTCAAAATGTTGTAAAGCCAGAATAAGTGCTAGCAATTCCTTTTCAGCAGTGGAGTAATTTTTCTGATATACATTAAATTTCTCTGGCAAGGATGTGATCAGTAGTTGGGAAGCCTTCAAAGGAGAAATTTTGAGAGTGCAGAATTTGTATGTTCCTGTCAGGATTAAAGGCAAAGTGAATAGGAATAAGGAACCTTGGTTCTCAAGGGATATTGCAACTCTGATAAAGAAGAAGAGGGAGTTGTATGACATGTATAGGAAGCAGGGAGTAAATAAGGTGCCTGAGGAGTATAAGAAGTGCAAGAAAATACTTAAGAAAGAAATCAGGAGGTCTAAAAGAAGACATGAGGTTGCCTTGGCAGTAAAAGTGAAGGATAATCCAATGAGTTTTTACAGGTATATTAAGAGCAAAAGGATTGTAAGGGATAAAATTGGTCCTCTTGAAGATCAGAGTGGACGACTATGTGCAGAACCAAAGGAAATGGAGGAGATCTTAAGTAGGTTTTTTGCGTCTGTATTTACTAAGGAAACTGGCATGAATTCTATGGAATTAAGGAAAACAAGTAGTGAGATCATGGAAACTGTACAGATCGAAAAGGAGGAGGTCCTTGCTGTCTTGGGGAAAATTAAAGTGGATAAATCCCCGGGACCTGACAGGGTGTTCCCTCGGACCCTGAAGGAGATTAGTATTAAAATTGCAGGGGCTCTGGCAGAAATATTTTAAATGTCGCTGTTTACAGGTGAGGTGCCGGAGAATTGGAGAGTGGCTCATGTTGTTCCGTTGTTTAAAAAAGGATCGAAAAGTAATCCGGGAAATTATAGGCCAGTAAGTTTACCGTCGGTAGTAGGTAAATTATTAGAGGGAGTACTAAGAGACAGAATCTACAAGCATTTGGATAGACAGGGACTTATTAGGGAGAGTCAACATGGCTCTGTGCGTGGTAGGTCATGTTTGACCAATCTATTGGAGTTTTTCGAGGAGGTTACCAGGAAAGTGGATGAAGGAAAGGCAGTAGATATTGTCTACATGGACTTCAGTAAGGCCTTTGACAAGGTCCCACATGGGAGGATAGTTAGGAAAATTCAGTCACTAGGTATACATGGAGAGGTGGTAAATTGGATTAGACATTGGCTCAATGGAAGAAGCCAAAGAGTGGTAGTAGAGAATTGCTTCTCCGAGTGGAGGCCTGTGACTAGTGGTGTGCCACAGGGATCAGTGCTGGATCCATTGTTATTTGTCATCTATATCAATGATCTGGATGATAATGTGGTAAATTGGATCAGCAAGTTTGCTGATGATACAAAGATTGGAGGTGTAGTAGACAGTGAGGAAGGTTTTCAGAGCCTGCAGAGAGACTTGGACCAGCTGGAAAAATGGGCTGAAAAATGGCAGATGGAGTTTAATACTGACAAGTGTGAGGTATTGCACGTTGGAAGGACAAACCAACGTAGAACATACAGGGTTAATGGTAAGGCACTGAGGAGTGCAGTGGAACAGAGGGATCTGGGAATACAGATACAAAATTCCCTAAAAGTGGCGTCACAGGTAGATAGGGTCGTAAAGAGAGCTTTTGGTACATTGGCCCAAAATATTGAGTACAAGAGCTGGAATGTTATGATGAGGTTGTATAAGGCATTGGTGAGGCTAAATCTGGAGTATTGTGTTCAGTTTTGGTCACCAAATTACAGGAAGGATATAAATAAGGTTGAAAGAGTGCAGAGAAGGTTTACAAGGATGTTGCCAGGACTTGAGAAACTCAGTTACAGAGAAAGGTTGAATAGGTTAGGACTTTGTTCCCTGGAGCGTAGAAGAATGAGGGGAGATTTGATAGAGGTATATAAAATTATGATGGGTATAGATAGAGTGAATGCAAGCAGGCTTTTTCCACTGAGGCAAGGGGAGAAAAAAACCAGAGGACATGGGTTAAGGGTGAGGGAGGAAAAGTTTAAAGTGAACATTAGGGGGGGCTTCTTCACACAGAGAGTGGTGGGAGTATGGAATGAGCTGCCAGTTGAGGTGGTAAATGCAGGTTCTTTTTTAACATTTAAGAATAAATTGGACAGATACATGGATGGGAGGTGTATGGAGGGATATGGTCCGTGTGCAGGTCAGTGGGACTAGGCAGAAAATGGTTCGGCACAGCCAAGAAAGGCCAGAAGGCCTGTTTCTGTGCTGTATTTTCTATGGTTCTATGGCTCTAAATATACTATTGGGTATTCAATGTCATCCACACCGTTCTGTAACAATACTGGCCCAGTAGCTTCATCACTAGCATCTGTTGCTTTTGAGAATGACTTGGAAAAATCAGGTGCTTTGACACAGGATGATAACACAGGTTTTCAGACGTTCAAAGGCCTCCTGGAAAAATTCACCCCATACAAATCTTTCACTCTTCCCGAGTAATTTCATTAGGGGGAAAGCGATATCTGCAAAGTTCTTACAAAACTTTCGGTAATATTCCACCATTCCTAAAAACCTTCTTAACATTTTCTTGCCAGTCAGAACAGGAACCTCAGCAATAGCTTGAATCTCGGCCTGTACAGGAGCCAGTTGGCCCTGGCCCACTACACAGCTCAGATATGTAACTGTGGCTTGAGCAAACTCACTTTTAGCGAGGTTTACTGTAAGATTGGCCTTGTACAGTCTTTCGAACAGTTTTTCTACAGTCGCAATATGTTCTTCTCACGTGTCATTCCAGACCATTAAATCATCCATGTAAGCCATTGTGTTTTCTAAACCTCTAGTCACAGAATTGATCATTCTTTGAAATGTCCCCGGAGCATTTTTCATCCCGAAGGGTAAAGCATTATATTCATACAGTCCAGATGGTGTCACAAATGCTGATATTTCTCTGGCCCTCTTTGTTAAAGGATCACCCCAGTATCCTTTTAACAGGTCAATCTTTGTAAGGTATTTAGCCTTCCCCACTCTATCGATACAGTCATCCGCTCTCTTTCTTTGTTCTTTCTTGTTTCCAGTTCCTTGTTTAACCATTTTACTTTCCTCTAAATTCATTCTGTAAGGATGCTCTTTAATGGGCTGGGTTGAATTTACAATGAGGTCATGCACCTCAGCTGTACCCCATCTTGGAATGTCAGGGAATAGATCTTTACGCTTGCCAATTAATTCTTTCAATTGTTTTTGTGGTGTAGGATTCAACTGATGGACCTTGTCAGTAATATTTTCCAAAACAATGAAATTCTTAAATCTTGTTGATACTAGATTCAGCAGGCTAAAATGATTTTGCACCTTATTCCCAGCCTTCACGACTCCATTTGTTTTCATAACAGTCCTCCCAAGTGCCACCCTATCAAACAAGTCTTTTATTTTAATTTGATCATTCTGCAAACGTACCTTTGCAAGGTTACAAACATTATTAAATCTTTTTCGGAATTTCAAAACATAATCTGACACACACTTTTGGGTTGGACCATTGCTCTCTGAGCAAGGTCAAAGGACCTTTGGGCCTATGGACAAAAATGAATTCAAATGGACTGAACCCCAGGGATTCTTGAATTAAATCTCTAACAGTAAATAAGCGTAGGGGAACCCCCTCATACCTATTTTTTCAGTTTTCCACACAATATGTTTTAATTATGGTCTTAAGAGTGGAGTTGAACCGTTCCAAGGCTTCTGCGGACTCTGTGTGATATGCAGATGACACAATATGCTTAGCTCCCAGTTCTCCAACTATCCGCTGGAATGTTCTCGAAGTAAAGTTACTTCCCTGGTCAAATTGAATTTCTTTGGGCAGACCTACCAGTGTGAAAAACTTACTGAGTGCTTTTACAACAGTTTTGGCTTGGATGTTTCTGAGAGGCACGTCTTCAGGGAACCTAGACACAGCACACATATTTGTTAACACATACTGATGACCAGCTGCAATCTTTGGCAATGGGTCAACAGCATCCACTATGACCCGAGAAAAAGATTCACCAAAAACAGGTATCGGTTTAAGTGGCGCTACTTGAATAATCTGATGAAGTTTCCCCTCAACCTGGCAGGTATGGCAATTCCTGCAAAAATTCATAGCATCCTTTCTTAAACTAGGCCAGTAGAATTCCTTTATAATCCTATTCACTGTCTTTCTCACTCCAAAATGTCCACCTAAAGGCATCTTGTGGGCCAGGTTTAAAATTTCAGCCCTATTAACTTTTGGAACCACTACCTGATGTTCAATGGCCCAAACCTCACTTGCAGGCACAGTGGCTGGTCTCCACTTCCTCAACAACACCCCATCTTTAAGGTAATATCCCACTGACTCTCTCTGAACATCCTCTTCTGTGAGAGCTGTCTCCTTTAAAGCCACCATTTCAGAATCTCACTTCTGTTCCTCCATAAATTCCTTCCTCGATAAGGACAAACCTTTCTCATACACTTTACTCTCAACAGCTTTACTTACCCTCTAAGTCCTGCTGGAACATGGATGGTAGAAGAGTCTCTGATAAATCATCACTGGCATCAGCAGACTTTTTAAACTTGCTTTGGGTCACTGCGCATGTCTCTCTGTGTGAAATTTTAGCAGCAGCTTTGCTCATTAGCTGAATGCTGAAGACATATCATTACCTTGAAGAGGTGTCAACCTCCCCCCATTGTTTATTAAACTCAGCACGATCACCAGCACGAACTACCATGTGTATATTGTGGAAAATGCCAAACAATCCATTTATCTTATTCCTACAACCTTTGTTCCGACCTGTCTCCATAACATCAGCATGAACAACATCATAAACTTGAATATGTTTACCTCCAAATGTCAAAACAAAATTCAACAGAGTGGCACATACTTCCTCAGCAGGCCTTTGTCCTGCAAGCAGGGTCAAAGGTCACACAACCAATCCAACCTTCACAAGTACTTCATTCAAAAGTCCAGAAACAGCACTTTTCTCAATATCTGCAGTAACATTTACCTCATCAATTTTCATCTCATCACTAACTTTTAAGTTCTAATTCAAGTGACTGAGAATCCTCAATTTCCACTGGTACCATGGTTAACCCCTTATTCTCTGAACCAAGGCCATCTGACACAAATGAACTGCATTTCTTTCCAACTAAGTCAGACACCTCAGACTTTAACTGAGCTTTAACACAAGGTTCAGTACCCTGTGAATCCACAGGTACTTCAGCAACCTGAGAAAACGGGACAGCTGCGTCTTCTGGGCTTTCATCACTTGTCCCAGTTTCAAGGTCCCCCAGATCCTCCCAGCTACTCTCTGGGAAACTCTCATCCAGAGAAAACTCAATCTCATGGGTTAAAATAACTTCTTCTCTTTTCTGAGCAGACCTCCGCAGGGTGGCGGCATCCTCTTCATCTAGGTATGTCCTTACATCATCAGGAGCACAACTTTTAAATTCATCAAACAAAACAAGCTCTTCCGAGCTGTAAAAATCATCAAAATCCGAAACTAAACCTCTCAGCTGCCACATCTCCCTCTTGAACTGTCTCTGTCTTTCTGCCTCTTCTCTCCCTTTTTCTGCCTCTCCTCTCCCTTTTTCTGTCTCTCTAGCGTCATGGATCCTCTGCCTTTCTGCTTCATCAGCCTCGAGCTGTTTTAATTTCAATTTCAATTGCAACTGAACCTCAGCCTCAGTAAGTACCTTACCTTCAATGAATAACTCTAACACCTCCTCATCAAACTTTCCCTTATCTACATAATGCTGGGCTATTATTGTCTGCTTCCGAGCTTTCCTCATCTTTGTGGTCATTTTTAGACTTAACTTTTGAGCAATTCCCAACAGCACATTCCTTTTAGCATTATCCAATTCTTCAGGGATTGGTTCCAGCAGAAACCTCTCAGCACTAACGTCCATTTCTGCTGTTTTTCCACACAACCAAATCAAAAGGGATTTTCCCCAATCAATCCAAACAAGCCTCCACACAATTTTTAGAATGGCTCCCATCAATTTGTTCATTTCCCGGATGCAGGCCCCAATTTTGTCACATACCCCGTGACGGGTTAAAGAACCAGCAGAAATGGAAAACACTTTGGAGTCTGGTATTGATATTAACTAATGGTATTTATTAGTAACTACGTAATACAGTAATATAAATGCAGATATATGAAACAGGTTAGCAATGATTATATATAAGTAAATGTGGAAATATATGAAAACCAAGCTTCTTCAAGTCTAGGGGTAAATAGATTGTCTTACGAAGATGAGTAAAGTTCAGTTCAGTTCCTGGTATTGAGTTGAGTATTGATGGAGAGAGAGAGAGGGAAAGATTTGAGTCTTCAGGTGAGCTGACACATCAATCTTCCCGTTGTCCTCTGAAATCCTTTAGAAGTCACCGACTGTGACCACAACAAAGGGGACCGTTCTTCTGTGGTGGAATTATCAACCCAAGCGAGGTTTGGACACATGAATAACTGCCCACTGGTCACACCGTTTTCACACTGTGAGAGCCACTGATCGATCCGCCTGATCGATCCTCCAAAACCCACCTTTTCTGCGGGCACAACAAAGCTCCTTCAGTGTCCAAAACCACGTGTCTCTAGGTCTAACAGTTGACCTTCCATTTATCTCACCATGCAGAATACCAACTGTCCATCAAGCAGCTCCTCCCTTTTCTCTGTAAGAACTTGGAAGCTGCTAGTGACCTTGCAAAAGTGTAAACATGCTGCCGAAAAACCATAACACCATCTCAAAGCAGTCTTCGCCTCTCTCTCTCTTTCTTTCTCTCTGTTTTAACAAGGTGTCTGTGTTCGACAGCTCTCTCTCTTTGCAAAAGCACAGTTCATGGGGGTAATTCAGGACCCCGTCACACCAGGCTATTAAGTATTCCTTAAAGTTGCCCAGCAACCTACAAATTGACAGTAAATTAAGGACTTAAAATTATCCACTAATTAGGCTCCAGTTTCATATCTCCAAAGTTCCTGGCAGCATAACACACTACATTCCAGTCTGAATGCTAGGGGCTGCCAGAGTGGAAGTGTTCTTTCAGCTGATGGAACTTGATTTCCCTATGAGACCAATGTAGAGACCAATATCTACCGTTCTTATAAATATGTGCAGAATGATTACAGGTCTGCGAGGTGCATTTTCATAGACTAGAGAGCACATACTCCCTATCACTGTTTTTAATCTGCTGTAGAGATCATCTTTATCACTGATCAGATGCACTACAAGGAAAACCTCCCTCCTGTTTTTTCATCATTAATTTCTGAAATCTTCTTCCTTTTAAAAAAAATTTAAAGCTTCCATAAGGTTCAGCTTAGAAAGATGCTATCAAATAGTTTTTGAAAATGTTGAATGAAGTATTGTTCATAGACCTTAGTGTCCCCCACTGTGCTGGTGGATGTCACTTCCATGTACAATATCTGTTGATGTACATTTTTCTTTACATTGTCATTTCATTTTTACAGATTACTTCAATTAGGTTAACTGCAGTTTGCTGGTTGAATTTCAAGTAATCTGGAAACGTAATAACATTATTCCATTAATTATTTTCTAAAAATTGCCTTTTGTTTCCCTTAAGAACAATGCATTTTTCTCTTTGAATGTTAATTCCAAACCCCAAGCTTTCCATGGGAGATTATTAAGACTGGTTTTATAGAGCCCTTACTGTGCTGAAATGTCTGGGTCAAGAAATTCAAACACATGAATTGAATTGAATTGAATTGAATTGAATGATCTTTATTGTCATTATACATAGGTACAATGAAACTCTGTTTGACTTCATCTCAAGCAATTAAATAAAGCAGTAGATAAAAACAAGACAGTAATAGAAAAACAGTATTAAATAGATAAGTAGCAGCAGTACCAGAATATCACAGTAATGCACAAAGTGCCGTTAGTGCAAATATTTGGGTGCTTGTGTGTGTATGTGTGTGCTCACAGTTTCAGTCATTGTCCTGTGGGAGTGGTGTGATGGAGGCCACAGCTCTGGGATAGAAGCTGTTCCTCAGTCTATTTGTTCTGGCTTTTAGTGTCCTGAACCTTTTGCTGGACGGCAGTGGGTCAGACAGGGAGTGGTTGGGGTGTGTGTTGTCTCTGGTTATGCAGATTCCTTTCCTCCTGAGTCTGCTGGAATAGATGCCCATTTATGAGCTATAAACAGTTAAAAATCCATTGTCCACATTCAATCAAGTATATGAGGGCATAGAAGGAAGACATCTGCCCCATCAGGCCCATCCTACCAGTCCTATTCCCCCTCTTATTTTCCCTGCAAACTAACCTCTGTCAGAAGCGCACCCTTTTCCCACTGGTTCACCTGCTGTCCACAGTAAAAGGAATAATTTACATTGGTTAATGAACCTGCCAGTACACCTTTCAGATGTAAGATGAAACTGGAGCAAATCCACCTAGTCGTAGGAAGAACGTGGAAACTTCACACAGAAGGTCACCCGTGATCAGAATTAAACCCTGGTCACTGGAACCATGAGCTAGTTGCACTGATTGGTGCTACACTGTGCCACAAGGAAGCCAGCAACAGCGTATCTCCAGAGTTTTGTTTTGGATCGGTTGAGCAAATATCTAATGCACACAAGGAGGGGCTTGGGTACATTCAGTAATGTCAAAGGGAAGGAAGCCATCTTAGCTGGATCTAAGTCTACAACTGGATGGTATCAGACAAGTGCAATGTCATCCAAATACTGGACAAGGAGCAGTGTTTGAAGAGAATGGCATTGGCAACCACGCCAAAGGTTGGCTGAGGTGTTTGGGGAAGTACACTGGAATGCTATTCATGACTTTGATGAACTATTTCATTCTTAGTTGGCTGGAATTCTTTATTGGATTCCCCAGTTTATTACAATAAGGTCTGGTTCTTTTGAAATTTACTACAATGCCAGTATGAGTACCAGCTGGGAGGAAGATTACACCATGCTCCCCATGCAAACATTCTCTGTCGACTGTCGACTGTTGGGGCCCTGCTGAATACTCTAGCCTATTTTCAGTTGAAAATTGGACATTGACTGTGGGGAAAATATAACCAAGTCTCCTGCTGTCCATCCAAAGTTGATGTCCCAGCAACAAAACCTATTCATCAATCACTGGAAGGTTGTGAGATCAAATGTACATCTTGTCCTCCTGTCAGGCTGACAAGGACTACTGGCTCATCGGAAATCAAACATTCAGCCTTTATCGTTTGTTCAGTTTACTAACTCAATGAGTCACTCATTGATCAATCAGGGGATCTGATTGGAAATAATTGATGAATGTGTTCACTTCTCTAGTAAGAAGATAAGTGCAATAAGATCCAGTAAGAGACATGCTTCTTTAGATGCTCACATGAAAGGCTTGTTTTACATTTTTTAGTGCTCAGTTTTATTTTGAAAGGGGAGATGTAATAACATATCAATCGTTGAATGAATTGAAAGCATAGAACAGCAAATCAATATCATTTTCTGATCTGTTTTCTCATGTTGGATGCTGTTAGCTCTCTGAGACCTTTGCTCCTGACCAGTGGTGCAATTTTTTTGTCTTGTGCTTTACAAATGGGGGCTGGGTCTCCCAGTTGTTACTTCCCCACCTCCTCACTTCCTTTGTGTCTACAACATCAAAGTTCAAGGAGACCTGCTGCCAGGTTCAAAGCTAGCATTTCCATAGGCCTAGGTGTCTAGAACCCAGTGACATGATCTTAAAATGAGAATTTGGTTATGTAGGACAGCGATGAGACATTTTAAATCCAGAGACTAATGAACCATTGGAATTGTATCTAAGAGAGCTCTGCAGGCTCAGTCATTGATTCCTTTCTTGGTCGGCATTGATAGATTTTTAGATATCCAGATAATCAAATATCATGGGATAGGTTTAGGAAATTGGTGCTGAATGAAAGATCTTATAAAGTGGTAGAACTACCGACAGGAAAGTCTGATTTTTTTTAATTGAGACACAGTGCAGAATAGGCCTGTCTGGGCCTTCAAGCTACCCTGCCCAGCAATCCCCCGACTTAATCCGAGCCTGTTCGTGGGACAAATTATAACGACCAATGAACCAATTAATATTCTTACAAAACTGTTCTTTTAGAACATTCCTCAATGAATGATCATGAAATGGTCATATGGGACAATATATTGTCATTCTATTTCAGATTGTCAATTGGGGAATTAAATTCTGAAGACACCCAGACCTTTGAAACTAAACTGGTGAAAGGATCTCACTTCAACAGTGCCTGCTGGTTCATCAGTGTGTGTGATGTCAGTGTTGTCGCTTGTGCGACCAACTTTTTATTTGTTTATTTACAGATACAGTGTGGAGTAGGCCCTTCCGGCCCTTCAAGCCATGCCACACAGCAACCCCCGACAACCCCAGTTTAACCCTAACCTAGTCACAGGCCAATTTACAATGGCCAGTTAAACCATGGGTTGAATAAATGAGCCATCTTCAGGCAAGTGGTCTGATGGCAGAGCTGCCAGTCCCATGGTCATCTTTAGGCCTTCCTGTGAAGTGAGATCACCTCCAGAACTCTGGCCGTTCCTTCTGTGTGAGTTGAAGATGCTAGACAGAGAACACCATATAATCCTGTGTTAATGGCTGATCCAGAAGATTGTCCATTGAATCCCTAAGACTCTCAGAGAAACAGAACTGAAAATACTCTCTGCAATTCAAGAATCCAGATGGTTCCGAATAAAGGTGATGTGTTGGTATGAAAAATTGGCATTTTGTTCAACAGTGTTTTTATATTTGAAAACATTTGAAAAAAACACTGCAGCTGGCTGTTATTCCAATCAATTGCTCCTTCGCTTGCCTAAAACCAAGAAGTATTAAAGCTGCTTAAACAGCCACCCTCTCTGCTCATGTATTCAATTCACTCATAGGTTATATAGCATGCTGGTATTTACATAATTATTATTAATACAATCACACATGGACTTGCTGCTATAAAACAGCTCAAGGGACCAGAGAGAAGACTTCTGTTCTAATCAATCATGTGATAATATACTGGGGCACTCACTCAATTCAGGATTAAAAAGAGCCTCAACTGTACCAGCATATTGCAGAGGGTGGACCTGTGGAAAGCATCAAAAACTTTATTTTGAAAGGCTTTATTATGCTTGAATAATAAATCTGAACACATATAGTACAGCAGAAAGTCTGCGTGTTCCACATATAATTCAGTGATGAAACAATTGAGAAATCTGAAATTCCTTGTGCAAATTATGTTCAGGACAAGCACATACACGACACTCTCAATTTTGCAAAAACCCCTTAAGCTTCCATTGCCTAAAGGAGGACTAATTTTCTAAGGTAGAAAATATCTGGGAGGACCTGCCCAAAATATTTTGGTCTACCTGGACTACAGCGAGAAACTGAAACTGATGCACTGAGTTTATGCGGGAGACCAGATATGATTTAAACCACTTGGACGAACATGTCCAAGAGAAAGGCTGAAGTTTAGTGATGAACTAATGAAATGCCACAGCTACTATTATTATGACTGTTTATGATGTCTGAAGATTTTTTTTTGGAATCTTGCTTATTCATTTATTCTGGCTGAAGTTCAAAGTCAAAACATGATCATCCTGCCTGTGACACCATTGCACCTTGATTCAATACACTGACAGGGGAATGCTGCACATTTGGCTCTTAGCTCCCTTCAAAGTTGACAAATGTGAAGGCTCCAACATATAACACTGATTGTGGAACTGCAGAGAAAAAAGTCAAACTGGGATAATCAACTGGGATGCATGTACATCACGATAGAACCAATGAAACATTAAATAGAATGTTTCAAGATCTCAGACATGACAATCAATTAATGGGAGTTGTTACTTTAGTGCTAGCTGGAGGTTTCAGTCAAACATTGCAAAGAATTCCATGAGGTACTAAAGTTGTTGAGTTAAAAGCCTGTGATAAAGCATCATTTACAACACTCTGTGGCCACTTCATTAGCCACACCTGTATACCTGCTCATTAATGCAAATTTATAATCAGCCAATCACGTGGCAGCATCTTAATGCCTAAAAGCCTGCAGAAATGGTTAAGAGGTTTAGTTGCTGTTCAGACCAAACTTCAGAATGGAAAAGAAATGTGATCTAAGAGGTTTTGACCATAGAATGATCATTGGTAACAGATGGGGTGGTTTCAGTATATCAGAAGCTGCTGATCTGCTGGGATTTTCATACACAAAAGTCTTTAGAGTCTACTAAGAACGGTGCAAAAATAAAAGGAAAAAAATCCAGTGAGCAGCATTTCTGTGGGGTTGGGTAAGCTTCTTCTTCATCCTTCATTCTTTGTCTGTAAGTACATAGAGCAGTGAGAATGGTTCCAGGGGCTGTGTTGTGTTTTTTGTTTGACCTCCAGCCTCCTGCACTAGATGCACTGAGCTGCAGCTCCTCTGAGAACAAGTCGAGGAACTGGAGCTGTAGCTCGATGACCTTCAGCTCATACGGGAGACTGAGGAGATGATAGATAGGAGCTACATGGAGGTAGTCATCGCTAAGTTGCAGGAGGCAGAAAAATGGGTGATTGTCAGGAGAAGGAAAGAAAACGGGCAGCCAGAGTGGAGCACACCTGTGGCAAAGTATACCACTTTAGATACTGTTGAGGGGGACTACCTACCGGGGAGGGGAGCCGCACCGTCTGGGTCTCTGGCACTGTCTGGTGCGATGGCTCAGAAGGGAAAGGGGGAGAAATGTTGATAGGGGATTCCATAGGTACAGGAGTAGATTCTGGGGTTGCGATAGACACCCAGACTGTATGTTGCTTCCCAGGTGCAGGATCAGGGATGTCTCGGATCGGGTCCATGACAATCTAAAGTGGGTGGGTAAGCAGCCAGAAGTCTTGGTCCATGTTGGCACCAATGACATGGGTAAGCAAATGGAGGAGGTCCTGTTCTCCATTGTTCTCAGTAGCACAGGGAGATAAGGGCTGGCAGGAGTTCACATTGAACAAAAATCATATGGAGCTATTATTGTGTTTTCTTGTAGATAATGTTCTGTAAGTATTGGGAGTTTTATATTCACTATTTATGCCGACTTTTGTAACTTTGAATTTTGACACACCTAATAAACACCCTTGCACTAAAGTGCTAAGTGACTTCAGCCTTTTTCTCTTGGGTTGTAATCCATGTATCTAATATATGGTGGCAGTGGCAGGATAGCTAGTTGCAGAGAGGGGTGTTTAAATTGGAGAAGAGTAGTGCTGCGGTCCCAAGTCAAGAAACCCCCCAAGGTGAAAATGAAGCAAATGCCTAGGAAATGGCAGACACTTCAGAGGAGGAAGAGTTTCAGCCCAGGGCCAAACTCAAACTAGAAGCAGAAGAGATTTCAGGTAGCACCATCTCTACCCTCCCTGGAAAATCTCTTCACAGAATTTTTGTCTGCTTAGCAGAGGAGAGATGCTGCTTTTAAGAAGGAACTCCAAAGCCTGCAGAAGGGTCCAAGATGCCTTATCAACAAGGTGACGATACTGTGAACTAACTCCTCAGCTTCAAGAGGATGGCCCAGATACTGCAGAGGCCAGAGGAGAATTGGGCCTGTCAGCTAGTTCCACTACTAATGGGTAAACCTCTTGGAGTTGTTGGATGAGGGGAGGTCCAACAACTCTCCTGACCTGAAGGAGGCACTGCTGGCTAAATTTGATATCTCGGCAGAAACCTATCCCAACACTTCCATTCCAGTACTCTATGTGACGACAGACCAAATTATCAGAAGATTGATGCCGATAAGAGGACAATGGGGGAACATTCAGAAATGTTAATGAGAGATGAGAGGGATTGACGAAAAGGAGACACAGTTCCGAGTATTGTCAGAGACCGGTTGCTTTGAACCCTGAACTGTTTGAAGTTCGATGGACAGGCGATACCCCAGCAGGAGGATAAAAAGGGATAGGTTCGCTAAGGCAACAGACACACGACTCTAGGAGGTAACGAGACCCTGGAAGCGGTGTGCCCCCACAAGTTGGTGAGAGTTTTGGAGGTCTGGTCGCGGGACCAGCCATAGATGCACAGGGTAGAAAGGTACGGGTGGGCGGGAACCTGGTGTGTGTGTCCGACCTTGCCTGGGTGCTGGGTTCACCACAGAAGAACGATCGTATCTGGAATGGAGGGGTCACAGTCGGTGACCCCAGAAGACATTACAAAGGGCTCGACCGAAAGCTAACTGTGAGGAATATCGAAGGTCTGTTTGGAATCCGATTTGCATATTCATTCGTTCTCTCTCTCTCTCTCTCTCCCCAACAGCACGACAGCGATTACTGCGAACTGAAACTGAACTGAACTCTGTCACTTGTGACTGATCATTTTACCCCCTAGACTGCGATAGAGCTTGATTGATCCTATTATCCTAGTTCTGTGTACATGTGTGTTTATTCATTGCTAACCTGTTGCATTTATATCCTTACTATTGAGTACTGTGTTACTTATTTCTTTAATAAAACTTTCTTAGTTCCAGTAATCCAGACTCCAACTAAGTGGTCCATTTCTGCTGGTTTGGCAACCCAGTTACGGGGTACGTAACATCTATCACCAGGGAAGTCATCCACTGTGACATACCTTTGCCTGAGGGGTCTCGACCACTGATGGGTTCACCCAGAACGGAAGTCCATGGAGATTGATGAGGCCGTTGTTCTGGAGCAACTGCTGCAGGTTCTTCCTCCAGATACCAGAACATGGGTCAGAGAGCATGAGCCAGCAGATGGACTCACTGCAGCCTGACTTAACCTGCAGTACCTCAATGCTCTCGGTGCGGGGGGCGGGGGGGGGCGCCATCACAGCCTTCAATCCGAAGCAACAGACTTTAACCCTCCAAGGAACTCTCAGGGTAACACTGCAGAGTTGGGGGATGGGAGAAACAGGGGCAAAGAACCTTTGGTAGGTTGTCTAAGGTTTTTGCTTGCTACCATTGTCAACAGCCAGGCCATAAATTCACTGTGTTCTATCAAAAAGCCCAAATTGTCAGGTACTAGCTCTGCACCAAGAGGGAGAATGTGATGGTAAGGGCGGTAATGATTATGAGTATGGCAATGGGAAACAAGCAGAAAGTGAGCAGAAAGAACCTAAGTTTATAATAGTCAAAGATAACGGAAAACCTGTTAAAACTCTCTTAGATTCTGGTAGCTCATTGTCATTTATCAAGAAAAGTCTTGCCCCTGATTTTGGTGTTGACTACAGTCATCAAACACCTATCCAATGTGTCCATGGTGACTGGCAGAACTCACTAGTGAGCTGCATGACCACAAGTATTTGCTGGGGAGGGTCATGTTTCGGGGGAGAGGTCTGCCTGTGTTCCATGAGTTGAATGAAAATAGCCAATCACATTCATCTGTTAATTCAGGATTAGATGATACCTTTTTGTACTTTAGCATAACTCATGCTAAAACCAAAGCAATGGTCGGATTACAGTCTCTGCCTGACTTGGATGCTAGTCTGTGCAAGGGAGAAGCCACAAGGCCTAGAAAGTCACACTGACAATGACGTCATGAGAAATATGCTGGTTCTTTTACCTCTGATATTTGTACAGATGAAGTGCCCATTGATGATGACTCAGAAGTGGTTGTGGAGGCCTGGAAGGGGCTTCAGAAGTTTGACCTCTCCCATCTCAATGGCTACCAACCAGCGGGGCTGCAGAGGGTGTTGGCAGAGACCAGGACAAAGGTCTGCAGTGTGGCCAAACTAGATGACATTGTTGTCGACAGCCAAATGAGGCCATGCCACCTGGCCCATCTGTGCAGTGTCCTGGGAATATTCATGCTGCCAGTCTCACTCTCAATTTACGAAAATATGAGTGAGGTAAAGGGAAACCAGATATCTTGGCTATCAGCTGCGACATGGAGAAGTTTGAGCACAAAGTGGAAGTGATTCGCAACAGTCCTTGACCTCACACTAAGAAGGCAGTGAAGTCGTTCCTGGGTCTGGTAGGTGGTATCGTAGGTTCATTCCCCAATTCGCCACACTAGCTGCACCTCTGACTAATCTTGCTGGTAAGCATGTTAACAACCCAGTGACGTGGACAAATGAGTGTGGAAACACTTCTCAAGCCCTTAAAGCTGACATATATTCTTCACCAGTCCTTCAGAGCCCAGACTTTAACAAACAGTTCCTTGTCCAGGTGGGTGCCTCAGGAGCAGGCGCTGGACCAGTGCTGGGACAAGGAGAACCTGCAGAAGAGCGACCTGTCCTTTACCCGAGATGGAAATTCTCCCCAAGGAAATCAGGTATTCTGCCATTGAAAAGGAAGTTCTGGCCATTAATTGGGCCCTTCACAGCCTCAGGGACTGCCTCCTTGGTAGGGAGTTGGGCCTTAGTACAGAGCAGTGTTGATATGGATTCAGACAATTCAGACTGTCATGCTAGAGTGACTTGGTGGGATCTGGAGCTCCAACACTTCAAATTCTGTGTCCACCATGAAGCAGAGGAAGGAAATGTTACTGCAGATTACCTGTCTCGGCTGTTGAGACATGCCGTGCAGAAGAGGAGGGTGGTAATGTGACAGAGAGAGCTGAGTATCAGGAGGCAGAAGTGAGTGCAGATGCTATTACCATGGAGAAGGTTCAAGATTCAAAGATTTAAGGTTCATTTATTATCAAAGTATATGTGAAGTATACAGTCCTGCAGCGAGCCACGAAGCAAGGAACCACCATGGAACCTGTTCAAAGAAAACATAAAACCCCCAACAAATTGTGCAAACAGCAGAAGTGAGTGAGAAACACAGAATATAGAGCATCAAAGCACTGGAACAGTCCAGGAATGCTCAGAATTTAGTTCAGTTCAATTTAGCACTGTGTCGTTCGTTGACTGCAGGGTGCAGGGGCAGTCCGTCCCAATCAAAACTGTACAAAATAGCAACAAAAAAAGTAACCAGAAACACATCATAATATGAACTACAGAGTCTAATCCACATCGATTACACCAAGACTCTGACATCTTCCTCTGGCAACATCGAACAAGAGAGAGAGAGAGAGAGAGAGAGAGAGAGAGAGAGAGAGAGAGAGAGAGAAGGGGGGGGAGGGAGGGGGGAGAGGGGGGAGAGAGAGAGAAAGACATAGAGAGATAGACAGAGGTCAAACACAGGCAGACAGCTCTGAGCACCCGCTCCCCTTCATTGATTTCAATCTTGCTTGATGCTTTAATTGGTGAGATCGGCGAGAATTAGGCTTGTGACCTCCAGGCCGCATGCTCTGCTCCAAACTTCACTAAACCCCCTTGAAAACAGGAAAGCACCAGATCACTCAATCAGCCTGAAAACACACCATCAAAATGTAAATCACAGGTTCCAATAGTTGCATATTTGAAAAATGAAGAAGTCAAAAAGCAGCTTTGTGAACTGCCTGAAGGACTTTGCCTTTGGTCACGTTGTTTGTTGGTGCTGTCTTTTTACAGTCACAAAAGGTGTTTGGTAAACTGAAAGATCTAAAGGCAGATAAGTTACCTGGACCAGATGGACTGCACCCCAGGGTTCTGAAAGCGGTAACTGAAGAGATAGTGGAGACATCAGTAATGGTTCCAGAATGGCGGTGTTGCAAATGGCACTCCACTCTTCAAGAAGGAGAGAATTGCAGAAGAAAGGAAATAATTGGCCAGTTAGCCTGACCTCAATGGTTGGGAAGTTGTTGGAGCCACTTGTTAAGGATGTGGTTTTGGGGTACTTGGAGGCACATGGTAAAACAGACCAAAGTCAGCATGGTTTCCTTTGGGGAAAATCTTGCTTGACAAATCTTTTGAATTCTTTGAAGAAATAACAAGTGGAATAGACAAAGGTGAATCATTTGATTTTGTGTACTTGGATTTTCAGAGGCCTTTGACAAGCTGCTGCTCGTTAGGCTGCTTAACGAGATGAAAGCCCATGGAATTATAGGAAAGATAATTGCATGGCAGGAGATAAAAAGTGGGAATAAAGGAAGCTTTCTCTGATCAGCTGCTGATGATTAGTGGTACTTCACAGGGGCTGGTGTTAGGACTGTTTCTTTTTACGTTATATGTGAACGATTTGGATGATGAAATTAGTGGCTTTGTGGCCAAGTTTGTGGATGATACTGTCATGTGGGAAGCCAAGCAGAGCTGCAGAACGGATAATGCTAATGAGAGAGATAACAAGAGACAACGGAGACCCATTCAAAATGCTAATAAGAGAGAAGAGAGAGATAACGAGAGAGAAAAACATAATTCAGTATGTGGCGTCTGCCACATACTGTTTGCTTTGAACCTAAACTGTTCATTAACAAATCCTGCTGAGACAATAGGAAGTGTGAAGTTTGATGGACAGGTGATAACCCATCGGGGGATAAAAATAGCGGGGTTGCTAAGGCACAACACACACGTCACAAGACCCTGGAAAAAGCATTGTGCCCCACAAGTTGGTGGGAGTTGGGAGGACCGATTCGCGGGAATCAGCCTGAGGCTCACAGGGTGGAAAGGTATGACTGGTGGGAACCTGGTGTGTGCCCTTGCCTGGGTGCCGGGTTCACCACGGAAGAACGGTTGCATCCGGAACAGAGGGGTCACAGTCAGTGATCACAGCAGGATCAGAAGGCATCGAAAGGTTTGCCTGAAACCTCAACTGTATCTCTCTCCCTCTCTCTCTCGCTCTCTCCAACAGTACAACAACAGCGATTACTTTGAACTACACTAGACTGCACTCTGTTTCACCTTAAGACTGATCATTTTACCCCTAGACTGCGATAGAGCTTGGTTGATTCCTATTACCCTATTTCTGTGTATATGTGAAAACTTTCATTGCTAACCTCTTACATTTATATCGTTGCAGTTAGTGTACTGTATTATTTATTTTTGTGTTAATAAAACTTTATTAGTTTCTAGTAATCACAGACTCCAATGAGTGTTCCATTTCTGCTGGTTTGACAACCCAGTTACGGGGTACGTAACATGAGTGGAGATCTCGTCTGGGATTTTGAACTCCAAAATTGGGACTGGTTAAATTGATTGGGTTAAATTCCCGAATAAAAAAAAGGGCAAACAGCAGAAATGGAGACTGAGGAATTTTTAAAGGCGCCAACCTTGGAGGCATTAGAGGATGTCAAGAAAGAAGAATTGGCGACTGTTGCAAAATGGTTGAATCTTTTGAAGGGGAAGCAGACAATGAGGAGAGCAGAGCTGCACAGAGCCATCGTTGAGTATTATGTATCTAAAGATGTGTTTCCCCACAGGGAGCTGGGGGTGGTGTCTATGAGCAAACCTGGTGGGGAGGCGGTGCAGCTGAAGATGGAAAGATTAAGGCTTGAGCATGAGTTCCAAGTAAGGCAGCTAGAAAGGGAAGAGAGAGAGAAGCAGCTAGAATGGGAAGAGAGAGAGAAGCAGCTAGAAAGGGAGGAAAGAGAGAAGGAAAGGGAGTTTGAGCTGGAGAAGTTAAAGATAACGCAAGAGAGGGGCCAAATGCCGGACCAAGGTGGAGGGTTCAGGGCGACCCAGGAGGTTAAGTTGGTTCCCCCATTTGAGGAGGCCGATGTTGATCGGTACTTTCTACATTTCGAAAAAGTTGCTGCAAGTCAGGACTGGCTGAGGGATAAGTGGGCTGTTTTACTCCAGAGCGTGGAGTAAACTCTCTGTTTTACTCCAGAGAGTTGGTCCCAGAGGCATACCGGCAAAGATTCCAGAATGTGAGGAAGCAGTGTATTTAGAGTTTGCCCGTGAGATACAAATGTATGGTGAGCGTTGGTGCGCCTCGAAAGGGGTCAATGGGGATTATGACAAACTGCTACAGCTAATACTGATTGAGCAATTTAAAGGTTGTGTCTCTGAAGGTATGTGGCCCTATATGGATGAGAAGGAGGCAGAAACCTTAGCCGCAACTGCTAAGTTAGCGGATGAGTACGTGTTAACACACAAAGCAAAGTTTACCCCGAGTAAGAGCTACCAGAAGGGTAGTCGAGAGGGCGGAGAACGTCCGCCAGCAAAGCCAGAAAGTAAGCCGGGGAAGTTTTCTGATGACTCTGCCATAGCTGGATGCATCAGCAAGGGAGATGAGGCTGAGTACAGGGCTACGGTAGGAAACTTTGTCACATGGTGTGAGCAGAATTATCTGCAGCTTAATGTGAAAAAGACTAAGGAGCTGGTGGTAGACCTGAGGTGACCCCAGTTTCCATCCAGGGAGTCAGTGTGGACATGGTGGAGGATTACAAATACCTGGGGATATGAATTGACAATAAACTGGACTGGTCAAAGAACACTGAGGCTGTCTACAAGAAGGGTCAGAGCCGTCTCCATTTCCTGAGGAGACTGAGGTCCTTTAACATCTGCCGGACGATACTGAGGATGTTCTACGAGTCTGTGGTGGCCAGTGCTATCATGTTTGCTGTTGTGTGCTGGGGCAGCAGGCTGAGGGTAGCAGATACCAACAGAATCAACAAACTCATTCGTAAGGCCAGTGATGTTGTGGGGATGGAACTGGACTCTCTCACGGTGGTGTCTGAAAAGAGGATGCTGTCTAAGTTGGATGCTATCTTGGACAATGTCTCCCATCCACTACATAATGTACTGGGTGGGCACAGGGGTACATTCAGCCAGAGACTCATTCCACCGAGATGCAGCACTAAGCGTCATGGGAAGTCATTCCTGCCTGTGTCCATCAAACTTTACAACTCCTCCCTTGGAGGATCAGACACCCTGAGCCAATAGGCTGGTCCTGGACTTATTTCATAATTTACTGGCATACTTTACATATTACTATTTAACTATTATGGTTCTATTACTATTTATTATTTATGGTGCAACTGTAACAAAAACCAATTTCCCCCAGGATGAATAAAGTATGACTATGACTATGTGAGAAGGATAAGCAAGACGGGAAGCAGTTTGGTAGGAAGTCTCCTGGGGTCGTATGCTATAATTGTGGGAAAGCCGGTCACATTGCGTCCAGGTGTTTTGCCCCAAAGAAGGAGACGGGGAAAGGAAAAACGACGACTCCGACTGGCTGTATTGAGCCGGCAAACAGACCTCTGGGGAAGAAGAGGTCTGACAGAGTTCAGGAAGGGCGTGAGAAGTTTACTTCGACTGGATTGGTGTCGGTGAAGGAGGGGTCAACCCCAGCTCCAGTACGGATCTGGAAAGACACTGGGGCTTGTCAATCATTGGTCTTAGGGAAGGTGTTAGAATTCAGTGCAGAGACCAAGATTGGGGAGGTCAGTGTGATAAAAGGCATTGGCAAAGGGACTGAAGCAGTACCTTTGCACCAGATATACCTGAAAAGTGACTTGGTCTCCGGACCGGTCACGATAGGGGTGAAGCCCGAATTACAGATGGAAGATGTGGAGGTCTTACTCGGTAACGACCTTGCAGGTGGAGATGTGTACCCAGCAGTAAAGCTGACGAGCAAGCCTGCCAGGACTGAGGACCCGCCCATGGACTCACAGGTTTATCCCGTTTGCGCAGTAACTCGACACATGTCCAGAAAGGCTGCTACAGTGAATGTGGATGTAGCTGAGATGTTTTTACCAGCCTTGTACCAGGAGGGGTTAGAAAGTGAGAAGAAGGAGCACAGTGGAGCGGAAGGAAGTGAGGGAGTTGAGGTAGACTTTTCATTAGCAAGGAAGGAATTTATACAGGCACAGGAACGAGACGAGGAGCTGATGGTTTTGACAGAGACAGCTCTCTCTGAAACAGAAATAAAAAGGGAACCAGTGGGCTATTATGTGAAAGAGGGAGTACTGATGAGGAAATGGAGACCAAGTACCGTGCCCGCAAGTGTTCCAATTGGGCGATCAGGTCTTAGTTCTGTTTCCAGTGGTAACCAACCCCCTCCAGGCGAGATTCCATGGTCCGTACAAGGTGATTAAAAAGATAAACTCTTTGAATTATGTTATTGAAACGCCGGACAGACGTAAGCTGACACAATTAGTGCATATCAATATGATAAAATCTTGCCACGATGAGAAAGCAGATCCAGTTGGTGCTTTCACAAAAATGACTGAGGATGTGGTGGTAAATGATAAGGGGAAAACACGTCTTGACAAGATAAGCATGGTGCCGACCAGACTGTAGAACTCTATGGTTTTGGCCAACTTTGCAGATAAGGTCTCTCACTTAACCCCTGAACAGAGTGAGCCATTGATAAAGCTGATTAACCGGCATGCAGATGTATGTCCAGATGTCCCGAGGTGATGCAAGGGGACAGTACATGATGTTATTGTTACATCAGATCAGCATATTAAGCAACACCCCTATAGGATGAACTTGGAGAAGGGCAAGCTAGTGGAGAAAGAAATTGAACACATGCTAGCCACAGGTATTATTAGGCCATCCAAATCGGAACTGGCCTCTCCTTGTGTGGTTGTCCCGAAACCCGATGGGAGCATACGATTCTGTACAGATTACAGAAAGGTGAACGCCATCACAAAAACTGATGCTTATCCCATCCCAGAGGTAGACGATTGCATCGATAAAGTGGGGAGGGCTAAGTACATCACAAAGATCAATTTGCTGAAAGGGTACTGGTGTGTGCCTTTAACCGACCGGGCTAGAGAAATCTCGGCATTTGTCACTCCATCCGGGTTATACGAGTATAATGTTTTACCTTTTGGCATGAAGAACGCCCCAGGGACCTTCCAAAGGATGATTAATTCAGTGCTGGGACCCCAGTTGTTTACAATATATATTAATGACTTGGATGAGGGAATTAAATACAGCATCTCCAAGTTTGCGGATGACACGAAGCTGGGCGGCAGTGTTAGCTGTGAGGAGGATGCTAAGAGGATGCAGGGTGACTTGGACAGGTTAGGTGAGTGGGCAAATTCATGGCAGATGCAATTTAATGTGGATAAATGTGAAGTTATCCACTTTGGTGGCAAAATCAGGAAAACAGATTATTATCTGAATGGTGGCCGATTAGGAAAAGGGGAGGTGCAACGAGACCTGGGTGTCATTATACACCAGTCATTGAAAGTGGGCATGCAGATACAGCAGGCGGTGAAAAAGGCAAATGAGATGCTGGCATTTATAGCAAGAGGATTCGAGTACAGGAGCAGGGAGGTACTGCTGCAGTTGTACAAGGCCTTGGTGAGACCACACCTGGAGTATTGTGTGCAGTTTTGGTCCCCTAATCTGAGGAAAGATATCCTTGTCATAGAGGGAGTACAAAGAAGGTTCACCAGATTGATTCCTGGGATGGCAGGATTTTCATATGATGAAAGACTGGATGAACTAGGCTTATACTCATTGGAATTTAGAAGATTGAGGGGGGATCTGATTGAAACGTATAAAATCTCTAAAGGGATTGGACAGGCTAGATGCTGGAAGATTGTTCCCGATGTTGGGAAAGTCCAGAATGAGGGGTCACAGTTTGCGGATAAAGGGGAAGGCTTTTAGGACCAAGATTAGGAAAAACTTCTTCACAGAGAGAGTGGTGAATCTGTGGAATTCTCTGCCACAGGAAACAGTTGAGGCCAGTTCATTGGCTATATTTAAGAGGGAGTTAGATATGGCCCTTGTGGCTACAGGGATCAGGGGGTATGGAGGGAAGGCTGGGGCGGGGTTCTGAGTTGGATGATCAGCCATGATCATAATAAATGGCGGTGCAGGCTCAAAGGGCCGAATGGCCTACTCCTGCACCTATTTTCTATGTTTCTATGTTTCTATGATAAAAGGGTTAAAGAACGCAGAAGCGTATATTGACGATTTGGTGGTCTGGAGTGACACGTGGGAGGAGCACATTGTGGCAGTAGAGGAACTGTTTAAATGGCTGTCTGAAGCCAACCTGACAGTGAACCTTGCAAAAAGTGAGTTTGGCCACGCTAAGGTCACATACCTGGGGTATGTGGTAGGACAGGGGCAGCTGGCACCGATGCAGGCTAAGGTGCAGGCTATCTCTGAAGTTCCCATCCCGATGGACAAGAGGGCCCTGAGAAGTTTTTTGGGGATGGTGGGGTACTGTCAGAAGTTTTGCAAAAACTTTGCGGATATTACCCTCCCTTTTACTAAGCTCTTGCCAAAGAATGAGAAGCTTGTGTGGAACGACTTTTGTCAACAAGCCTTCGAGAGCCTGAAGGCGATTCTGTGTCACCACCCTGTATTGAATGTGCCTGACTTTTCAAAACGATTCTCCCTAGCAACAGATGCTAGCAACGAAGCGGCAGGGGCAGTGCTGTTGCAGACAGACAGGAAGGAATTGAACACCCAGTGGCTTATTTTTCTAAGAAGTTTAATGTCCATCAGAGAAATTATTCCACTGTGGAGAAGGAATTACTGGCAATCATTCTGGCATTACAATATTTTGAGGTTTATATTTGTCTGGTACGGAAACCACTGATAGTTTACACTGATCACAATCCATTAGTGCTTTTGGCCACAATGAAGGATAAAAACAAATGCTTGTTAAGTTGAAGTCTGGTATTACAGGAATTTGATATAAAGATAAAGCATGTAAAAGGAACCAACAATGTGATTGCTGATTGTCTGTCCAGGTGTTAAAATTTGAAGTTCTCTGTATTAGCCTAAGAGCTGATGACTACCTGTATATTAGTGTGTATTTTATAATGTGCATTCATGCCCGTCATTTTTACCCCAGGTAAAAATTCTTTCAAGGGTGGGGGTGTCATGTGTGAAGCCAAGCAGAGCTGCAGAACGGATGATGCTAATGAGAGAGATAACGAGAGACAATGGAGAACCATTCAAAATGCTATTAAGAGAGAAGAGAGAGATAACAAGAGAGAGACACATAATTCAGTATATGGCGTCTGCCACAGACAGTTTGCTTTGAACCTGAACTGTTCATTAACAAATCCTGCTGAGACAATAAGAAGTGTGAAGTTTGATGGACAGGTGATAACCCAACAGGGGGATAAAAATAACGGGTTTGCTAAGGCACAACACACACGCCACAAGACCCTGGAAAGAGCATTGTGCCCCACAAGTTGGTGAGAGTTGGGAGGACCGATCCGCGGGAATTGGCCAGAGGCTCACAGGGTGTAAAGGTACGACAGGTGGGGACCTGTTGTGTGTCCGCCCTTGCCTGGGTGCCAAGAATGGAAGAACGGTCGCATCTGGAACGGAAGGGTCACAGTCGGTGACCACAGCGGGATCAGAAGGCATCGAAAGGTTTGCCTGAAACCTCAAATGTATCTCTCTCACTCTCTCTCTCTCTCTCTCTCTCTCCAATGGTACAACAACAGTGATTACTTCGAACTACACTAGACTGAACTGAACTCTGCTTCACCTTAAGACTGATCATTTTACCCCTAGACTGCGATAGAGCTTGGTTGATTCCTATTACCCTATTTCTCTGTATATGTGTATATCCTTGTGGTTAGTGTACTGTATTACTTATTTTTGTGTTAATAAAACTTTATTAGTTTCTAGTAATCACAGACTCCAACGAGTGTTCAATTTCTGCTGCTTTGACAACCCAGTTACGGGGTAGTAACAATACGAAGATAGGTGGAGGGGCATATAGTGTTGAGGAAGCAGGGAGACTGCAGAGGGACGTGGACAAATTAGGAGAATGGACAAAGAAGTGGCAAACGGAGTACAGTATCGGGAAGTGTATGAGCATGCACTTAGGTAGAAGGAATAAAAGCATAGACTGTTCTAAATGGAGAGTAAGTTCAAAAATCCAAGGTGCAAAGGGACTTGGGAGTCCTTGTGCAGAATTCCGTAAAGGTTAATTTGCAGGTTGAGTCTGTGGTGAGGAAGGCAAATACAATGTTACCATTCATTTTGAGAGAACTAGAATATGAAAACAGGGATATAATGTGGAGGCTTTATAAAGCACTGGTGAGGCCTCACTTGGAGTGTTGTGAGCAGTTTGAGGCTCCTTATCTAAGAAAGGATGTGCTGACATTGGAAAGGGTCCTTATCGTATGAGGGGCTCTGAGCCTTTACTGAAGGGCCAAGATGGAGTGGAAATGGACAGGATGTTTTCTATGGTGGAATAGTCTAGGACCAGAGGACATACCTCAAAATGGAGGGAAATCCATTCACAACAGAGATGAGAAGGAATTTATTCAGCCATAGGGTGGTGAATTTGTTGAATTCGTTACCACAGGTGGCTGTATATGCCAGGTCATTGGGTGTGCTTAAGGTGGAGGTTGATAGGTTATTGATTAGTCTGGCAGTAACAGGTCATGGGGAGAAGGCAGGAGAAAGGGATTGAGGGGAAAATGGATCAACCATGAAGAAATGGCGGAGCAGAGTCAATGGGCAGAATGGCCTAATTCTGCTTCTATGTCTTATGGTCTTATGGTCAATGAAAGAGTACAGAGAATGGCCGTACTGGTTAAAGCTGAAAGAAAAGAGTCACACAAATAACCACACATTACAACAGTGGTGTGCTGAAGAGCATCTTTTAACACAAAACACGTTAAACCTTGAAGTGGATAGGCTACAGTAGCAGAAAAACACAAGCATAAAATTTAGTGGCCTTTTTTTTTAAGTACAGAAGATTCAGGCAATCCATCCCCATCAAATATACTCAAATTAGAAATATTAAACATCAGGACTCAACAGGAATGATTCCAAGGAAAAGCTTTGGCCTAATTTTTACATCACTTCGTGATCTGACATAAGCCATTTCCCTAAGTGTCACTCAGCACTAATTGAAATATCGATGGTTCAAAGTTCAAAGGTAATTTGTTATCAAAGTACATATATGCCACCATATAGACACTGAAATTGACTTTCTTGCAGGCATTCACAGTGAATACAAAGAAACACAACAGAGGCAAACGACCAATGTAAAAAACAAAACAAGCTGTGCAAATACAAAAAGAAAAAAAACCACAAAATAATAATAATAAATAAATAAGCAATAACTATCGACAACATGAGATCTAGAGTCTTTGAAAGTGAATCCAAAGTTTGTGGCATCTGTCCATGTTGGTGTGAATGAAGTGGAGTGTAGTTATCCCCTCTGGTTCAAGAGCGTAATGATTTAGGGATAATAATTGCTCCTGAGCCTGGTGGTATGAGTCCTGAGGCTCCTGTACCACCTTCTTAATGGAAGTAGTGAGAAGAAATCAAGGCCTGGGTGGTTGGGGTCCTTGATGATGGATGCTGCTTTCCTGTGACAGCCTCTTTGTAGAGCTGCTCGATAGTAGGGAGGACTTTAACCATGATGGACTGGGCTGCATCTACTACTTTTTGTTGGCTTTTCTGTTCAAGGGCATTGGAGTTCCGATACCAGGTCATGATGCAATCAGTCAGTATACTCTCCACTGCGCATCTATAAAAGTTTGTCAGTGTTTTAGATAACATGCTGAATCATCACAAACTTTCAAGAAAGTAGAGGTGGAGGAGCTGCTGTGATTTCTTTGTAATGGCAGTTATGTGCAGGTCCCAAGAAAGATCCTCTGAAATTATAACACACAGGAATTTACAGTTGCTGACCCTGTCCTCCTCTGATACTCTGATGAGGTCTAATTCGTGAAGTTCTGGTTTTCTTCTCCTGTAGTCAATAATCAGCTCTTTGGCTTTTCTGAAATTGAAGGAGAGAAACTTTCATGGTTACATGAAAGATCAACTTTAGTATAAAAAAATGATACACACTAGACAATGAAAATAAATGTTTCAAAGCTTCCTAGACATGCTCTACAATATAAATCTGTTGACAAGGTGAGAAATATTGATGTGTTTGTATATCTTCCTGTTGAATTTTTAAATTCTCTTGTTCCCACTTGATGTGCAATCACATAATCCTGAACCAGTGCAAAAATTACCATCACATGTAATAAAGCTATAATAATGCCCAATAATATTGTCAGAGATACCAATCAGATCAGATACCAATTATCCCTTCTGATCAACCTTTACAATTCAAGCGATTTCAGTATCAATTCAACTTAGCTTTACAATGTATAGTAAATGGCTGTAAGAACAGACTCAAAAAGTTGTTGGCTCTCCTCTCAAAACTGAATGCTTTTCCCATAATCAGCTGTAGGTTGGTTACCCTAGAGCTGAAGGTAAAAATAATCCAAATCTTTTTACACTGGATTCATAACGAAGAAATGTAATGAGATCTGAAGGACTTTGACATTGAAATCAAGTAAATTTCCACATTGTGCATTGGTATATTAGTACTTTATGAGCCATATTAGATGTAATTTTGCATACATATTTATTTTCTGTATGTATTTTTGATCGATAGCTTTATTTATGCTGCATAATTTTAACCCGGTAATGATCATAATCTTGAAATAATTATATATTTTTAAGATTGTACTTCATTTTCAAGGAGTGTTATAAAACCAGGTATAACAGCTACTACTTTAATAAATTTGCATCTTTACAAGTTGGGCCTCTCAAGGAATAAAGAAATCATGGTCTGAATTGTTCTGTGTTTGACATGGGTCAGTTCATGCCTTCTTGTGTCTCCCCATTGCTGCACTGAGTGTGTTTAGAAACATAGAAACATAGAAAATAGGTGCAGGAGTAGGCCATTCGGCCCTTCGAGCCTGCACCGCCATTTATTATGATCATGGCTGATCATCCAACTCAGAACCCCGCCCCAGCCTTCTCTCCATACCCCCTGATCCCCGTAGCCACAAGGGCCATATCTAACTCCCTCTTAAATATAGCCAATGAACTGGCCTCAACTGTTTCCTGTGGCAGAGAATTCCACAGATTCACCACTCTCTGTGTGAAGAAGTTTTTCCTAATCTTGGTCCAAAAAGGCTTCCCCTCTATCCTCAAACTGTGGCCCCTCGTTCTGGACTTCCCCAACATCGGGAACAATCTTCCTGCATCTAGCCTGTCCAATCCCTTTAGGATCTTATACGTTTCAATCAGATCCCCCCTCAATCTTCTAAATTCCAACGAGTACAAGCCCAGTTCATCCAGTCTTTCTTCATATGAAAGTCCTGCCATCCCAGGAATCAATCTGGTGAACCTTCTTTGTACTCCCTCTATGGCAAGGATGTCTTTCCTCAGATTAGGGGACCAAAACTGCACACAATACTCCAGGTGTGGTCTCACCAAGGCCTTGTACAACTGCAGTAGTGCCTCCCTGCTCCTGTACTCGAATCCTCGCGCTATAAATGCCAGCATACCATTCGCCTTTTTCACCGCCTGCTGTACCTGCATGCCCACTTTCAATGACTGGTGTATGATGACACCCAGGTCTCGTTGCACCTCCCCTTTTCCTAATAGGCCACCATTCAGATAATAATCTGTTTTCCTATTTTTGCCACCAAAGTGGATAACTTCACATTTATCCACATTAAATTTCATCTGCCATGAATTTGCCCACTCACCCAACCTATCCAAGTCACTCTGCATCCTCTTAGCATCCTCCTCACAGTTAACACAGCCACCCAGCTTCGTGTCATCCGCAAACTTGGAGATGCTGCATTTAATTCCCTCATCCAAGTCATTAATATATATTGTAAACAACTGGGGTCCCAGCACTGAGCCTTGCGGTACCCCACTAGTCACCGCCTGCCAGTCAGCCAGGCCTTGTGATGCTGGAGCCAGGTGGTGAAAAGCAAAAGTGGTTTTGTGGTAACCAGACCCGGTATACAGCTAAGGCTCTGCCTCACAATGCTTTGATCACCTCCGGTGGAAGTCAAGTCAAAATGCCTGACCATATAACTCAGCTAGAAATGCAGCTGACGGTGGATGGTACTAGCCCCACAATGTTCTGAGTTTTTTTAAAATCAGAAATCCATGGGCTACGTTGTCTCTTTGGTGAAGGCCATAATCTCGTACACAGTCCCTAAATATTTGAATTTTTCCCTCTTTTTTTAAAGACATGTCCGGATTCTTTGAATCTTGAAAGAAAATGGTAACATCGAAGCAACAAGTTGTTCGCCTCCCCTCTCGATCTTGCAGGAGCGATCTTCCTCTCTCCCTTATTAGGGATGTCAAGGTGATGGGATGAACAGTAGTCTTTGATGAACCATAGATCATGCTCACTGGGGGCTTGCATAGGAGAAGGTGGGGGGGGGTGCTGATGTTTTCTGCTGGAACAAGTGGGGGGAGTGTAATGGGGGAAGGTTGATGCTTGTGCATGGGGGAGGGAGGCTTCTCCGTTATTCAATCTTTGGGTTTTTTTCTCTCTGTTTTGTGGATGCCTACGAAGAATAAGGATTTCAGGTTGTGTACTGTACACATTCTAATATTAAATTGAACCATTGAACACAAAAAAAAGAATTAGGTTTATTGTCACTAATGTATGTCATAAAGTTTGTTCGTTTGTTGCAGCAGTGCAGTGCAGGACAGAAGTTAGCATAAATTACAATAAATAAGTCAAGAAATGATGTCAAAGAGGAACAGCAAAGTAGTTTTCATGGGTTGACTGTTCAGAAATCTGCTGATAGAGGGGAACAAAGCTCTTCTTAAAATGTTTAGTGTGGGTCTTCAGGCTCCTGTACCTTCTCCCTGATTGTAATAATTTTCTGGGTGGTGATGGTTCTGAATGGTAGAAGCCACCTTCTTGAAGCACCGCCTTTTGAAAATGTCCTCGACGGCGAGAAGCATGTGCCTATGATGGAATACGCCAAGTCTATAACACTTGTAGAAGAATTTTTAAATGCTTTTATTATTCAAAGACAAAATCTATTAAAACTGCTTTAAATAGTAGTAATAGTAATAGTAGTAACTTTCTCCCATTAATCAGATGAATGGGGACTCTGACCTACAAGATTGCAGAGACAAATGCTGAGTGAACCTCCGGGTCTCAAAGTCCCACCACATCCAATGAGAGTGCTGAGATAAATTCCTTGGAATAATGCTGGGAGAGTCCCAGACTATCTAAAGGCAGGTATTAGATCTAGTATCTGGTGATGAAGCAGACTGAAAGATTCACCAGCTTGTCGTAGACTTACAAGAGGGCTACACAAGTCAAGGATATGTCTATTTACTTAAAGCTGAGGCAGCAGTGGCCTTCAGAACCATCACTAGACCCTATTCATTTCAATCCCTGAAGATGCCAGAGAGAAGTTTAGGATGTGTTATATAAAGAGAAGAGAAAGAGGAATAGAGAGCCCCTGACTGTAAACTAGGCAAACAGAACCAGGGGTATCCCATCGAGAGCAGGGAACAACTTCTTCAAGGTTGGCATTCCTGTAAGAGAGGGGGCAATACATTCAACTCTAAATGAAAATGTAAAAGAAAACTGCAGATACCTTTGCATTATTTCAAAGTAAAGCAGAGGAGTTCTCTGTGGCATCCTGAGTATTAATCTCCAGGTTAGAATCCCTAAAATACTGATTATTTACTTTTTAACCTATTGGTCTTATGGGATCTAACTGTCTGATAATTGTCTGGGATATTTATTACACCATGATATAACTACAAAGAGTAGTCAATCGGCTGCAAAGCATTTTATGACAGATGTTATATAAATAGTATGTCTATTCTTCTGTAAAATCATGTCTCAATTCCAATTCCTAAAATTACTTCCTTTCAGAAACCAGCGCTGTGATTTTCCGATGGAAGCCTTGGTTAAAAAAAAACATTGAATGAACTGGAAATCCATCAGGAATTCATTATGGAATCAAAGGAATGCTAGAAACATGCCGCATCAAGGGAGCCATTGATGAACTTGTCTCTGTGAGCTGCACATCATATTGTGCACCTTTGAAAATTGATGAGCATTTCTGATCTTCCCTGATCATGAGTTCCATTTTCCAACAGTGCTTCTAAAGTCATTCAAGGGATATATTTCATTCTTATCCAACTTACATAGAAACATAGAAACATAGAAAATAGGTGCAGGAGTAGGCCATTCGGCCCTTCGAGCCTGCACCGCCATTTATTATGATCATGGCTGGTCCTCCAACTCAGAACCCCGCCCCAGCCTTCCCTCCATACCCACTGACCCCCGTAGCCACAAGGGCCATATCTAACTCCCTCTTAAATATAGCCAATGAACTGGCCTCAACTGTTTCCTGTGGCAGAGAATTCCACAGATTCACCACTCTCTGTGTGAAGAAGTTTTTCCTAATCTTGGTCCAAAAAGGCTTCCCCTCTATCCTCAAACTGTGGCCCCTCGTTCTGGACTTCCCCAACATCGGGAACAATCTTCCTGCATCTAACCTGTCCAATCCCTTTAGGATCTTATACGTTTCAATCAGATCCCCCCTCAATCTTCCAAATTCCAACGAGTACAAGCCCAGTTCATCCAGTCTTTCTTCATATG
This sequence comes from Mobula hypostoma, assembly GCF_963921235.1. NCBI lineage: Eukaryota > Metazoa > Chordata > Chondrichthyes > Myliobatiformes > Myliobatidae > Mobula > Mobula hypostoma. Next base: position 42,901,411 of record NC_086121.1, on the reverse strand, counting down.
AAAGTCCTGCCATCCCAGGAATCAATCTGGTGAACCTTCTTTGTACTCCCTCTATGGCAAGGATGTCTTTCCTCAGATTAGGGGACCAAAACTGCACAAAATACTCCAGGTATGGTCTCACCAAGGCCTTGTACAACTGCAGTAGTACCTCCCTGCTCCTGTACTTGAATCCTCTCGCTATAAATGCCAGCATACCATTCGCCTTTTTCACCGCCTGCTGTACCTGCATGCCCACTTTCAATGACTGGTGTATAATGACACCCAGGTCTTGTTGCACCTCCCCTTTTCCTAATCGGCCACCATTCAGATAATAATCTGTTTTCCTATTTTTCCCACCAAAGTGGATAACTTCACATTTATCCACATTAAATTGCATCTGCCATGAATTTGCCCACTCACCCAACCTATCCAAGTCACCCTGCATCCTCTTAGCATCCTCCTCACAGCTAACACTGCCACCCAGCTTCGTGTCATCCGCAAACTTGGAGATGCTGCATTTAATTCCCTCATCCAAGTCATTAATATATATTGTAAACAACTGGGGTCCCAGCACTGAGCCTTGCGGTACCCCACTAGTCACCGCCTGCCATTCTGAAAAGGTCCCGTTTATTCCCACTCTTTGCTTCCTGTCTGCTAACAATTCTCCACCCACACCAATACCTTACCCCCAATTTCTGTGCTTTAAGTTTGCACACTAATCTCCTGTGTGGGACCTTGTCAAAAGCCTTTTGAAAATCCAAATATACCACATCCACTGGTTCTCCCCTATCCACTCTACTAGTTACATCCTCAAAAAATTCTATGAGATTCGTCAATCATGATTTTCCTTTCACAAATCCATGTTGATTTTGTCTGATCATTTCACCGCTTTCCAAATGTGCTGTTATCACATCTTTGATAACTGACTCCAGCAGTTTCCCCACCACCGACGTTAGGCTAACCGGTCTATAATTCCCCGGTTTCTCTCTCTCTCCTTTTTTAAAAAGTGGAGTTACATTAGCCACCCTCCAATCCTCAGGAACTAGTCCAGAATCTAACGAGTTTTGAAAAATTATCACTAATGCATCCACTATTTCTTGGGCTACTTCCTTAAGCACTCTAGGATGCAGACCATCTGGCCCTAGGGTTTTATCTGCCTTCAATCCCTTCAATTTACCTAACACCACTTTCCTACTAACATGTATTTCGCTCAGTTCCTCCATCTCACTGGACCCTCTGTCCCCTACTATTTCTGGAAGATTATTTATGTTCTCCTTAGTGAAGACAGAACCAAAGTAATTATTCAATTGGTCTGCCATGTCCTTGCTCCCCATAATCAATTCACCTGTTTCTGTCTGCAGGGGACCTACATTTGTCTTTACCAGTCTTTTCCTTTTTACATATCTATAAAAGCTTTTACAGTCCGTTTTCATGTTCCCTGCCAGTTTTCTCTCATAATCTTTTTTCCCCTTCCTAATTAAGCCCTTTGTCCTCCTCTGCTGAACTCTGAATTTCTCCCAGTCCTCAGGTGAGCCACTTTCTCTGGCTAATTTGTATGCTTCTTCTTTGGAATTGATACTATCCCTCATTTCCCTTGTCAGCCACGGGTGCACTACCTTCCTTGATTTATTCTTTTGCCAAACTGGGATGGACAATTGTTGTAGTTCATCCATGCAACCTTTAAATGCTTGCCATTGCATATCCACCGTCAATCCTTTAAGTGTCATTTGCCAGTCTATCTTAGCTAATTCATGTCTCATACCTTCAAAGTTACCCCTCTTTAAGTTCAGAACCTTTGTTTCTGAATTAACTATGTCACTCTCCATCTTAATGAAGAATTCCACCATATTATGGTCACTCTTACCCAAGGGGCCTCTCACGACAAGATTACTAATTAACCCTTCCTCATTGCTCAATACCCAGTCTAGAATAGCCTGCTCTCTAGTTGGTTCCTCGACATGTTGGTTCAAAAAACCATCCCGCATACATTCAAAGAAATCCTCTTCCTCAGCACCTTTACCAATTTGGTTCACCCAATCTACATGTAGATTGAAGTCACCCATTATAACTGCTGTTCCTTTATTGCACACATTTCTAATTTCCTGTTTAATACCATCTCCAACCTCACTACTACTGTTAGGTGGCCTGTACACAACTCCCACCAGCGTCTTCTGCCCCTTAGTGTTACGCAGCTCTACCCATATCGATTCCACATCTTCCCGGCTTATGTCCTTCCTTTCTATTGTGTTAATCTCTTCTTTAACCAGCAATGCCATCCCACCTCCCCTTCCTTCATGTCTATCCCTCCTGAATATTGAATATCCCTGAACGTTGAGCTCCCATCCCTGGTCACCCTGGAGCCATGTCTCTGTGATCCCAACTATATCATAATCATTAATAACAATCTGCACTTTCAATTCATCCACCTTATTACGAGTTAAAAAATCCGCTGTGTGGTGTAACTGTTCACAATACCCCATATGTAGTTCCACAACAGTCCTAAGAATAAGTACCGGTTTCAAGAATAAGAAGTGGTATGGTTGATCACCACCATGAGCTGTCTTAAATCAAGTTCAAAGAAAAATCTGCAAACGTTGGAAATCTGAAATAAAAATATAAAATGCTGTAAACACTCAGTAGGTCAGGTAGCACCTTCGGAGAGAGAAATAGAGTGAATGTTTCTGGCCAAAGACCATATAGATTTAAGATGAATTTGTGATACAACTCTTCACAAAATTAATTGCCAGATTTTGGATGGGACTTGGAAGAGATGGAACAGTTCAAAATAAATTATTTGAAGTAGAATTTAATACATACAGAAAGGAAAATGTAAATGGGTCTTGGAGGCTGAGGGACCACACGACTTAAAGATCTCTTTCTAAGATCAATTGAGTTTTGGTTCCAGGTTCCAGACTAATATTCTCAGACAGGCTTGCTTGTTGCTTGTTATGGGTTCAAACATGAAGATAAGAACAGAAAATATTGGAAATGCTCATAAAGTCAGGTAGCAGGTTTGATAAAACGTCACTGAGTTGAAACATTACCTAGTTTTTTTCTCCACTGATTTTTCAGATTTTTTTCTGTTTTATTTTCAGACTTCAATTATCTATAAATGTTAGCTTTCGTAAAATACAAAAATCTTTTACAGAAATAATTCTATTTTATATGTGAAACAATTGTACCAAGAATGTCTTTTTAATAATTGTTGATTTTTGCACAGATTATTAGCTTGAACCAGTGCAAACATTGATTGGAGATGTCTGTTTTGTTGAACTGATTGTGTTTGCTGCTCGCTTCCCAACCTGATATAGTAAATCCTATTTCTTTGAAGCTCAATTATAAGAAACACCAGTCAGAGGCAATTTTGTATGTTGATAAAGAACTTAACTATTTTCAAAGAGTATTATTCCTCAGAAGAAGAGCTGGGCATTCTGTGAAAGATTGATGTTTCATTTTTCCTTTTTCAGCTACTTAAGTATTATTACATGTTTTATCTTTAAACATTAGACTCAAATTAGCAATTATTTCTTTTTGATGATTTGACATTTTTCATTGATTTTTGCCTTCAATTTATTCTAAATATTTATTGTTAATTGTAGAAAATTTTGCACTTGATTGCAATGTATTATAAAGTGACAGTTTGAGGAACCTGGCTTTATATAACAATGGATTTTAGGAGCCTTAGCAAACTGCTTTAAGTGTGTTGACAGTTAGACATCTCATTGAGAAATGGCATTGCAATTTGTCCTATAAGTGTGACACATAAGTGTCTACTCCCTTTGAAGAATAGGCTATTAACACATCCCTGCCCTTTACTAGTGCCTGTGCCTTATTAATGACTGACATCATTGACAGCAGTAGCCAAACATCACCAGATCTAACAAGCAGCTTGGAATATTCTTGTCCCAAGGTATGAGAGTTGACTGAGGGAGAGGGAGTTAATACCCAATCACTGGGATTCCTGATAAGGATAATGTGTGGGGTCAGTGAGGGAGTACAGTAATTAAAAGAATTAGAAGGCCTCTGTTGGTTGGTCTGTACCCTACAGCTAGGTGCATGAAAAACCTAATTTCTCCTGTGTAAATGTTCTCAGTTACAATGAAGCATGTCTGATTAACTGGAGAAAATTTATATTTCCCTTAGTAAATTATCCAATGTTAATAGAATGGTGTCAAAAAGGCACTAACAAAAATAAGTGTCTCTAAATAAAGAATATCCCTTGCAAATTAAGTTTCCCATTTCAACGCACTTGCTGTTATTTCCAAATTGGTACTTTGATTGCTTGATTTTGTTTGGTGACCCTGGTCATAGATCATTCTCCTCCATGCTCACGGATCCCTTTCCTGTGTTTTGTCTTTTACCAATTGGTGGTGAGGCATCAGTTGTATTCAGTGCTGTGCTGTTAGTCTTTCTTTCTTTCTTTCCTTTCAAATCTTTTTATTGTTATATTATACAGGAAAAATAACATGAGTGCATTGAAGTAACAACACTTACAATGCCTCAAAAAAAACATTATCTTAAAGATTGAAAAAAAAATTTGTGATAACAAAAAAAACCTACTATGCAGAAAAGTGAGAAAAAATAAGAACCCATTAGGTGTACAACCCTGGAGTCATGCGTCATAAAAAAGCTTCTAAAAATAAACATCAAACCGCCAGCCAGAAAAGAAAATATACTAAAAAAATTACAATTAGATCATGGAAAAATTATATCAATTAACTCAAATGATAATAATGAGAAAATGAGCCCCATCTTTTCTCAAAATCAAATAAAGATTCAAAAGTTCGACTTCTAATTTTCTCCAAACTAAGACATAGCATCACTTGAGAGAGCCATTGTGACAAAGGGGGAACTGATGTATCCTTCCACTTCAACAAAATGGCCTTCCTAGCTATCAATGTAACAAATGCAATAACATGTTGGTCAGACACAGAAATACCATGAATATTTTGAGGAATTATTCCAAAAAGCACAGTTAATTTATTAGGTTGTAAATTAATTTTAAGTGCTTTAGAAATTGTTGAAAAAACTGACTTCCAGAACTGTTCCAATATAGAACAAGACCAAAACATATGTGTCAGTGTAGCTATCTCAGTTTTACATCTATCACAATGACTATCAACATTAGAAAAGATTTTAGAAAGTCTCAGTTAGATTTCAGTTAGTCTTTCTAATCAAAAAAACATTCCTTCATTCCCCATCCCTCTCCTGTCTACACCCCTTTATCTCTCCTAGCCTCACACTGCTCCCTCTCTCAGTCTCTTCCTTTTCTCTTTCTCCTCAACCTGTCCCTGCATTGTCACTGTACCCTACCACCCTAGGCTTCTCCTCCCATCTCCTCTTCCTCTTCCTCCTCCTCCTCCTCCTCTTTCTCTCTTGCCCTGCCTCTACCCTCAGGCGTGTTCACTACCTCCTCATTATTTGTAAAAGACAACATCAAAATTAAAACAAAACCATCCATATGAAGGAAGATAGAGGAACCACAACTTGAACAACAGGAACTGTGTCCTCACCAATAATTACTCTAGTTTGCAAACATTAAGGTTGTTAGATTTTATTTTTGCTTATGTTTGTGTATTAGCAGTAACTGAATACCAAACAAATTAAAGGAGGTAGCCATCAGAAGGTAATGGTCAATACAAACTTATTTAACAACCTAAGATAATGCTGATGTCATTGATTCAAAGTAGGTGATTCAAAGGTTCATATGGATTATTGGGATTTTATCTCAACAGGACTGTAAAGAGAACAAACTGATATTTTAGTTCACAAAGCTATGGTCTGACTCTGGCTGGTCTGCTGTATGTAGTTTTATGCACATCTCAGGAGGGGAGATTGGTCGTGGGCTAGGAGCAATGAACATTTGCCAGACTTTTACTAGGGCTAGTTGTATAAAATTATGTATTCCATTGAATTTTGAGAAGTATGGATGAATTGCTTAAGAAGCACAATTGAGTTTGATAAGACAGGCGCAGAGAAACCATTACCTCCCCAAGTCAGTCAGATCAAAGGGATTCAATTTATAAATTATAGCTCATCTTAGAGGGAGCCCATGCATTCAATATATAGATTTATAGCTCATGAACACTACCTCACTCTTCCGGTTTACACTATTTATGTATGCTTGTTTGTATTTTTTTATTATTGGAACTTCCAGTAATTCTTACCTATTGCACTGTACTGTTGCCACAAAACAACACACTTTCTGACTTATCAGTGTTAATAGCCTAGTTTTGATTCTGATTCTGAAGTGCAATTGTTTGAAGGCAGAATCGTTTCTGGATATGTGGTCCCGCTTATTGAACTGTCTTTTCCCCAAAAGAATATGGGACACTGGAGGTTGTCAGGGATGTGATCATCAATGTTTATTGATGCCACACATATGCCTCTTTATCTAAGCTCATTAATGAATCCTTCCCACCTCTCCTCCAATCTAATCACACCTAACTCTTCCCTGCAACAAAAGCGGTGCATAAAGCTAGGCCGTAGAATTGGGTATGCTAATATGCTAATCTTTTTCATCAGCTGTCTCTGGATTTTAGGTGTTTTGATTCTAGTCTGGTTTGTGGCTAATGAGGAGATAGTCAAGGCCAAGGTTGGAACCTCAGATTCTTCCACAGTGGAAACGAGATCCCTGACAGAATGGGAAGGAACTGGTGTATGCCCTCTGGCATTTATACATGGCTTGTGATGTATCCAACACAAGGACCTGAAGCTCTCAATAACATCCTAAGTACCATTCCTTCATATTGAACAGTCATGGAATGAGGATTTGTGATAATATAGTTATGAATAATATGCTCTGTTTGTCTCTCATCCATCCCTCCTAATAACTCAGCTGGTTAGAGAAATTAATGTTCTTTGTTTTAAGGAAAATACTGTTGTTACAAAAGTATGGATTCTTGGGGTGTTTTGGGGGTTAGAACATATAGCAAAATATTAACTATTAACGTCAGCAGCCAATCTTCGGATCTGAATATGGACTGTAGGTTAAATTTAAAATGCTGTTCTGGGCAATAGGTTCGTAAAAGCTGTAAACCGCAGTTAATCAGAAAACAAGACAAAGCTGTTTTAACATTCATTTTGGGTGTCTGGAGTGCTGGTGCGAAGAAGGAGGTGTGAAAATTATATATAATTCGAAGGAAGCATTGTAGATGCATTACAAGTATAGAATCCTCCTTTGATCTTTAGCGTATAAAATATCATATAATATTGGGTCAAATAGGCACTAATATGATGCTTGCTGTGCCTTATTTTGTCAAATAAAAGACTACTTCTTATCTTCATATCTAATGACTTTGTTCACATTACATTAAAGGCGGGAGGAGAAGATGGCAGCGTGCGCAGCTCTCTGGTGAAATGATATTGTATCCGTTAAATAGGAGCCGTGGACAATTCTGATTTGATGGAGACAGATGTGAAAGCACAGAGGAACATCTGGAGAAATTTCTGAAACACCAGTTCACTGCCGCTGTTACTGGGCGATCAAGAATCTTCTGGAGGGAAGGCCCCAAAATCCTCAGCTTTGCCTGCTGCTGGCGACTGAGGCTGAGGTTGAATCGTTCGGGTAGAGATGGTGCTCGGTACTCGGTGTCAGAGGGCTGATCGGAGGCTCGAAGTTTTCGGATGACTCAGAGTCGGACTGACTTCAGGCATGGCAGGGAGAGTTTTCTTCCTTCTCCCGTCTGCGTGAGATGTGGGACTTTCGAGAGACTTTGAACTTTTTTACTCTGTCATGGCCTGTTGTTCATTAAGTTATGGTATTGTTGCACTGTTGTAACTATATGTTATAATTATGTGGCTTTTGTTAGTTTTTCAGTCTTGGTCTGTCCTGTGTTTTTGTGATATCACACCGGAGGAATATTGTATCATTTCTTAATGCATGCATTACTAAATGACAATAAAAGAGGACTGCATGTCCTCATAATCTAATCATGAATGTAGGTGAAATATTTTTTAAGTAAATACAAAAACATTCTGCTTCCAAAAGGGTATTGCTTTTCATTACTAGGATATTCAGTTCATTTGGACTCAAAATTTGCTGGGAACTGTTGAAGAAGTTGCTGAAGCTGTTAGTTGAGAGATACTCAGCATAACTGCTACCCCTGCGAGGTGATATTCCCAATGGGTTTGGTTTCCCTATGTTATGGTTTGCCTTTGAAAAGATGCGCACTTGCTTCAGAGGATCCTTGTGGAATGAGCAGCTCTCAGGGAGACGACAACAATCCCCTTGGCGATGGGCTGGAGTGTAGCAATGGAAAAGTGAACCTACTAAAAAAAATACTCCACAGTTTGGCAGAAGTGTGCAGTGCAGATGTGCCCGTGTGACAATGCATTTGTCATGGGAAAGTCTTACAGAGATAGTACTGGGGAAGTAGTGGGAGGACCACTGATGTCTAAGTAGGGTGAGGTGGGAGTCTGGAACTTCATGGATTATAATGGGCACAAGTGGTGATTCACTTGCATACTGCAGACAATTCTTCATGAATTTTAAATTAATCTTTGCATATCACATAAAGAAACAAAAATTGTCAGGAACCAGAGTAATTAAACAATGGTGTAATATTTCCTCTGTTTTGAAGCTTTCCTTTCAAAATAGCCTGTTGTATTTTTAAAGCTGCTGACCATGCAGTTTGATTAATGCTGCTGGAAAGTTCACTGCTTGGCAGCTGTAGTAACCTGGATTCAATCCTGACCTTGGATACAGTCCACGTGAAGTTTCTATGTTCTTTCTGCATGGTTTCCTTCTAGATATTCTAATTTCCTTTCATATCCCAAAGGTAGCATCACTGGCAGCTGTAAAGTTCCCCTGGTGCGTAAGAGAGTGATGGAATCTGGGTAAGGGGAGGTGATGGGACTGTGCGGAGAATGAAATGGTTGAAAGAGTGAGGGTAAATATGTGTTTGATAGCTGCTGTTGATTCAACGGACCAGAGGACCTGTTTCTATGTTGTAAGGCTCCATAACTTTAAGACATGTAAAATAAGCATCACAAAATAGAACACATAAGATAGAACATAGAGACCAGGAACCTGCCATTTGATCCATGATATATGCTTAACTGATTAAAGTAGTTATTCAGAAGCCTACTGAACTTGTCCCTTCTGCCTACACAAGGTTACATCCCTTTATTCTCTGCGGATTGATCAGCAATCTCAGAGCCTCTTAAACCCCTCAAATCAGGAGAAGGAGAAGATGACAGCGCGTGCAGCCTCTCCAGTGATGAATATCTGTTACCTGTCAAGTCGGATGCTGTGCGCAATTCTGATTTGATGGAGGCAGACGTGAGGAGCATCTGGTGAAACTTCTGAAATGCCTGTTTCGCTGCCGCCGCTACTGTATGATCCAAAATCTCCAAAGGGGAAGGCCCCGAGTCCTCAGCTTTATTTGTTGCTTGGCGGCCTGGGCAGGGTTGAAACTCTGGGCAGAGATGATGCTCGGTGTCGGAGGACTGGTCGGAGGCTTGAAGTTTTCGGACGCATTCAGAGTCGGACTGTGGTCGGGTGCTTCCAGGATGCTGCATCGGCAAGTTTGCGGTGCTGGAGGCTCATGGCAGGGAGAGTCTCTCCCTTCTACTGTCTGCGTGAGATGACAGGGCTATCGGGACTTTGAGACTTTTTTTTACCGTGCCCATGGTCTACTCTTACCAAATTATGGTATTGTTTTGCAGTGTTGTAACTATATGTTATAATTATGTGGTTTTTGTCAGTTTTAGTCTTGGTCTATCTTGCGTTTCTGTGATATCATACTGGAGGAACATTGTATCATTTTTTAATGCATGCATTTCTAAATGACAATAAATGATGACTGAGTGTCCCCATAATCTAATCTAATCATTTTTGCATCTATGACCACCCCACACCGCGCATTACAGGCACCACAACTCGAGGCAACGTAATTCTTCTGCATATCTCCTTTGAACTTACTGTCTCTCACTTCAAATGCATCCCCTGAAATGAGTAATGAGTACTTTACAATAAACAGTTTAAAGAAAATAATAAATTTATTCAATAACCTTTATAAGATGCTAGTGACCATACATGTAAAAATCAGTAAACGAGGACAACCTCTTTGAAGTCTGTTAAATGAGAAAAATTGCAGAACGTAATATTAAATCACCTTTGGGAGACAGGCTCGGGAACAGGCACAGATCTTTGTTGCCCAGCATAAACTTTTGCAGAATTTTGCAGATGCAGTAAGTACATTTATTTTTTGTTGATAATGGTAATTTCTTCCCAAAAATTAAAGGTCATTGTCTATTCAAAACAAGAGATAACTTGAACCAATTGACAAAGAGTAAGGTTACCTGATTGAGATCACTAACTGTGAACAGAGATTGGGACTGTTGACACAGATTAGAGTACTGACTGACCGATGGAGGGGAGGGTAAGGCAGTGATCGATAGGGGGGTGGGGTGGAGCAGTGACTGACAGAGACTGATAGGGTTACAAAGATTGATTAAGAGTAAGACGAATTGACTGACTGAGAGATTGATTGACAGAGACTGATAGTGACGAACAGGAAACTGATAACAGCAGACATTGAGTGAAAATGATTGACAGTCAGTGGGACTGATGCTTAGTACAACTACCAGCGATTGGAACTGGCTGTTAGATATTGGGTCTACTGAGATCAACTTTGATTGACAGTTGGTGTAAATGATTGGCAGAGGGTAGAAATGCCTGACAGGGAGTGGGATTGATTGGCGGAGAATGGAAATGGTGGACGGAGAGTAGGATTAGTTGACAGTGGGAATGATATACTGAGAGGATGATTGATGGAGTGTGAATTGATTAATTGATTATTGAGAATGATTGGCAGAGAGGTGTCTGATTGACGAGATTGAGGTTTGTTGGCAGGGAGGTGGAGTGATGTGAGAATGTGGACAGTTTGTTGCAGTTGTCTGAGAATGCACTGACTGATGGGCAGAATGATAGGTGGAGACTGACCTGGTCATAGGGATTGGAGTGATGAAGAGTGAAGGAGAACAGTTGAATGATCATTGACAGTGTATTCACTGATAGCAACAGGATCTGATTGTGAAAGAATGAAAGTGATTGTCAGAAAACAGGACGGACAGAGGGATGTGGTGGACAGGGAGAGAGATCGATTGAGCGTGTGAGAGAGGATGTGATGTGGACTGACTGACAGAGAGTCAAGTCTGATTGAAGAGAAGTGGGATGTTGCTCTGCCTGAAAGTGATTGATGGTGAGTGAGGAAATGATGGAGAATAGGACTGGTTGACAAACTGTTCGACTGCTGAGTGCACGGTGGGGCTGGGGACAGAGGCTGGGTCTGATTGACGGTGAGTGGGAGTGATTGACAGGGAATAGGAAGCTGGCAGAGTGCATTGCTAGCTGGAAATGGGTCTGGTAGACAAATCTGATTGGCAAAGAATCAAAGTGATTGGCAGTGACTGAAAATACTGAGGCAAGAGTGAGAGTGATTGACATAAAGTGGGTGTGATTGGCATAACATAGGACAGGTTGACAGATTGAGGGAATCATTAACAAAGATTGCAACTGATCGGAAGAGTGGCTTGTTGACATAGAGTGGACAGATCAACAGTCAGGGTGTTATTGATCGAGGGAGTGCTGATTGATATGGTATTAGACCCATTGATAGTGAGTGGGAAAGACTGCCTGAATAAGGGTGAGGACATCAAAGTGATGGATCTTGAATGCAATGACATTGATGGAATATTTCATTACCAATATGCCTGTTATAATGAATTAGAATTATGTGGTATTATAATTAATGTTATTGTAATTAAAGATAGGTTTATTAATAGCAGATATAAAGGTGCACGGTTAATCTAAAAATTTTTACTTTAAAGATGGTCTTAACAAATAGCCTGAATGGGACGGATGCAATAATGAATGTATCTGAATGTGTTTAGCTATCTTGTCTACAATCCTTTCCATCACATTTTCAATACAACTCTGTTGCAGCTGGATAATTTCCTTCAAGAGTAGGGAAGAAGACAATTTAAGTTAGTGAGTATGCTAGAGGTGTTCCAGCGTTCTATTTGTTCATGGTTTGCCTTCTACTCTCACCCTCCCCTACTTTCCCCCACCCGTTAATTTTTATTTCCTTTATCACCCAAACCTCAAAAATTATTTTGATCTTGGAATTGATCCAAGGATCAATAACTTTTAGAGATGCGGATCCATTTTCTGCTAGTTTTTTTTTGTTCCAAAATATTTCTTGATTTAATAGCTAAATGCGCAGGGTCTATTTTAAGTATTGTATCACCTTCTGCTGGGCTTTTTCCTGGGTGCATCAGTCTCTCACTGGGACTCCAGCAAGGATTCCTCTTCTATCATGAGCTGCACATGAACCATGTGGAACCTGTTCAATACCTCAGGTCCCACTTACTATTCTGTCCAAGTTTTCTGAACCTAGACTCCTCAGGTCCCACTTACTGTTTCTTTCTGAATCTAGTGAGCAGGTGAGAGGCTTTACTGGGAGGTAAAGTGCCGCCACGTCTCCTTCAATTACCATCATCTTCAATTGTATTCTTCCCTGTTCTTGATGGAATTTAATTAGCTGCTAATATGGTCTGCGACAGGCTCTAAAGTGTGACTACGAGGATTGTGAATGCAAAATACAAAATAAATCCAAATGCATGCATCATTCCATCCAATATATTAGTGGAGTCCATTGGGGCAAGGAGGAAGTGTTTCACTCTCTAGCTGTGAAGGCAAGTCTGAATGCATGAGAATCAAAGGTATCTTCTCTATATAATGTTTTCAGGGTGACAGCATTGCTGACAAGGCCATTTGTTACCTGCCTATACTCCTCTTCAGAAGGTCATGATGAGCTATATTCTCAAGGTGATACAGTCCTTCTGGTGAAGCTGAATGAGGAGGACTTGCAGGAGTTAGACCCCACGCAGGTGAAGGAATAATGATTTTTCTAGTCTCAGTCAGGATGGAGAGTGAGATGGAGAGTGTTTCCATATTTCTGCTACTTTACATGGTATAGGTTGCAAATTCAGGAAGTGATGTTGGAGCTACTGAGATGAGTGACTGTAATGCAGTTTGTTGATAATGCACACTAAATAATGATGGAGGGAATGAATGTTTACTCTGGTGCAGAGAGAGCCTGTCAAGCAGGTTATGTTCAGGATGGTGTCGAGATTGTTAAAGCTACGTTCATCCAGACAAGTACAGTATATTCCATCATTCTCTCCGCCCCTGTGCCAGGCTTTGGGGTGTCAGGAGCTGCTCCACTTGCTGCAGAGTACCTGACATCTGACCTGCAAGTGCACCCACAGTGTCCACATGGTTGCTCCTGTTCAACTATTGGATTCTTGGAGACTCCCAGGATTTTGATGGTGGGGAGCTCAGCAATGTGCCTCTGGATATCATGGGTAGGAGGTTAGATTCTCTCAAGCTGGAGAAAGGCATTGTATTGAATGTTACTTGCCATAATCAGCCTTACCTGAATGCTGCCCCGTTCTTGCCACGTGCATGCGTGGGACTGGTTCACTTGCTAAAGAGTTGCAAATGGATTGAGCAATTATCAGTGAAGCTGTCCACTTCTGACCTGAGTTGGAAGAAGGTGATTGATGAAGCAGCTGAAGATGATTGGATCATGCACACTACCACGACGAACAAGTTCAGAGAGGTCGAGGCTGAGATGATCGACTTCTGCCAACTGCAGCCATTTCACTATGCGAGATATAACAACTTCCTCATGAATCCCATTGCCTTCAGTGTCACTGGCTCCTGGGTGTAATTTGCACTGGACTGATGCCCTGCTATCAGGAGCGGTCAATCCCACCTTACCTCTGGAATATGGGTCTTTCTCTCATATTGAGATAGGCTGTGATGAGGTCTGGAAACATGTGGTCTTGGTGAAAGACTAAGTAAGTATTGGAAAGGGATACATCAGTAAGGAAGTGGTTGCAAACTTAAAAAGAAATCCGCAGATGTTGCAAATCCAAAATAGAAAGAGAAAAATATTGGAAACACTCAGCAGGTCAGGTAGCATCTGAGAGACAAAAATATGATTTAATGTTTTAGTCAAAGAATAGGAACGCTGAGAAATCTGGTCAGCTTTAGCAGTGAAGAGATGGCGGGGGAGTAGGGAGTAGCGATGGACAGGGAAAAAGGAAACATCCCTGATAGGATGAGGGTGGGGTTGCCCAGGTGATCTGAACATTTATGAAAACATCCACTTCCTAGATTAGTGGGGGCAGTTGGAAAGAGAGAGAAAAAACAAAGGGACAAGTGAAGCTGTGAAATTGTATCAAAGCTGATCCTTTACCCTGAAACCAAGAGAATGCTGAGAATGGAGAATGGATCTGCTCATGATAAAATGGCGGAGCAGACTCGATGGGCCGAATGGCCGACTTCTGCTCCTTTGTCTTATGGTCTTAGTATGCCAGTTCAGGCACCATCAGTGGAGTGGGAAAAGATGACTAGGTAATATAGATGGATCACCTTAGATAAAAACTGGCCAGACCTGATAGGAACATAAGAAGAGAGTTAACCAAAATTGTTGTATTTTTAGTGTTGCATGCTGGTTCTGTTGATGATATCTGCCACCACTTACCTGCTGACTTAGTGCAGATTGCTTAGCTGAGTAGGATTTGTCTTGGTTTTCTGGGAAACTCTGTCAGGGAGATTCCAATATTGTATCTATACCAGAACTGTCAGGCTAGATGCATACTGTATGTATAACTGACTAACTTGTGCCTGAGAAAGACAGTCGGCTTTACATTGCAGTTAGTACCTGCAAGTATATGACTGTTAAGGCCAAAGGATAGTATGGATAAACGAGATGCATGGCTAGTTTTGGGGAGGTCTTCAGTGCAATGTGGTCTGCTCTCATTGTCTTCAATACTCCGAACACTCACCACCTTTCCTTGACCTCACACAGACTGAATTAATTGGCTATGGCGGTGGGGACACGTTTGGTCCAATGATCATGTGCTGCCCAATTGCACACGTGACCAATTAACCTGCTAATCTACACATTTTTGGAATGCGGGAGGAAGCTGGAGCACTTGCAGGAAACTCATGTGGCCACGGGGAGGACAGACAAACTCCTTACAGAAAGTGGCAGAATTGAACCTAGGTCGCTGCTGCTAATCAGTACATCCGCACGCTGCCCCAACATCTCAGGAGGAAGGCAGGATGGGTTTGGCATGAAAGGCTGAGCCCATCTGCAAATGTTTCAGCTTTTGGGCAATGTCATTGTTGGTGATGGGTATGCTTGTGGATTCACCTCTCCCCCCTTTGGCTGCCAAGACCCAGAATAATAGAGGGAGCATCATCAGTCTCTGCTCACGACATTCAGCGTCACCAAAACCTTTGGCTCCATTAAAAGCAAAGGACTGTGGAGCTCCTTTCTGAAATTCAGTTACCCACAGAAATTACTCTCTATTTTACATACGCTCCGTGTAAACTCCAACACTAATCAAGGAGTCTACAGGAGAACAAATCTTACTGAAGACTGGTGCCAAACAGGACTGCATCATTGCCCTAGCACTTTTTCAATCTTTCTTTCTGCAACGCTCCAGCATATCTCCAATAAACTTCCCATGGAATTGGAGACCATCTTCAGAGCTAACGATAACCTGCAGAAGCCGAGTAACCTCAGCTTCAGCAGTAGAGCTGCAGTGTACAGGGGAAGCTTGTTCTGCTGAGCCTCAAGTGCCATCGACCTGTTCACTGAAACAGACAAGAGAAGCTGTTCCTGAAATGTTGAGTGTGTGTCTTCAGGCTCCTGTACCTGCTCCATGATGTTAGCAATGAGAAGGGGGCATGTTCTGAGTGATGGGGGTCATTTATGATTGACGCTGTCTTTTTGAGGCACTGCCTTTAGAAGATATCCTCAAAGTTGGGGAGGTGATTTCCCACATTGGAGCTGGCTGAGTTTACAGTTTTCTGCAGTATATACGATTTGCAACTTCAAGGGTCTTTGGCCACCAACTCCAACTGTGCCATCTGGTCCTTTGACAATTATGATGAGACTCTGGCAAATGTGAACAACTTCCAAAACCATGGGAGCCATCTTTCAGTGCAGACAGACTTCGATGATGAAATTTGTCACTACTTTTAGTGCACCAGCAGAGCCTTTGGTCAGTTAACAAAAGGGCTGTTTGAAGATGAAAAGCTTCTATTTTGAAGCAGTGAACCCTCTACATTTCTGAGGCCTGCACTACCAGCAGCAGCATTCTATGGCACTGAAAAATACCACCAAAGCCATTTCCTCAAAAACACAGGAAGCATGAGTGAATCAGTGAAGACTGAAGGACTTCTGATATGGGGAGAGATCAGATAGACTGATATGTATGAACTCCCCAAGGCTATTATCCCTGGTATTGATGCTCTAATTTGGTTATTTTGAGTAGGCCATGGTAAATAGACATCCAACACTAAACTCCTGCTACAAGCACTCTTTTCTCAGATATCTCTTATAGGATGAGATTAATAAGTTGTTGGAGAAAAAGATGTCAGACTGTGCTTAAAGTTTCATTGAAAAAAATTCAACAACCCCATTACTCTTGAGAATCTCTGGCCCATGCCTGCACGAAGTGGAGAGGAAGAGTTTTGGAGTGACATGAAGAACTCTGAGATATTGGAGCATACAGAAGCCCTGAGTAAACAATGGAAGGAGTTCACCACCTCAATATTTATTACCTACTCCCATCACCTTACCGCAATCAACAACTTCCTGCCCCGTCTGTGAAATAGCCTATGGTTCCCACATTGGCCGCATAAGACACTTTAGAATCCGCAGATAAGGTGAGAGCAAGTCATTCTTGATCCTGAAGGACTACTTGAAAACAAGAATACCATTCATGATTTGCTATAGCAAAACTGTTTATGGCATTACTAACAGATGACCATTGCGATCTGCTTTTACTGTTATACATGACTGATGGAGTTTTGCATGGTTGACACTTTCATGTTACATACTGCTCCAGACATGTCCTTGTGCACTTTATGTTGAACCCGAGCTGGTCCCTGAGTTGAGAGGAATGGTAATAGGAGACACAAAAAATGCAGATGCTAGAATCTAGAGCAAGGAAAAAACACAGACTTCGGGAGTTCAGTTCAGTGAATCTAGCAGTGTCTGCAGACAGAAATGGACTGGCAACACCTTAGGTCTAGGCCCTTCATCTGGAGAGGAATGGTAACCTGGCTGATGAGATTACGGGTTTTGATAGCGTACAATTCTGCTTTTGCCAGAAGCCAAATTTATGATACGTTGTGACATTCTCCTGCAATGGCAAAGAACAGAAGCTTCAGTGATTCTCTCTACTCCAAGAGGTCAAGAAGTGGAAATACAGACCGGATACCATAAAGCCTATGGGAGCAGGTAACATTTAACTTTTGTCCTGATCAATAGTTTCATTTCAAACTGAACTGCCTAGATTGAAGGACTTTATTTACGGGGAGAGATCAGGTTACTGGGCTTGTTGTCCCTGAACTGAAGGAGAAGAAGGGTGAGCTGTTAGAAATACAAAGGATTATAGGAATTGGTAGGGTAAATGGTCATGGGACTTTTATTCATGGTAGGAATATCAAAAGCAAGAGGACGGAGATATAAAGTGAAAAGAAAGATCTTAAGGTGGATCTGAGAAATAAATTTGTCTACACAGAAAAGGGCTGATATCTGGAACACGCTGCCAGAGGAGATGGTGGAATTAGAAGCAGTCACTACGTGTGAGAAGTATTTGGGCAGACAGTGGTGAATCTTTGTCACAGGCAGCAGTGGAGATCAGGTCATTGACTGTATATAAGGCAGAGGTTGATAGATTCTTGAGAAGTCAAGGCGTGAAAAGTTATGGAGAGAAGGCAGAAGAATAGTGTTGAGAGGGAAATGGATTAGCCATGATAAAATGAAGCAGGATTGATGGGCTGAATGGCCTAATTCTGCTCCAATGTCTTGTAGTCTTATCGTCTTATGATACAATCCTAGTGCAGGAAAATGTGATTATTGTAGGGGTGCAGAAAAGACGGGAAAGATTTACACGGGGTTGAAGGAGTCTAGAGAAAATTTCCAAGAATGTTGCCATGACTGGAGGATCAGAGTAATTAGGAATGATTGAATAGGGGAGGATTTTATTCCTTGAAACATAGAAAATTGAGAGGCGATTTTATAGAGGCATACAAAATTATGAGGGGTATAGATAGGTTAAATGCAAGAAGGAATTTTTCCACTGAAGTTGGGTGGGACTTACAAATAGAAGTCAAACGTGAAAAGTTTAAGAGGAACATGAGCGGAAATATCTTCACTCAGAGGGTCATGAGGTTGTGGAATGAGCTGCCAACACAGGTGGTGCATGCCAGCTTTATTTCAACGTTTAAGAGAAGTTTGGATAGGTACATGGATGGTAGGGGTATGGATGGATATGGTCCTGGTACAGGTTGATGACAGTAGGCAGTTTAATGGTTTGGAATGGACTAGACAGGCTGAAGGGCCTGTTTCTGTGTTGTACATTCTATGACTCTATGATTTTAGGATGGGTATGGACATTATGGGCCAGAGGGCCCGTTTTGGTGGCTTATGACTCTCCGGTTCTATGACTGGATGAAGTTGCCGTGCCCCATTAGACTGTTCCAGTGCAGAAACAACCTGGACATCTACCACTAAAAGAAGGAGTTTAGTACCACGAGTAAACAGTGCCAAGTGAATTTTTTGGGTTTTTAGATCTGTTTTAAGTCTATCCCATTGAAAATAACAATAGTGCTGTACATAATAATAGAGTTTGTTCCAAGGATCAAAGTGGGATTTCTCAGTGAGGACTGAACAGTATCATTTCCAGCAAGTTTTAACATGAACGAATGCTTCTTCTGTTGTCGAATTAGGGGATCAGTTCAAGCAGTTTTGTCTAATCTTTGCCATAGGCATAGTCTTGGAGGTGTGTCACTGAGACCTGGTCAACTACCTTGGTAATAAACACTGAACTACACTACCCAGAGTACATTCTGTCCCATGTTACCTTTAGTGCCTTTTCCAACTGTTGTTCAACACTTGAAGGAAGCTGAGGGAATCAGTAGGTAGCTTGACCTGAATTAGAATTGATATTAATTATAAATATCACATATACTGAGGTACAGTGAAAAGCTTGTCTTGCATACTGTTCATACAGATACAGTACACTGAGGTAGTACAAGATAAAGCAATAAAATAATTTGGAATAAAGCTACAAAGAAAGTGCAGGTAGACATTAGGGTACAAGGTCATTATAGATAGATTGTGAAGTCAAGAGACCATTTTATCATACTGGATCAGTTTGTAGTGAATCGAATTGTCATTGAGACTGGTGGTATGTGTTTTCAGGTTTTTGAATCTTCTGCATGATGGGAAAAGGTAGAACAGAGCATGTCCGTGGTTGGTAGGTCTTTGATTAATTTGCCTACTTTACTGAAGTAGTGAGAGCTAGCTCTCTGGGTCATTGAGGTACACAAGCCTCCAAAATCCATGACACTTTCTTGTATTTAAATTCTTTTATTCTCTTCCACAAATGGCAATATTAATTTTGAAACAAATATCCAAGAAAGATATTGGCAGACATTAAAACTGAATGGTGTTAATCTTTGTTCACTTAGTTCTTTCAGAAATGTTTGGAATCTGATAATGTTATTGTGTAATAAAAGTTATAAGCTGGTATTCAAAGGAATGCGTATTTTGAGAAAGTGTCTCCAAGTTTAAAGGAAAAATCAAATCATGGGCTATAATATTACGTCGTCTCAGAATATGTCTTTAACGTGGCCATGCTTCATAATTTGATTATAGTGTATGCCGCTCTTACAGGTTTATATGAAAGTCCCAACCTGACTAGTTATGGAAAGCTGCACTGTGCATGGTAAAGGAGCTGGAAATCTAATATTGGAACTCAGCAATGATTATTACAGCTGTTTGACTGCTATTTCTTTCAACTTTATGAAAAATCAACTTAAGGTAACTGAGCAATGACAACAATCTATTTCCAACATAAATTTTTATTCCCATTGAAATAGGTCATATTCAATCCATTGCTGAAAATTAACATACTTGATACTGGGAAGAGAAAATCTGCAGATGCTGGAAATCCAAAGCAACACACACAAAATGCTGGAGGAACTCAGCAGTCCAGGCAGCATCTATAGAAAAGCATAAATCAGTCGACGTTTCGGACTGAGCCCCTTACTCTTTTCCATAGATGCTGCCTGGCTGCTG
Source organism: Mobula hypostoma (assembly GCF_963921235.1). Classification (NCBI taxonomy): domain Eukaryota; kingdom Metazoa; phylum Chordata; class Chondrichthyes; order Myliobatiformes; family Myliobatidae; genus Mobula; species Mobula hypostoma. The sequence goes on along the minus strand of NC_086121.1, from coordinate 42,881,249 downwards.
AGCTCTTCCATCATTCTGTGTGTGAAATTTTGACACTTTCTGAGTTAACGTGATTCTGAGCTGCCTACTGTATTCAACCTGAACTTGACCTATTCTGATCTTACAAAAAAGTACCACAGTCCAAAGACTTACCAGTTGGTAGGTTAACCGGTTGTTGTAAATTGTCCCATGATTAGGCATTAAATTGAGGAATTTCTGAATGGCATGGCTTGAAGGGCCAGAATCGCCTACTCAGTGCTGTATCTCAATAAAGAAATAAAATATTCCATTCTCTTGCTCAGAGAAGTGTCGTACTTTTTACTTCTACTGTATTAGCTGTTTCGTGCAGATTGATGATTGATACATTCTCAAGCACAAAGCACTGTTAAGCAGTTTTCAGTCATATTTTTGGAGTTCTGTCCTATAGGGGTGAAATCCAGGAATATAAGCTGCATTTAAACAGTGTGTTGCACATCCCAAGGATATCTTAAAGTTACTGACAGATAATCAATCTCATCCAAAATTTAGAACTAACATTGCAGGAAATGCAGCAGTGAATCAGTATACAGAAAGGTTCATAAAGATTAGAGAGGTTAATGAAGTAATTCCCTCTAGCAATGTTGATTGGTGAATTTGATTGGGGCAATATCTAGCTCTTTTTCAAACAGTGGACTAATAAGGAGTTTCAATTAACAAGACTAAAATTAATTCAACTTGAAGAGTACATAACTGCTTTGCTAATAGGGAACCATCTCTACCTAATGAAAATGTTGATTTCTGCAACCTTTTCACAAAAGACATTTTTCATCATAATTTGGCCTTTTCTAACAATACTCTTTCACAGTTATCTGATAAAAAATGCCTTTAAACGGTGGTTTCTAACATCCTCTTGTTGCTGGAGGCAAAACATATAATTTGTTTATATCCAGCATTAGAAGTATTCTCTTGATCAAACCTCTTCAGAAAATGCATGTATGTAATATCCCTTTAGGGACCTAGATTAATATAATGTCCGTGTGCCTTTGAGATTCCAACAAGACTTAGATAACTTGGAAGAATGGGCAAAAAAAGTGGCAGATGAAATACAGTGTTGGGAAAGCATGATAATGCATTTTGGTAAAAGGAAGAATAGTGTGGACTATTATCTAAATGGGAAGAAGATTCAGACATCAGAGGTGTAGAGGGACTTTGTGCAAGACTTCCAGAAGGCTAATTTACAGGTTGAGTCTGTGGTAAAAAAGGCAAATGCAACTTAGAGGAATGCAGGAGGATCTCATTGAAACCCACCACCGAATGTTGAAAAGTCAAGACAGGGTGGATGTAGGGAGGATGTTTCCTATGGTGGGGGTATTGAGAACTAGAGGGCACAGCCTCAAACCTGAGGGGTGATTTTTAGAACAGAGATAAGGAGGATTTTTTTTTAACCAGAGAGTAGTGAATCTGTGGAATGCTCTGCCACAGACTGTGGTGGAGGCCAAGTCTATGGTAAGGTGGAATTTGATAGTTTCCTGATTGGTCAGGGCATCAAAGGATATGGCAAGAAGGCAGTTTTATGGGTTTGAGTGGGATTCAGGATCAGCTATGATGGAAGGTGGAGCAGACTCGATGGGCTGAATGGCCTAATATCTTATGGTCTTATCGAGTCCTGGACATAGAATTAATGTTCATGGCTAGTCTGGATATCTTCCCCATGGTGTATAGTCTTTATGCCATGATCTCAAATCAGAGTTTTACTCTACAAACACAGCCAGTTTTTCATATATTGGATGAAACAACGTTAGTTTGAATTGTCTGTGAGACCATGTAATACATGAAAAGACCTGCATATGGCTTAAAGTATAGCTGGGGGCTGTAAGGAGAAAACTAAAGTATTCACTTGGTTACTGCACAATGTAGAAAAACATAGAAACATAGAAAATCTACAGCATAATACAGGCCCTTTGGCCCACAAAGCTGTGCTAGACGTGTCCTTACCTCAGAAATTACCTAGGGTTACCCATAACCCTCTATTTTTCTAAGCTGCATGTACCTGTCCAGGAGTCTCTTAAAAGAGCCTACCGTATCCACCTCCACCACCGTTGCTGGCAGCCCATTTGATGCACTCACCACTCTTTGCGTAAAAATCTTACCCCTGACATCTCCTCTGTACCTGCTTCCAAACACCTTAAAACTGTGCCCTCTCATGTTAGCCATTTCAGCCCTGGGAAAAAAGCCTCTGACTATCCACACGATCAATGCCTCTCATCATCTTGTACATCTCTATCAGGTCACCTCTCATCCTCCGCCGCTCCAAGGAGAAAAGGCCAAGTTCACTCAACCTATTCTCGTAAGGCATGCTCCCCAATCCAGGCGATTGAATATCTGTTCATTTTTCAATATTTTCTTATAACTCTTTATAAGTGATTTTTAAAATCACTTCCCTATTCTGTATACTTCCATCCGAACAACTTTTGATATCACATGACAAAGTTGGATGAACATTCATAAGTATTGCATTGTATTCAAAACAGACAAATGAGAAAATAGTTGCTATCATTTGGACATGCTGCATGAATCTGTATGCAGCATAACTGTGTAACAAGATATTGAACTGAATCTCTTATCCCCCAGAAATGCCTCTCAATAACACCACGTGCTGAGTCTATTCCCAGCTGCAGCAACTGCAGTTTTTTTTTCTTTCAAGTTATTAATATTGAAATGATTTACCATATCCCTTCAAAGGAACAGATCATTATTTCCATGCACCTGCTGCCCTTGTTCATCTGGATTATGGAGATTGCAGTGGGAGGTTTGTCAAAGAAGTCTTGATGAGTTAATTCAATGAATGGCATTGATAGGAGGAAGGTTACTACACATTCCAGCAGCTCAAATGATTATTTATTTGGTAACAGCCCACAGATTTATTGGGATCATTTGCACAGCTTGTTATGATAGCACTTGAATTTATGATCTCTGATTTCAAATAGGACCATAAACAATATCATAATACCTCACCTATGTGTTCACGGTTTGTACAAGAATTTCTTAAACTGTTTCCTGAATTTAGTAGACACTAAATATATTTTAAACTTCTACATCATTGGTCTTTGCATGAACTCTTTATTTTGAGTGAAGTAACTTTCAATGAAAAGCATTAACTGACAATAAAAACATATTCACTGGCACAGATATTCACTGGAGTATTATGAAAGGCTTCACAAGGGTTCACTGAAATGAAAATACTAAGTACCTACTTCATCTTTAGTCATTGGGATTTGGCTTAGATTCTTATTTTTGTTTTTTAAAGGTATCAGTTGAGAAATTTTGTTAGGCTCCTGATCAACATAAGGATTGCAAAGGAGAGCTAATTTTATCCACTTGTGTGTCTATTATCAGATTTCAAAGCCAGTTCAGACCAAATTTTGTTTTCCATTCATTTAGTATATTTTAAATTATTTAAGTAAAAATTCCATGAGTTGCTTATTGTGTGATGTCGCACCATTTCCATTCCCAGAACCATTTCACCGCCTCCAGGACCCATGCGGTTAAGGAGAGCTCCCTTGACCCTCAAGAACTTGAGTGCTGGGGGAGAAAAATCCTGTGCATTTCCTGTGGAGCTGCCAATCAGCCATGAATCAGATGCCCACTGCACCTGAGAATACGTCACCACCATGTACAAAGGAGGGCCTTCTATCTGGTAAGCTCCTCCCAGCACCACGGCCCATCTCACTCTCTTTGTTCTCCTCCTCACCCCAATGGCTGTACGCACACAGGAGGCTCTGGTGGATTCCGGCGCAGCAGTCAACTTTCTGGAACAGATCCTGCCTGAGCGCCTTAGACTCCCTACCGAGTCTGTCTCAGACCATCATTCCAGCTGCCCAGATCCTCCTCCCGATCATCTTGGGCCTTCAGAACCAGGTTCGCCAGGCCATACAGCAAGAACCTGCTCCAGCCAATATACCTGCCAACTCCACGTTATTTTAAATTATTAATATATTTCAAATAATTTAAGTAAAAATTCCATGAGTGGTATGCTCTGATGCAGTCCAGTGGGCCCACTGCTCACCGCTCTCTGGCTACCCAGGCACATGATGGAATCTGGACTTTTCATGATGCCAGTTCTAGTGGCCCACCATGTTTGCAGATGTACCTCTGTTCGTCACTGCCTGCCCTTAACGCGCCCTGTCCAATTCCTCCAACCAGCGGCCTTCTGGGCTTCTATGACCCTTTCCGGTCCCTCGATGCCCATAGTCCCACTTCACCATGGATTTTATCACAGGTTTGGAACCTGCTGATGGGGCCACACTGATCATGATCGTAGTGGATCAGTTCTTCAAGGCAGCCCACTTCATTGCTCTCCTAAAACATAGAACATAGAATAGTACAGCACAGTACAGGCCCTTCAGCCCACAATGTTGTGCCCATCCTCAACCCCTCCCTCCCATATATCCCCCCACCTTAAATTTCTCATACCTGTCTAGTAGTCTCTTATATTTCACTAGTGTATCTGCCTCCACCACTGTCTCAGGCAGTGCATTCTATGCACCAACCACTCACTGAGTAAAAAACCTTCCACTAATATCCCCCTTGAACTTCCCACCCCTTACCTTAAAGCCATGTCCTCTTGTATTGAGTAGTGGTGCCCCGGGGAAGAGGCGCTGGCTATCCACTCTATCTATTCTTCTCAGTATCTTGTATACTTCTATCATGTCTCCTCTCATCTTCCTTCTCTCCAAAGAGTAAAGCCCTAGCTCCCTTAATCTCTGATCATAATGTATCATTTCTTAATGCATGCATTACTAAATGACAATAAAAGAGGACTATGTGGCTTCATAATCTTACTGTCTAAACCAGGCAGCATCCTGGTAAATCTCGTCTGTACCCTTTCCAATGCTTCCACATCCTTCCTATAGTGAGGTGACCAGAAATGGACACAGTACTCCAAGTGTGGCCTAACCAGAGTCTTATGGAGCTGCATCATTACCTCGCAACTCTTAAACTCTATTCCTCGACTTATGAAAGCTAACACCCCATAAGCTTTCTTAACTACCCTATCTACCTGCGAGGCAACTTCCAGGGATCTGTGGACATGTACCCTCAGATCCCTCTGCTCCTTCACACTACCAAATATCCTGCTATTTACTTCGTACTCTGCCTTGGAGTTTGTCCTTCGAAAGTGTACCACCTCACACTTCTCTGGGTTGAACTCCATCTGCCACTTCTCAGCCCACTTCTGCAACCTATCAATGTCTCTCTGCAATCTTTGACAATTCTCTACACTATCTACAACACCACCAACCTCTGTGTCATCTGCAAACTTGCCAACCCACCCTTCTACCCCCACATCTGTCAGCCACTCAGATGGTTCTCCGACACGTAATTGGTCACCATGGTTTCCCCCAGAACATTTTGTCGCACAATTCATCTGCCACTTCTGGTGATCCTTCTGCTCCGCTCTCCGCACCTTAGTGTGCTTGTCCTCTGGCTATCATCTGAAGACCAACAGTCAGTCAGAAAGAGCCAATCAGCAGGTGGAGAAGTTTCTGCAATATTTTGCCATCTCTAACTCTTCCGTATGGAAAATGTGTCTGCTTGGAGCTGAGCTGTACCACAATTCCCACACCTCCTCTGCTATGGGTATGTCACCCTTTGAAGTGCTTCATGATTACCAGTACCTGTTATGCTCCTACAGAGGGGCTAGTGGAAGAGGTCCCACCCACCAAGGCCCTGTTCCGTTGCCGTCGGAATGTTTCAAAGAGGGCATGGAGGGCCATCCTCACTAGCAGCCGCACCTACTACTGCCAGGCTAACCACCGTCGATGCCCAGCCAGACTACTCCAGCCTGGGGACTGTGTCTGGCTGTCTGCCCATGATCGCCCCCTGCTCACCAACTCTTGCAAGTCCTCCCCCTGGTTCATTAGCTCCTTCAAAATTACCCACCACATCAATCTAGTCACTTAACATCTTCAGCCTCCACTGTGCCTCAGGATCACAAGGACCTTTCATGAGTCCTGCCTCAAGCCCATTGTTCATTGACCACTCAACCCACCTGAGCCTGCACCTCCAGAACCTAGGATGGTGGAAGGTAGTCCACTGGATTGTCCTAGGCTGAATGTAGGAGGCAGGGAGGAGTCCTGTCAAGCCTGAACAGGCAGCTACCTCGCAGTCATCACCCAGCTCATAGGAGACATCTGCTGCTCATTTCCAACTCATCACCTGCAGCCTACTAAACCCAGCTCTCATCCACAGTCCTTGCTCACTCATTCGAACCAGCAAGCCCCAACCAGCTACTCCTAGCCTTCGGTTACTTTGTGCCTTGTCATGGTAAGTATCCATTCTCTCTTGTTTTGCAACCCCTCGTGGCTTGTTATTTTGCAGTTTATTATTAAACTGATCACTCACTGATAAATTGTTTCCACTGCTCTGCATGAGTCAAGCCCTCTCTACATTTCCTGATGCATTTTGCTGTAAGCCCACACTATTTCCACTTTATTCTCCTCATCTGCTCATTTTGATGTTGGCAAGCAGTGCCTGATTGGATACCACAGGGATCAGACTAGATCTTCACTATTTACAACATACAGAATATTAATATCTTGGTTGAAGGGACAGAGCATGATACGACCAGATTTTCCTGTAGATTCAAAGATGGTTGAGGGAAGGAATTGAAGAATGAAAGCAAGTATTGCTTGCACTTTATTCACCATCTTAGCTCTCTATTCTACAATTTTCAGTGATTTTAGAACACTGTTCCTTTTTGCCTCTATACTCTGCCACCCTACTGTTCATGAAAATTTTTAGAGTCCCCAAAACATTGTTCGGCAAATTTTAAAGAAGAACGTTGTTTAAATGGAGAGGCTATAGAATACTGTTGCACAGAGGGAGCTAAGAGCCTTTTCAAATTATTCACAATCCCCTCCCCCCACCTTGCTTTATTTTTTTTTCTACTTTTCTTTCTCTTTCTCTCTTTCTGTCATCTTACATCCCTCCTCAGTCCTACAACCATCTCAGAATCTTTCCTGCTACTCCTCTTCATACTGGTTATGTCCCCTCTCGACTCTCAGTCCTGAAGCAGTGTTCAATCCAAAACATTAACAGCTTCTTTCCTCTCACAGATGCTGCTTGAGCTGCTGAGTTCCTCCAGCAGAGTGTTTGCTGCTCCGTGAAAAATGAGGGAGGTGGATATGTTGGAATTGGTGAAGTCTACTGCTGCTTCAGATCAATTATAGTGATAACTATCACGTTAAAGTTGTTGACATCACTTAACACAAAATGACAGACTGAGCGCATCACACACAATGTGCTGGAGGAAATTAACAAGTCAGACAGCACCTCTGGAGGGGAATAAACTGTCAACATTTTAGGTTGACACCCTTCATCAGGGATCAGGCAGAGGATTGACTAAGAAGGTGTGGGTGGGGAAGGAATACAAGCTGGCAGATGATAGGTGAAACCAGGTGAGGAAAAGAGCTGAAGAAGGAATCAGGTAGGAGAACACAGTGGACAATGGAAGAAAGGGGAGGGGGAGGACACCAGAGGGAGATGATAGGCAGGTGAGGAAAGAGAAGTGGAGTAACAGAAAGGGGAATGGAAAAGAAATTACAGAAGTTAGAGCAATCAATATTACCCAGAAGGAATATAAGATGCTTCTTCTCCGATCTGAGTGTGGCCTCATTGTGGCAGTAGAGGAGGCGTGGACTGAAATATGAGAATAGGAATCAGTAGTCGAACGGAAATGGCTAAAAGCATATTAGCTGGCTACTGTTGGATACAACATAGGCTCACATATCCAATATGTTTACCTATAATCTCATCAAATGAAATTGGGTATAAGTTGGTACTTGCTGTAATTTTTCAACTTTGTACCAAATTAAAGTCATTATTTAGAGCTATTCATTTCCTTAAGTCCAATCAATATTGTTTATCTTTATGCTCATCATCATCATCGTCAGGTGCCATGCCCAGTTTGAGCTTTGACTGCCATGGCCCACACACTCCTGTTTCGGGTCAAGTGGATCAATTCATTGCTGTTCATTTCCAGTTCTTCGGCTGCTGTCTCCATCATCATTTGTCTTTGCCTTCCTCTTGCTTTTTTCCCTTCAATCTTTCCCATAATTACCGTGCATTCTAACCCTTCTTTCCTAATCACATGTCCAATGAAGTTACGTTGCCTTTTCATGATCTCAGACATTATTTCTCTTTTTGTGTTTTCTCTGTTCATGACATCCACATTAGATATTCGTTTCATTCATGATATTCTTTGCATCCTCCTCAAAAACTACATCTCTGCTGCTTCAATTCGTTTCCTCATATTACTAGATATTGTCCAACATTCTGAGCCATATAACATAACTGGATAAACGTAACATTTCAGTACTCTGAGGCGGGTTGTCATGCCTAGTTTAGTGTTGGTCAGTTTTCTCTTCATTCTCGTAAAGGTGTCTTTTGCCATCCCTATTCTTCTTTTGATGTCTATGTCACACCTGCCATCTGATGTCACCCAGCTTCCTAAGTAGCAGGAGTTCTGTACTTGTTTTATGTCTTTCCGGTTTATTCTCAGCCTGTAGATAGTATTCTCCTTCTTTTTGGATATCACCATACATTCTGTCTTTATGCTACTTAATAAAAACTCATATAAACTTTCAGAAAGTAACTAGCTTCCTGAGAGCAGTGTGATTAAATGCCAAGTCATAAATCATTGTAAGTTTGTGGTGGCAAAGGGATAAGCCAAGACAATTATTCCCATTCCCCTGTTTTGACTCGAGGGCAAAATCGTGCTTGTCCCTCTAAACCAGAAGTTATTGTTAGTTTGGTTGGCGAAAAAAGGCTGAAACTAAGTTCAAGCCATACCCTGTTATTTCTTTCTATCAGTGTTGGACTGTTCTATATTTGGTTACAGGCCAAAGAGGATAAGTTTAATTCTGCTTCATTTTTGGCACAGACATCATGGGGTCAGAGGACCTGATCCTGTGTTACACTGTACTATGTTCTATTACACTGGGAAACATGCAGAGACAATGCTCCAGGATGTTGTCTAGGTTGAAGAGCTTCACTTACAAGGAGAAATTGGATAGACTGGGTTTGTTTACAACACTCTATCCTGCATACTGTTATTGTTTGTCTTTTGAACTCCCTCAGTGTACTTATAGATAGAATAATCGGTCTGGATGATATGCAAACAAAATTTTTCACTATATCTCAGCACACATTACAATAATAAACCAATTACCATACAAAGTTTGCAACATTATAAATATTGGAAATAATTGAAGAGTGAGTTTTGTGGGTGAGCTAGGGAAATGCAGGAGAGTGAGTTGCTGGATATTAGTTGCTGGATGGGATCTGAAGGATACGAACTACCTGCATTTGGAAAGGCATTTGTTGATTAGCAATGGTCAGCATGACCTTGGGTGTAAGAAATCATGTCTCATGAGTTTAATTGCATTTTCTTAAGAGATAACCAAAAGGATTGGTGAAGGCAGGGCAGAAAACATTGTCAACGTGAGCATTTAACAAGGCCTTTGACAAGCTTTCATGTAGCAGGCTGGTCCAGAAGGTTAGATATGATTAGTTTAGATGGCATCTTGTTCAGCATGGACAAATTGGAGTGAAGAGCCTGCTGCCATGGTGTTTGTCTTTATACATGGGATCCAGTGTGAACTAATCTACTGGATACAACACTTCCTTGTTGGAAGGAGGCAGAGAGTGGTGATGGAGGTTGCTTTATAGATTGGTGAACAATGGTGTGCTATTGATATATGTCTGCCTCCACTGATGCCTATCACATATATTAACTATTTCGATGAATTTTTAGTTGGCATGATTAGTACGTTTGGAGATGACATTGAAGAAGGTTGCCTATCATTACAACAGGATTTACATCAACTTCAGAATGTGGGCAAAGAAATGGCGGATGAAATTTAATTCTGACAAGTGCAAGGTGATGCATTTTGGGGAAATTAAATCAGGGCAGAACCTGCAAAGTGAATGGCAGGGCTCTGGGGAACAGAGGAACCTCAAAATACAAGTGCATAGTTGCTCAGAAGTGGTAACACAGTGAGACAGGGTGGTGAAGGCCTACGGCAAGCTTGCCTTCATTAGCTGGTGCTTTGCGTGTAAAAGTAGGGACATGTCACAGACACAGCGTGCGGAACACTGGAGAGCCTGTAAAAGTAGGGACATGTCACAGACACAGCGTGCGGAACACTGGAGAGCCTGTAAAAGTAGGGACATGTCACAGACACAGCGTGCGGAACACTGGAGAGCCTGTAAAAGTAGGGACATGTCACAGACACAGCGTGCGGAACACTGGAGAGCCTGTAAAAGTAGGGACATGTCACAGACACAGCGTGCGGAACACTGGAGAGCCTGTAAAAGTAGGGACATGTCACAGACACAGCGTGAGGAACACTGGAGAGCCTGTACTTGCAGTACTGAGGGTAGTTCTGCTTTTCATACCTTAGGCAGTATATGATTCAGCTAGAGAAGCTGTAGAAAAGATTCACATACTGGAATTGGAACTGGAGGCCTTGAATTACAAGGAGAGTTTGGATAAGGTGGCACTGTTTTCCATGAGTGCAGGAGCTGAGCAGTGACCTTAGAGAAGCTTATAAAATCATGATGGGCATTCATAAGATGGGTGATCAGTCTATTTCTCAGGTGAAACTAGAGGCCATATGTTTAAGCAAGATTTAACAGAGGCCAAAGGGGTAATATTTTACACTGATGGTGGTGGGTATATAGAACCAGCAGCCAGAGAGAATCAGATACATCACAATGTTTAAAAGACATTTGGACAGGTACATGGGTAGGGGATGTTCCAAGGGAAATGGGATGAATGCAGGAAGATAGGACTAGCTCAGGAAGACACCTTCATTGGGCTGAAGGGCCTGTTTCTGTACTGTAGAGACTGATGTCTTGAAAAGTCCATTCATTTTTAATACATTACCATTTGTTGCTAGTCACTTCCAAAGGTTCCCAGGTATGATGTTGACTGGTTAAGTAATGAGAACAATGTGAAGTTTTTCTTGAACGGTGCTAAACTCCTGAATGTTTCAACTGAAGCCAACAAGGTAAGTGGTAATTATTCAATCACTTTCCTGACTAGTTCTGAGAAGACAGAAGCTGAGCCAACAGTGGACTGTACTAATAAAGCTATGAATTGCCCTGGGATATCCTGGGGCTGTGAAAAGGGGTATTTGACGCAGGCCTCTCCTGAATGCTAGTCTGCAGTAGCCAAGTGTCTCTTGGCCTATCTCATTCCGCTGCGGATTATTGCTGAACCAGTGATCGGACACCATGCACGGCGGTGAGCCCTGCTTGTGTGCATCGCTGGTGTGCACAGTCTCCTACAGACCAGTGATCAGAAAACCAAAAGAACAAAAATAGCGGCTCAGTGGCACAACTTGTGGAACCTCTGCCCCACAGTTACAACAACCCTGGTCTGATCCCAATCTGTGTTGACCTTGTATGTTCTCCAGCAGTGCTCCGGTTTCTTCCCACATCCCAAAGATGTGAAATTCAGAGGTTTATCTTGCTCTTTAAATTCCCCCTACTGTAGAATCTGGGGAGTGGGTGGGGTGTTGAGGAGAAACAGAAAAGAATAGGTTAGATGTGTACAAATGGGTGCTTGATTGCAGGTGTGAACACGTGGGCAGAAAACCCTGTTTCTGGGATTGCAACACCATGATTCCAGTGTGGGGGGGGGGAGTGGGGAAGAGAAGGAAGGTAACTACTTCATCTCTGAGTGTTGCTGTGGGTCCCACTTTTTCTTCACTTGCAAAGTTTTTTGTTCTTCACTGATTGGAAACACTCACAGTCCTGCAGGACAGAACTCTACATATTCAGTTATGTTGGACATCACCTGTTTGACTCATGTCAGCTTCAGTCCCATATAGAACTAACTGATAGATTTGGATGTCAATAATCAGCATCCTTAGTAGGGTTTGACTTGTGGAAGGTTTCAGGAGCACGTAAGCATTGAGTTCGTGTTTAGTTAATTGGCAGAGATTGTCCGCCTTGTGAATGATGTTGGACGGCCTACAATAAGTTGCTTCAGGTATTGGATGTTCAACAACAATATAAATGGGTTTCATAAACTGATAGCTATTTCTGTGTCTGGCAAGATACATTGCACCTCCCAAATCCTGCAAGTACCCTGACCACTATGGAGTCGTCTACATGTGCACGATATGTCTGGAGGAGTAAAGTAGGATGCTACCCAAAAAGGTGTAGGTTGTTGAGGCTGGTGATAGAACTCAACTTGATATAGTTTTCATCTGGGAGGTTATTAGTGTCATCTTCACCATGCTATATATTCCCATTGGACTTGTTACACAAAGGATACAGAGCTCCTGTAGATTATGAAACATCGATGTTGACAACATTTGGTGTTGTCATGTCTGCAGCTTCTCTGAGATGGTTATTGAAATTAGAAAGAGGATTCATAAATGGAGAAAGGTTTTGTATGTTTCTTTTCTTTACCGTATTGCATAGAAACAGACCATTTGACCCATTAAATGTGGGGTATTCCTATCAGTCTTGCACCCCCATGTAATCTGCTTCCTCTCACGTTCACAGTAACTATCCTACAGATTCAACTATCCAGCTAGATTAGGGATCATTTACAAAGGCCAATTAACCTACCAACCTACAAGCCTTTGGGATGTGGGAGAAACCCCAGAGAGGAGAAAGTACGATCTACATGCAGACAGCACCCAAGGTTAGGATTGAACCCAGGTCACTGGGACGGTGAAGCAGACTCTCAGTCCCCTGTGCCTCCATATCAAGTTTGATGTTGAGGAAATACTATCCTTGATTTACCATGTTGCTTCCCCCATGTGGAATAAACTAATAAAGCATATTTGTTGTTGCCAGATTTCTCAGTGGCTTCATGATGGGAACATATCTTGAGCCAAATTAATTAAAGGCAATGATGTGCAGCCAAAGATCCCATGAAGTCTAGATCCTAAAGTGAAACCCATGGCAAGGTAAGAATTGCTTTCAAAGACAATGCTTTAATAAGCACACTTTGTTAGTGCAAAATTAAAATAAGACTTCCAAAACAATGGGCAGATAATAGCATTGCATAACTCTCAAATTAAGCTATCAGACAATGCAGAAACCTGAACCGATTTCTCAGTGGTATTCATTTACAAAACATTAAGGATCTCAAGGGGATGGAGATGCAGAGTACAATCAAACTGAGTGACGATGTCTGTCGTTGCCACACTCCCTGAATACCCTCCCTTTACTGCAGGCTTTCAATATGTGACAACTCATCTGTGATACAAGCTGTGAGAGTCAGCATGAAGCCATGCTAACTCAGTGACACACTCACTGAGAAATAGCAAACCACTTTGAGGTCAAGCTCTCTCTTTAAAAATATGAAATTTTAGTGGGGGCACGAGTGTTAATCAAAAGGGGCTGAACAGTGACGTCTTTGCATTTTGCTAAAAATAAAAACCTTTCAACCAAGGATCCAAAAACAAAGTTCTGCCTATTGAATATGAATGTTGGCCCCCTTTGACTCATTGTCTTAAAAAGCCGTTTGTTGAGATATGTTCTTGGGATGTATGTGACAATGATAAGGCCATTCTAGGTTTTGTTCTGTGATGTTCAATGGACCATTGTTTTTTGTAACAATCCAACATGTTTGTTTTTTTTCCAATTCTTGCCATAATTGGCAGCATTTAATTTCATATTGTGCCCAGTGGGATTTGAATGACAGAGGTTTTGCCCTCCCTAAACCAGAAGACCTTCTCTTGAACATTGCATTCTCCCATCTCAGACAAACCTCCAAGAAATCCCTTTTCTCTCTCTTCTGATTTCCCAGTCCCATCACCCTGTGTTCTCCCCTCCATTTCCTCATCATCCACAAACTCCTTCCACTGGGTCCCTGTCCCACTGTTCACATCTGGCCTCTCAAACATCCCTTAACTGGTTCCATGATCCACTGTCTCTTCCTATCAGACTTCATCACCTTCATCAAGATGTTGCCTCCACCCATCACCTCCTAGCTGCTATTATTTCTACACTCCCCTCCTCCATCTGTCTGACAACTCTCCTCACCTGGCCCATCCCTTCTCCTCGGGCTTTTACACCAGTTGTCTATATTCTATTTTTCAGTCCAGATGAAGGGTTTCAACATAAATCATCGACTAAGTTCCTCCAGCATCTTGTGTATTACACCAGATGCCAACATCTGTAGTCTCCGTCCGGTATTTCTTCCTTGACAGGTCATAATCGTGCATGTACTCTGCCTCCAGTGTCGCAGGTTATTGAACCATGGGGACCCAGCATGCAAAACACAGGCCCATTGCCCATCATGTCTTTGAACATCATCAAGTATCTATCCACATCAATTGCACTTACAAGCACTTGGTCCATGGCCTTCCTACATTTTGGTGATTCAACTGATTTAGAAAATACTAGGCCCAGATGGGGTACCTGGCCAAGTACTAAAGACCTGTGTGATCAGCTAGCTGGAATGTTCACTGAAATCTTTAACCTCTTGCTTCGGCAGTGTATGGTACTCATCTGCTTCAAGCAAACTTCAATAGTTGCCTTGCAGAATCAGATGGCCTTCGATTACCTGCTTGCAGAGAAAAGTCACTCTTGTGCTGTTATTGGTCAAGTATGCTGCACTTACATTTTTGATGAATCGAGGAACATCACTCACCTGGCTGATCACATCTGACAGCCGGTAGATAAGATTAAGGAAGCTGGAGACCAGTTCCACAGCTATTAAACTCTGTGGGGAAGCTGGTGGCTTTTGGGGGCACTAGGAGGATGGTGGACTACTGTGGTACACTGGATTGTAACTATTGGGCATAGTTGACCGATACTTGGGTCAACGTATCCTCCCTGTGCTTGACCACTATGGCTGTCTCATTAGCCAGCATCTCCATCACAGAAGTCATACTTATCAGTTCCCAGGACAGTCTGGCTTTACCATAGTGGGAAAGGCCATCATCCAAAACCTTCCTGCTTTTGTGATCCTCTTACTACACCGACCAACATGGGCAAGGCACCCATCCAGGGCACTGAGATGGTGTATGTTCAGCACCACATGCCCTGGATATCAGCAGCCATACCACCCATAGGGAGCCTCGGGTAGGCCCAGTAAGTGCCATTCAGTGTCCTGAGAGTGCCTACCTTCACAGCAATATACGGCACAGACCCACCATCCCAGGATATTGTTCCTGCTCACAATCGCTGTATCCCACGGACCTGTGCCTGTCATACTGTCTGCACCAAAGTTCCTTTCCCTTCCCTGTCAGCTGGGGAACCACTTTCAGAGTTGGGACCTTTGGGTTTAACAAATCGTACTGTACGTAGGGAAATGTTAGCCTTTAAAATACTTGCTCCACATATCATACTATGGAGTGAGGTTGGACTGGAAAAGACTACTCCCTCAGTTTCCCCCAGAAACAAAATGCCATAATCTGAGAAGCTGAATAAAGGTTCATATGTTCTAAGATTCAAAGGTACATTTATTATCCAAGTAGGTATGCAGTATACAACTCTGAGATTCATCTTCTCCAGATAGCCACAAAACAAGGAAAAACCATGGAAGGCATTCAAAGGAAAGAATCAACTCCCCTGCACAAAAAACTTGTAAATCGTCCCAAATTTAAGTCATGCTACGCAACAAGAGCATCAACTGCCCCATACCCCCCATGCAGAAAAACAAATCAGAGAATTGCAAGAACATCAAACCCCAACACCTCCTCCAGACAAAAACTTACAAATCGTGCAGTGGCAGCAAGAGCATTAAGTTCCACCAGTCTTTTTCCTTGTCATGGAGGGGATCAGTATTAATGGCATCCCTTCTGTGGCATGATTAGGATTCCTCATGAAAATCTAGCAATCCAACACAATAATCAATTTTGCATATTCACACACCAGCCACAGGTATGAGCTATAGGACCTCCCACCCCAGATCTGTGTCATCACCACTGTCGCCAGCATCCACCACTTTGTCATTCTGTGATTTAATTGTTTAGCGATACAACGTGGAGCAGGCCCCTTCGAACCCCTGACAACGCAGATTTAACCCGAGCCTAATCAGGAGACAATTTACAATGACCAATTAACCTACCCAGTATGTCTTTGGACTGGGGGAAAATCGGAGCACCAAGGGAAAACTCATGTATTTCATAGAGAGGACGTAGAGACATTCCTTGCAGTGGACACTGGATTTGAACTCTGAACTCCATTGCCCCAAGCTGCAATTGCATTAAGGACAGACATTCAAACTATCCAGGTTAATCACTGAGTATTTAGACATAAAACAGTCTTGTTAGCAAAAATAAAACAATTTTTAGGCTTGCTCTCCAAAACCTCCAACCTTTCAAATTATGAATTCCAAATTTCCAAGTTAACTGTCTACCAATGAACAATGTCCTCAAATGCTCCTTCCCCTCTGAACTGTGTACCCAAGATGGAGCTGACTAAATTTACAGCTTCTTTTGGTCCAGTGCAGTACCACCCCCCCCCCCAACCCTATACCAGACAGTGATGCAGCCTGTCAGTATGCTCTCCACAGTACATCTATAGTTTTTGAGTGTTTTTGTTGACATACTAAATCTCTCCAAACTCCTAATGAAGTATAGTCACTGTCTTGCCTTCTTTATAACTGCATCGATAGCTCCTGCAAATTCACTTCACCAAGTAGCGAAATATTTCTATTGGTCACCTTTTCCGATGAAACAAAGGATCAGTTCAAACTTCCAATATCAATAGAGCAAACACAGTACAGCTTTTGTACACATACGTGGCCAAACCACATGCAACACGTGAAAAATCCAAACAGACTATAAACGATTATAAAAAATGACTTGCTCTTAGGAATTAAATCATTACCAAAATACTATGCACCTGAGTTATTTTAACTAAGTAGCCCACTTAGGCTGAGACCAGTCCATTGCCCTCTGGCGGGTCACCACCGCCATCATACACACCAGTGACCAAAGCCCATTGGCAAAGAGTTCCTCTACCATGCTTGACTTCTCCTGGGATTTGAAATCCCATTCAAGGAGGGAAAGGTGCCTGACATAGTCCACTGTTGCCGCTGAGTCCCATGATGATGTATTACCCTCACAGGGAGCGAGCGGTATCTTCAGGGTGTTGGTGATTACACGTTGGGACCATAGCACCCATAGGAAGCCCATCTCTCTATTATATAAAATCTCTCCAGCACCCTCTTGGTCTCATATCCTCAATAGCCATGTGGCCAGAGGGTCTCCCGGTTTCTGCCTGTACATATCCCCCAATGCCACCAGCTCTTTGGTGGAGAATTTCCAGATCTCTGTGATCTTGGAGGAGCCCATTGTACTCCTTCCCACATTTTCATGGTCTTCCTCCTCTCCTGTGAGGGTCAGAGGACCGTGGGCCAAAGATCCCCCATGCCAGGTATGGGACCGCATGGACAGGCCTGTACTGTCTTAGACGAGAAGAGGAAAGGCAATCATTTCATGGGGACTCTTTTCCTCATCCCCATTACCCAGCCATATATGCTCATCCTAATTTGTTAAGATCATCTCTCTGCAGCATCAAGGCTTGGAACTCAACGGGATCTGGTTGCCAATTTGCCCATTGGGCAACCTCTAACTGCCTCACTTTTACAAGCCATCGGGTTATTTTGTCCTCCAGTTCTGTAGCCCGGTTTTGTGTCGACCAGAGAACCACCCCTACGGTGATACAGCACTGATTCAATGCTTCTATCTCGTTTCTAAAGCTTTCTACTTCTCGGTGGCTCTGTGAAATTGTCTCACACTGTTGCCTTACGATAGCCGCCAGCAGCTACAAAGCTTCCCTCTGGCTCGCCTTCCCAACTAGGAACCCCGCTTCATTCAGAACGGACACTAAGTGCTGTCCCTTTTTCACTCGACTTGTCTGACCAATCCAGGGTGGTGTGTTGTGCCTGCCAGCATCTTGATGGGAATTCCAAGTCCGCATTGTTATCAGTCCAACCCAGGGCTCAGCATTCCTCACACTGGGGGGCGGGGGTGTCTCTTACTTCTCTTACCCCCATTATACCCACTGAATTCTGTTTGTGATGTCAAGTGTTACGGGAAAGAGTTTCATGCATTGTGAATGGGACTGAAGACACTGATTACGAGTGAGCACATTAACCATTTCTTTACAAACACACAGCACATCCAAGTCAAAAAAATATATAAGTTGCCCTCAATTACAAAAACTATGACACTAAACATTCGGTAACACTTTGGACTCAACAGGTACTTTGTTAAGACTCTTCAAGTTACACAAGTACGAACCAAACATTCAACAAACAGGTACTTAGCTGAGTTTGTGCATGGGCCTCATACCTTCAGCGCTTTCTCTGACTGTTTCTTCGGCACTGCTCATAAGAACATCAGAAATAGGAGCAGGAGTCGGCCATCTGGCCCCTCGAGCCTGCTCTGCCATTCAATAAGATCATGGCTGATGTGGCCATGTACTCATCTCCACCTACCTGCCTTTTTCCATAACCCTTAATTCCTCTACTATGCAAAAATCTAATCAACATTGTCTTAAGTATATTTACTGAGGTAGCCTCCACTGCTTCATTGGGCAGAGAATTCCACTGAATCACCACTCTCTGAGAAAAGCAGTTTCTCCTCATCTCTGCCCTAAATCTACTCCCCCGAATCTTGAGGATATGTCCCCAAGTTCTAGTCTCACCTACTAGTGAAAACAACTTTCCTGCCTCTATCTCATCTATCCCTTTCATAATTTTATATGTTTCTATAAGATCTCCTCTTATTCTTCTGAATTCCAGCAAGTATAGTCCCAGGCGACTCAATCTCTCCTCATAGTCTAACCCCCTCATCTCTGGAATCAACCTGGTGAACCTCCTCTGCATTCAATTCCTCTAGCAATGAAGGCCAACATTCTATTTCCCTTCTTGATAGCCTGCTGCACCTGCAAACTAACCATTGTGATTCATGCACAAGCATTACCAAGTCCCTCTGCACTGCAGCATGCTGAAATTTTTTTACCATTTAAATAATAATCTGATCTTCCATTTTTCCTTCCAAAGTGGATGACCTCATATTTACCAATATTGTATTCCATCTGCCAGATCCTTGCCCACTCACTTAACCTATCTATATCTCTCTACAAACTCTCCACATCTTCTGTACAATTTGCTTTTCCACTCAATTTAGTGTCATCAGCAAACTTGTATACCTAGATTTGTAACCTCAGCCTGAAGTGAGTCTCTAGTGAAAGACGCAGTCTTTTGCATGTGCTATTCTTGTACCCCTGAAGCACCCAGAACCGCTAGCTGGTGCTGTGGTGTGAAAGCCAGCCAATGGAAAAGAGCTGCATCATCCTTCAAACTGGCCAATTAATGACCAGCACAGCAGAAGTGGCTTTTGACCAGCAAGTAAGCTAACACAATGCTCATGAATGCCTCTAATTCCTCAGAAGGTTAAAGAAATTCAGCATGTCCATGTCAGTTCTTTTCAACAGTTATTGATGTTCCATGCAAAGTATTCTGCTTGAAAGTATGCCAGCCTGGTATGATAAACTTCTCTGCACATGACCACAAGAAACTGCAGAGTTGTGAACTCAGCACGTCACAAGAAACAGCTCCACATCTATTGACAGAATTTATACTTCTCATTGCCTTGGTAAAGCGACCAGCATAATCAAAACACCCAGCCACCCCGCACAGTCTCTCTTCTCCCCCCTCCCACTGGGCAGAAGACACAAAAACCTGAAAGCGTGTTCCACCAGGTTCAAGGACAGCCTCTATCCTGCTGTTATCAGACTCCTGAATGGACCTCTTGTAACCTTGGCCTCACATCTACCCTGTTATGATCTTGCCCTTCGTCGCTTCCCTACGTTGCACTTGTTCAGTAGCTGTCACACTTTATTCTGCATTGTCACTGTTTTACCTTAGTGCACTGTGTAAGGATTTGATCTGTATAAATAGTACACAAAACAAGCTTTTCACTGTATCCTGGTACATGTGACAATAGTAAACAAATTTCAAAATATCAATATCTCATACTTGCTCATTGGTTTTACATATTCACATAATTGATTGTCATCTTTTCTCACTTTCTGTCCCAGTTGTGTTTCTTACTCCCCCTGCCAGGATGGTGAACAGGTGGATGGGGTGGGAGGTGGGGGCTTTTGCATGAAGAAACCAAGGAAAACAATTAGGGAAGAGAGAATAACCCAAGTGAAATATATTGGAAACGGCAAGACTGGCAACTAGCTTTTGGGGGAAGGTGAGGCCACAGAGGAATAAGGGAGCTTGGTGCTGTGAGGTTTCAAGAGAGCTAAGGCCCCCCCTCCCCCACTGGATGCTTGCGAGGATGAAACGGGTGTGGCATTGGGTACTGGAGAGAAGACCTGGTGCATTATGAACAGAGAAGTGGGAATAGTGCGTTGTACTGGTGGGGTAAGGGGTAAAGATGAACTGGATGTGGTGTCAGAGGAGAAGGGGAGCTTCAGTGTTCCCACTTGGCAGCACCCAGCTCTCCCATCCTACCTCATCACCCAGCTCTCCCATCCTACCTCAACACCCAACTCTCCCATCCTACCGCAGCACCCAGCTCTCCCATCCTACCGCAGCACCCAGCTCTCCCATCCTACCTCAGTACCCAGCTCTCCCATCCTACCTCAGCACCCAGCTCTCCCATCCTACTGCAGCACCGTGTGCAGTGCTCCCACTGACCCAAGCTATTTCACCTCACATACAGTATCTACCCATTATTCCTTCAATAATGTGATAATGCCTGACTTGATCCACCTCCTCACACCCCAGAAACTCCTCACACAAGTGGAACTTTACTTTCTTTTCTTATGCCAATCTGAGGTGAAACTCAGATTGTAAAATAAATATAAGTGCAAACTATGAAGGAGGTCATGATGTTTCATGAATAATTTTGAACCATTGTGCTGGGTTAATATCTGGTTTTGACTCCTAAGTGACTGTCCCTCCCTTGCCACAGTAACCCAAGTGTAAACTGGAAGTGGGTCGACAATTTGAATGTGTTGGACAAACTCCCAGGAATGGCTTTTCCCCACCTGGGCCAAGAGACTGCCAGTACGAGTAAGTGGTAAGTGTGAAGCAATTGGAATGGATGCCCTGATCAGGATCTCCTCACAGAGACACACAGCATGAAATTAGGTCCTTTGGGCCCTCAGATCCATATTGACCATTTTGATGCAGTTCAGAGCCTGATCCTTAGAAATTACAGTGTGCATTAATTAGCCTACCCCTCAACTGGAGATAGGTGATTGAAGGTGATCTTTTCCTAGCCACCCTTTCAAATGAAAAGGAAATCTCAATAACACATCATCAGATCACCTTCTTATCTGCTGCACTTGATATCTCTTGTAGATAGCAGACTGGAGTCCTGGAACAACACTGAGAAGGCATACTTCTAAAATTACTGGTCTCCCCTAAAATTATTCTGTTCTTTTGTAACTGAGCAATGAGAGATCTTGGGATCTAATCACAGAAAAAAAAACTGGCCTTAGTATCCCTCCCATTTGGTTTGAAATCTAATTTACCAAGGTCTCCTGGTACAATGAATTCAATTATCCTGATAATGACCTTAAAATGCTTGAAATATAAATGCTTTATTAATGGTGCATTCCGGAATTTTAACGGAATGTTAATTTAGATATTGCATACTCACTGACAAAACAAAGCTAATCTAAAAACTATTAAAGGTCAGATTTTCATGGTGAAAAGCCTGTGCTGTGAATAATTGCAATTGCTTAGTTTTAAAATCTTCCTTTTATCTGTAGGAATTGTCATCACTCTTTATTGCAAGTAGGTCCTACATCAAATCTAGTCTGATGTGCTATCTGGGGTGTTATCATTTGAAACATGCCCTTGGCTTGAAGGGTAGAGGCAGGGATGATACTTTTCCCTTGGTTCGGGTGTTTTGAACCGGTGAAAGACCACGCAGCACAGAGGAAAGAAGAAAATTCTTTACCCAGATGGCAGTGAATCTTTGGATATGAAAGTTCAGTCATGGAGTTTATTCTAGACAGTGACTGATTTTTTTTGGATGTTCAGGCAATCTGAAGTGGAACTAAGGAAAGGAATAGGAAAGAAGTACAGAGGGAAATGACCAGCCATGACCTTAGTGAATGGCATAGTCCTCTTTTGATTTCTTATCTTTCTGTGCACTTATGCTGCAGTCTCACATGTTCCAGGACATGGATTGTTTCACCAGCCCTCACACTTTACAGTGTCCCAGGTTCTGAGAAACAAAATGAGGCAGAGCTATGTCTGGGCTTTATTCCTGCCACATTGCAATATATATTTCCAATGTGCTATACTTTAATATATCATTAACCATGCCCAACCTTATTAAAATAGAACACGGGGAAACCACTTTAGTTGAAAATGAATGCAAAACAAAACTTGTAGACCAATTCAGTGATTTCATTTTATTTTTAAAAAATCTTCTCCAAAAATTGTTAAATTGTCAAACATTGCAGGTGTTTGATTTGCTGTCACATGAACAGAGTTCCGATACACAAAAGGGAAGTTGCCCACCTTGTGCTGTAAAGAAATGTCCTCTTTGTCCATTATTTTAATGTACTTCTTGAAGGTTTGGATAAACACTTCAGCTAATCCATTTGTTGCTGGGTGGTGAAGAGCTAACTTGAAATGTATGATGCCATTTTTCTTCACGAACAGTCAGAATTCTTTTGACATGTCTGTTGTCACTCACGATTTGTCCCGGTAAGTGGTTTCTGGAGAAGATAGACCTCAGAGCAGAGACAGTCTTTTCTGATGTGGTTGACTTCATTGTTATAACCTCTGACCACTTTGAATGAGCATCCACAGCAATCAGAAATATGGAGTCAATATGTACTCTTTAACATGATGATGAGGACCACTTTCACAGGTGTAACAGTGCCTTTTGGTCAAGTCTTCAACCTGTTTATCTATTCCCAGCCACCACACGTAGCTCTGGGTGAGACGCTTCATCTTGACTGTACCCAAGCGTCCTTCATGCATATTTTCTAACACTCTGGTGTGCAGTTTAGGGGGAATCACAACACAAAATCCACACATTGGCATTCTTTGACATATTGACAGTTGGTCTCGTCTTGCTGAGAACTCTGGAAACATAGGGTTACCATGAGCTGGCCATCCTTGCATGGTGATTTCATAGATTTTTGACAATGTTGATCATTCCTTGTTTCCCTTTGTATTTCAGAATTTGATACCGGCAACTGGTCCACCAAGGTACTGTGGAACACTTCTGTTGGGTTACAGTATGAAGACTTTCCTTCTTCAGTTGCCAATAGTGGGAGATGTGACAGGCCATCAGCATTGCTGTGCTGTTTGGTACCCTTGAACTCTATCCCATTAGAGTGGGCTCCTAGAATAGTGCCCAACATTGTAACTGGGTAGCAGTCACCACGGGGATTCCATCCCTGGGATTGAAAATGGACACAAGAAGCTGGTGACCTTTCACTAGCGCAAACTTTTGTCTGTAGAGGTAGTGGTGGAACTTCTTTATTTCCTATACTCAACAAAGGGCCTCTTGATGCATAGTTGTGTTCAGCGCTCATCAGTGATCTTAAAGCAGCCGCAGTCGGGCATTCGGATCCATCTTTCATTATGTGTGACACAACAGTTCCAATGCCTCGAGGGAACAGATTTCACACCAGTTTGATGGGCAGGGATGGGTCATAATAGGTGAGAAGTTTATCAAATGTTATTAGTCTCTTTGTTTCCTTGAATACTTTTTTACATCTTTCTGACCATTGCCACTTTGCTCCTGTCTGTAAAAGTACTTTAAATGGGTGCATCACATTTACTTTCAGTTTGCCTTTGGGAGACACTTTTTTGGCTGTGTAACACTTTAGAATCACTGTTGTTTTCTCTAATGGTATCTTAGAAAGCAGTCAGCCTCTGGAATTATGGACAAAGCTGATCCTGTATCCAGCTCCATTTTCAATTTTACACTAGACACATTTATTGTAATCTGTTTCAGTTATACTACACCATTCTAAGCATGACAGTTCATCTTTGTCATGCTCTACATACAAATATATGAGGTGCTTCTTCCATTCTGTAGTTGTGACCCTGCTCTGTTCTATATTTGCTCACTTATTTATTTACTGTTTTACAGATGGAAATTATTTGGTTCATGCTGTCCCTGCAGAACAACTCCATTAGACAATTTCCACCTCCGCTTCTTTTCTGATTCTGTTCTACATTCGGTAACTTAATGCATTTGCTTAGTTTTGGGTTTGAGACTTTTCACGCAGTTGTGCTTTTTGTCTGCCTTGCATAGTTTCTCTATGTGACCTGGTCTGTGACACTTTCTGCAGACCTCTCCTTTGACCCAGCAGTCATTTCCATCATGGAAGGATTTGCCACATCGATAATATTTTTGTCTTTTTGCACCATTCAGGGACAATTTGTGCATTTCACATTCTAACCTCCTTTTCTTGCTGTTCTGCTGCATCCTTTGCTGTAGTCTCTAATGATATTGCAATGGTTAATGCCCATTCTAAGGTTAGATCTCTTTTGGATAGTAGTCTCTTTTGATTGCTTTGACTATGCATGCCATTTACAAGCCTATCCCTTAATGCATTAGAAAGTCCACCTCTAAAGCCACAGTACTGGGGAAGTTTGGGCAATTCTGCAATATATCCAGAAATGCTTTCATCTTTTGACTGGTTGCTTTTGTAAAATCTAAATCTCTCAGCTATTGTCAGCAGTTTAGGGCTCAAGTGATTTTGTAAAATTGTAACAATTTTGTCAAACATCTTGTTTGCAGGCTTTTCAAGAATTACTAAGTTGCGTAAGAGACTGTACATTCCTAGGCCCATTAAGCTAAGAAGTGTAGGGGTTTTCTTTTACTCCTTCACGTTGTTCATTTTACAATACAGTTCAACCCTCTTGATAAATGACTCCCAGCCTTCATTAATGCTATCAAATTCATAAACTTTCCCTATTGAAGCCATCGGCACATTATTTTCACTTTAAGTTCAGCACGTTTTTCACTGTTACTATGCATGATACTCATGCATTTGTTAGCATCTGTGACAGTTTTCTCATGTTGTTTAATGCTCTCTGTTTCGTCCCATAACTGTCCATGCAGCCCATGATATTTACTGACATTCAGGTTTGTACTCGTCAATTTGTTGTGTCTGTGCACAATGACATATCAATTAAATAAAAGCATACACACATGGGAGATGGCTTTAGCAGGTGCACTCACATTGCAGAGAGAGAGTGCGCAGGCGCAGACAGCAGCGCATGCATAGACAACAGCTCAATACGTAGTGCTGGGGTGAGGATCATTGCTCTAAAAAAAATAGATCAATGCATTACACTACCTATGCCTGATTTTGAAATGCTGGGTCACAAAGACCTATGCATAATCTAAGAATGTTCCCTTATTTGAGTCACGTACTTGGGTGGCACGTTAGCATAGTAGTTAGCACAATGCTTTATAGCACCAGAAACCTGGGTTCAATTCCCACAGCTGCCTATAGGGAGATTGTATTTTCTTCCTGTGACTGTGGGTTTTCCCTGGCTGTTCTGGTTTCCTCCCACAGTTTAAAGACCTACCAATTGGTAGGTTAGTTGGTCATTGTAAATTGTCCTGTCATTAGGTTAGGGTTTAAAACAAGGGATTGCTGGGTGACACGGCAATAATTGCTCAAAGTAAATATTCCCAGTGTGTATTTCAGAGCTGGAAGGGCCTATTCTGCACTGTATTTCAATAAATAAATTTACATAGCAATTTTTAAAAATTTAATTTAAGAAGTTACACAATACTGTTGTTTAACTACTGGAGATATTAATGAAGTAAAATCCCCATTGATTTTGTTAAGTTGTCATGTACATATGTTTAAATAAGATAATGCTTTTCAAATGTTATCTGATTTAATTTAAATGTATTTGCTCCTTTGCATTAAATTATCAACAGTGAACATAATTTCAGAATGAGAAACAGGGTAGAGTGTACAGCTGCTCTGCCAGCCAATATCAACGCCGCCTTCCTGTTCAGTCATCAAATCCAGGGATATTTGCATGCCCATAAATTTACAAACGTCATCTTTGAGTATATCCACTGCCCCTCATCATTCCCAGCCCTCAGTGGTTGAAATTTCCAAAGATTCACCACTCTTTGAGTGAGGGTGAGGCAGTGACATTAAAACCTCTGCCTCATGACACCAGAGACCTGGGTCAAATGAGACATCAGGTGCTGTGTGTCCAGAGTCTGTGCATTCTCCATTACCCTCTTTCCCCCCACGTCCTACATATGCGCAAGTAAGCACAAGTTAATCAATAGTTGCTCACTGTAAATGTTCCCAGTGTGTAGTTCTGGGGGAAATCTAATGGGAATGTGAAGAAGAAGAAGAAAAAGAAGAAAGCCCTTAAATCCGAGTGGAGTCATCAGGATGCTGTCATGACGGCGTTTTTTTAGCAGGCTTTCTTATTTTTATCAGGCTGAGTTGATAGCTCGACGCTCAACCCAGCACGGATGGAAAGTGTGCAAGGGAGCCTGCTGGATTCGAACTCGAAGTCTGGCGCTGGTGCCACTATGCCACCAGCTGGCTAATGGGAATGTGAAATGGGATTAATATAGAATTCAAGTAACTAGGATGTTGATGGGCTAAATGACCTGTTTTCATGCGATAAGGATCTATGGCTGAAGAAATTTTTTCTCATCTCAAAGCTAAATGGGCAAGCCCTTCTTGAGAGTCCATTCCTGACCCTAACTGAAAATTTAGTTTTACGTTCAGTTTTTTCATAATTTTCATCTTTTATGGTTTCATATATTATTATTCTTCCACAAGCTATAAAATTAAGTCTACTCTTCCAGTCCAAAAGATAAACGCAGATAAATCTGGAAAACGTGGAGTTGAATCATGTGGCCTGTTGCCTGCACACTCACCAGCCATGTAGCCCCATCAGTGTCCCAGTTGCCTCAGCTGCTATATTATCTCAAGTGAGCTAGTTGCTCTTGAGTGAAGCAAGGTCCCTCTAGGGGAGGCCCCACTACTTCCAGCAGCTGCTTGAAGTCAGGCCTAAGGCTGGGAAGCTTTCCGGAAGGTATGGTGGAACAGGGAGGAGAATGACTCTGAGTTTCGAGGCAAAGCTTTGGACATATTGTTTTACAAAATAGAAAGATGAACTCTGCTCACTGATTCTGCCACTCGGCTTGTCTCACAGAGTGACGTAACTGCTGCTCCATCAAACCCTGTGCTTGGACCACTGCTAATCATACTGAGATGGTTCAGTTCTGCAACCTCCTTTACCTTGAAGGGGCAGCATCATCCCAGCGTCACCGGAGCTGCAGAGCAGGAAGCTAAAGTGATCGGCTATTGTTCACCTGTCTTTCGATTGGATGTGTGAGTATAGTATGAAACGATGGTTTGGCTAACTTTGTCTTCATCAGGTTCACACTTGAATGTTGAACACTTCAACACTTTCAGTTGAATATGATGGAACAGCAACATCTAATAATTTCTTTAATATTACTTACTCTTAGATTTGTAAATTGTTTAACACTCACCACTAATTGCCCATGAGGTGGCAGTACTGTGCCAGCATCTTACCCATGGCATTGCTTGTGGTGGAGCCATTTCTCATAATGATGCCAACAGGGAGATCCATGCTCCAGATCCACAGCCAGTGGAGGGGTCCCAGTTACTTCAATGTCAGAATGTTACTTAAGAGAGTGGTGATCGATTTTGCATTTACTGCAAAAGAAAGCTTACTGAATGCCACTGTGGACCCTGTGAAAGATATCAGTATTGGGTTTAATATCACTTGTATATGTTGTTAAATTTGTTAACTTAGCTGCAGCAACACAATGCAATACATGATAATATATAAAAAAGTAAGCCAATTGCAAAAAGTGTATGTGTGCATATTAAATAGTTAAATTAAAAATATTGCAAAACCAGACATAATATGTTAAAAAAAATGAAGTAAAATTTCATGGGTTCACTCTCCATTTAGGAATCAGATGGCAGAGAGGAAGAAGCTGTTTCTGAATCGCTGAGTGTGTGCCTTCAGGCTTCTGTACCTCCGTCCTGATTGTAACAACGAGAAGAGGGGATGGCCTGGGTGATGGGGGTCCTTAATAATGGAGGCTGCCTTTTGGAGGGACTGTTCCTTGAAGATGATTTGGATGCTACAGAAGCTGGTACTAAGGTGGAGCTGACTAATTTTACAAGTTTCTGTACCTCCTTTTGATCCTGTGCATTAGTTTCCCTCCCGCCCACCGCCACCTCGTACTAGAGAGTGATGCAGCCAGTCAGAATGCTCTCTATAGTACATCTGCACAAGTTTTTGAGTGTGTTAGGTGACAAACCAAATCACCTCAAACTCCTAATGAAATATAGCCATTGTCTTGCCTTCTTTATAATTGGGATATGTTGGGACTATTGACTATCGACTAGATCCCCAGAGATCTTGATAGCCAGGAACTTGAAATTGCTCACTCTCTCCACTTCTAATCTCTCTATGAGGATTGGTTCATGTTCCCTCATCTTAACCTTCCTGAAGTCCACAATCAGTTCTTTCATTTTACTGACATTGAATGCAAGATTGCTGCTGCGACACCACTCAACTAGCTGGTATATCTTGCTCTTGTACACCTACTCATCTCCATCTGAGATTCCACCAACAGTGGTTGTATCATCTGCAAATTTACAGATGGCATTTGAGCTCTACCTAGCCACACAGTCATGGGTATAGAGAGAGTAGAGCAATGGGCTAAGCACACATCCCTGAGGTGTGCCAGTGTTGATCATCAATAAAGAAGAGATTTTTTTACGAATCCGAACAGATTGTGGCCTTCTGGTTCGGAAGTCAAGGATCCAATTGCAGAGGGAGATACAAAGGCCCAGGTTCTGTACTTTATCAGTTAGAACTTTGGATATAATGATATTAAACACTAAGTTATAGTCAAGGAACATCATCCTGACATAAGTATTTGTATTGTCCAGATGATCTAGGGCTGTGTGTCAAGACATTGAGATTGAATTTGTCATAGATGTATTGTAGCAATAGGCAAGTTGCAGTTGGTCCAGGTTCTTGCTGCAGCAGGGGTTCATTCTAGCCATGACCAGCCTCTCAAAGCATTTCATCACTGTAGATATGAGTGCTACTGGGTGATAGTCATTAAGGCAGCTCACACAACTTTTCTTAGGCACTGGTATAAATGTTGCCTTTTCAAAGCAGATGGGAACTTCGGACCATGGCAGTAAGAGGTTGAAAATGTCCTTGAATACTCCTGCCAGTTGGTTGGCACAAGTTTTTAGAGCCTCACTAGGTACTCCATCGGGACCTTCTGCCTTGCGAGGGTTCACCCTCCTGAAAGACAGCCTGACATCGGCCTCCAAGACAGAGATCACAGGGTCATCCGGTGCAGCAGGGATCTTCACGGCTGAAATTATATTCTCCCTTTCAAAGTGGGCATCGAACATGTTGAGCTCATCTGGTAGTGAAGTATTACTGCCATTCATGCTGTTGGGTTTTGCTTTGTAGGAAGTAATGACCTACAAATCCTCCCAGAGTTGATGGGCATCTGATGTCGCCTCCAACTTTGCTCAGAATTGTTTCATGCATGAGGGAATATATGAGGTGAAAATGATTTGTTAATCAAGTAGACTACTCTAGATTATGTCAGGGTGTTCCAGAATCAATCTAATCTTGACAAATGGAGAATATTCCATCAACGTCTTGAATTGTGTCCTGTAAATGGTTGAAAAGGTTTAAGAAATCAAGAGTTAAGTTCCTTGCTGTAGAATAGTCATCCTTGGTAGGTTCTTGTAGTGTCAGTCATTATGCGACTGGTTCAGGGAAGCTTCTGATCTATAATAAACTGCAGCATGTTCACAGTGGGATAAAGACTTTGAGCTTCATGGAATTGTGGTTCAACTCTCTCAGTAAACCGTACCTGTATGATTCTGTGACTTTGCTCCTACTAGTGGTTGTGCTGCACAGACAGAAGGAGAAGAAGATGAGGATTGGGTCCAGAACTGGTGGTGCTCTCAGGGGGAAAAGTAGCCTTGTACTTCTATTTGAGCTCAATCACCAGGAGACAAGTAATGGAACGGTAATGATAATTGAAAGTCATTCTTTATACGGTTGTATGAGATCACTATTCTGGAGTCAGAAGCCAGGTGTGTAGCCCCCAAGCTGTTGGGCATTGTACTTGGCAGGTCAAGGTTAAAGCCAACTGAAACATTATGAAAGTATTTCACAAGATTCTTGGATGCCTGTCATTTGAGAAGCTAAAGAGGGAAAGTTGATGTGAAGTCGGCAAGGCCTTTGACAATGTTGTATGTCACTGGCTCACCAAAAGAAGTGAAAGCTCATAAGATTCATGGGATCCAGGAGAAAATTGGAGCCAGAACTGGCTCAGCGGTGTGAAACAAGGAGCAATAGTT
Source organism: Mobula hypostoma (assembly GCF_963921235.1). Taxonomy (NCBI): domain Eukaryota; kingdom Metazoa; phylum Chordata; class Chondrichthyes; order Myliobatiformes; family Myliobatidae; genus Mobula; species Mobula hypostoma. Next base: position 42,850,868 of record NC_086121.1, on the reverse strand, counting down.
GTGTCTTTTTGTAACTGGATGCATGCCAGTGAGGTTTGAAGGGGCTAGTAGCCACTCCTGTGCGTTTGATAATGTTTGTTAGTGATTTAGACTAAAATGCAATGGGCCTGATTTAGACTTAAAAGGCTCTATGGATAACGGTGAGGAAAAGTTAAAAAACAGGACAAGGAAGAACACGAGGAACTGAATGGTGAGGATTCCACATCCCATTCCCATTCTGATATATCTGTCCACGGCCTCCTCTACTGTAAAGATGAAGCCACACTCAGGTTGGAGGAACAACACCTTATATTCCGTCTGGGTAGCCTCCAACCTGATGGCATGAATATTGACTTCTCAGACTTCTGCTAATGCCCCACCTCCCCCTTGTACCCCATCCGTAATTTATTTATATACACACATTCTTTCTCTCTCTCTCCTTTTTCTCCCTCTGTCCCTCTCACTATACCCCTTGCCCATCCTCTGGTTCCCCCCCCCCTTTTCTTTCTCCCTGGGCCTCCTGTCCCATGATCCTCTCATATCCCTTTTGCCAATCACCTGTCCAGCTCTTGGCTCCATCCCCTTCCCTCACCTGTCTTCTCCTATCATTTCGGATCTCCCCATCCCCCCCCCACTTTCAAATCCCTTACTCACTCTTCCTTCAGTTAGTCCTGATGAAGGGTCTCGGCCTGAAACGTCAACTGCACCTCTTCCTAGAGATGTTGCCTGGCCTGTTGCATTCACCAGCAACTTTGATGTGTATTGAATGGTGAGAATATCTTGTCTTCAATATCCACTAATTCTTCAAGGTAGCAGGGTAGTAAATAATGTGGATAAAAGGCACTTGGGATGTTATATTAGCCACAGAAAAAAAGAACCGAGAAGTTATGCTAGAATTGTATGCAACACTAGTTGAAGCACAGCTTGAGTAATATGCACCATGATTACAACATGGAAGGAGACCATTTGACCCATTCAGTCTATACTAGCTCTATGTATGGACGATCCATCTCCTTGTTTACTCTTCATAGCCCTGGAAATGCATTCCTTTTGGACACTGCTGCAGCTTGAAATAACCCTACCTCCCACAACTACCCTGGCGGTGTGCTTCAGACCCTAACTAGCTGCAGTCTTTTTCTCCTACTGATGAACTACTGGTTCATCTGTCAACCACTTTCATTTCTATCCCCTAGTTTTTCAGCCCATCTGGAATCAGTTTCTCTCTGTCTTTTATCCTTAGTTACCGCTTTGCAACCTTCTGCATCTGTATTGTAAAGGGTTCATCATTGTGTGTGTTGTATGTGTTAACCACTGTGGCCTTATGCGTATGTGGTTAGATGGTGAAGCTTTGGTGATGACTGTGAGGATCCAACCATAAGAACATAGAAGTCACATGAACACAGGAGTGGGATTCGTGAAGAGTGGTGACAAATGATAATTGTTTCAATAGTTTGAGCCAGTATTGATATATTGGTCCACTTATATTATAAATTTTATGTCAGTAGAGTGGGCATAAAAGCATAGTGTCAGGGCTTGAGGGTAATCTTCAAGGCTTCACCGACAGGCTAGATTATGAACGGCATCACAGGTGGTGTGGGAGGAATGCTGCAGTGACAGGGGCCCGTGCACTCTACCATTAGTAAGTATGAAGTATTTCCCTCTCTCTCTACTTTTAGTAAGTATTAAAAGCATTAAAATACTTGTTATTCTGTCCTAATAACCAAAGTTTTGTGGTTTTAAGTAGCTAATTGGAGTCAGTGTCTTTCTGCCTTACCGAGCCATAATCGCAACCTTTTGATATAACATAACACCAAAGCGGAACAAATCCAGCTTCCCTCTCTATCCATGTATCTAAAGTCCTTCAATCCTTCAGTCATCCCAGTAAATCCCTTCTCCACCTTCTCCAAATCCTTCGTGCCCTGCCAGAGTGAAGACCCGGAAAAAGGCATGATACTCCAGTTTTACAAAGATTCGTCAGACTGTCCTTCTCTTGTCCTTCGTACGTCTGTTTATAAATCCCAGTATCCCATGCTTTTCAAAAGCAGCTTCCTTACCTGCCTTGCTACTTTCAACAGATCATATACAGTATATACACTGTTCCAGTTCATGAACATCCACTACATACAAGTGAACTCTCATAATATTATTAAATTAATTAATCTAGCATAGATCCATACAGTTTCCTACAAATGGAAGAATTAGTTTCCCCTCTCTCTCTACCTTTAATAAGTATCTTTTTTTATCAGTTTTATATGCTTCTGATTAGAATTAGAATATTTTATTTCTTACATCCATCTCACACCATGAGGGAGTAAAAATCTCTATGTTGCGTCTCTGTCGCTATGTACAAGCAATAAGGAAGGGAAATGTGGGAGGCTATTGTCAAACACTAAGAATGTACACGTAATTGTTTTGTATACATTTATATACAGTCAGATACAATATACAGTCAAATATGCAATCAGATCAATATGTATTGATCAATCTGATGGCCTGGTGAAGGAAGCTGCCCCAGAGCCTGCTGGTACTGTTTGCCGGATGGAAGCAGCTGAAACGGTTTGTGGTTGGGGTGTTTAGAGTCCCTGATGATCCCTGATGATTTATGCATCTGCTGCTGTAAGTGTCCTGAATAGAGGGAAGTTCACATTCACAGATGCGCTGGGCTGACCGCGTCACTCTCTACGATTGAGGGTAGTACATCGGTGATGTGTACACCAAGGAACTAAAAACTACTCACCCTCTCAACTACAGTCGCATTGATGTCAGTAGGGGCTAGCCTGTCTTGGTTCTTCCTGTAATCCACAATCAACTTCTTCATTTTTTCAACAGAGGGAGAAATTGTTTCCTTGGCACCACTGTGTTAGGGCATTGACTATTCCTCTGTAGGCTGTTTCATCATTGTTGAAAATAAGTCCTATCAATGTCGTGTCATCTGCAAATTTGATCAGCAGATTGGAGCTGTGTGTGGCAACACAGTCACAGGTGTATAGGGAGTAGAGGATGGGGCTCAGGACACAGCCCCAGGGGGCTCCTGTGCTGAGGGGCAGAGGGGAAGAGGGGCAGAGATACAGCAGGAAGACCAGAATCCAGCTGCACTAGGCGGGGTGCAGGCCAAGGTCCCTGAACTTCTTGTCAAGCCTGGCGGGAATTATGGTGTTGAATGCTGAACTGTAGTCCAAGAACAGCATTCTAACATAAGCATTGCTCTACTCGAGATGAGTGAGGACAGTGTGTAGAGCTCTGGCTATGGTATCGTCTGTTGATTGGTTGCATCGATAGGTGAACTGTAAGTGGTCCGGTGTGGGTGGTAGCACACTGCAGATGTAGTCCTTGACCAGTCTCTCAAAGTATTTGCTTATGATTGAGTTGAGTGTGCCGAGATGCCAATCATTCAGACATGCTTCCTTGGTTTTCTTTGGTATGGGACAATGGTGAATGTTTTGAAGCAGGAAGGCACTACACACTGGGAGAGGGAGAGATTAAAGTGCCACGTACACTTTGAGTACTCGCCCTGGGATGCCATCAGCCCCACTGCTTGACAGCTGTTGACGAGTTGGAATGACCTACGTACCTCAGCCTCGGAGATGACCAATGTGCAGGTCACATCAGTGGCTCTCCTTGAGATGCCCCTCATTACAATACTGTAGCAGTATTCTTACCATTTTGAGTGATTTTTTTGTATTTTCTGACTATTTTGGACAAAATCAACTTGTAGACATCTGTAAAGATGGAAGTCATTCATTAGCATGGGGTGGCCTGGATCCATGGATCATTCTGTTCTTGCAATGCTGGCATTCATAGCAAGAGGATTCGAGTACAGGAGCAGGGAGGTACTACTGCAGTTGTACAAGGCCTTGGTGAGACCACACCTGGAGTATTGTGTGCAGTTTTGGTCCCCTAATCTGAGGAAAGACATTCTTGCCATAGAGGGAGTACAAAGAAGGTTCACCAGATTGATTCCTGGGATGGGGCAGGACTTTCATATGATGAAAGACTGGACTAGGCTTATACTCCCTGGAATTTAGAAGATTGAGGGGGGATCTGATTGAAACGTATAAAATTCTAAAGGGATTGGACAGGCTAGATGCAGGAAGATTGTTCCCGATGTTGGGGAAGTCCAGAACGAGGGGTCACAGCTTGAGGATAAAGGGGAAGCCTTTTGGGACCGAGATGAGGAAAAACTTCTTCACACAGAGAGTGGTGAATCTGTGGAATTCTCTGCCACAGGAAACATTTGAGGCCAGTTCATTGGCTATATTTAAGAGGGAGTTAGATATGGCCCTTGTGGCTAAAGGGATCAGGGGGTATGGAGAGAAGGCAGGTACAGGGTTCTGAGTTGGATGATCAGCCATGATCATACTGAATGGCGGTGCAGGCTCGAAGGTACGAATGGCCTACTCCTGCACCTATTTTCTATGTTTACATGTTTCTGTGTTTACACCTCCTGGGATAGTTTTCTACATCTTCTCTCTGTAGTACAACATTTCTCAGCATCAAGTTCTACTGCCGTATATCAGCCAGTCTATGTCAGCTATCAGCCCCACACAATTCACAACATCTAGGATACCAACCTCCATACAGTTCACTACACCTGTGATAGTCCTAATACTGACCCCTGAGGATCGCAGCTCTTCATTTCCTTCTAGTCAGAAAAGCAACTCTTCGCCAGTGGAACTCTTCACTCTGTTTCCAGTCACATTTTTCCATGCTGTTTCAGCTCCCTGAGGAAAACCTTATCAAATAGATTCAAGATTCAAAGATTCAAAAAACTTTATTATCATTCTAACCGTACATCAGCTCTGCAGGGTAGAATGAGACAGCGTTTCCCAGGAGCAGTGCAATCATAACATAACAAACGCAACACTAAATAATAAACATAACAGTAAATAGTAAAACACAACATCCACATGTCAGTTAAAATCAGTTATAAGTGTCCAGTGCAAGTTAAAAGTGTCCAAAGCAGAGTCAGGTAGAGCAGCTATTTAGCAGTCTGACTGCCTGTGGGAGGAAGCTGTTTAGTAGCCTTGTGGTTTTAGTTTTGATGCTCCTGTAATGTTTGCCTGATGGTAGAAGAACAAACAGTTCATGGAGAGGGTGTGAGGGGTCTTTAATGATGAACCGTATCTTCTGGAGACATCGACTCTGAAAGAGGTCTTGGACAGAGGGTAGGGAGACCCCAATAACCTTCTCTGCTCCCCTAACCACCCTCTGCAAGGCTTTTTTGTCGACAGCACTGCAGCTGGAGTACCAGGCTGTGATGCAAAAGGTCAGCACACTCTCAACCACACCTCTGTAGAATGTAGTTAAGATGTTAGTGGGGAGTGATGCTTGTTTAAGCTTCCTCAGAAAGTACAATCTCTGCTGGGCCCATTTCACAATCCCAGTGGTGTTCCTGGACCAGGTGAGATTGTCCGAGATCTGCACCCAAGGAACTTGATGTTTTCCACTCTCTCCATTGTGGAGCCGCTGATGCTGAGGGGTGTGTGCTCAGGCTGAGACCATCTGAAATGGATGATCATCTCCTTGGTTTGGGTGACATTAAGGATCAAGTTGTTATTACTGCACCAGCTCTCTAAGTGATTGACCTCCTCCCTGTACATAGTTTCATCATTTTTGCTGATTAGCCCCACCACTGTGGTATTATCAGCAAATTTAATAATCAGGGTCTTCTTGAATCTGGCTGCACAGTCATGTGTTAGCAGTGTAAACAGCAATGGGCTAAGCACACAGCCTTGTGGGGATCCAGTGCTCAGTGTGATGGAGTCAGAGATATTCCTGCCAACACTGACTGACTGTGGTCTCTCTGTCAAGAAATCCAGAATCCAGCGACACATGGCAGTGTTAAGACCAAGCAGCAACAGTTTCTCCACTAGTCTCTGCGGGATGATGGTATTGAACGCTGAACTGAAATCAATGTACAGGATTCTGGCATAAGTGTCTTTGTTGTCCAAGTGAGAGAGAACTGTGTGCAGTGTGGTGGATATTGCATCCTCCGTAGAGGGATTTGGATGATAAGCAAACTGTAGAGGATCCAGTGATGAGGGAAAGCTGGCTGTGATATGAGGCTTGACAAGCAGTTCAAAACATTTCATCACTATGGGGGTCAGGGCAACGGGACGGTAATCATTCAGACAGGCTACAACTGATTTCTTTGCTACAGGGATGATTGTGGAGGTTTTGAAGCATCTGGGGACAATGGCTTGACTAAGGGAGATGCTGAAAATGTCTGTTAGGACATCTCTAATACATCAGCACATTCCTTGAGCATACGTCCAGGGATGTTGTCGGGACCTCCCGCTTTTCGTGGGTTGACCCTGGCAAGGGTCCTCCGTGTTTGCTCTGGATCAATGATTGGAGCCGGCTGGTCAGATGACAAAAAGGGACCGGCTCTCCCCCTTGCTGTAGTCGTTGATGCTTCGAAGTGTGCAAAGAAATTGTTAAGCCTGTCTGGAAGAGAGGCGTTCCAAGAAATACATCTTGGAAGTTCATGTATTGCCATGTCAGTAACATTTCCCTTTCTTTCTGTTATTGAGAACAATTATATACAAAGTATCATGTTATTAAAAGGAGAGAAGTGACAGACTCCGAGCGCAGAGAGATCTAGATGTCCTAGTTCATGATTTGCAAAAGGCAAGTGTGTGTCTACAGCAAGGGATTAAGAAAGGTAGCAGTTATCTCTTCTTGCAAGGAGAATAGAACTCAAAAGTAAGGATATTATGCTTCTGCTATGTGGAATATTGGTGATGACATCTGAAATACTATGAGTTGTGTTAGTTTTCTTATTGAAGGAACATTTAATACATTGGAAGCAGTTCAGTGAATATTTACCTGATGAATTTTAGAAAAGTTTGACCTTATTTTCTCTCTTCCCCATTTCTGTTGAGTGTCTTTGACCTGAGACATTTCCCCTTCCACAGATGCTGCCTGACCTGTTGAGCGTTTCCAGTAATTTCTGTTTTTATTTCAGATTTTCAGTATCTGGAGTTTTAATTTTGATTTTGATATTCTGGACAAATACCTAAAATGTGTGAATTGTCTTATGGTAAACGGTTAGATGGTCTGAACTTACACCTGCTGCAGTTTAGAGGAACAAGGGGGACTTGATTGAACTGTATGAGATATTGAGGAGGCTTAACAAGGATGAACATGGAGAGGATGCTTACTACAGAACTTAATGGAGGCCACATAATTAAATGTGCTACCTGAATTAAGAGGTTGAGATTGAAATCTTCGTCGCATTTGAATAGTACTTGACTGTGCTCTTGAGTGAAAATCTGCAGTGTAATCAATCCAGAGTAAGGAGTGGGAATAGGCAGGGCAGATATTTGTCAACTAGCCCAGAGACAATGGGCTGAATGGCCTACTTTCCTGCTATGGTTTTATATGATTCCATGATTCAAGCTGCCAAATCCTTTGGAATGAGTTCCACCATGAGTTGAGGTCACACAATACCCTCCCGTTAAGAGATACAGCTTGGGTTTAATCAGTGAATTGAAGTGATGTTATCCACATATGAAACTGGTCCTCATTCAGGACAACTAACAGACCTTTTAGCATTGTAGCCTTCTCTTAAGTCCTGATAACAAGCCACCAACGTAAATTTTGTGTGTGCCCAACAAAAGCTGATTAATTATGTATTGTAATTTCTTTGCAGATTTTCCAGGATGATTCAACTTAGCCTCCAGTGCCTTCAGTCAAGGCTAGGACTGGGATCAATGACATTGCCATCAGACTGCAGCCCAATAACAACTGACTCGGCTAATAGCTGAGGACTGGACGAGATGAGCCACAAAGAGAAGAGGTGATTATTTGAACTGAAGCATTTGAGGTGAATAACAATATTATCAATAATTCATTATTAAGAAACATGGGTTGCAGATAAATGCAATTACTAATTGATAAAATAACTGCTGTGCTTGGAGGTTAATACAGAAACTGGTTGTTACCACTGAAATATAGGCTACTGACAAAAACTGAAGCAACACAGATTCTTCCTGTGCATGAATAATAAATCCCCAACATTAATCCTGAGGACATAACCTGGAAGATTTACTTGGATGGTAAAACGGAGAATTTTTAAAGTAGATCATATTTCCCACTATTTTCCTTCCTCCTGTTAACTTATATGAACAGCCTAGTTTTGTTATTTATCCTTAGCAAAAAAACGTCATACTTAAATTACAAATGATTATTTTCTATGTTTCTTTACTTTTGACTATGTATTTTTGCTCCATTTTTCAAACTGACTTAGTACTCAGTCTCCTAGTAAGATTCTGGATATAGAGTCTACCCTTCAATTTCAGCCCTTCCCCCTTCCGCTTTTCTCAATTTTACGCCGATCTTCACCACCCAGTTTCCAGTGTCTCGCACAGAACCTCTCCTCATCTGCGGCTCCAATTGTCTAATCTTACAGGACTGCAGGCCTCGCTAGCCAATTTCCATTGCATTTACTTAAGCTGCAAGTACTAAGCAACTTACTCCAAGCAACAGTTAAGTTGATGCAATCAGGGGAATCTCTGAGGCAAGGTGTGTGAGGATTTGGAAAGGTGAATGGATGGGAAAGGAAGCATCCTAAGATCTAATTCTACCTCGAAATATTTTCTTATTATTTCTCAGGATGCCATTTAATTTCAAAAATAGACTTTATTCATTGTCAAAAATAAACGAAGGAAGACAAAGTGCAAAACTGTAAACTTTAAAGAGAAAACACAAACACGGCTCCATTTCCCCTTGCCGGGCTCCCTGAGGTGATACACCTCTCATTGTCTGAGGAGCTTTACAATCAAATTCTGCCCCTCCATGTGAAGTAGTAGAAGAAGCCTAGACTGTGGTAATTCCCCACAGTGCCTTAGCATTGGATGCACGGAGTTTCAGGTACTCCTACAGCCTGGGTTGTGACAGTTGTCAACCTTTCCTTATGGACATCTCGCAGCAAACCAAGGGTGTCCTTCACTGAGTTGATGATATTCCAGGATCACTTGATGTCTGTCTCAGTGTGTGTCCCCAGGAACAGCATGTACGTTTGTAGATCAGGAAAGTCCTCGGTTACATATCTGCTGGGGATAGGGACACAGATCCTTGCATTCATTTCCACACCCTCTTAGCAAATCCAGTCTGTAAAAAAGTGGATGACTGTTTCATCTCCACCACAGCCGTCCTGAGGGAAGCATGTCTTGAGGATGATGTGTCATCAGAAAGAAGAAAACTCTGACTTGGAGGACACTACATCTGCAGCATGTTACCACACACACTGGACCCCTACAATTCACCTTCTGACCAAACCGATCGACAGATGATGCAATAGCCATATCTCTACATACTTTCCTTATACATCTGGAGAAGACAGATGCTTATGTGAGAATGCTGTTCTTGGACTACAATTCACCATTCAACACCATAAGTCCCTCCATGCTCGAAAAGAAGCTCAGAGACCTCGGCCTTCACCCTGCCTTGTACAGCTGGATCCTGGACTTCCTGTCAGATCGTAGGCAAGAGGTAAGAGTGGGTTCCCTCACCTCTGCCCCTCTGACCAACAACACAGGTGCCCCTCAGGGCTGTGTCCTAAGCCCCCTCGTTTAGTCTCTGTATACCCATGACTATGTCACCACCCACAGCTCCAATCTGCTCACTAATTTTGCTGACGACACTGGCCTAATCTCAAATAATAATGAGGCAGCCTACAGGGAAGAAGTCATCACCCTGACACAGTGGTGTCAAGATAACAACCTTTCCTTCAATATCGCAAAATAAAGGAGCTGGTTGTGGACTACAGGAGGAATAGAGACAGGCTAAACCCTATTGACATCAATGAATCTGGTGTTCAGAGCTTTAAGTTCCTTGGCATACACATCACTGAGGATCTCATGTGATCTGTACATACCAGCTGTGTGGTGAAAAAGGCACAACAGCACCTCTTTCACCTCAGACTGTTGAAGAAGTTTGGTAAGGGCCCCCAGATCCTAAGAACTTCCTATAGGGCGCAATTCAGAGCATCCTGACTGGCTGCATCATTGCCTGGTATGGGAACTGTACCTCCCTCAATTTGCAGGACTCTGCAGAGAGTGGTGCAGACAACCCAGCGCATCTATAAATGTGAACTTTCCACTATTCAGGACATTTATAAAGACAGGTGTGTAAAAAGGGCCTGAAGGATCATAGGGGACCTGAGTCACCCCAACCACAAACTATTCCAGCTGCTACTATCCAGGAAATTACTATAAATTGCACATTGCACATTAAGACGGAGATTGTAATGTAAAGATTTTTACTCCTCATGTATATGAAGGATATAAGCAGTAAAATTAATTCAATTTAATTCAATGCTACCAGTCTTTTTGGTCAAATCTGATGATCAGGTATTCTACCATCTGGTTTGGACTGTTTCTTCAGAATAGAAAATTCGATAGAATCAATATAGTCTCTGTGCTCAGTGTCTGTGCTGACTAGTGCCTGTTGAGCTAGTGGTAAGTGACAAGGCTGTCATTTATTGACCATTTCTAAGTGACCTTCAGAATAAGCTCTCCTATACACTCTGTGCAAAGTGCTCCCACATTCCAGGGCAGTGTGGAGTTCCTAGTTGCAGACCCAATGTTTTGGAGCCACTGGGAAATTGCAGTATTGTGACTGCATGTCTGCAAGTAAGTGAAGATAATTTTGTGTGGAATTGGAAATGGAATTGATTTTGGTTTATTATTGTCACATGTACAGAGATAGAGCGAAAAGCTAGCCTTGTATACTGTTCAAATAGATCAAGTGATTACACAGTGCACAGAGTTGGAACAAGATAAAACAATAACAAAATGCAGAAGAAAGTGCAACAGCTGTTGAGAAAGTGCAGTGCAGGTGGATGCTCATAATGGGATGGATTGTGAGGTAACTGTCCTCCACTCTCCACATTTACCAAGTGAAATTCTCCTCTCCCTATTGGGATAAATTACTGTAGGTGTTGTCATAAAGACTGTTCTCTCTGCTTTATAACCTGACTTTTCAGTAGAGTCAAATATTCTCTAAATCATTGTCTGATGCAGTCATCAAAAAGGAATAGCCTTTCGCAATATGGACTCCACAAATATCATTGTAATTTTGCATATATCATGTTTTTCTTTACAATCAAAATATGCAATTGCAACAGTGGTAATTCCGCTTCAGATTCCTGGGTAACAACATCTCAGAGGATGCAAAGGATACCATCATTCCCACAATCCTGATTGAGAAGTTTGAGAACCTGGGCCTCTGTACCTCTCTCTGCAATTGAATCCTCAATTTCCTAACTGGACGACCATAGTCTGCGCGGATTGGTGATAACATCTCCTCCTCGCTGACGATCAACACTAGTGCACCTCAGGGGTGTGCATTTAGTCCACTGCTCTACTCTCTCTATATCCATGACTGTGTGGCTAGGCATAGCTCAAATACCATCTATAAATTTGCTGACGATGCAACCATTGTTGGTAGAATCTCGGTAGTGACGAGAGGGCGTACAGGATTGAGATATGCCAACTAGTGGAGTGGTGCCACAGCAACAACCTGGCACTCAAAGTCAATAAAATGAAAGAGCTGATCGTGGACTTCAGGAAGGGTAAGACGAAGGAACACATACCAATCCTCTTAGAGGGATCAGAAATGGAAAGAGTCAGCAGCTTCAAATTCCTGGGTGTCAAGATCTCCGAGGATCTAACCTGGTCCCAACATATCGATGTAGTTATAAAGAAGGCAAGACAGTGGCTATACTTTGAGGAGTTTGAAGAGAATTGGCATGTCAACAAATACACTCAGAAACTTCTATAGATGTACTGTGTAGAGCATTCTGACAGGCTGCATCACTGTCTGGTATGGAGGGGCTACTGCACAGGACCGAAAGAAGCTGCAGAAGGTTGTAAATCTAGTCAGCTCCACCTTGGGCACTAGCCTACAAAGTACCCAGGACATCTGCAAGGAGCGGTGCCTCAGAAAGGTAGTGTCCATTATTACGGACCTCCAGCACCCAGGGCATGCCCTTTTCTCACTGTTACCATCAGGAAGGAGATACAGAAGCCTGAAGGCACACATTCAGTGATTCAGGAACAGCTTCTTCCCCTCTGCCATCCCATTCCTAAATGGACATTGAATCTTTGGACACTACCTCACTTTCTTAATATACAGTATTTCTATTTTTGCACATTTTAAAAAATCTATTCAATATATGTACTTGTTTATTTATTATTATTTTTTCTCTGCCAGATTATGTATTGCATTGAACTGTTGCTGCTAAGATAACAAATTTCATGTCACGTGCTGGTGATAATAAACCTGATTCTGATTCTGATCTATCCTGGGCCCAACACATTCATGCAATCATGAAGGAACCACATCAGCAGCTGTACTTCATTAGGATTTTGAGGAGGTTTGATATATTACCAAAGACTCCCACAAATTTCTACGGGTGCATGGTGGAGATCTCGAATATGCAGGATTGAAAGAGGCTGCAAAGGATGGTAGGTTCAGCTGACTCCATCAAGAGTACACTCCTCTCTCCATTAAGGACACTTCAGAAGATGGTGGCATCCATCATTCAGCTGCTTCACCATCCAGGCATGCCCTCTTCTCATGACAGTATTACTGTCAGGGAGGAAGTACAGAATTACACACTCAGTGACTCAGCAGCAGGCTCTTCCCCTTTGCCATCAGATTTCAGTTGTATTCAGACCAAACACCGGTTCAAAGTTCAAAGTAAATTTATTATCAAAGTACATATATATCACCATATACAACCCAGAGTCATTTTCTTGTGGGCATACTCAATAAATCCATAGTAACCATAACAGAGTCAATGAAAGATTGGTCCAACTGGGCATTCAACCCATGTTCAAAAGACAACGAACTCTGCAAATACAATAAGAAAGAAATAATAATTATAAATAAATAAGCAATAAATATGGAGAATATGAGATGAAAAATCTTTGAAAGTGAGGCTATAGATTGTGGGAACACTTCAGTAATGGGACAAGTGAAATTGAGTGAAATTATTCTGTCTGGTTCAAGACCCTGATGGTTGAGGGGCAATAACTGTTCCTGAACCTGGTGGTGTGACTCCTGAGGCTCCTGTACCTTCCTCTTGATAGCAGCAGAGAGAAGAGAGCATGACCTATGTGCTGGGGGTCCCTGATGATGGATGGCGCTTTCCTACGACAATGCTCTGTATCGATATGCTCAATGGTGGGGAGGGCTTTACCCATGATGGACTGGGCCATATCCACTACTTTTTATAGAGTGAGGAAGAAATGTGATCTAAATGACTTTAACCATAGAATTGTAACTGAGAGTAAAGCCACCAGAGAGACACTGAAGCTGATGATATGGATGTACTTATTCTGTCACATACCCCGTGACGGGAATAAAGAACCAGTGGAGATGGAAAACAATTTGGAGTCCAGTATTGCTATTAACTAATAATATTTATTAGTAACTACACAATACAGTAATATAAATGTAGATAAATCAAACAGGTTAGCAATGAATATATATATAAGTAAGTATATCAGTAAGTGTGGAAATATATGTATGAAAAAACCAAGCTTCTTCAAGTCCAGGGGTAAAAAGGTATAGTTTTACGATGATGAATAAAGTTCAGTTCAGTTCATGGAGAGAGTAGTGATGGAGAGAGAGAGAGAGGGAGAGATTTGAGCAGTGATGGAGAGAGAGAGAGAGGGAGAGATCTGAGTCTTCAGGTGAGCTGACACCATCGATCTTCTCGTTGTCCTTCGAAATCCTTTAAAAGTCATCGACTGTGACTTTAACAAAGGGGACTGGTTTTCTGTGGTGGAGCTATCACCTAGGCGAGAGTGGACACATGGACAAATCCCTACCAGTCAAGCCCTTTCCTTTTCACCGCAAGAGCGACTGATCGATCCGCCTGATCAATCTTCCAAAACCCACTTTTTCTGCGGGCACAACAATGCTCATTCAGTGTCCAAAACATGTGTCTGAGGTCTATGTCATCTAACCTTCTATTTTATCTTCCCGTGCTGAGCATCAACTGTCACTCAATTTACTCCTCCTTCCTTTGTCTGTGTAAGAAATGTACAAGCATGCCATGTCCTTGGGAAGTATCAACACGCTGCCGAAAATCATAACATCGAGTGTCCATCAAATAACACCGCCTTCAGTCACCATAGCAACTTATGAGCTGCTCAGTGCCATCTCTCTCTCCAACTCAGCAGAAATCCAAAAGTTAGCCAGTTCTTCCTCATTCCTTAAAGTGACAGTCCAACAGTTAGTCTTCATCTCTCTCTCTCTCTTCAAAACAAGATATCGATGTTAAATAACTCTCTCTGTCTCTTTTCAAAAGCACAGTTAATAGGGGTAAACAAGAACAGTTCATAGGGGTAATTCAGGACCCGATCACAATTCAGCACAACAAGCTGGCATCATTCTGGAGACACTCTCAGTAGAGGCTCACAAACCCAAAGGTACATTACATTTGATACCCGTAAGATCAAAGGTACCAGTAGTTGATACAATTTCTATTACAATGACATTGTTTTCTTCAATATTTTGAATTGACAATGCTTCTTTTGAATTAGACATCTACAGTGAGACACCTCTGAATGTTCAGGCAGCTTTCTCACAAGGTATTTCACACAAATCATCTAACAGCTTCTGAGGCAGGAGTCCCAGACACCCAAATTGATGTTGTCAGGACTGTCTCTGAGTACACAAATACCCTAAGTACAGAAAAAACTATTGATTGTCTATACCTGGGACTGCTTGATTTGCTAAGTGACAACATCCGTCTGGTCTGCCAGCTCGCACTCAAGCCACAATGGTGCAAATAACTCAGCCAAGTTGCCTGGTTTGATGCAAGCCAGTAAACACAATCCCATTTTCTTAATGATTGGTTCTTACACATACAATCTCTTAGTCTGTGGGGTAAAGTATCAGTTTACTGCCTTTACTGCTTGCAATTTATGAAAAAACAAGGCTAATTGAAGTTTCCTGAACTTTTACATTTACAACATGAATTGAAGCCTGGTTCTTGTTTGAATTAACAGCTGTTATATAGAGACAGATGGAAGACCATGGTCACCCATGTCATACGACACATGATGATGATGATATTCACATAACTCCAGGATACCCTCAACAGGATCGTAAGCACATTCAGGGCCCCAAGCAGTCCTTCCAGGTGAGGCAACACTTCACTTGTGAGTCTGTTGGGGTCATCTATTGCATCTGGTGCTCCCGGTGCGGCCTCCTCTACATTGGTGAAACCCGATGCAGATTGGGGAAGCACTTCGTCAAGCACCTCCGCTCCGTCCGCCAAAACAGACAGGATCTCCCAGTAGCCACTCACTTCAACTCTGCTCCCCATTCCCATTCAGATATGTCCATACATGGCCTCCTCTCTGCCATGATGAGGCTAAACTGAGGTTGGAGGAGCAACACCTCATATACCGTCTAGGTAGTCTCCAGCCCCTTGGTATGAACATAGAATTCTCCAACTTCTGGTAATTCCCTCCCCCTCCCTTCCCCTATCCCTATTTCACTCTGCCCCCTCCCCCAGCTGCCTATCACCTCCTTCATGGTTCCGCCTCCTTCTACTACCCATTGTGTTTTCCCCTATTCCTTCTTCACCTTTCCTGCCTATCCCCTCCCTGCTTCCCCTCCCCCACCCCTTTATCTTTCCCCTTACTGGTTTTTCACCTGGAACCTACCAGCCTTCTCCTTCCCACCCTCCCCCCACCTTCTTTATAGGGCCTCTGCCCCTTCCCTCTTCAGTCCTGATGAAGGGTTCCGGCCCGAAACATCGACTGATCGTTCCCACGGATGCTGCCCGACCTGCTGAGTTCCTCCAGCGTGTTGTGAGTGTTGCTTTTACCCCCAACAAAATGATTGCTGGTACCCGATGGGTTGGTTTGAGCAGGGGTCCCCAACCTTTTTTGCACTGCGGACCGGTTTAATATTGACAATATTCTTGAGGACCAGCCAACTGGGGGGGGGGGGGAGTGTGGCGGGGGGCAGGGTAGGTTTGCCAACAAACAAGAGTAGCAGTCAAATGCGTTGTTTACACAAAAGACTACAATGACCATGAAGCCTTGCGCGGGCACCAATATGCATGCACATCGTGACCAACCGATTCCCTCCCCTCTCCCTGCCCCAAGCAAATCCTTTTTGGCGATTCTGTTCGTGGGGGGGTGGGTGTTACTCACTACCGGAATATAGGCGATAAGTGGGTAATACACTCAATTTTGTTTCTAAAAAGATTTATCTAACGAATTTAATATTAAACACAGCGCGCATATTTTCCTCGCATGGATATAATGATAAGTCAATTATCAGGGGAGCTTGAAGTGTTGAACGAACTTGCAGTAGAAGATGGATGACACGCGGGTCATAACCTCGCATGATCAGTAATGGCTGATCAGTGGCCGTGACAGGGAATGAGGAAAGGTGCAGCTGACCAAATCATATCGCTTCCTCGCGGCCCGGTAGCGCATGCTCTGCGGCCTGATACCCTCCGCGGCCCGGTGGTTGGGGACCGCTGGGTTTGAGTATCTCGGAAACTGTAGATCGTTGGGACTTTCATGCACAGAGAATTTACAGAGACTGGTGCAAAAAAAACAATGAAAACTTCCAGGGAGTGGAAGTTCAGAGTCTGAAAATGCCTTGTTAACAAGAGAGAGGTCAGAGTGGTTCAATCAGACAGGAAGGTGATGGTAACTCAAATAGCCACACAGTTTTAACAGTGGTGTGCAGACGAGCATCTCTGAATTGACAACACTTCAAACACTGAAATGTGTGGTCTGCAACAGCAGAATACAAACATATACTCAGTGCCACTTTACAGGAGGTACCTAATAATGTGGCCAAGGAGTGTCTGTCAGTGATATTAAAACAGAATCTGATTGGATTCTCCAACAAGAGAAAATCTGCTGATGTTGGAAGTCTGAGCAACAGACACAAAATGCTGGAGGAACTCAGCAGGCCAGGCAGCATCTGTGGAAAATAGTACTGTCGATGTTTCCATCCAAGATCCTTCATCAGGACTGGAGAAAAAAAGATTATTTGATTCTTGTTTGATTTCTGCTTTCTTCCTCCAACTGGTACACTGGCTTTTTTCCCCCTCAGTCAGGTTTGTTCACTCTCTACATACCTTGAATCCATGGAACTAGTATCTGTGCTGGAGGTTTGCAACATCAAGGGCAGTGATGCACTGTTGCTTTGTTGGGTCTTATGCCTCTGCTGAGTACGGCTGCTGTGTGTCCTAGGTCTCTACTATGTATTAAAACAAATATGCGAACCCTCTCCATCATTGAATAGAATAGAATAGAACAGTAAAGCACAGTACAGGCCCTTCGGCCCACAATGTTGTGCCGACCCTTAAACCCAGCCTCCCATAGAACCCCCCACCTTAAATTCCTCCATATACCTGTCTAATAGTCTGTTAAATTTCACTAGTGTATCTGTCGCCCCCACTGTGTGTGTGTGGGCACGTGGCCAAGTGGTTAAGGCATTGGACTAGCTACCTGAAGGTCGTGAGTTCGAGCCCCAGCTGAGGGAACGTGTTGTGTCCTTGAGCAAGGCACTTAATCACACATTGCTCTGTGACGACACCAGTGCCAAGCTGTATGGGTCCTAATGCCCTTCCCTTGGACAACATTGGTGTCGTAGAGAGGGGAGACTTGCAGCATGGGCAACTGCTGGTCTTCCATACAACCATGCCCAGGCCTGTGCCCTGGAGAGTGAAGACTTTCCAGATGCAGATCCATGGTCTCGCAAGACTAACGGACGCCTTTACCTTTATCTGTCTCCACCACTGAATCAGGCAGTGCATTCCACGCACCAACCACTCTCTGAGTAAAAAGCCTTCCTCTAATATCCCCCTTGAACTTCCCACCCCTTACCTTAAAGCCATGTCCTCTTGTACTGAGCAGTGGTGCCCTGAAGACAGCTTCAAAAGGTGGTGCCTCTAAAGCTGCCGTCCATCATTAAGGAGCTTCACCATCCAAGAGTTGCCCTTTTCTCATTACTACCATTAAGGGAGATGTACAGGGTGCTGAAGACCCACACTTAATATTTCAGGAACAGTTTCTTCACATCCGCCGTCAAATTTCTGAATAGTCCATGAACCCACAAACACAAACTTGCTATTCCTCTTTTGCTCTATCTATCTATCTATCTATCGTAGCTTACAGTAATTTTTATGTCCTACACGGTACTGCTGCCAACAAACAACAAACTTCATGACATATGTGAGTGATAATAAACCTTGATTCAGTTTCTGAGTCTGATACCCTTGTTCTTCCAGAGGTTCCACGGTGCCTATCCTGTCAAGAGGCTGTAATGCCAAGCTGACAGGCTCGCAGAAGTGGACTCCATTCTAAACATAGTAACAAGCCTTAATGACAAAACAAAAATTGTCAAGAAGTGCTTCAAGTTGTAATTCATTTATTATTGCCATATGTAGTTAGGTACAGTAAAAACAGAGTAGTTGCCATAGCAAGCTATGATGTATCTGGATTGGATGCTTCCTACGGTGCATCTGTAAAAATCAGTGAAGGTCAAAGGGGACTATGTTCCTTAGCTTTACGAGGAAGCTGGTGTGCTTTCTTGGCCGTAACATCTATGGGGTTGGACCAGGACAAGCTTTTGGGGAGCTTTATACCTGAGCAAACTGGTGTGTTGTTTGGCCTTAATATCTTTGTGTTCCAGAATCTGTCAGCCATTTCCACCTCAGCACCATTGCACACCACCTGAAATCCTGAAGTCAATCACCAGCTCTTTTGTTTTGTTGATATTGAGAGAAAAGTTGTTGTCATAATATCATAATATCATGCCACAGGTCTCTATCTCCTTCCTCTCTCCAGCTTGCCATTATTTGAGATCCAGCCCAGTACAGTGGTGTTGCCATCTGTGAACTTGCAGGTGGAGTTGGAGATGAATCTGGCCATGTGGCTGTGAGTAAAGGGCTGAGAACACTGTTCGTGGGGCACCAGGTTTCAGTATAATCATGCTGCAGCCTAGTCTTACTGATTATTGTTTGTTGGTCAGCAAGTCAAGGATCCATTTGCCGAGGGAAGTGATGAGTCCTCGATCTTGGAGTTCAGAGATGTAAGGCAGCTAATGTAGTTATACCCAGAACCAGATTAACGTGATCTTTGGTCTACTTTGTGAGTTTTCCAAAATACTTTAATTGGTTCGGAGCAAATTCCCTTGGTTATGTCAAAATGCAATTCTGATTATTTTATCATTACTAACCACTTCGTCTGCGGACAGGCGTTTCCTGCATTGATTTACTTGAGAAATGAATTATTAATTTTACACACCTTAACTTTCTGTAAGTTCAGGAAGTACTTTTGCACATCAAGGACATGTACGACTACAGCAAGTCCCCACCCAAGAGATTGGGCATTTTGTGAATAATATGGATGTTTCACGCAGATATGCAAATACATAGGACTTTTTTGTATTTTATTGACTCTTTCGTTTTGAGCATAAAGTCACACAATCTGGGAATATTTTTAATCAGGCTGACTGAATATAAACTTGTAGAACCATCAAACAGTTACTTGCCGCATGTTCAAACACGCCTGGCCATAGCTTTACCTCAGGTTTACCTGGACACTGACAAATTAGGCTCGGAACAGAGCTGAGGCAGTAAAGTAGAATATCAGCTAAATTAAAGGGCTCTTTATGGTGGAGACTGGCTGTAGCTTTGTGAAATGGAATTGGCACTGACCAAGCTGTGGTTCAAACAGAGGGCCCTCTACTATTAATTAATGAGGAATATCCATGTGATCTTCAGGGTGTGAATTTAACTCATTCTGAAATATAGCTTGACAACTAAAAGCAATGACAACAGCTGCAAAAATACCTGGAAGTTTATCTGAGAGGATTTATTAGTTAGATGATTCATCGAGTGCCGGGTCTTAGGTTCCTTCTTGAGACAGCCTGACAACAGAGGAATAAAGTGATAAGTATGACATGTTACCTTATGGTGTAATTTTCCTTTCAGAAAATTTTATGATGAACAATTTAGCAAAATATCACTATAAATTTGTTAGTTTATTTGGTCATTGCCTGTTTCTGCAGCTCAATTGATGTTTAGTTACACTTCACACTGGAATCCACCTTCTATAGGGAATGAATGATAAGCCGGTTGTGATCATACCTGCAGATATTTCAAGTAAGATGCCAGTGTCAATAACAAGAGCTTTCTAAGTTGAAGCTAATGTTTGGAGACCCACATAAACAACTGGAATTCAGGCAAGCGTGGGAATAAATGTGTGTAGAAAAGAAATGGGAGGAATAACTGGAACCTGAAAAAATAATTGGTCACACATTAGCTGTGAAATATCTTAATCAGGATTGAGTCTTCTGAAAATATCAGACATAGGTGATGGCACATTTACTGGGAAAAGAAATAAAAGTGCTAATGATAAAAGAATAAAAATTCTCCACACTGAAGAGAATAATTTATTTCTGGCAGATCCCCCATGACAGGAGAGCATCATTCTGTGTAACATCAACAACACCCTTCATTTTATATTTGGCCTCCTATACAATAACATGTCTCAAATGCACTTTATACAATAAAAAAGGCAGGGAGTTCATTTATAACATTACTTCCAACATCTTGAGATCCTGAAAGGTGTATTAGAATCAATGAAGCTCACTGAATTGCAATCACTACTGTAATGTAAAAAAAACACAGCAGCTAAACTGTGCTCAATAAGTCCCACAAACAGCATCATTACGGTGAACAGATAATGGCTTAGAAATTCTGTAATGTGACACCACATATCTGCGCACTGTATGATACAGTGTTTAATTTGATCACTGTTAGTTATTGATCGCTTGTTGTACAGCCATGGCAATTTTAAATGTACAGAAACATATGAAAGTGCAGAAAGTAGTGGACTCTGCCTCAGTATATCACAGGCACATCCCTACCCACCATTGGTTGTATCTACGGGAGGCAACTTTCATCTTCAAAGGTCCTCACCATGCAGGGCATGCCATCTTCTTGCCACTACCATCGAGCATGAGGTACAGAACCCTAAAGTCCTGCACCACCAAGTACAAGAACAACTACTTCCCTTCAGCTATCTGGTTCTTGAACGAACCCTAATCACTCGAGTTTAGCCACACTATGACCACTTTGCAATAAAATTAATTTTTTTTCATTGCTATCTTCCTTACAAAGTTGTGTACAATTTATTTTTCAATTTACATTTTTCTTGTGAATACAGCTGCGTGTAATTTCATTGTATTTGTGCATACATGTACTATATATGAAAATGAACTTGACTTTGAGTTTATTACATAGATGTGAAATTGCTTTTCAGTATCTTATGCAAATGATGAGATTTATACCCAAACTTACACGATATCCAACATTTTCAATAACTGTCAGGGAACTATCTTTCTCTGTGCGCTCATGGCCTGTGAAAGGACCACTCATGGAAAAGCAGGCCATAAGTAATTCCCTAATAACTGCAATGTATAGTTCAGTTCAAATTACAGGTAACCAGCTTACATCTGTTGCCAGGGAGTTCAGCATCTGGATTACTAAGAAGTTGGTCCCATTTATAATTTTAATCTCCTTTCCATCTAATTTCCCACTCACAAATGGGCTTCTTTGGAAACCCATCACCACATCAAAGTCCAAAAATATCCAGCAGATGTATGTGATCGCAATCCCAAAGCTGATGACACGAGTATCAGCCCATGCCACAATGCCTCTTTTATCTTGATATAAAGTAGCATAGACTCCCTGTTGATACCTTCCCTCACACACTGATGCTCCCAGTTCCTTCCACCATGAATTCACCACACTAGAAAATATGCCGGGTGAATCTATCATTACACAATCCTTTGCTAGCACTTCACTAACTGTTGAAGTAGATAACCTAGCAAATTAACATGCATTGGACAGGATGTTGCTGGTTTCAAACACCATCTGAGAAGCAGAACAAATGCGACATCTATTTGTTTAATTTTTTGTGAAGAAATAACTATTGGCCTGATCTCTGGGAAGAATACCTCAGTTTTCTTTGAACTAATGCCATAGGATCTTTCCTACATAGAAGTTCAAGGTTCAAAATAAATTTATCATCAAAGTTTGCAAAATATCTTCCGCTTAAGATGGCACTGCCAAACGTGTGCAACAGCTTCTGGTAGACAAAAAGATAAGAAATACGACTAAAAACACTGCTAAAATTATCTTTTCTGTGGTAAATTGTGTTAAATTATCATCGCAAACAGTGAATGGGTGAGCAATGGCACAGCAAGTCCGGGGGATGAGCTGAGATAGTGTGCTGCAGATAGAGTTACGATGACCGTACAGCTGGCGTGGGAGCGAGGTTGAATCACTCTGGGCACTGAGTTCATTTGAAGCGCTTGAGATCTGCTTTGTGCTGGGCGATGGAAGCTGGGCCCAGAGCGAGTTGCTAGGCAGTGGGGTCTAGGCCCAGAGCTTTTCGTAGCAGCGGTGCCTGGGTCCTACTGCAATGTGCAATACGCTGTTTAGGAAATTTAAACAGTGGCTCAGATCGGAAGCAAGAGCCAATTTTGCTCACTCTCCACGATCTTCACTCCTCTCTGCAGAGCACCAGAGCCTTTCACTGTTCTGTTGTTTGGTTAATTTAAATTGTGGTACAGATAGACTGAAAAGACAGCGTGTCAGTCGGGACGAGAACCTTTTTTGCTCGCTCTCCACAATGGTCATCTCCATAACACTGAGTCTGTGAAGACTGCCCCAGCCGATGTGCTCTGTGCCTGCTAATATAATGAACTGATAAGCGGGGTTTTAGGCCTACCCCGGGCTGCTCCAGTGTTCAAATCTGAGGGCTCAATTTAGGTTCAGAATGTTATTGTTCGCTTCAATTGTTTGCATGATTTGTATTTTTTTCTGTCTCTTGCAGATCGAGTGTTGGTCTTTTATTTTTATTTTTATTTTTTTTCTTTAATTGGGTTCTTTCAGGGTTCTTGCATTGTGGCTACCTGTGAGTAGGGTTGCCAACTGTCCCGTATTAGCTAGGACATCCCGTATATTGTGCTAGATTGGTTTGTCCCATATGGGACCGGCCTTGTCCCGTATTTCCCCCATTAAGGTAGAGCATTCCTATGAAACCTTTCGTAAGCCGAAATGGCATAAAGGGAAGAAGCAATTGCCATTAATTTATATGGGAAAAATTTTTGAGCATTCCCAGACCCAAAAAATAACCTACCAAATCATACCAAATAACACATAAAACCTAAAATAACCTAAAGGCAGATAAATCCCCAGGGCCAGATGGTCTGCATCCCAGAGTGCTTAAGGAAGTAGCCCAAGAAATAGTGGATGCATTAGTGATAATTTCTCAAAACTCGTTAGATTCTGGACTAGTTCCTGAGGATTGGAGGGTGGCTAATGTAACCCCACTTTTTAAAAAAGGAGGGAGAGAGAAACCGGGGAATTATAGACCGGTTAGCCTAACGTCGGTGGTGGGGAAACTGCTGGAGTCAGTTATCAAAGATGTGATAACAGCACATTTGGAAAGTGGTGAAATCATCGGACAAAGTCAGCATGGATTTGTGAAAGGAAAATCATGTCTGAGGAATCTCACAGAATTTTTTGAGGATGTAACTAGTAGAGTGGATAGGGGAGAACCAGTGGATGTGGTATATTTGGATTTTCAAAAGGTTTTTGACAAGGTCTCACACAGGAGATTAATGTGCAAACTTAAAGCACACGGTATTGGGGGTAAGGTATTGATGTGGATAGAGAGTTGGTTAGCAGACAAGAAGCAAAGAGTGGGAATAAACGGGACCTTTTCAGAATGGCAGGCAGTGACTAGTGGGGTACCGCAAGGCTCAGTGCTGGGACCCCAGTTGTTTACAATATATATTAATGACTTGGATGAGGGAATTAAATGCAGCATCTCCAAGTTTGCGGATGACACGAAGCTGGGCGGCAGGGTTAGCTGTGAGGAGGATGCTAAGAGGATGCAGGGTGACTTGGATAGGTTGGGTGAGTGGGCAAATTCATGGCAGATGCAATTTAATGTGGATAAATGTGAAGTTATCCACTTTGGTGGCAAAAATAGGAAAACAGATTATTATCTGAATGGTGGCCAATTAGGAAAAGGGGAGGTGCAATGAGACCTGGGTGTCATTATACACCAGTCATTGAAAGTGGGCATGCAGGTACAGCAGGTGGTGAAAAAGGCAAATGGTATGCTGGCATTTATAGCAAGAAGAATCGAGTACAGGAGAAGGGAGGTACTACTGCAGTTGTACAAGGCCTTGGTGAGACCACACCTGGAGTATTGTGTGCAGTTTTGGTCCCCTAATCTGAGGAAAGACATCCTTGCCATAGAGGGAGTACAAAGAAGGTTCACCAGATGGATTCCTGGGATGGCAGGACTTTCATATGAAGAAAGACTGGATGAACTAGGCTTGTACTCGTTGGAATTTAGAAGATTGAGGGTGGATCTGATTGAAACGTATAAAATCCTAAAGGGATTGGACAGGCTAGATGCAGGAAGATTGTTCCCGATGTTGGGGAAGTCTAGAATGAGGGGTCACAGTTTGAGGATAAAGGGGAAGCCTTTTAGGACAGAGATGAGGAAAAACTTCTTCATACAGAGAGTGGTGAAACTGTGGAACTCTCTGCCACAGGAAACAGTTGAGGTCAGTTCATTGGCTATATTTAAGAGGGAGTTAGATATGGCCTTTGTGGCTAGGGGGATCAGGGGGTATGGAGGGAAGGCTGGTGAAGGGTTCTGAGTTGGATGATCAGCCATGATCATACTGAATGGCGGTGCAGGCTCGAAGGGCCGAATGGCCTACTCCTGCACCTATTTTCTATGTTTCTATGTTTCTAAACAGTAACATATAGCAGGAATGATATGATAAATACACAGCCTATATTAAGTAGAAATGATGTATGTACAATGTAGTTTCACTTAACAGAATTGGGAAGATTAAGACAAAATCGATTTGTAGAAAAAAACGCATGTTCACACAGGTGCCCGCACAAGGCTTCATGATCATGGTAGGTTTTTTCGGGGTAAACACAAGTGTCCCGTATTTGACTGCTACTTTTGTCCCTTATTTGGGAGTAAGAAAGTTGGCAACCTTATCAGTGAGCAAGCTAATCTCAAGGTTATATAATTTATACATACATTACTACATACCACCTGGAGATTTATTTTCTTGCAAGCATTCACAGTAGAAAAGAGAAAGATAGTAAAATCAATAGACTACACACACATAAAGGCTGACAAACAGCCAATGTGCAAAAGATTTATTTATGTTTATGTATTTCTTGTGAATGCTGCTGCAAGTATTCTTTCAATGGAGGTCCCTGATTTCCAGTAATTGTTGGTTGGTTTGTGCAAGAGTCCATCGTGGGAATAGGAGGGAAAATCATTCAGTGCATCTTTCCATTTAAAAAGGAAAGAGACACATATAATGTTAAGAAGGATTTATTACCATCTGATGCATTATCATGAAGAGAAAGTTCTCAGAAATTCGGGAAAAAAATCAGTTAATTAAAAATGGGATGAAGTTATCCAGCGGAAAGTTCTGATGATTATAATTAATTGGAGTTAAAATGAATCACTGTGAAATATATGAAATCAAATTAAAACTTTCATGTGTTAAATGGAAATCTGCCTATTACAGCATAGATCATATCTGAGTGATCTTTTACTTCCAGTTGGAGATAGAGGGTTACAATACAGGTCACTCTGTTCTAGTCCTACAACCATATTCTGAACATGGGGAATATGGTTACACCAGGGGAGAAGTGAAGAAACATGGAATCACCCATATTGGGTGTCTGTGTGTAAGAGAGTGAGAGATCTGCAGCAGATAGGTTTATGATAATACACTTCTCTCACAAACTTTGTGTATTGTTGAAAAGCCCCCGTGCATCTGCTTGCATTGCTTTACTCATCTGTAAATTAGGGAGACGCAGTGGTGCAGCTGCTAGAGCTTCTGCCTCACAGGTTCAGCAACCCAGGCTCGACGCTGACCTCTGTTTTTGCCCATGCAGATTTTGCAAAGGTTCAGCAACCCAGGCTCGACGCTGACCTCTGTTGTTGCCCATGCAGAATTTGCACGTTCTCCCTGTGACCATGTAGGTTTCCTTCAGGTGCTCCGGTTTCCTCCCACTTCACAAAAACATGCAGGCTAGTAGATTAATGGGCCACTGTGGATCAAACAGAGTCCATAATTAACTGCCCTGATAACAAAAGTGCATGATGCTCAGTGTGGACTCAATGTATCAAAGGGCCTGTTTTCAGTCTGTTATCAGAGCCATTAGGGAGAGAAAGCATGGTAAAAAGATCTGTGACTTATCAACTCCATGCTAACTATCAACTACACTAATCCTACTTTAAACACACTATTTACTTTAGTTAGAGCTGTACAACACTGAATTTATGTGAATAAGTTGCCATATCCACATTAGTAAGGAAACTTTGCAAGAAGTTTGGCAGGCTGTAGATAAAGGTTGATATTGGTATTGGTATACTATTGTCAAATATACCAAGAGAATGAACCTCCTGTCTTGCATAGTGTTCAGATCATTGAGGTACAAGGAGTTAGCCCTTAGTAATGATGACCAGTTAAGCACAGAGAGAATCTGTATTTACTGACAAGTACCTTTATTGGCTCAGTTCAAAAGCATATGAACTCACACAACCAAGTACCTGAGTGTACACCTGCTAAGTTTCCCTGAGTATCCATGGACAGTCAAAGAATAGAAAAGGTGATACCCAGGAAAGTAACCTGCATTGGTCAGGTGTCCCTTGTGGTCCAGATCTAATCTCCACATGTCCGACATGGGATCCTCCACATCCGCGATAGTTAGTCTCTGGAAAGTTGTCACCCTTTTTCATTTGAAGCTTCTTATCGGCGCTGGTCCAAGGCTAAAACCCGTTCTATGGTCTTTGTCCTCAGTCTCATTCCTTTTGTTCTTTTCAACTCTGACTGGTTCAAACCCATCAAACTAGGTGAGCCAGACAATGAGACTAATGAGATTACAGATTGCTCCTACTATAAATCCAGGACCAGCCTATCGGCACAGGGTGTCTGACCCTCCAAGGGAGGAGTTGCAAAGTTCAATGTACTGGTGTCATCCGCAAATTTGATGATCCATTTTACAACATTATCATCCAAATTATTTTTATAGGTGACAAATAACAATGGAACAAGTATCAAACCCTGTGGCACACCACTAGTCACAGGTCTCCAGTCAGAGAACTGTTCATTGACTATCACTCTCTGGCTTTTCTTGCTAAGCCAACATTGAATCCAGTTTACTACTTCATCTTGAACGCTGAGGGACTGAATCTTCTGTCCCTGCTGCCCATGCAGGACTTTGACAACGACCTTGCACGAAGTCCATGTAGACAATGCACACTGCCTTGGCTTCATCAACATTCCTGGTAACCTCCTTGAAATTATTTTTCTAGATCAAGCACATGTGTTAAAGACAATGCTGAAGCATTCCCACAGCCGTTGAGTCACAGGTGGATGGTCAATATGTGTGTGGATGTTTCTGGAGAACACACAGTGAAACAGGAACTGCACAGGCAAGAATAGTTCACTGCAGAATGTGCTTAGCACCCCTATTAGATTAGGTTATGAAGAAATGCAGTCCTCTTTTATTGTCATTTAGTAATGCATGCATTAAGAAATGATACAATATTTCCTCTGGTGTGATATCACAAAACACAGGACAGACGAAGACCGAAAATACTAACAAAACGACTTAATTATAACATATAGTTACAACAGTGCAACAATACCATAACTTGATGAAGAACAGTCTATGAGCACAGTAAAAAGTTCAAAGTCTCTCAAATGTCCCACATCTCACGCAGACGGGAGAAGGAAGAAAACTCTCCCTGCCATGCCCGACCACAGTCCGACTCTGAGTTGTCCGAAAACTTCGAGCCTCCGATCAGCTCCCTGACACTGAGTACCGAGCACTATCTCTATCCGAACGATTCGACCTCAATCTTGGTTGCCAACAGCAGGCAAAGCCGAGGATTTTGAGGCCTTCCCTCCGGAAGATTCTTGATCACGCAGTAACAACAGCAACGAACCTGCGTTTCAGAAATTTCTCCAGATGTTCCTCTGTGCTTTCACGTCTGTCTCCATCAAGTCAGAATTGTCCACGGCCCCTATTTAACGGATATGATATCATTTTCACCAGAGGGCTGTGCACACGCAGCGTGCTACTATCTTCTCCTCCCGCCGATTAGGAGCCTCCCTATCAGGAGCAATTCACTTTTCATACAGGTTTTGATACAATTTCTATATTTTTGCACCTATAGCTATTTGTTGCATTATTCCACTCTCTGTTAACAGAATGGTTTTTATATTATTTACATACTCTTTCCCACCACTTACGTGCTCCTTCACTCAAGATTCAGAGGCTGTTTCACAGGACACCGGTTGTTTGCACGTTGACTACTTATAGTTGATGTAGGACTGCACATTCTGCAGGTGCTGGAAATCCTGAGCAATACACATGAAATGCAGAGGGAACACAGCAGGTTAGGCAGCATCCATGGAGGAAAATGACATTTCCGGCCAAGATCCTTCATCAGGACTGAAAGTCTCAGCCTCAGATGATGCAACACACACAAAATGCTGGAGGAACCCAAAACATTTTGACTGTACTCTTTTCCATAGATGCTGCCTGACCTGCTGAATTCCTCCAGCACTCTGTGTGCATTGCTTGGATTTTCAGCATCTGCAGATTTTCTCTTGTTTGGGCCTGAAATGATGACTGTTTGTTTTGCTACTGATCTGCTAATTTCCTCCAGCACTTTGTGTGTGCTGTCTGTAGTTTATATACAGTTTACACCTTGTCTGGATCTATGCACACGATGTTCCATGCACCGCACACTGCTAACACTCTGCTTACACACTGATCATGCCGTCCCAGTCACCTGGCATTCGCTTGGTTGCTTGGCATTCAAGATGAAGTAGTAAATTGGATTCACACCATCCCACATGTGCATACAGTTTAGACACTGATTTAGGATTATAATACTTTGTTCACATTTTACACACTTTACATGCTGTTTATATGTTATCTCATGCATTTATTACACATTTTTTGCATGAACCATTTCTCCCAGTGTTTACACATAGTATTTAAAACAAATGGTCAATTTGATCACATCTGTTTTCCAAGCTGACAAGCTAGTTTGTAATAAAGGCTGCATTGTTCGAATGATCTTGCTCAAGGGGAATACAGTTTCCATTCTGGAGGTTTAATGACTGGATACTTCAAATCCTTTCTTGCACAAATGCTTATCAATGGATTAGACAGCAATTTATATTTCACTGTGGTATTTGTTGAAATATAACGTTATCACATTGAAAGAATCCTAATCCCTGGATTCAAATTATCTTTCACACTGTGACATTGGACTGCATTACGCGTTATATCTTATTGGGTTCTGGATATATTAATACAGGAATAATGACTACTGTAGTGCTCTGCCGAAACGCAGTAAGGAATATTGATTGAAGCAGAAGTTCATGCTCAGTGCATTAATCAGACAGCAACCTACTAATCCTGCTTCAATATTCCAGCATGTTTCTGAACACCAATATTAGGTTTTAGAAGCTTCTGTGCACCTGTTTTTGTGCAGCATCACATTTCTGATACAGCATTTTCCAATCTCTTTATCCTAACGATGATAAAATGTGGATTTGATTTGAACAAATGAACCAAAAAACCTCTCTAAGGAGTTTCAACCCCAAGATTACTTTGGGAACCATCAGTTAGACTAGATATTGGGTATTAAATTCTGACTATGTAGACTCTCCATTTGTACTTTGTATATTAATGATGAAGGAACTTTAAAGAGAGATGCCAGTCATTTGCTTAGAGGAGAGGGGACTATCTTTTTAATTCAAAAAATAAAATATGTACAAAATATGTACAAATATTTAAGAATCTGTGCATAACTCTGTTTACATTCATGGTGCTGTTCAATTCGTCTATTCACAGCGTTACCCATGCTGTACATTCTGTTCATGCATTTCTATGTAAAGAGCACCATTGTTAAATGCATTATCCTGCGCTGCTGCAAACTCCCAATGTTTGAGAGGCTTTTTCACTGGATTTAGCCCTCAGTCTAGAAGTAAAAGGATTCTTGAGTGCATTTCCACCCCACTGAACCTCAATATCAGCTGCACTGACTTTCAGTGCTTCCCTCAGCACCTGCACCTGTAGCTTGGACTGTGCCAGTTGGCAGTATTCCCTTACAGATACCCCACTGAACTGGAACAACAAAAAGTTTTAGGCAGAACAAAGTATATCTTTCACCCAGTTGATGATTTTCCAGCAGCACTTCATGTCTGTCTTAGTGTGTGCCCGAGAAACAGCCTGTAGATTAGAGAGCCCTGTCTTACACACTAGCTCAGGATGAACTGCAGTTGAGCACTTCGCATCTTTCTCCTGACCTTTTTTTGCAAATACACAGCTCGTAAGGAAGTTGCTGGAAGTGTCCTCCTCGTCACAGCCCTGAGGGCAGTGGGTGTTAGAAGTGAGATTCTTCCTGCTCAAGAAGGACCTGACAAAGAGGGCCAAGTAAGAACTGGGTGCTTGTTGGTGAGTTCTGCCAATGAGGCATTTGGTCAGATGATTTGGACAGTCTGCCTAGGAAACCATCCCACATCTTCATGACTTTTTCCAATAGTATCAAAGCCAAAGTCAAATTTATTTCATATGCACAAGTACAGGTGCAACAAAAAACTGACTTGCACCAGCATCACAGGCACATGGCATCAAATACACAAAAATAAACTACATAGAACATACAGAATTTTTACCAGAAGAAAAACACAAATAGGATGAACATAAGCAAAGTATTTTTCACTATTTATTATACTTTTTATTTTTACACGATTGTAATTTTTAATATCTTGCACTAGACATAAACAATTGCTATAAGTTATTGCAGCCACAAAGCACATTTCACTATGTATGTCAGAGAGATTAAAACCTGATTCAGATTCTGATTCAAAGTCCATCGTGGTGTAAAGTGATTAAAATGATCAAAGTGTTGCTATGCTCGGTGATTAGGGTTATACACGTTGGTTCAAGAACTGAGCAGTCGAAGGGAAGAAGCTGTTCCTGAACCTGGTGATGTGGGATTTCAGGCTTCTGAACCTCCTCCTGTGATGTACCTGTGATGGTTGGTCTCCAACAGAGCAGGTATGATCGACTAAAAATGGCAAAGAGATGCATTGTGAAATAAAGTAAAAAAAGATATTCTCTTAATATAGTGATTTCATATCCACTGAATGCCCCGATTTGTTTTAAAAAAGTGCTAATAAAGCACTCTTGAAATGTAATCATTTTCTGTAATATAAGAAAATGAGACAAATAATTACGTGGAGCAACAAGACCATCAGCATTGGTGATGTTGATTAGCTTGAATATCTCTTGTTCCTCCCTTGGTAGACCATAAGACATCGGAGCAGAATTAGGCCATTCAGCTCATCAGGTCTGCTGTACCATTCCATCATGGCTGATCCCGGATCCCACTCAACCCCATACAGCTGCCTGTTCAGAATCCTGAGAGTGAAGATGGTACTTATTGTAGTTTATATAAAAATGACATCACAGTCATCTTTTGAAATGAATAAATAGTCAACATTTCAGGATTGAAAAGGTAGGGGGAAGTTGTTAGAATAAAACAGTATGGGGGGGAGGGGGTAAAGGAGGCTAGCTGGAAGGTGATAGTTGAAGCCAGCTGGGTGGAAAAGGTCAGGGGCTCGAGAAGAATGAATGTGATAAGAGAGGGGAGTGGACCACCGGAGAAAGGGAAGAATGAGAGGACCCAAGAGGAAGTAACAGGCAGGTGAGAAGAGGTAAAAGACCAGAGTGGGGAATGGGAGGAGAATTTGTTTCCTAGAAGGAGAACTTGATACTCACGCAATCAGGTTGGAGACTACCCAGATGGAATATCTTCCTCTCTGAGGGTGGCTTCATCATGTTAGCATTCATTTCAGAGGAATAGAGTATGAAAGTAAGAATGTAATGCTGAGGCTTCATAAGATATTGTTCAGATCATATTTGGAGTATTGTGAGCTGTTTTGGGCCCCATATTTAAGAAAGGATCTGCTGACATTGAAGAGGGTCTAGAGGTGGTTTACAAGAATGATCCCGGGAATGAAAGGGTTAAGGTGCGAGCTGCATTTGGTGGCTTTGGACCTGTAATCACTGGAGTTTTGAAGAATGATGCGAGAATCTCATTGAAACCCACCAAATATTCAAAGGCCAAATTGAAATGGACGTGGCAAAGATGTTTCCTATAGAGGGCTAAGACTAGAAGGTACAACCTCAGAATAGAAGGATGCTCCTTTAAACAGAGATGAGGAGGGATTTCTTCAGCCAGAAGGTGGAGAATCGGTGGACTTCATTGCCACAGATGGCTGTGGAGGCCAAGTTATTGTGTATATTGTGTGATGGACATTTACTGTTCAGGGATAAGAGGCCTTTAATTTTTGACATGCTCAGCTTTCCAAACAGAGCAGATGTAAAATTCTAGAGATCAAAGTAAGGTAAACTTGCAACCAATAGACTTATCATAAACAGGAGCCGGTCTTCAGTTCTTATTGTAAACGGCAAACAGTAATCAGTTTGAAGTTAAAAGGACAACTGAACTATCTATAGCACAGACTTGCTGGCCTACAGCACCTGGACAAACTGCTCAAAAGACACAGAAGGTAAGAGAGGCAGTGGGCTTATGTTAATTGGCTTGTATCGAACCAGACAATGCTGGCTCAATTATTTATTTCAAGGAAGCATGCAGTCCAGATTGATGTTATCACTTAGCATATCAAATATCTGATCTGTTAAAAGTTCGAAGATTTGTGTACTCAAAGAGTCAGCTTCACAGCATTAATTGTGGCTACCTGTGAACTCACCAACAGAAGCATTTAGACCATTTGTGTAAAAAGGTATTTAAAAGGATATCACAGTTGTGTTAAGTCACCCAAGTGAAAAAAAAAATAGTCCTGGAACATCAAGAAGAATGACAGAAAGATTGGGTGAATTAGAATCTGCCTTTGATTTCTGCAATGGATGATTCAATCATCTGCAATTTTTAGGTATGTCTTTTTAGCTTATAGGAATCGTACCTGTATTTTGAAAATCCTTTGACTTTTAGAAATTATTGTAATTTGGTAATCTTTTATAAGATAAAAATCCTCTGAGTTTTAAACATGCTTTAAGAATTTTGTCAGTATTTAAAAATGTATCACTAAAAACAAATAACCTGTGTTTAAACTATTTTGTTAGCTGGAAGTATCTCATCCTTAATAGGGAGGGGAGACCAACTGAAATAACGGGTACTGGCAGCTAACCGTATTAAGGAGGATAAACAGGGAAGTGAAGTAGTATTTGAAGATTGGGTAGTTACAATATAACCTCCCCTTAGCTATTCACGTCGGATAAGGCTTAAGATCTTTGAGTTTAGAACTTTGTGGTCAGCGAAGCCCGTATCATCACAATTTAAAGCGGGTTCCTGATTAGTAAAAACATCACAGGTTGTGGAGAGAAGGCAGGAGAACAGAGCTGAGAGGGAAAATAAATAAGCTGCGATCAAATGGCAGAGCAGACTTGATGGGCTGAATGGCTTAATTATGTTCTAATGTCTTATTGTCTAATGGTCTTATGAGAGAGGATACGGATAATAATTCACAAATTCTTCCACTTGATTTGAAGGATTTTCTGGTATATATGTTAGTGCTTTCTATACTGTTCTGATGTGTCTTCTGTGCATAGACCAAGTCTCAGAAATATATGGGAGGATGGGATCAGTATTTACTGACATTTGAGCTGAGTCTGAGGTCTTGATCATCAACTTTTTTTTTGCTAAGATGGCCAAGCTCTGTTCCAAGACATGGACAGGGGTGGTGTAATTTATCTTCATTGTCAAGTGGCCCCCAAGGTATTGTCCTATTATCCAGTTTTGTTGTGGGACTTCATTGAGAGGAGGTTTTTCTCTGATGACAGGAACTCTCCTTCCTCAAAGGGAAGTAGAAGCAGGGTCATTGAGTAATTGTGCTGGTTAAGGTTGGCAGAGAGTCTGGAGCAAAGAGGCAAATGGAATCACTTTGACATAGTAAAGTGTTGAAGAACTGTTCAAAAAATCTTCTCCAGTAGTTTAGATAAGTGTTTAGATTTTTAACAAGATCTTACATAGGAGGTTGGCCAAAATGTTCAGAGCAGGTGGAATTTGGGCTAATAGACGAATGTTAATGGAGAATTGGCTATTGGACCAAAAACAAGGAGTGAAAATCAATGGATTCTTCTTGAATTAGAGCTGTTACTTGCAGAATACCACAGATCAATGGTTGGCTTCCAGACAGTATGAATATTTGGGACTTCTTAACCCTGGAAAACTGTGAAAGCTCAGTCAAATTAATAAATAAGCTTCAAGACTTTGGCCTTAATACCTCCTTGTGCAATTGGATCCTCAATTCTTCACTTGAGACTGCAGTCAATTCAGGTTGGCAGCTATATCTCCTCCACAATCTCCATCAGCACAGGTACACCACAAGGCTGTGTGCTTAGCCCCCTGCTCTACTCACTTTACACTTATGACTTTGTGGCTGAGCACAACTCTAATGCCATATTCAACTTTAATAACAACATCACTGTTGTGGGACGACTCAAAGTTCATGACGAATACAGGAGGGAGTTGGAAAATCTGGCTGGGTGTTACCACAACAGCAACCTCATCCTCAGTATCAGCAAGACCAAGGAAAAACTGGAGGTCCATGAGCCAGTCCTCATTGGCAGATCAGAGATGGAGTGGGTCAGTAACTTTAAAATCCTCGGTGTTATCATTTAGGAGAATCTGTCCAGGGTCCAGAACATAAACGCAATTACCAAGAAAGCATGGCAATGCCTCTACTTCCTTTGGAGTTTGTGAAGATTCAGCATGTCACTTAAAACTTAGAAAAACTTCGATAATATGTGGTGGAGAGTATATAGACTGGCAGCATCACAGCCTGGTATGGAAACACCAAAGCCCTTGAATGGAAAATCCTATTAAAAAAGTAATGAATGTGGCCCAGTCCATCACGGGTAAAGCCCATCTACACGGAGTGTATCACAGGAAAGCAGCATCCATCATCAGAGACTCGCACCACCCAGGTCACACTCCTTTCTCACTGCTGCCATCAGGAAGAAGTTACAGGAGCCTCAGGACTCTCGCAGCCAGGATCAAGAAGAATTATTACTCCTCAACCACCAGGCTCTTGAGCCAAAGGGGATAACTTCACTCAACTTCACTTGCCCCATCATTGGAATTTTCTGACAACCTATGGATTCACTTTCAAGGACTCTTAGTCTCATGTTTTCAATATTTATTGCTTATTTATTTATTTATTATTATTTCTTTCTTTTTGTATTTGCACAGTGGTTGAATGCCTAAGCTGGTGCCATCTTTCTTTGATTCTATTATGGATTTATTGAGTATGCCCTCAAGCAAATGAATCTCAGGGTTGTATATGGATATATATGGTTATATGATTGGCATCTGTCTGTCTTGAAGGACAATGGGTGATGATGATCATTATCACAGCCTGGGCAGAAGGTATGGAGATCCTGAGATGCCCAATCATCAAGATCCCCCTCTCAGCCTCACCAATGTAGTCCAAAGGAAAGCATATGAAGCAAT
Organism: Mobula hypostoma; assembly: GCF_963921235.1. Classification (NCBI taxonomy): domain Eukaryota; kingdom Metazoa; phylum Chordata; class Chondrichthyes; order Myliobatiformes; family Myliobatidae; genus Mobula; species Mobula hypostoma. Next base: position 42,815,193 of record NC_086121.1, on the reverse strand, counting down.
ATGTCTGACACTAGCTTGGCTACAGGAGCTGCCGGAAAGATGTTCAATGACATCCAACCGCCCTTGGGGGCTCCACTCCAGATTTGTTGTCTGGATTTACTCCCGTAGCCGTCATCTCTCCTGAGGTTGCCCTCAAGGCAGTGGGACTATTTCCCATAGCTGGGGATCTGGTTCACGAGAACCAGGCGTGTCCACACACTGATGGCCTGAGTGCTATGTGTGCAGGGGCCAAACCTCCTCCCCATCCTCTGTAGTTCAGCCTGAGTTCGACAGGAGTTCAGCTTCCGTGTGTCGCCAGCAAGGAGGCACTACATGAGGCCTGCTGTTGGAAAGGCTACATACTGAGAAACAAGAGAAAAATCTGCAGGTGCTGGAAAACAAAGTAATACACACAAAATGGCGGAGGAGCACAGAAGGCCAGACAACATCTATGGAAACGAGTAAACAGTCGATGTTTCAGGTTGATACCCTTCATCAGGACTGGACAAAGGGATGAGATGGTGGGGGAGAGGAAGAAGAAATACAGATAGTAGGTGATGGGTGAAACCAGGAGGAGGGGGATGAAGTAAACAGCTGGGAAGTAGATGGGTGAAAGAGATAATGGGCTGGAAAAGCAGGACTCTGATAGGAGAGGACAGAAGGCCATGGAAGAAAGGGAAGGGGAGTAGCAGCAGAGAGAGGTGATGAGCAGGTAAAGAGATAAAGTGAGAGAGGGAATTGGAAATGTGGAATGGTGAAGGAGAGGGTGGGAGGGGGGCTATTACCAGAAATTCAAGAAATAAATGTTCATGCCATCAGGTTGGAGACTATCTAGACAGAATATAAGGTGTTGCTCCTCCAACCTGAGTGTGGCCTCATTGCGACAGTAGGGGAGCCCATGGATTGACATGTCAGAATGGGAATGGGAAGTAGAATTGAAATAGGTGGCCACCAAGATATCCCACTTTTCTGGTGGACGGAGTGCAGGTGCTCGGTGAAGTGGTCTTCCAATCTACGTAGGGGCTCTGAATGGTAGTGAGGGAGGTGTTGGGACAGGTGTGGCATTTGTTCCGCTTGTCCCTTACCAATCAGGGCTGAGCATGTCAATACATGGCCTTCTCTACTGATGCGATGAGACCACACTCAGTTTGGAAGAGGCACACCTTATATTCTGTCTGGGTGGCCTCCAAGCTGATGACATGAATATTGATTTCTCAAAGTTCTGGTAATTGCTCCCCACTTCTCTTTCACCATTCCCCATTCCCATTGCCCTCCCTCACCTTAACTCCTTAACTGCTGATCACCTTCCTCTGGTGCTCCTCTCCCTGCCCTTTCTACCATGGCCTTCTGTCCTGTCCTATCAGATTCCCCCTTCTCCAGCCCTTTATCTCTTTCACACATCAACTTCCTAGTTCTTTACATCACCCCTCCCCCTCTCCCAGTGTACTCCCCCCCCGCCCACCCACTGGGCTTGTATGCAAAGTTGGCTCAATAGTGAACTCTGCTAACAGTCATGTGACTCAGCCATGAGAAAGCCACCTTTCTTAAATGATATAAGTCTAGGGTTGGTATGATTTGGGTTCAATCAAACAGGATATTTCGATTAACAGAATCCCGATTTGAGCGAATGCTGTGTAAATACTGCCCATACATAATTATCAGTCAGCATAAAACAACAGATTGGACTCCACACGTTATTATCAGGAAAGTGTATTTGCTAATTTCAGCTTTATCGAACAGTTATAAAGAGAAAGAAGAGAATAAAGAATAAAAGTGCCCTTTACAATTAAACCAGTCTAAATGTGCACAAGCTGTTGGAGCTTGTATTGTCCATAAGCTGGGTATGACTGTTACTCATGGCGCTGAATTCTCATCACCAATCACTGGTAGCACTTCCTATCTTGGACTCCCTCATCTCATGAAGCACTCCTTGCAATTGTGTCTTCCTGTCAGATCGAATCTTTTGGCCGTCTCTCCCGATCTTCTCTATCTCCTGCCAAAAAGACCACGTGTCCACCACAAATTTCTCTCCGCCCAGCTCTCTCTAGAATCTTCTCCCAATTCCAACATCCTGATTGGCTGACACAACATTCTCAAGTTGAATATCATAGCCCCTTATCTTTAGCTAAAACCAAAACATTCTACCTGTGGGACACATTGCTTTTACAGGAGCTACTAAATGAAAAATCACACAGCATTAGTGGTAGAAATCTTAACCAGGGCATTAACACAGGTTTCTCCTATCACCTTCTATCTTGTTGTTCCTCCTCCTCTCCCCCCACCTTCTTACTCTGACTTCTCATCTCTTTTTTCCAGTCCTGATGAAGGTCTCAGACTGAAATGTTGTCTGTTTATTCTTCTCCTTAGAAGCTGCTGGTCTGCTGAGTTCCTCCAACATTTAGTATGTGGTACTAGCTCCTTTTTCTTGTCCACACTGAGACTCAGATTGTTCTCACGCCATTTGTCAATACTCTCTACCTCCTCTCTGTATGCTGACTCAGGTTGTTACTGATGAGGCCAAACGCTGTTGTATCATTAACAAACTTGGTGGTACAGTTTCAGCTGGATCTGAGAGTGCAGTCATGAGTCAGCAATATCAACAGCAGTGGCTGAACACACATCTCTAGGGGACACTAGTGCTCATCGTGATGGAGCCTGAGATGTTGCTGCCAACTCAGACTGACCAGGTTTTTCCAGAAAGAAGCCCAAGATCCAGTTACAGAGAAGGGTGTTGAGTCCAGCAAAGACAGTTTACCCACCAGCATCTGAGGAATGACCATGTTAATTACTGAGCTGAAGTCGATGAACATCCTTGTGTAGGGGCTACCATTTTCTAGGTGGTACTGGACGGCATGCAGGACTGAAGCTATGGCATCATCAGTGGACTGATTTGTGCAGTAGGTGAAGTAGAAAGGGTCCAACGTAGCAAGAAGGTGAGACTGCTAGCTACCAGCCGCTCAAAGCACTTTATGAACGTTGAGGTCATTGCCACCGGGCAGTGATCATTTAAGCCAGTTACCATCACTCTCTTGGGCACTGGAATGACAGTGACTGCCCTGAAGCATACAAGGACAGTGAACTGTTGCAAAGGGATATTAAAATCAATAAGGAGAAAAAGTAATACCGAAAAGAGAAAAACAAAATCTGCAGTGTAAACATTTATTTCGTTTGCTGTGCCAAACTATCCCTGAAGGAATGCTGTCACACGTTAGGCAGTTTCAGCCTGTCCCTATGCAGGAGCTGAGGCATTCCAGTGTATTGACAATTTAGTGCTAGCAAAGACTAATTGTATGATTTTATCTCTATTAGATTCTCATTTCAGGGCCAGCAGGGCAACCTGAACAGCTGCTGCTCTGCGGTCTGCCGGGAGGTGAACGAGACGTGTGCTGCCATGCGGTTAACCCCTGGCAATCTTTGCCGTGGTGAACATTGGAATGATGGGGCCTTGTAAAACAGAGGTGGGGGAAGCCCTGTGCTCCTCTGAAACTCAATGGGATCAACAACAAAGTGAGGTGTTAAACCTAGTCCAAAGCAAGGTGTTTTATCTCCTGGTCCTCGCATTGGAAGGAGACTATAGATCAGAAACAATGATATGAGAACGTCCTCCGAGCACGCCCCAGGTGACTCCACCTCCACTATGTTCAGGCTTCACACATCCTGCTGTGCTAGAAGAAAGCTTTCACCTCCCACTGTCTTGCATGGAGGGACCAACACAAGAAACACCAGTCTGCTGGTGTATGCTTCTTTGAGGAAATGACTCAGGCTAAGTTTGTATCGTTCATTGTCCTCTACCGGAAACACAAAGAAAGGTTTCTGAAGCTTAGCACATAGCACACAGAAGAGGAGAAAATCTGCAGATGCTGGAAATCTGAGCAGCACACACAAAATTCTGGAGGAACTCAGCAGACCAGGCAACATCTATGGAAAAGAGTGCAGTCGATGTTTCAGTTGGAAATGTCGACTGTACTCTTTTCCATAGATACTGCCCGGCCTGCTGAGTTCCTCCGGCATTTTGTGTGTGTAGCACATAGGACAGTACAGGACAGGATCCAGCCTCTTCAGCCCACAATGGCTGTGCCAATCATGAAGTCAAATTAAACTAATCCCAAACAACACACACACAAAATGCTGAAGGAACTCAGTAGCTCTGGCTGCATTGATGATCTCTGTTACACTTATCCCAACCACCTGCGTATGATCTATATCCCACCAACCCCTCCCTCCGCACTCATTCTCTGCCTGTTCACGTATCTCTCTAAAGACTACTTCAGCTCTGCTCTCGTATCTCTTTCACCACCACCACACCCCTCACCTCCAGCACAGTGTTCCAGGCATCTACTACTCTTTGCTTAAAAGAAATTGCCTTGTTAAATTCCTCTGAAATTTCCCCCACTCACTTTAAACTTCTGCCCTCCAGCATTTTGCAGGTCCTGCAAACTGCCATCTTCCGGTGGAAGGATCCTTAGGTGTATTTTTACCAGAATGTATACGTAGGATTCTGTAAATACATAAATATTGTTTGCTGAGTCAAAGATGGTGATGCATCGGCATATAGAAGGGCAATTGAAAATCCGGTTGGATGGTGCCCCAGCAACAAACGCTTACTCAACATCAGCTGATTATCAACTACAGAAGAAAGAAGCCAGAGCTCCATGAGCTGGTCCTTATTATGGATGTAGAGAAGGAAGGTAGCTTTAAATTCCTTGATGATTACATATCAGGGGATCTGTCTTGAAACAATTTGTAAGTGTCATCACAAAGAAAGACACAATAGTGCCCGCACTTTTTTAAAAGTTTGTGTAGATTTGACATGTCACCAAAAACCTTAGCAAACTTCTATAGATGTACAGTGGAGATAATCCTAACTGGTTGCATCATAGTCTGGTTTGGAAATACCAATGCCCAGGAATAGAAAAGGCTACTGAAAGTGGTGGACAGAGCCCATTCCATCACAAGCAACAACTTCCCCACCACTGGGCGCATTTACATGGAGAACTGCCACAATGGAGCATCCATCATCAGATACCCCTACCATCCAGTCCATGCCCTCTTCTCACTACTACCATCAGGCAGGAGGTACAGAATCCCTAGGTCCTACACCACCAGGTTCAGGAAGTTATCACTCAACAATTATTAGGCTCCTGACTGGCATGGATAACTTAACTCACCATTACTCTGAACTAATTCTACAACCTACAGACTCACTTTTGAGGACTCTTCACAACTCATGTTCTCAGTATTATTTTTATTTACAAATTTTGTCTTCTTAATACATTGGTAGTTTGTCAAACTTTGTCTTTTACAATTAAAACTTTAAAAAAAGTTACTATAAATTTCTTTTTCCTAAATTTGATTGTATTTCTTTTCCAGTAACTGCAAGAAAATAAACTTCAGGGAAGTATATGGTAACATAATGTACTTTGATAATAAATTTTCTTTGAACTTGTACTTTGATGAACTACAGGTGATATTTTGTCTGAACTTCCATTAAACTAAAATCTTACACGCCTAAAGGATTCTTAAATAACTTTAACAGTAAATGCTTATTAAAATGGCCTTCAAATAATTGCATTTTAAGAGAACTGGAACAGTATAAAAATATAAGCTCACAGGAATCCCCATCCACTCACCCAACATGACAACAGGGTCTTCAGGACCAGAGCAACACACCTGTAGTCCCCCAGAAGGACCTTCCACATGGTGGACAGATGGTGCTGAGAACTCAAAACTGATTAGGAAGCCAAAGACTCCAAGAATCACAGATGGGCCAGAGTTTCAGTAACAATCACACTCCCCCATCTACCCCAAATAAGGAACTTCCATCCGAAAGTGATATTCATGACAAACAACAATGTGGAGGCATCAGCCCCACAGGACAACTCTCAACACACAAAATATTTTCTTTTTAACCTGTGCAAGCTCTCATATGTTGTTGATCAGTGAGCCAAGTGTCACATATACAGCCTCCAGCCAAACATCTTAATGGCATGTGAAAAACACTCAACTAACTACAGTGGCTGATACCATAACGTACCATAACTTGCACCACATGGTACTCATAATTCTACAAAGGTTTATATAGATCAAATATGTTGCACTCCTCTGAAAAACTAAGGAACCCTACAACAGTAATTACATAATTTAATAATAGGCATCGGTCAGTCTCATGAGACCATGGATTTGCACCTTGGAAGGTTTCCAGGGCGCAGGCCTGGGCAAGGTTGTATGGATGACCGGCAGTTGCCCATGCTGCAAGTCTCCCTTCTCTACACCACCCATGTTGACCAAGGGAAGGGCACTAGGGCTGATACAGCTTGGCACCAGTGTCGTCGCAGAGCAATGTGTGGTTAAGTGCCTTGCTCAAGGACACAACACGCTGCCTTAGCTGAGGCTCGAACTAACGACCTTCAGATCACTAGACCGACGCCTTAACTACTTGGCCACGTGCGACTTATGTAATTGCTCATACGCTTTCTTACATTTTAAGGGAAAGTGTGGAACGAGCTACCTGTGAAAGTGGCAGAGGCAAGTTCAATTCAGATTCAGATTTAGATCTATTTATTTCATAAGCTTGAAACCTACAGTGAAATGACTCATTTGTGTTTACAACCAGCACATGCAAGGATGTGCTAGGGCAGCCCACAAGTGCACTAACATAGCAAGCCCCTAATTTTCAGCAGAACAACATAGAGCACAACAAAACAGAACATACCAAGCAACAACAGCACAACAAGACCCTCTCCTCCTTCCTTCCCTTCTTCCCACATATGCACAACCCAGTTAGTTCAGAGACTGGCTGACTCTGGGCCCTGACTTTCCCCGTTGGACTTGCAGAGATTCACAGACTTGGAGACTCTGGTCATCGAGCTTTACTGGACTTTCGATTGACCTTTAGCCTTCAATCAGGACCTCTGAATGGCCTTTGACTTCGACCCATACCTTCAATCGATCTTTAGGCATCAATCCAAGTCTTGCAGATGATGACGCACGAGAAGCCTAAATGAGGACCAGAACTCCAGCCCTCAAACGTTGGTTTCACAGATGACAGAAACCCCGTAAACTAGGCCTCAAACTCTGATCAGCCCGTGCTGCTGGTCTTCGAATGCAGAGCAATGGCTTAGACATAGACTTCCACGCCGGCCCCATCCCATTGCAACAGTTAATAGAAGGTTTGATGCAATGGTACATGAATGAATAGGTTATGCTCTGGGTGCAGGTAGATGGAACGAGGCAGAGTACTATACTGGCATAAACTAGATGGCCCGAAGGGCCTCTTTCTGTACTGTAGTACTTTATGACTCAATAACTCTACATTTCATTAATTAATACTCTGCCTATTTTCTAATATTTTAGAATAAGTAATTATTTATAAGCATATGCAGACCCAGCCAATAAGTTTCAGAAGTTGAAAGTTCAAAGTAAAGTTATGAACAAAATACATATATGCCACTTGTTGTTGGGTTGGTGATATGTCTCTACCAAAGGAGGTGTAAGGCGCTTCTTCCCTCTGTAAGCCTGGGCAAGATGTATCACCTGCTTAGCCCCCGCACCCCATCCTTCGATCAGGGTTTCTTGAAGCCATGAGAACAAGTGAATGACAGTCGTATAAGCAGCTGGTCCATAAAACATCCTGCTTATGCAACCTCCAATGTTAGACAGACAAACTCTGAAGAGTGTTGATAATGTATGAGGTCAGGATACTGACCAGAAGAAAACAATGGCAAGCCAACAATCATGGCATGGGACCATGATCAAATTTGCCAAGAGCAATCATGGTCAAGGGACCATGATCATTGGCATCATACGACAGGACACATAATGGTAATGATGATATATGTTACAAAGTACAACCCTGAGATTAATTTTCTTGTGGGCATACTCAATAAATCCAATAACCATATAGAATCAATGAAAGACCACACCATCTGGACATACAACCAGTGTTCAAAAGACAATGAACCATGCAAATGCAAGATGAATGAGAAAAAAATTAATAGCACAAAATAAATAAACAATAAATATCGAGAACATGAGATCAAGAGTCCTTGAAAGTGAGTCCATAGGTTGTGGGAACATTTTGTGATGGGGCAAGTGAAGTTGAGTGAATTTATCCCCTTTGGTTCAAGAGCTGATGGTTGAGGGGTAACCTGATCCTGAAACTGGTGTTGTGAGTCCTGAGACTCCTGTACCTTCTTCCTGATGGCAGCAGTGAGAAGAGAGTATGAATTAGATGGTGGAGGTCCCTGATGAAGGATACTGCTTTCCTGTGACAATGATCCATGTAGATGTGCTCAATGGTGGTGAGGGTTGACTGACCCATATCCACTATATTTTGTAGGATTTTCCATTCAAGGACATTGGTGCTTCCATACCAGGCCAGTCAATATACTCTCCACCATATATACATCTATCGAAGTTTGTCACGTTTTAGATGTCATGCTGAGCTTTTGCAAACTTCTGAAAAAGTAGAGGCGCTGCTGTGCTTTCTTTGTAATTGTAATTATGTGCCGGACTCAGCACAGGTCCTCCGAAATGAGAAAACTGACAATTTAAAGTTGCTGATACTGTCCGTCTCTGATCCCTCGATGAGCACTGACTCATGGACCTCTGGTTTCCTCCTCCTGAAGCCAATAATCAGCTCCTTGGTTTACTGACATAGAGTGAGAGGTTATTGTTGTGGCACCATTCAACCAGATTTTCAGTCTCCTTCCTATATGTCGACTCATCATCACCTTTGATTCAGCCTACGACAGTGGTGTTGTCAGCAAACTTGAATATGGCATTGGAGCTGTGCTCTGCCATACAGTCCTAGGTGTAAAGTGAGAAGAGCAGGGGACTAAGCACACAGCTCGCTGGTGCACCTGTGCTGATGGGGATTGAGGAGGAGATGTTGTTGCTAATCTGAACTGAATGCGATCTGACATTGGAAAAAAATTGAGGATCCCAGTACACAAGGAGGTATTAAGGTTTGAAGCTCATTTAGTAGTTTTGAAGAGATGATAGTTGCTTCTCTGGCAGGAGTTGATTTGTTTCACCAGCAACCTCTTAAAACACAGCAGATGTAGGTGCTACTGGATGATAGACATTGAGACAGGTTCCCATGTTCTTCTTAGACACCAGTGTAATTGAAGCCTGCTTGACCCAGGTGGGTATCTCAGAATGCTGAAACCGAAGGATAACCATTTCAATGACCACACCAGCCAGGTGATCAGCACAGGTCCTTAATACTTGGCCAGGAACCCCAGCTGGGCCAGATGCTTTCTGTGGGTTCATACTCCTGAAGGATGCTTACAAGTCAGCCTCAGAGTCTGAAATAACAGGATCATTAGGGGCTATGGGAGTTTGTGATGGTTCATCCATGTTTTGATGGTCAAAGTGAGCATAGGAGGCATTGAGATTATCTGGAAGTGAAGGCCTGTCACTTGATTTTACTTTATAAAATGTGATAGTATTCAAGCTCTGCCACAACTGACAGCCATGAACTTAGTTATATATAAATCAACCATTGGTTAAATGGACACAGTAAATTGATCGAATCCTTAGAAAGGTAGCAGAATATGCAGTTGATTGGAATGTGGGAAAGATTAAGTAGATTAGGATAAAATTAGAGTATAAAATGGGTGCTTGATAGATTGTGTGGATTTATTGCCTCTTTCTGTGGTTTTTCTTCATACCACTAACTCTATAACAATTACACTGCAATAACAAACAGAAAATATGCTGACAATGCCAATGAAATAATTTTCTAATAAACTTCACAAATGATATATCTCACATTCTGTGCCAAAGTACAACTTTAATATACTATACATAAGCATGAGATACATTGTAAATCCCACATTTATAACAGACCAATACAACTATTGATCAGTATACTTTGTTTGGCAAATATTCAAATTCGTTACAAATCCAAAAAGAACAGTTTCCAAATTGTTTTATTACTTCCCATCTTCTTGCCTTCACACAAAATATTTCACCCCCCGCCCCCCCCCCCAACCAACTCTGTGGATTCCTCAGTTCTCTCCTTTATTCTGCTGACTCTTTTGGAGCAGGGAAGTTATCCTCTTCAATTGTATACCTTTGGGTGGTTTGCAGTGCTCATAATTCCATCATTATGCCCCTCAGCCTCACTTGTACCTTGGGGTCCAGGGCACTGAGCAGACTTCAATGCAGCTAGACCTAGAGTGGCATCATTCCAGAACATCAATATTGCAAACACAATCCTCCTCAAGGTATTAGCTGATCTGGTCCTCACTTATTTAACACTTAACTGTAGAAATCTTGCAGACACTGTATCCTTTTCCTAACAGACACAGTCCCCCCACCCCCATTGTCTGACCTGTGTCAAGCTTCTCACCTTGTGGCTTCTGGCAAAGGTACAATTCTTACCCAAACACTTCGGTGAGCTAAAGAGCTCTGGACACTTGTATTAGTGAGGAGGACCAAGATTACTGACTCTGCTGTTTCCCAGACTCACACAGCTCATTGAGGACTGCTTATCATGCCAACATTTCCCAGACTGATTTCCATTCCTGGCCGCCTTACTCTAGTGCTCAGCAACATCTCCTCTCCGCTGTGTGATAACCTCAGCAGATGCAGCCATGGTGAAATCCTTCATTACCTCACTGCCACCGGACTGCAGATTGCTTCTCTTGCTGCCATCTGTGAAGTGAACACATGCTCACCTCTTGCTGGTTAGCACTCAGACAGTCAACACTGCAAATGTTCATATAATTCATTTCACATTCCAGAAGGTTGATTCATTAATACTTCCAGCTTCACACTGGGAGGATCGCATTGGCACAGACCACTGCTGCCTAAAGCTAAGCAGTTTAGGACCTTCTGACAATCTCTTGTGGACACAGTCTTTGCATTGACCCAATTTGTGGCTTTGTTCCTTTTGGGATATCCTTGTTTTCATCTTAAGCCTAAACCATGGGTTCCAGATGAACTCTCCTTAGACTCGATCTGCAATAAACTTTTGCCAACCACGTCACAGACACCTTACTTTTTCTCCAATGATAAGGATGTAATCATAAAGAAAGCTCTCCAGTATCTTTATTATGAGGATAAAGAGGTCCAGCTTGTCACTGAATACTCTAACAAAGCTCTACAGATGTACTATTAAGAGCATCCTGATTGGTTGCACCTTGGTCTGATATGGAAATCTGAATGTGCAGGAAGGTAAGAAGCTGCAGAGAGCAGTGGACTCAGCCCAATGCATCACAGGCACGCCTCTCCCAACCTTTGGTACCATCTACAGGAGATACTGCCTCAAAGATCTCCACCATCCCAGCCATGCCATCAGACAGGGAGTACAGAATACAGTCAAGATGGCGCTAAGCTTCAGTCTCTGTTGAGCCATGCTTTAGATTTAGCTGTTTCTTAGATTTGTAGGGATGGTTTTGGAGACAGAGAAGTGGAGTTATGGATCACATTAGGACTTAGGGACAGGGATGTGGGGGAATTAGAGGTCCAGCTGAAGTCTGGATCACCAGTCCGTGCTCGGTGTTTGAAGGCTAGCAATGTGGATGTCTGACAAAGGAGATCTGTGGTCGGATGTTGGGCCAATGAGGTTAAGGGCTGGTGCCCCCACCCTCACCGGGTCAGTGAATGGTTCCAGGATCAGAGTTTCATGTGGGTGGGAAACATGAAGGCTGGTGACCCCCTAGGTGCGTGTTGATGAGACTAGAGTTTAAGGCCTAGTGTTTGGTCATTGGTGAGTCCAGAGTTAAAGGCCTGGAATACCAGGTCCTCACCCAGGGTCATCAGTGAGATCTGTAGTCGATACCAAAGATCAAATTCCAAGAAGGAGATCAGACGTCCAGAAGTCAAGGCCCAATGGCTGAAACCTTGGGTTTGTGAGTTCATTGAGGAAGTCTGAGATTCCACAAATCCGCTGGAGGCTGGAGGACCAGTGACGGTTTGGCTTGGTGCTAGAGGACTGTCCGTGTGTACGCACGTGGGTGGCGAAAGGGAAGGAAGGAGGTAAAGAGAACAAATGCTTTTACCTCCAGGAGGACCCTGTTGGAGCTGCAGATAACGATAGCTTTGACAGCTCCTGACTTCTCGGCATCTATCAAACCCACCTGACAAGTCGTCTCCTTGGGCTGACTCCAAGATCTCATCAGCTTCCGTTGTTGCATTTCAATGAACAACACAGCCTCTCTACTCAAGTGATTCAATCCAGTGGGTGTCCGTAGTTGCAGATACATAGTGCTGACACATCACCGTGATGGGTGACCCAGTCTATAACCTCACAACCTACAGGGTCTTCCTCTATCAGACTGACATACGCTATCCTGACTTACTCGGGTGGTTTGGGGCACAGATAATCTCCACTCACTGAATTGGTCACAGATAATCTCCACTCACTGAATTGGTCACAGATAATCTACACACTGAATTGATTGCTGTCACGTAAGCCTCATCAAAGCTTGAATCAACCCAAATTATAGATGAACAATCTGAAAATCAAAATATAATTTAGAAATTATGAAGAGATCAAATGGTCCTTATTTTTGCAAGATTTATTTTTTCATTATTTATGGTAATTTCAAGCCTTTGCACTGTACTGCTGCATCAAATCAACAAATTTCACTGAATTTTGCTGAAGAAGGGTCTCAGCGTGAAACGTTGACTGTTTATTCCTTTCCATAGACGCTGTCCGACCTGATGTTCCTCCAGAATTTTGTGTGTTTTGTATGGGATTTTCAACATCTGTAGAATTTCTCGTGTTTAAATTTTCAAATCATAAAAAAAGTGACAATAAATTCTGAATTTGATTAGTTTCTCTATCACAAGTAATTAGATTATTTAAAAAATAGATTTTTTAAATAAAGTCATTGGTGGTGGGGAAAAGTGAAGCTATCAAAGCCATGGGCAGAAGCAGGATCTCTGTAGCAAGGACAATTCAGCTTCACTTGATTTTGGGTAGTAATTGAATCAAAGTCTCTGATTCCCTTGTCACTTAATCAAGTTTTAATTGCAGGCCCAGCTGCTTCCTGATGTTTTATCAGGTGTTTTCCTTCCACTTCAGAACTATCTTGTTAATTGATTATTATGTAACTAAAGAAGTTAGCAGCTCATTAAATAATTTCCATTTGTTCATGTAAATTATGACAATGTGTTCGCAAAGGCCCCAATTTACATTTTCCTAGTTCTATGAGTCATTTCAAGAACAAATGCGTTCCTTGGCACTTGCAAGTAATTACCCATGGTGTACTTAACTCTGTCGAAGGACCAGGGAGAGAATACCTCTACATCAAATCACAATGACATAGGCTTGTATCCTGGCAACAAACCCTTTAGTTAAGAGTTGTAACGTGTGTGAAGTACCTTGCTCTTTTTCTCTCAAGGATAAGAGTGAAATATGCCCATGAAAGATCCTTGTTTTCAAATACTGTGAAGATGACATTGTGTCCTGTTAAATACTTGTCCCCTCTTTGCAGACCAGTAATAGAATAATGATCGTAGTATTTCAGCCCTTCCAGTCCTTGCTCTGTTCTTCTCAGCGAGTGATTTGAATTAGCCTGGCAGATTCATAACAGGAACAGGTGAGAGCTTCACCAGTTTATACACATCAGTTAAATTCTCAGTTAACATGTACTCACTGGAGCCAGAGGGGACAACCTATTGAATGTTAAAGTGGATGTGGAGAGGATATCTCCTGTGATGGAAGAGTCTAAGACCAGAGGGCACAGCCGCAGAATAGAGGGACATCTATTTAGAATGAAGATGAGGAGGAATTTCTTTAGCCAGAGAGTGGTAAGCCTGTGGAATTCGTTGTCACAAGCGGTACTGGAGGCCGAGTCATTAGGTATATTTAAGGCAGAGGTTGATAGATTTTTGATCAGTCTGGGCAGGAAGGGATACAGGGAGAAGGCAGGAGATCGGGGCTGAGCAGAAATAGATCAGCCTTGATGAAATGGCGGAGCAGACTCAATGGGCCAAATGTCCTAATTATGCTCCTATTTCTTATGGTCTTATGGTAGTGAATCTGTGGAATTCATTGCTGCAGATGGCTGTGGAAACCAAGTCACTGAGTATATTTAAAGCAGAGGTTGGTAGGTTCTTGATTAGTCAAGGCGTCAAAGATTATGGGGAAAAGGCAGGGGAATCAATTAAGAGGGATAATATATCAGCCATGATGAAATGGTGGAGCAGACTTGATGGGCCAAATGGCCTAATTCTGCCTCTGTGTCGTATGGTCCATTGTTACTGGGTCTGAGCAACCTAATGCCAGTTGATCGAGAAAGTCGCTCAGTCTTGAACAGCCCCGACTTGGAGCAGCACATTCATTATAGGTGATCAGCCTCATCCGTTTCATGAAAGGTAAGTAGAAATGTTTTTAAGTTGATATACTGAAGTTTGCTGTTAAACTCTAAGTAGCAGTTCACTTGGTTTACAATTGTTTTCAGAGATTCCCTTATAATCATAATAAGATTTTGCAACAGCCTATCTCCAATGTGAATAAAGACTAGTTTAGAATTTAAAAAAAACTAATGCTTAAACCAAACAGTCAATATTATGATAGCAAAGTTTAAGAAATGTTTAGACAGGCAGAGAATGGAGGGAAGTAGATCATGTGCAGGCAGATGTGATTAGATTGGATTGGCTCCATTATCAGGACAGATATCGTGGGCCAAAAAAGATGTTCCTGTGTTGCAATGCTCCATCAGACCATAAGAAATAGGAGCAGAATTAAGCCATTTGGCCCATCGAGTCAGTTCTGCCATTTCATCATGGCTGATCCATTTTCCCTCCTAACCTCATTCTCCTGCCTTCTCGCCATAACCCCTCATGGCCTGACAAACCAAGAACCTATCAACCTCTGCCTTAAACACATGTAATGACCTGGCCTCCACAGCCACCTCTGGCAACAAATTCCACAGATTCATTTCCCTCTAACTAAAGAAATTCCTCCTGACCTCTATTCTAAATGAACATGACATATTTTGAGGCTGTTCCCTCTGGTACCAGACTCTCCTTCTATAGGAAATATCTTCTCCACATTCACACTCTCTAAGGCTTTCAACATTTGATAGGTTTTTAATGAGATCTCCCCTCATTCTTCTAAGTCCTAGCAAGTACTGGCACCAAACACTTCTCATACGATAACCTGTTCATTCCATTCCATCTCAGACCTTCAACATTCAATAGATTTCAGTGAGATCTCCACTCATTCTTCTACATTCCAGAGCCATTAATCGCTCCTCAAATGATGAGCACTTCATTCCCGGAATCATTCTCGTGAACCTCCTTTGAACCTTCTCCAAAGTCAACACATTCTTTCTTAGAGAAGGGGCTCAAAACTGCTCACAATACTCTAACCAATGCCTCATAAAGCTTCAGCATTACATCCCTGTTTTCATGTTCTAATCCTCTCAAAAGGAATGCTAACATTGCATATGCCTTCCTCACTACTGACTCAACATGCAAATTAGGGAATCCTGCATGAGGATTTCCAATCCCCTTTGTACCTCGGATTATTGAATTCTCAGTCCATTTAGAAAATAGGCCAAGCTTTTGTTCCTTCAACCAAAGTGCATGACCATACACTTCCCGAAACTGTATTCCATCTGCCATTTCTTTGCCCGTTCTCCTAATCTGTCTAAGTCCTTCTGCAGCCTCCACGTTTCCTCAACACTACTTACCTCTCCACCTATCTTTGTATCAGCAGCAAACTTGGCCATAAAGCAATAAATTCTGTCATTCAAATCATCAGCATACAGTATAACTTAGAGAAGCAGTCCCAACAGAACACCTCTAGTTACCGGAAGTCAACCAGAAACAGCTCCCTTTAACCCCCCTCTTTGCCTCCCGCCAATCATTCAATGCTCAATCCATGCTACTATCTTTTATGTATTACCGTAAGCTGTTAACTTGTTAAGCAGCCTCATGTGTGGCACCTTGTCAAAGACCTTCAGCAAGTCCAAGTACACAACATCTACCAATTCTCATTTGTTGATCCTGGTTGTTATTTCTAAGAATTTCAACAGATTTGTCAGGCAAGATATTCCCTGAAAGAAACCATGCTGACTTTGATCTGTTTTAACAAGTACCTCCATGTACCCTGAATCTTCATCCTGAGCAATTGACTCCAACATCCTTCCAAGCACTGAGGTCAGACTAATTGTCATATAATTTGCTTTCTTTAGCCTCTCTCCTTCCTGAAGGTGGAGTGGCATTTGCAATTTTCCAGTCCTCTGGAACCATGCCAAAATCTAGTGATTCCTGAAAGATCATTACTCATGCCTCCACAATCTCTTCATCTACCTCTTTCAGAACCCTGGGTTGTAGTCCATCTGGTCCAACCGACTTATCTACATTCAGATCTTTCAGCTTCCCAAGCAGCTTCTCCCTAGTAATAGCAATTGAACTCACTTCTGCCCCTTGACACTTTTGAACTTCCAGCATACTGCTAGTGTCTTTCACAGTGAAGACAGATGCAAAATACTGATTAACATCATCCAGCATTTCTTTATCCCCTATTACTACCACTCCTGCATCATTTTCCAGCGGTCTGATATCACTCTTTTCTCTCTTTTACTCCTTATACATCTGAAAAATCTTTTGGTATCCTGTTTGATATATTGACCCCATGCTCTGTGTTAAATGGTCTCCACTTTACTTGATACATTTTTGAACTCCACTGATAGATATTGAACTTAGTTGGAAACACAAGAGATTCTGCAGATGCTAGAAATCCAGAACAACACACACAAAATGCTGAAGGAACTCAGCAGGTCAGACAGCTTTTATGGAAATGAATAACAGTTGGCGTTTTGGGCCCTGGAAAGGAACGGGGAAGAACTCAGAATATGAAGCTGGAGAAGGGGAAGGAATACATGCTAGAAAGTAATATGTGAAGCCAGGTGGGTGGGAGAGGAACGGTACAGTGAGAAGCTGGAAGGTGATGGGCGGAAAAGGTAAAGGCCTGAGAAGAAGCAATCTTTAAAAAAGCAGAGAGTGGACCATGGGAGAAAGGGAAGGAAGAGGACACAAGGAGGAGTTGATTGGCAAGTAAGGAGAAGAGATAAAGGGGAGCCAGACTGGGTAATAGAAGAAGAAGAAAAGGTGGGGGGCGGGCAGGAAAAATTACCAAAAGTTCAAGAAATCAATTTTCATGCCATCAGGTTGGAGGCTACCCAGGCAGAATATGAGGTGTTGCTCCTTCAACCTGAGATTAGCCTCATCTTGGCAGTAAAGGATGCCATGAACAGACATGTTGTAATGTGAGTGAGGATTGGAATAAAAATGATTGTCCACTGGGAAATAGTGCTTGTAACTGCACCGGTACAATGAAATAATGCCCACGCAACATACCGATGTCCTTGAAAATTTATTTTTACTTCTCTCTCTCTTTCTTCAGTAGACACCGTGAAAACTACAAGAAAATAAAGGACATAAAGTTTGAAATAGACATCCCTCAGTCTTTTAAAGTCTCTCAAGCTAATGTCCGCCGATAAACAGGCCCAAACACGTTAGCATATCGGAAGTGTGCTGAAATCAAATAAATCACTAAAACGTATCACACTGTTCATTTAAAGACACCTCAACAACATTATATAAAATAAATTAAGAAAAACAATTACCATGTACACCTCTTGGATCACATGCTGAATGAGGTTATTTTAGGGCCATGTGATCCATCTGCTTCCATGTTGGTTCTGACCCATAATGCCACAGTCATGCTTTCATCAAACTCTGATCATGTGACCCATTAAACTCTGGTCATGTGACCTGTTACACTCTGCATTAAATAAACCTTAGATAAAATATTTTATGGTGATAAATTAATTTATGACAAAAACATAAACATTTCAATGAAACATGTCCCTGAGACAGTTACACTCCCACCAAATTACTATGATTTATGATAACCTTTATACAAATATTTGAATAAATCTAGTAATTTTTAGAACCAAATAATTGGTATTTGTAACAAACTCTAAGGTCAAGACGGATACTTTAAACTCTCCACACAGGTGTGTTTAGAAATTAGTTCCATTGGAACACATTGTAGTTGTTCTCTACAAGGACAACTAATTTATGAACAGGATGTTCAAGAATGGATGAATTAATGAGTCATTGACCCTCTTTTCCTAGCTTTTTATTTCCTAATTGTATTGTGGCTCTTCGCACCAGTCCATCTTCATCTCCACAAACATCAAGCACTCTTCCAAGTCTCCATTCACTACAAGGAATCCCTTTCTCTTTTTCAATGACAATATCTCCAATCTTCACATTTCGTCTTGAGCGGTGCCACTGCTATCTGAAGGTGATGTTTGCTAGATATTCCTTCTTCCATCTACTCCAGAATTGCTCTGTCAGATATTGCACTCTGCGCCACCTTTTCCTGGCATACAGATCTTCTGCCATAAATTTTCCTGGTGGAGGCAATGGGACAGAGGTTTTCATGGTAAGTAGATGGTTTGGTGTAAGTTCCTTTAGGCCTTTGGGATCATTGATGCTGTCAGTGGTGAGTGGGTGGCTGTTCATAATTGACATGGCCTCATGGAAAAAGGTTCTCAAAAAAGCATCATCTAATCTTCCAGTGCTCTGTAAGAGGATTGAGCTTAGGACGTTCCTAACTGTCCTGATCTGCCGTTCCCAAACACCTCCCATGTGACTGGCATCAGATACATTCATGGTGAAGTCACATTGTTTTTCGGCCAGGTAAGCCATCAGTCTCTCTTTGTCCACTTCCTTTAAGGCCTTGGTCAGTTCATTTATCGCTCCAACAAAGATTGTCCCTTGATCCGATCTGATTTGTCTTACAGCTCCACAGATAGCTATAAAACACCGTAAAGCTTTTATGAAGGAATCAGTTGTTAAATCCTCCAACATTTCGATGTGAATTGCCATCGAGGACAGACAGGTGAATATGACACTGTATCTCTTGTACTCTTTATGACCTTGCTTAGTGTGAAATGGTCCAAAACAATCCATCCCACAGTATGAGAATGATGGCGAGGGATCAACACGGTTAACAGGAAGATCCGTCATCTTTTGTGTTTCTGTTGGCCTGCGAACTTTCCTGCATGTAACACATTGTTTGATGTAGTTTGCCACAACTTTGCTGCCACCAACAACCCAGTAACCATTTCCTCTGTTTGTTAATGGTTCGTCCTCTGCCTTGGTGCTGAGTTTTTCCATGGCAGTAATCTAGGATCAGACATGTGACCACACCAGCTCTTGGTAGGATTACTGAATGCTTCAAGTCGAGAGGTAAAGAAGCTTTCTTTAATCGCCCTCCCACCCTGAGAACACCATCTTGCAACACTGGGTCAAGTTAGAACAATGGATGGCTGTGTGGCAGTTTGTCCTGACTCAGTTTTCGCATTTCCTCTTTGAAGGCATCCCTTTGTGCCAATTTTACAAGCACAAGACTGGCCTTTCTTCTGTCTTTGACATTTATGGGTTTTGCTGTTTTTGTTCTCTTTGCTAGTTGCTGGATCCGGGCAAATACATTCAATGCTGTATGCCATTTTGAGAACCATTTAAGTCTCTCCAAAAAATTGTCCTCTTTTACCACCTTTGTTTCCTGGGCTTCTCTTTCTTTGATCAAATGACGTTTCTCTTCTCTGAAGCAATCTAATTCATTGACAAGTGAACTATTCTGCATATGAAGTGTCTTTAGTGCTTCAGTTAATTGATCGATCGTGTCGACATTTTTTAGTAATTCTGCCTCCAGGTACTCTCTCTCACTCTTGACTTTGTCTGACATTTCCAGGACATTTTCAAGTTCTTCCTGGAGGAGAAATTTGTCATCTAAAATTTTGACTTTTTCATTCAAGTTTATAGTCTCTTGCTGGCAAGCTTTTGTTCCCTGCTCAAGCTGTGTAATTATTTCACCTTTTTCATGAGTCTCCACTCTGAGACAAAACTCTAACTGTTGAAGCTTCTCAGGCAGTGAGTGTCTTACTTGCCCCAGGTTGTAAATCTCTCCTTTCTCGACTGTACGCGTCTTCCCCAGGGATTGCTCTTCCGAAGACTGTGGCTCATTGACCCGGGACTTGTGGTCAACTTGTGATATGCTCTTTTCCCCAGGGTTTCTATCTCTGAAGTCTGATTTAAGGGCTCTAATGACAGTGGCTGGTGTCAATGGTGGAAATTCCTTGACAGATACATGATGGCACAGACCTGTCACTTCTGTTGACTTTGCGACCCGTGGTGAGCTGCCGACAATGCTCCAACCCAGGTCAGTCTTGATGGCATCGTCACCTCCTGTGATGACATGCCGTGGTACCAACGCTCTCGCACAGTCATAACCTATCAGGAGCCCGACCTCACAATCCATCAGCTCTGGTATTTCCTGTGCTATTCCATTCAGATGTTTCCACCTCTTGGCCGTTTCAGGGGTAGGAATGTGGTAACGTTCAAGTGGGATGAAATCTCTGGTATAGGCAGGTGGCAAGTTGATAAAACTTTGCGAAGAAAACCCTCTAACTCTAAGCCCACTAACTCTTCCACTCTGAACAATGGAATCTTTTCCCATCATAGTGGTAAGCTTTAACTTGACTGGCTCTAATCCTGCCCCCACCTTCTCACATACCTCTTGGTCTACAAAAGTGTTGCTACTCTGTGTATCCAATACGGCATACACTAAGGTGCTGGAAATTCAAGTAACACACATCAAAGTTACTGGTGAACGCAGCAACCCCGGCAACATCGCTAGGAAGAGGTACAGTTGACGTTTCAGGCCGAGACCCTTCGTCAGGACTGAATGCAGCAGGCCAGGCAGCATCTCTAGGAAGAGGTACAGTTGACATTTCAGGCCTGATGAAGGGTCTCAGCCTGAAACGTCGACTGTACCTCTTCCTAGAGATGCTGCCTGGTCTGCTGCGTTCACCAGTAACTTTGATGTGTGTTGCATACACTAAGGTCTCTGTTTTAGGGGTGGTGATTGAAGAAATCCACATGGGCAATATCATGGATGTACTCCCACCATCGCCTCTGTCTATGCAGCAAGAAAGGGAAGATGTGTTTTCTTCCGCTTGCATAACATGAGAAGATGTGTCTGCTGCAGCAGAAGAACGGTCTTCATGAAGTAGTGTTGGATGATGTTTCTTACATATGCCACAAGTAGCTTTGCTGTCACAATCCTTTGAATTATGTCCTTTCCTAAGACAGCCAAAACACAGGTTATTGTTCAATATGAACCTCCTCTTGTCCTCCACAGTCTTATTGGCCAGCTTCTGGCATTGGTGGATGGAGTGTCTTTCTCCACAGGACATGCATGTGACTGGGTTTGAAGATGAAAACAAAGTGTTTACCTTTTGGATCCATTTGAATCCTTTGAGCTGTTCTCCATGGTACTGTAAGTTTCCACCACTGTGCTTGGTTTATCCCACGCTTTCACATTTGTGATGAACGTGTTAGCCTTTGTGCGCTTCATGTCTCTAGATGGCTTTTCTTCACTTGCCTTCAAGGCATGAAAGGATGTTACAGGATTGCGTGCGATTTCTTGTGCCACAAAATCAGCAAACTCCTTGAAATCAGGGAATTCCCCCATTTCTCGCAACTGCTTTGTGACATGACGATTCCAGCCAGAGGTCACCCAATCAGGGAGTTTTTGGAGTATCCTTTGATTCTCTTCACAGCCATTTAACACCTGATCCTCTTTGATATGTGGCATGGTATTGCTACGGGCTGTCAGAAAATCACTGAATTATCTCAGTTTAACTGACTCCTTTGAGCCAATCTTTGGCCAGTTATTCAGCTTTTCTCTAAATGCGCACTGGGTTACAAAGGGGTGGCCATACCGGGCGCTCAAAGCCTCCCATGCCTGGTCGTCAGCTTCATCATCCTTTCTGTGGAAGCTTCCTTCCAATACAGATCGTGCCTCACCACTGATGTATTTCTGTAGGTAGAATAACCTGTCAGCTGGATTTGTGCATCGCTGTTCTATCAATGCCGCAAAACTTCTGCTACACTCAAAGAACCTAAGTGGGTCCCCTGAGAGGACTGAGAGCTCGGGTGTAGGGAGTCTGGTGAGAACCATTGTGTCATGTAGGGCTTGTACTAATGGTGTTTCATTGTTAGTACCGATGTTTCTTCATTGTTATAGTTCTTACATGTTTGCCCCCCTTTAATTTTTTTATAAGGTATTGGAAGACAATTAGCCAGCTCACTACTTGCCGTTCTACTTTTCTCCAAGGCCTCACCAGAGTCAGCTTCAGAGTAAGCCTTAAGCTTTGCGGTTATTACTTGAAGATCTCTCTGACTTTCCGGTCTTTTAAGTTCTTGTCTTTGTACAGCGATAGCCTCCTCCATCTCCGTTTCGGCCTGCTTTGCAGCAAACCGTGTGGCACACTCTGCTCTTTTTGCTGTGATGCTTTGCTGTTCTGATGGACAGCTTCAGTGGTGGCTACGAACAGTGGATTTGGAGATTGTAGTCCCAAATATTGACTGGGCATACTCTTTGTCGAGCACCATTCGAAGCCTTGCGTTTTCTGCCTTAGCATCAAACTCCTCTTGCCCCACTTCACTCATACGTGTGTTCATTAGCCCCATCAAATCTGCTGATACTGCTGTGCAGCAATCTATCTTTCTTCTAATCTCAGCAGAAGGTGCTGATTGGGATTGTATATTTTCATACACATCTTTCACTTGTGTCTCCAGCCCTTCAATAGCATCCATCATGTCACATAAGTCTCGGTCAGAGCACTCATCTTTAAGTTTGGTACGTGTAGCTCGAACTTATTCTTTCCATCTTTCATATAGCTTGCTGAATTCACTCTCCCTCTGAGAAGCCTATTGTTACTTAAGATCCAGCATTTTTGGGGTTAACTTTCTTTCCCGTGGAGATTTCCTAGGTTCTGCTCTCCTTAAAGTAGCATTGAACATGTTTTAGAAAAAGAAACACTGTATCTATCACCAAGTTATTGCTGAGTATGCATATGACCTTTTGCAACTATATAATTGTCAGTGCAATTCAAGTACAAATACTTGGTAACTGTTTACTCAATAAATCTCCTAATACTCTTTTGATTATGCATTTGAACTCTCAGATCAAAAACACCATTAGAACATTCATAACGATGCCACTAGTGAAGCAGGAACAACAATTAGGCTATAATGATAAATCAATTACTTTTCTCATCAATAAGCCAGTATTTTAACAAGTATTTCTCAAATTTTTCGAAGTCCATAAGGTAGTAAAGGTAGCACAGTCAACCCTGATGCCGTCTGCAGAGCCACACTTTCCTGCCTGAAGACAGCAAGGAAATGAAACAGGCACTGCAGTCTGAAGCCTGCAGAGGTGATATTTGCAAAGCTGTAGCCTACTCTGGTAAACGTTGCTCTCTCTTGGTGAAATCGCGGCATTCTCAACCCGATGGTGTCAGGAGCCAACACTCCCATTTTGTCCCTTGAATCGACAAGCCTTTTCTCCAACGACTTCTCCGGCCATCCGCTGCTCCAGCGATCGTGCTTCCTCCTCTCTTCTTCCCAGACACGCGGCGCTCCATACTTTGAACTCTCGGCCATGTTGGCTGTACGTTTTCACTGTAACTGAACCAGTCCAATGAAATAATGCCCATGCAACATACAGGTGTCCTTGAAAATTTATTTTTATTTCTCTCTCTCTCTTTCTTCAGTAGACACCGTGAAAACTACAAGAAAATAAAGGACATAAAGATTGAAATATACATCCCTCAGTCTGTTAAAGTCTCTCGAGCTAGTGTCCACCAATAAACAGGCCCAAACACGTTAGCACATCTGAAGTGTGCTGAAATCAAATAAATCACTAAACCGTATCACACTGTTCATATAAAGACACCTCAACAACATTAAATAAAACAAATTAAGAAAAACAATTACCGTGTGCACCTCTTGGATCACATGCTGAATGAGGTTATTTTAGGGCCATGTGATCCATCTGCTTCCATGTTGGTTCTGACCCATAATGCCACAGTCATGCTTTTATCAAACTCTGGTCATGTGACCTGTTACACTCTACATTAAATAAACCTAACATAAAATATTTTAAGGTGATAAATTAATCATGAATTTTTTGACAAAAACATATAAAAAAAACATTTCAATGAAACATGCCCCTAAGACAGTTACAGTGCTTATTTTGGATGGATGGATGGTGTTGGGTTTCACCAATGTAGAGGAGGTTACATTGGGAGTATCGGGTACAGTAGATGACCCCAGTAGATTCATGGGTGAAGTTGCCTCCCCTGGAAGGACTGTTTGGGGGTTCTGAATGGAGGTGAGGGAGGAGGTGAATGGGCAGGTGTAGCATTTCTTTCTCTTGCTGTAGTAAGTGCCAGGAGGGGATTATTGGGGAGGGATGAATGGACAAGGGAGCCATAGAGAGACTGATCATTGTGGAATGTGGAGAGTGGGGAGGAGGTAAAGATATGTTTGCTGGTAGAATTCCATTGGAGATGGCAGAAGTTGCTGATGTGGAGGCTCAATGAGTGCTAGTTGAGGAGAAAAAGAACTGCATCCCTTTTAGGGCAGTGGTAAAATGGGACAAGGGCAGAAATGGAGGAAATGTAGGCAAGGGCAGCATCAATGGTGGAGGAATGGAAACCCCATTCTTTGAAGAGTGAGGTATCTCTGATGTTCTGGAAAGGAAAGCCTCATCCTGGGGATGGATGCAGTGGAGATGAAGGAGCTGAGAAAAGGGAATGGTATTTTTACAGGTGACAGGGTGGGTAGAAGTATAATCAAGATAGCTATGAGAGTCAGGAGCTTTATTAAAGATTTGGTAGGAAGTTTGTCTCCAGAGATAGACACAGAGAGATCAAGAAAGGGAAGGGAGGTGTCAAAAATGGACCAGGTGAATTTAAGTGCAGGGTGGAAGTTGGAGGCAAAGTTGATGAAATGAATGAGCTCAGTGTGGTTGCATGAAACAGCATCAATGTAGACATCAATATAGCACAGAAAAAGCTGGGGAGCATTACCAGAGAAGGCATAGAACAAGGACTGTTCCATGCAGCCAACAAAAAGGCAAGGGTAGCTGGGGCCATGCGGATGCCCATGGATACACCCTGAATTTGGGGGAAGTGGGAGGAAATGAAAGAGAAATTGTAGAGAGCAAGGACCAGTTCTGCCAGATGGAGGAGGGGATCTGATCAGGTCTGTTGTTGAGAAAGAAGCAGGGAGCTTTAAGGTGTTCCTAATTGAGATAGAAGTGTAGAGGGACTGGACATCTATGGTGAAAATGAGGCATTCAGGGCCAGGGAATTGAAAGTTGCTGAAGAAATCAAGAGCATGTGAAATGTCACAGGTGTAGGTGGAAAGAGACAGAATCAAGGGGGGTAGAATAGAGTCAAGGTATGCAGGCAGAGACAGTGGGCTGATTTGGACAGTCAGGTTTGTGAATCTTGGATAGGAGGTAGAAATGAGGGAACTGAGTTTGGAGGCAATGGGTAGAAGGTCACCAGACTTGATGAGGTGGGTGATGGTCTTGGACACAATGGCCTGGTGTTCCTGAGTAGGCTCCTTTTTAAGGGGCAAATAAGTGGAGGTGTTTGAGAGTTGCTGCCTCAGCAAAGTCGATCTGCCAGATTACAACAGTCTGTGGGTTTGATGGTGAGGTTGGGATTGGTGCAGAGAGAATGAAAGGCAGGGCATTCAAGAGCTAAAAAAATTGATTTCAACTCTCATTCTGTGGACATAGTTACAAAATCCAGATGACACTCGAGTGCAATGCTATGGAGGTGCCAACTTCCAAAGGGGAAATCTAATGAGTCCCCTAATATGGATATCAATTGAATTGTTGACAGAACAAAGAAGTTATTCCAGCTTTAATAAACTACGCAAAATGTCCCAGGGTGTTGGAATGTGTATATAATTGCAGACATAGAGAGCTCATTGTGCTCAAATTGTTTTTTATGGTTCATTGAGGGGAATTTGGTGTCCTTCACATTTCCAAACCCCAACAGCCCTTGATAAAATGGTGATGACAGTAAAAATATCCCAAAATTGTTAATTATAGCTTATTGTAATGGTTTTTATACAACTGAGTGGGTTACCAGATCCTTTCTAAGGGTAGTTCAGAGTTGCCAATCTAATCAGAATCAAATTTACTATCACTGACTTGTATGATGTGAAGATTGCTGTTTTGCAGCAGCACTACAGTCAAGGGCATAAAAACTACGAAAATTTATACCAATAAATAGCATAACAAAAGAAATAATAAGGCAGTGTCATGGGTTCATGGTCCATTCAGAAATCTAATGGCAGGGGGGAAGGAGCTGTTTCTGAATCATTGTGTGTGGGGCTTGACGCTCATGGCAATAGTAAAAAGAGGGCACATCCAAAATGGTGAGTGTCCTTGGTGATGGATGCTGGCTTCTAGAAGAACCATCTCTTGAAGATGTCTTCACTGGTGGGCAGGATTGTGCCCAGGTTGGAGCAGGTTGAGTTTATAACCCTCTGCAGCCTCATGCAATCCTGTGTACTGGTGCCTCCATATCAAGCTGTCATTCATAATCAACTGGAAACAATTATCAATCAGGTTTTCATCTCCGATTAACTCCATGAAAAAATTGCTTGTTTACTTCCTACATCGTACATGTGACCAGGCTTCAAAAAATATTACCTTAGCTTTGAAGAGTTTTGGCATATCTCGAGGTGCTGAAAGATGATGCAAATCAAACCATTTCATTTATTGTCTTAGTAAGCTTCACTTTAATAAATCCTCTGTGCTCTTCATTCCAGAATGATCTTGTCATGTGCAACAGTATTACTCTTGCAAGTGTCTTCCAAAGCCATGGGGAGAAAAGGACTTTTTTTTCGAGTGAGTGGGTGAAACTGATTCTTCCAACTCTTTGTGGAACAGTGGAGGAAGGCATCTTTCCTTTGAGTAAGTGGGTAAAAGTGATTCTTTTGGGTACCCTTAGATGTTTCCCTGTGGCTAGTTGGGTTTCCACCTCCTCTGACTCAGTATGAGGCTAAGTCAAGTATTTACCTCTCAGTGCTTTGGCACTGAATCCCCATCCTGCAGCCAGTGTGGAAATAAGAAACATAAAAGAAAATATGGGCAGGAGCAGCTATTCAACCCCTCTGACATGCTTTCCCATTGTATAAGGCCATGTCTGATTCATTCTTACTATCAATACCGCTTCCTGCTCTGTTCCTGAACCTCTTGACATCCTTTACATTCAAATGATTGTCAGTCTCTGTTTTGAAGATATTTAATGACCCTCTTTGAGAAGAAGTTCTTTCTCATCTCAAACACTTACTCTGAATCAATGCTTCCAAGTTCTAGATGCCCCTACCATGAAAAACATCCCCTCAGCATTCATCTTGTTAATCCCTCTCAAAACATGTTTCAATATCATCATCTCTCATGTATTTAAAGTGTTATGTGTGTAGACCCAACCTGCTCATCTTGTATTTGTGCATCAGTCCCATCACCCTTCTCCACTGCCAAGTTGAGGCTAGACACAGATCAGAACAATATCTCAAATTCTGTCTTGGTAGTCTCAACCTTGATGGTATCAATGTCCAACTTCTAGTAATCCCCTGTTTTCCCCTCCCCTTTAGTTTTCTCATCCCTCTGCCAATCATCTTCATCTCCTTCCTCTGGTTCCTATCTATTGCCCTATATTCCATGGTCTACTGTCCTCTCCTATCATTTTCCTCCTTCTTCAGCCCTTTGATTCTTTGAGCAATGATCTCCCAGCTTTCACACCATTCCCACTTTCCCTCCTTCTCCTGTTAACATAGCTTCTGTCTTTTGCCTAGTTTCACATATCATCCACCAGCTTGCACCCCTCCCTCCAACGTTTTTTTTATTCTACCATCTTCCTTTCCAGTCCAGATGAAGTCCTGATTGTTCATTTCCTTCATAGTAGCTGTCTAACCTGCAGAGTTCCTCGAGCACTTTCTCTTGCTCCAGATTTCCAGCATTTGCAGTCTCTTGTGTCATCCCAGGAATCAGGTCTACAGTGCAACTATATTGTTGCTTCAATACAGAAATCAAAATTATAAGTGCCGTCTCATTAATGTCCTGCAAAGCTGCTTCCCTAGTTTCATTTCGGGCCAGATCCCTTCATCAGGACTGAACAGGGAAGGGGCAGAGGCCCTATAAAGCAAGAGCAGGGAGGGTGGGAAGGAGAAGGCTGGTAGGTTCCAGGTGAAAAACCAGTAAGGAGAAAGATAAAGGGATCTCCAGCCCTTTGCTATGAACATAGAATTCTCCAACTTCTGGAAATTTCCTCCCCCTCCCTTCCCCTATCTCTATTTCACTCTGCCCCCTCCCCCAGCTGCCTATCACCTCCCTCTTGGTTCCGCCTCCTTCTACTACCCATTGTGTTTCCCCCATTCCTTCTTCACCTTTCCTGCCTATCCCCTCCCTGCTTCCCCTCCCCCACCCCTTTATCTTTCTCCTTACTGGTTACTCACCTGGAACCTACCAGCCTTCTCCTTCCCACCCTCCCCCCACCTTCTTTATAGGGCCTCTGCCCCTTCCCCCTACAGTCCTGACGAAGGGTTCTGGCCGGAAACGTTAACTGATCGTTTCCATGGATGCTGCCCGACCTGCTGAGTTCCTCCAGCGTGTTGTGAGTGTTGCTTTGACCCCAGCATCTGCAGAATATTTTGTGCTTGCTTCCCTAGTTTTATGCTTTTTATGCTCCAATGCCCTGACAATAAAGGACAATGTTCCATCAGCTTTTCCAATTGTTTGTACCGAATAATAACTCATTAGCAATGATTTGTTGTCTTAGTTTACAAAACCTCAGACTTATATATGTTCAGGATTATATACAATACAGCAGGAAGGATTATCCAGTGAATTAATACAGCATTAGCATAACCTCCTTGCTCTTACATGCTTCTATTTATAACAGGCAGTATCACATTTACATTTAACAATAAATTTTCATCATCTTACTGCTTATAAAGGATTTGCATGTCTGAACCTCTGTTCCTCAGTGACTTTACGGTGATTTATATTGCCTCTTTTCAGTCTTCCTTCCAAATGCACCACTTCTCAATACTGCAATAAATTGCACTTTTAGATCAGAGTGTGCCCCGTCCGTCCGTCCTCCATCCGTCCTCCTTCCGTTCGTGTTCTCTTGTTCTCTCTCTCTCTCTCTCTCTCTTACTCTCATTCACTCACGAGTTTATTTTGTTCCCTCAGTGATAAACTAGGGATGCTTGTTTTCGATGCCTTCTGTTGGATGAACATACAAAAAGCTTGACTTCATTCTTAGATCTGGGTAGGTTGAACTGCTGAATGTTAGCTGCTTTTATTCTGTGAAATGGCAAAAATCTTCTCATTATTGGCAATGGAAATAAACAGAGTAAAAAAGATGGTTTTAGCAAACAATTTTTCTTTGTCTTTAGTGATACCTTGGCTTTCTTCCTATGGAACGGTGAGCAGTGTGGCTTACTGAGGCTAAGTTAAAATTCACCAAATTTCTCTCTTCTGATAATGTCAACCATGATACAACTAGTCTTACATTCTTCTAATTGTTCAAATGAGTAATGGATTGAGTAGAACAATCTTCAGATAATCTGACTCCTTCCAGACGTTACCTCCAGATTACTGGATTTTTGTCTACTAATACAATCACAATTCACATTCTTTTCAAAGTTCAATGTTCAAACAAAATGTATTATTAATGTATATGTACATCGCCATCTACAAACATGAGATTCATTTTTTTGCAGGCATTGACTGTATAGAAACAATGAAAGACCACACACAGGATGGACAAACAACCTCAAAAAGGTGATATCCATCGTTAAGGACCCCCATCACCCAGGACGTGTCCTCTTCTCATTGCTACCATCAAGGAGGAAGTACAGGAGTCTGAAGACGCACACTCAATGTTTCAGGAACTGACTCTTCACCTCCGCTGTCAGAGTTATGAATGGACAATGAACCCATGAATGCTACCTCAGTAATTTTTTATCTCTTTTTGCACCACTTAATTAATTCAAAGTTACTTTTTTTATATATACTGCTTACTGTAATATATAGTTTTTATTATTATGTACTGATGTACTGCTGCCACAAAACAACAAATTTAATGACATTTGCCAATGTTATTAAACCTGATTTTAATAACAAAGACAACAAACTGCGCAAATACAAAAAAAAATAATAATAAATAAATATTGAGAACATGAGATGAAGTGTCCTTGAAAGTGAGTCCATAGGTTGTGGGAACAGTTCAGTGAGGGGGCAAGCAAAATTGTCTCTTTTGGTTCAAGAGCCTGATGGCTGAGGGGTAATAACTGTTGCTGCAGCTCGGTAGGTCAAAGGTAAAGAGAAAGTACAAGCGCACGTTCCTTAACAGAGTTGATTAGTAGAGGGCTCTTGGGGTGCAAGTTCACAGCTCCCTGAAAACGGCTATTCAGGTTGACAAGGTGGTTTAAAAGGCGTAGGGCATTCTTGCCTTTATTAGTTGAGGTTTTGAGTTCAAAAGTCACAAAGTTATGTAACAGCTTTCTAAAAATCCAGTTCGACCACATCTGGAGTGTTACAGACAGTTCTGGTTGCCCCGTTATATGAATGATGTTGAGGCTTTACCTCGGGTGCAGAAGAGGTTTACCAGCATGTTGCTTGGATTAAAGGGCATGTGCTAAAACGAGAGGTTGAACAAACTTGGTTGTTTTCTCTTATGCAGAGAAGGCTGAGCGGAGATCTGATAGTGGTTTGTAAGATTATGAGAGGTATTTATAGAGTAGGCTGACAATATCTTTTTCAAAGGGTGGAAATGTTTATTATCAGAGGGCATGCATTTAAAGTGAGAGGGGATTATTTCAGAAAAGATGTGAGGGAGAAGTTTTTTGCATGGAGAACGGTGGGTGCCTGGTATGTACTGCCTGGGACCATGATCGAGACAGAAACATAGAGACTTTTAAGAGATGTTTAAATAGGCACATGAATGTGAGGAAAGTGGAAGGATACGGACATTGTGTAGGTAGAAGAGTTTAGTTTAGTTGGCCATTTGCTTACTAATTTAATTGTCAAAGGGCCTGTTCCTGTGCTGTATGTTCTTTGTTCTGAATTCTTAAGCTCCAACGATTCCATTATGACTTGCTTCCATTCAATACTGCATCAGGTCCAGCGATTTTCCAGAGGAGAATGGATGGCTTCACCCAAGGTTAGAGTGATGTTTTTGCTGTTTGTTCAATAATGCACGAACACAAGGAGAATCTGAAAGATCTGTTCAATGATTCCAAGAAGCAGGAGTTCAGATAGATACAGAGGCGAGTTATTTTGCTCTTATGGTAGATGCTGAAGGTCTCTCTGTGGGCGAAGAGAGTGAATGCACTTGTTTTTTTTCTCATGGCTGTAGGATCAAGAGTGAAAGGGCATAGATTTAAGGTGAAAGGGGAAAGATTTATAGGAATTCAAGGGACAATTTTTTTACACTGAGTGGTATCGATGTAGAATGAGCTGCCAGAGGAACTGGCGAAAGGCAGATACAATGACAGATAGATAGAAAGATACTTTATTGATCCCAAAGGAAATTACAGTGTTACAGTAGCATCACAAGTGCACAGATATAAATATTAGAAGAGAACTAGAAAGAAAAAAAAAAGTTATCACAAACAGTCTACAAGAGGGGGTCATCACTTCCCTGGCTATAGATTGACTCATTATAGAGCCTAATGACCGAGGGAAAGAATGACCTCATGTAGCGCTCTTTGGAGCAGTGCAGTTGTCCTGGTCTATTACTAAAAGTGCTCCTCTGTTCGGTCAAGGTGGTATGCAGAGGGTGAGCATCATTATCCAGAATTACCAGGATTTTTCATAGGATCCTTTGTTCTACCACAGCCATCAGTGTGTCCAGCTTGACTCCTATAACAGAGCCAGCATATTTAATCAGTTTAGTGAGCCTGTTGTCATCACCCGTATTGATGCCATTGCCCCAGCACACCACCACATAGAAGATTGTACTGGTGACATCAGACTGGTAGAACATATGAAAGAGAGGCCTGCATAATCAAGATGACCTCAGTCTCCTCAGCAAGTAGAGGCAGCTCTGACCCTTCTTATACAGAGCCTCCATGTTGGTGCTTCACTCAAGTCTGTCAACCAGGTGTACCCCCAGGTACCTGTAGGTCCTCATTACATCAACGTCCTCACCATCGTAGTAACAGGGAGCAGGCAGGCTTAGTTTTCCTAAAGTCCATCACCATCTCATTTGTCATACTGATGTTAAGCTGTAGGTAACTCAGCCTGCACCTCTTGACAAAGTCCTCCACCAGGGCTCTGTATTCATCCTCCCATCCTGTCTTTATACACCCAACTGTTGCTGAGTCATCGGAGAATGTCTGCAGATGACATGACTCTGAAGTCTGAGGTATACAGGGTAAACAGGAAGGGAGTCGGTACAGTCCCAGATGAGGCCGCATTGCTGCTTATACCCATGTCTAACACACAACTATGAAGCCGCACATACTGTAGTCTGCCAGTCAGGGAGTCCATAAAGTGCGCATGCGCTGGTCGTGCATGCAGCCTGGTACAGCCATTCCGATCTATTCTTACTTTATTCTTCTTACTTTTTAATTTACGTTATTTTTTTTATTTTTTTTCTCACGGTAACACGTCGAAGCTGCACCCTCTCTAACATGCTGGTAGAGAGAGTTTTATTTGGGTTTTCTTTAGCGCTGGAAATGGTTACATCCTGACATGCGGGACAGAAGCAAGGTCGCATTGTGTATTCCATGGACCAGCAAATACCGGCTGGTTTAGCGAGCAGAGCGGCGGACACCCCTGCTGAAATCTGGAGGAAAACACACAGAGGATGCAGAGGGGGATCACAAAGCCGAGGAAAGAGGACCGGATTGAGACAACAGAGACTTTTGGAGAAGAGGAGTTTGGTGGGTAATACCGTTCCGGCTGACCGGAAGTGCACTGAGAGCGGTAAGCGTAAAGGAATTGGGTGCTTACTGTCCTGGTTAACAATGGATGGTGCAATCCGGGTCATATTACGATCGAGGAACGTGTTTGTAGACTGGATATTGAACTTTTTACTGTTGGACTTCGGCCACATTCCACCGTGATACAACACTTGGCGGCACGGGAGGTCGTTCCTGCCTGTGGCCATCGAACGTGCAGCTCCTCCCGTGGAGGGTCAGACACCCTGAGCCAATAGGCTGGTCCTGGACTTATTTTCCATCTGGCATAGTTTTGCATTTTGTTGTTTGATTGTTGGGGGTTTTTGTATTGCTAGATTTACGCTCTATTCTTGGTTGGTGCAGCTGTAACGAAAACAAATTTCCCTTGGAATTAATAAAGTATATCTATCTATCTATCATTATCCAGGATACAATGGCAGTGCCAATCTGTATTGAATGAAACATTTCCTCCAGCAATGAGGGCCGCATGGTATCGAAGGCACTTGAGAAATCAAAAACACATGATCTTCACAGTGCAGCCCTGCTTATTCAAATGGAAGAAGGCTCTGTTCAGCAGGTAGATGACAACATCATCAACTCTAATGTGCTCCTGGTGGGCAAACTACAGGGGATCGAGGGCTGATCTGACCAGGGGTCGGAGGTGAGCCAGAACCAGCCTCTCTCGGGTCATCATGATGTGTGAGGTCAGGGCCACTAGACAGTAGTCATTCAAAGCTTTCAGTTGGCCCTTCTTGGGTACTGGGATCACCCATGATGTTTTCCACGCAGTAGGGACCCTTTCCGGGCTGAGACTCAGATTGAAAGTGCAGTGGAGAACTCCACACAACAGCTCAGCACATTCCTTCAGCACCTGGAGTTCACATCATCAGGTCCCAATGCTTCACCATGTCTGAGATTCCCCAGAGCCCTTCTCACCTGCTCAGTAATGAGTCCATGATGACTGGGGAGTTGGTGGAAGGTGGGGACTGGGAGGACAGCAGCTGGTATGTGCAGGTGTGGATGGTAGGTGTAGGGTAAGGAAGGTCTGTAGGCAGTGGTAGCCTGTGTTGTTATTCCACATGTTGAACTGGAGGAGGGATGCGTGAGGAGGGGAGGTATTGGTGTTGAGGGAGCATTGGGTGCCTCTGCTCCTGGACTGGTGTGCTGGGGGGGGGCGTGTGAACAGGAGGGCAATTATCAAACCTATTGGAGAATTGGTTTAACTCATAAGCCCATTCACGGCTGCATTACAAGCCTAGCTGTAGCTAGGCTGATTAAAGCCAGTGCTGTTCTTCACACCTCTCCACACCTCTCGTGTGTTACTCTGCCCAAGCTTACTCTCCAGTTCTCTCCTGTATTCCTCTTTAGCCACCCTGATCTTCTCCTTTAGCTCCCTCTGCACAAGTTTCAGTTCCTCGCCGTCTCCCGATCTGAAGGCTGTGTTGTTGTGGTTGAGAAGAGCCTTCAGATCACTGGTGACCCATGGTTTGTTGTTGGGGAAGCAGCAAATAGTCCTGTGGGGTATTGCTGCGTCCCCACAGAAGTTGTTGTAGCCGGTGATGCAATCAGTAAGTCCATTAATGTCCTCCCCATATGGTTCACAAACCTCAGTAACCTCAAACAGTCCCTTAAGGCCTTGATGGCTTCCAGAGACCAGTTCTTTACTATCTTTACTAATGACAAAAGATAAGTGGACAAGTGAATGGATTTCCTCCCACATCTGAAGTACATGTGGCTTGATAGGTTAATTAGCCACTTTAAATTGCTCCTACATTGAAACTGATTATTGTGGTTGTGGTAGGGGAAGTTGACGGGAATGTGGGAATTGTGTGAATGCGACAAGGATCAGCAGGCCAGAGGGGCATCTTCTTGTGTTGCCAAACACCAATCCCATTCTTGCCTTATGGTATTGGTGGAGTGATGGCACTCTGTATAAAGAATGGAGATGAACAACCATTTTATTTTATATCAAGGTCTCCATCAATAAAGGACCTTTACAGACAAGCGCCAAAAAATATCCAGCTATCGTTAACAGGGTTGAGAAATTCCACAAGTGCCTACAGGTGAAAATCCTACAGTTATCATCGACCACAAGCCTTGGTGGGTTTTCGTCCAATTGCTTCAAATGTGGAGGTGTGCACTACATTCTCTGAAAGTGAATTGTTCTAAAGTACAAAGGTGCAAAAAATATAAATGGACTAGTGAGGATCAAATTGACAACCAGTTGATGGATCTCCATATTAGTGTCAATGCATCAAAGCTGGAACATGTAGGCAGTTCTCCATCACAAATCAATAACGTGCTGCCGTATCCAGTTATGACACACTTCTCTATAGGAAAGAGAACATGGCAATGTCTTTGTCACCATTTTACAGTAAAATGACATCCAGAATGGCATGATGCTTCAGGGATTCAGAATTGCATCTGACTCCAAGAACAAGTACCTTATTTAGCACCAGGAACATAAAGAACACTTCTGGGTATCTTGCCTCAAACACACTGCGAGAAGTTTCTTCTGGTGGTCCAGAACAGGGGAAGAGTTTGTGTATAACAAGAAAGGATGTTAAAAATGTCAAAACTATTGCAAGAATCTTCCAGTGGTTCCTCTAAACACCTGGCCCAGGACAAAAATAGTCCAGTCGAGGATCCATGTGAACTTTGTGGGTCCATTTATGGAGAAATAGTCACAGTAGAACATTCAAAGTGGGACGGAACTTTTCCTGTGGATAATTCTGCATTTCATTCATCTTGTCTTCCAGACAGTTAATTGAGATGGATAATGAAAACAATTCCATCAGTTTGA
This sequence comes from Mobula hypostoma, assembly GCF_963921235.1. Lineage (NCBI taxonomy): Eukaryota > Metazoa > Chordata > Chondrichthyes > Myliobatiformes > Myliobatidae > Mobula > Mobula hypostoma. The sequence continues at coordinate 42,779,576 of NC_086121.1, read as the reverse complement.
AATCTGCTCCTCAGTAAGTACTGGGACCACAATATGCACAGAGCTGCATGTTACTCAAACTCTAATTTTGTGGAAAAGTCAGAGGTGAAAAGTGGACTGAGGCAAATGACAGGAGCTGTACGTGTCATGCATCAGCACTGGATACACAACATACAACTGCAGGAGAGACATCCAGTGATTTACAGATGGCAAGATATGATGGATGGTAATTGAATGTGATGATGCCTGAGCTTAGTCTCTCTGTTTCCAAACAAGCAAAGCAGAAGGAACAATGAATCTGTAGCTAAACATGCTGAGTTAGTCATTTTTTTATACATCAAAATAAACATTTCTGATATATAAAAAAATATTTACAAGAACAAAATATGCAGTGCTGTTCTATTACATTCTTTAAAACATACAGGACTGTTTCCACTCATGCAGCCCCCTGTGGTGCACACTACAACAATGACTGAGGGCTTCCTCACCCAACTTGGCCCCTCCTTTTCCAGTAGTGGAAGAACCCTATACTGTGGTTCTTCTATATGGATGTGTGAATACCACTTTGATATAGGTGTGTACTTGACAGCACCAAATATTGGCTTAACTGCTACTGACACTGAAGTGGTAAAGGATACACTTGATGCTCCAGGGTACGGTTGAAGTTCTTACACACCTGAGCCATGTTATTTGTCACCAGATAGGCTGAATTTGTAACTAGGCAAGTTCTAATATTACTGATTTGCTGGTAACATCTGATTTCTTTGACTGTATTCTGATGAAATCAGGACCCATATGGGACCCAAGGTTACAATCTGCTGTTATCAATGATCTCCAAGTGCTCAAAATAAAAATGGCTTTCACACAGAACTATATATATTTAACTACATATTTGAAAGTGTTAACTTTACCATTTTAAGGTATTGTATAGCACCACTACATTCTGATTTTCCATCCTTATGACAAACCTTGAAGAAAACCTTGTTATATTTTATTTTGAATTCCTGTATATTTGTCCAGTGCACTAGTCTGTTTCCTTTTCCAATATCACCCAATGATTACAGCTTCTCCGATTTTATGTCATTAGCAGAGCGATCATAAAATAGGGGCAAATGTTTGAAATAATTGGAAAAGGATCAGAAGAGAGGTGAGGTGGTGTGAATATAGAGCCTTGTCTTCCAGGCTGGTGGAAGAAAAACTCCTCCCACTGCTCAGCGCATCACAGAAACCAACCTCCAATCAGTGAACTTGGCCTTTACTTCTTGATACTTTGATGATGCAAAACTGTTTTTCATGAAACAACTATAAACCAATTCAAACATACCAATTTGAATTTAAAAACTCCTCGAATATTACTTGAAGAGAAGGCTAGAATGCAAAAGCAAGGATGTAATGCTGAGCCTTTTTAAGGCTTTGGCAGACTGCACTTGGAGTTTTTGAGAGGTTTTGGGCCCCTTATCTAAGAAAGGATGTGCTGGCATTGGAGAGAGTTCAGAAAAGGCTCATAAGAATGACCCAAGAATAAAAAGGTTAACATATGAGGAGCATTTGATGGCTCTGGACCTGTACTCACTGGAATTTAGAAGAATGAGGGCGGGGGGGCGGATTCTCATTGAAACCTATCGAATATTGAAAGGTGTGGATACAGTGGATGTGGAGAAGATGTTTCCTATAGTGGAGAAGCCTAAGACCAGAGGGCAAAGCCTCAGAATTGAAGTATGTCCATTTAGAAAAGAGATGAGGAAAACTTTCTTTAGCCAGAGGGTGGCGAATCTATTGAATTTCTTTGCCACAGATGGCTGTGTAGGTTGATAGGCTCTTGATTGATCAGGGATTTAAAGATTATGGGGAGAAGACAGGAGAATGCAGTTGAGAGGGATAATACATCAGCCATGATGGAACCATAGAGAAAACTTGATGGGCCGAATGGCCTGATTCTGCTCCTGAGACTTATGGCTTGTCTTATGAAGAGCAGTCACCTCCAGGCTGTAGTCCAAATACTAGAATAGGGGATTGGAATGGGTTGCTGTTTTTCCAGACACAAAGGAGGTGGTGGATGTTATTGATGAAGGTAGACCTGTGGATGTTGTCTACATGGATTTTAGTAACTCGATTGACAACATCCTTTATGGGAGGGTCATTCAGATTATTCAGATGGTGACTGGGCTGTGGGGATTCAGAATTCACTTGCCCATTGAAGACAGAAACTAGTGGTCAATGGGACTTAGCCTGACTGGAGGCTTGTGACTAGTGGTATTCCACAGGGATCCATGCTGCGAGTTCTGATGTTTGTGATATATACGAATGACATGGATGAAGATGCAGATGGGTGCGTTGCTAACTTTGCAGATGATGCAAAGATTGATATTTTGGTGGATAGTGTAGAAGACTGCCAAAGGATACAGTGGAATATAGATCATTGCAGATACAGGCAAAGAAATGCAGATGGAGTTTAACCTGGCCAAATGAGAAATGTTTCAGTTTGGGCGATCAAATATAAAAGGACAGTACACTGTTAGTGACTGTTCCCTTAACAGTGTTGATGAACGGCAGGATCTTGGGGTCCGAGTCCAAAGCTCCCAGAAAGTAGCAAACAGGTTAAGACAGTGGTTAAGAGGACATATGGCGTGCTTCAGGGCATATGGCATATGAGGTCGGGGATGGTATTAAACAGGAAATTAGAAATGTGTGCAATAAAGGAACAGCAGTTATAATGGGTGACTTCAATCTACATGTAGATTGGGTGAACCAAATTGGTAAAGGTGCTGAGGAAGAGGATTTCTTGGAATGTATGCGGGATAGTTTTTTGAACCAACATGTCGAGGAACCAACTAGAGAGCAGGCTATTCTAGACTGGGTTTTGAGCAATGAGGAAGGGTTAATTAGCAATCTTGTCGTGAGAGGCCCCTTGGGTAAGAGTGACCATAATATGGTGGAATTCTTCATTAAGATGGAGAGTGACATAGTTAATTCAGAAACAAAGGTTCTGAACTTAAAGAGGGGTAACTTTGAAGGTATGAGACGTGAATTAGCTAAGATAGACTGGCAAATGACACTTAAAGGATTGACGGTGGATATGCAATGGCAAGCATTTAAAGATTGCATGGATGAACTACAACAATTGTTCATCCCAGTTTGGCAAAAGAATAAATCAAGGAAGGTAGTGCACCCGTGGCTGACAAGAGAAATTAGGGATAGTATCAATTCCAAAGAAGAATCATACAAATTAGCCAGAAAAAGTGGCTCACCTGAGGACTGGGAGAAATTCAGAGTTCAGCAGAGGAGGACAAAGGACTTAATTAGGAAGGGGAAAAAAGATTATGAGAGAAAACTGGCAGGGAATATAAAAACTGACTGTAAAAGCTTTTATAGATATGTAAAAAGGAAAAGACTGGTAAAGACAAATGTAGGTCCCCTACGGACAGAAACAGATGAATTGATTATGGGGAGCAAGGACATGGCAGACCAATTGAATAATTACTTTGGTTCTGTCTTCACTAAGGAGGACATAAATAATCCTCCAGAAACAGTAGGGGACAGAGGGTCCAGTGAGATGGAGGAACTGAGCGAAATACATGTTAGTAGGGAAGTGGTGTTAGGTAAATTGAAGGGATTAAAGGCAGATAAATCCCCAGGGCCAGATGGTCTGCATCCCAGAGTGCTTAAGGAAGTAGCCCAAGAAATAGTGGATGCATTAGTGATAATTTTTCAAAACTCGTTAGATTCTGGACTAGTTCCTGAGGATTGGAGGGTGGCTAATGTAACCCCGCATTTTAAAAAAGGAGGGAGAGAGAAACTGGGGAATTATAGACCGGTTAGCCTAACGTCGGTGGTGGGGAAACTGCTAGAGTCAGTTATCAAAGATGTGATAACAGCACATTTGGAAAGTGGTGAAATCATCGGACAAAGTCAGCATGGATTTGTGAAAGGAAAATCATGTCTGACGAATCTCATAGAATTTTTTGAGGATATATCTAGTAGAGTGGATAGGGGAGAACCAGTGGATGTGGTATATTTGGATTTTCAAAAGGCTTTTGACAAGGTCCCACACAGGAGATTAGTGTGCAAACTTAAAGCACACTGTATTGGGGGTAAGGCATTGATGTGGATAGAGAATTGGTTAGCAGACAGGAAACAAAGAGTGGGAATAAACGGGTCCTTTTCAGAATGGCAGGCAGTGACTAGTGGGGTACCGCAAGGCTCAGTGCTGGGACTCCAGTTGTTTACAATATATATTAATGACTTGGATGAGGGAATTAAATGCAGCATCTCCAAGTTTGCGGATGACACGAAGCTGGGCGGCAGTGTTAAATGTGAGGAGGATGCTAAGAGGATGCAGGGTGACTTGGATAGTTTGGGTGAGTGGGTAAATTCATGGCAGATGCAATTTAATGTGGATAAATGTGAAGTTATCCACTTTGGTGGCAAAAATAGGAAAACAAATTATTATCTGAATGGTGGCCGATTAGGAAAAGGGGAGGTGCAACGAGACCTGGGTGTCATTATACACCAGTCATTGAAAGTGGGCATTCAGGTACAGCAGGCGGTGAAAAAGGCGAATGGTATGCTGGCAATTATAGCAAGAGGATTCGAGTACAGGAGCAGGGAGGTACTACTGCAGTTGTACAAGGCCTTGGTGAGACCACACCTGGAGTATTGTGTGTAGTTTGGTCCCCTAATCTGAGGAAAGACATCCTTGCCATAGAGGGAGTACAAAGAAGGTTCACCAGATTGATTCCTGGGATGGCAGGACTTTCATATGAAGAAAGACTGGATGAACTAGGCTTGTACTCGTTGGAATTTAGAAGATTGAGGGTGGATCTGATTGAAACGTATAAAATCCTAAAGGGATTGGACAAGCTAGATGCAGGAAGATTGTTCCTGATGTTGGGGAGGTCCAGAACGAGGGGTCACAGTTTGAGGATAAAGGGGAAGCCTTTTAGGACTGAGATTAGGAAAAACTTCTTCACACTTCTGCCACAGGAAACAGTTGAGGCCAGTTCATTGGCTATATTTAAGAGGGAGTTAGATATGGCCCTTGTGGCTACGGGGATCAGAGGGTATGGAGGGAAGGCTCGTGCAGGGTTCTGAGTTGGATGATCAGCCATGATCATAATAAATGGCGGTGCAGACTCGAAGGGCCGAATGGCCTACTCCTGCACCTATTTTCTATGTTTCTATGCTTGCCTTAATTAATCAAGGAACTGAATCAAGACTAGTGCCCGTGATGGAGCTGGCTGAGTTTCTGCACCTTTTTCTGATCCTTTGCAGTGGCCCCTCCGTACAAGACGATGATGCAATCAGTTAAAATGCTCTACGTAGTAGATATTTAGAAATTGGTGAGTTTGATGACATACCAAGTCTTCTCAGATTCCTAATGAAATATAGCTAGTGCTTTGCCTTCTTTGTAATTGCATCAATATGTTGGGCCCAGATACATCTTCAGAGAACTGAGGGTATGATTGAGTTGAACCCTGAGAGATAATCAATAAATGGCAGGCTCACATAGGTATTACTATTCTCCAGGAGGTGTAAGGCTGAGTGAGAATGCATCCACTGTAGACTTATTGTGATGACAGGCAAATTGCACCAGGTCCAGATCGTGCTTAGGCAAGAGTTGTTTCCAGCCGTGACCAATCTCTCAAAGCACTTCATCACAGCAGATCATCACTGAGGCAGCTCACCCTGCTCTGCTTAGGCACTGGTATGATTGTTGCCCTTTTGAGCCCTGTGGGGATCTCTGACTGCACCAGTGAGAGATTGAAGATGTCTTTGAACACTCCTGTCAGTTGATTGGTATAGATTTTCAGTGCCCTACCAGGTACATTATCAAGGCCTGACACCTTGTGAGGGTTCACCCTTTTGAAAGATGCTCTGATGTCAGCTTCTGAGACCGAGATCACAGGGTTACTAGATGCTGCAGGGGTCCGCACAGCTGTAGCCTTATTCTCCCTTTCAAAGCGTGTATAAAAAGTATTGAGCTCATCTAGGAGTGAAGCATCACAGCCATTCATGTTAGGTTTGGCTTTGTTGGAAGTAATGACCTGCAAATCCTGCCAGAGCTGAAGTGCATCCACTTCTGTCTCTAACCGGAATTTCTTTTTGCTCTTAAAATAACCTTCCGTATGTTGTCCCTGGACTTCTTCAATGGTCTGGATCACAGGTCCTGAATGCCCTGATCTAGCCGTTAGCAGACTTAGATGGTTCATCTAAATGCTCCTCTACCTCCCTTGATCATACCTTATTGGACCTCACCACTGGGGCTGCGGTCTTTAATCTCTATCTATATGCTGGGAGTAGAAGTACAACCAGGTGATCAGATTTTCCAAGGTCTGGGTGTGGGATGGCATGCTAAATGTTTTTAATGGTGGTATAACAGTGGAAAAGTGTGCTGGATCCTCTGGTTCCATGGTGATATATTGGTGGTAGTTGTTCAAGAACTTCGTGGCCTAAGGTAGAAGGAGTCAATTTTAGAAAACCTAGTACATTTATTTTTCAACATAGTCCCCTCCTACATTTACACACTTAGTCCAGCGGTCGTGGAGCATACGGATCCCTTCTTTGTAGAAGTGGTCCACAGCAAGGGTGACTGATAAGTTTGTGGCCTAAGGCAGTGGTCCCCAGCCTCCGGGCCATGGACCGATACTGGGCCACGAAGCATGCAGGGGTGCAGCAGTAACTGGAACGCACCCAGCACATCTTTGAGAAAAAAGCTGAAATAAACAAGCTAATTAATTAGGTGCCACCTGGCAGGTAAATGTCGGCTCAGATCAGAGGTGATTGCCAATTTCACTTGCTCTACGCAGATGTTCACTCCTCTTTCCAGGGCGCTGGAGCCTTTAGCTGTTCCATTGTTTGGTCAATTTAAACACCAGCCCGGACAGGCTGAAAAGACAGGGCTGTCAGGATCGACGTGACATGTTGAATCTACACAAACTTCTAATAAAGTATAGGCACTGCCGTGCTTTCTTTGTAATGACAGTTACGTGCTGGTCCCAGGACAGATCCTCTGACACTTTTCAGAGAGAGAAACGTCGATCCTTAATGCCGAAAAATTTAAAGTTATTAACCCTCTCCACCTCAGGTCCTCTAATGAAGACCGGCTTCTGGGCGGCACCTAATTAATTAGCTTGTTTATTTCTGCTTTTTCTTAAAGATGTGCTGGGTGTGCTCTGGCTACTGCTGCACCCCTGCATACTTCACGGCCTGGTATCAGTCCACGGCCCAGAGGTTGGGGACCACTGGCCTAAGGTAGAAGGAGATGAGTTATACAGCTCTCATTAAATGCCTGTGCAGTTCAACTCTTTTAGTGATTATGCAGAATGTTTGAAGTTAATAACTCATTTCCTTCTACAGCAGGCCACAAACTTATCAATCACCCCTGCTGTGGACCACTGCTGGAGGTCCAAGAAGCCGACTTCTACAAAGAAGGGATCCGTATGCTCCACAACCGCTGGACTAAGTGTGTAAATGTAGAAGGGGACTATGTTGAAAAACAAATGTGCTAGGTTTTCTAAAATTGACTCCTTCTGCCCTAGGCCTCGAACTTATCAATCACCCCTCGTACATACACAGCATTTAAGTACAGGGCAATACTTAACAATAAAAAAACTACAAAGTACAATAAGAGAATATGTACATAAATAAGTAGTCCAAAGAGAGAGAAAAAGAAAAGAAAATAAGGTGAGTTAATGTATTTGGGCTCATTGCTCATTCAGAAATCAGATGGCAGAGGGGAAGAAATTGTTGCTGAAATGTTGATTGTGTGTCTTTAGCCTCTTACCCCTCCTCCTTGACGGTAGCAATGAGAGGAGGGCAAGTCCTGGGTGAAGGAGGTCCTTAATGATGTTTGCCGCCTTTCTGAAGATGTACTCAGTGCTCGAGAGATCATTGCCCGTTTCAGAGCCGGCTGAGTTTATAACTTCCTGCAGCTTTTTCCCATTCTGAGCAGTGGCTCCTCCATATCAGATGGTGATGCAGCCAGTTAGGATGCTGTCCATGGTACTTCTGCAGAAGTTTGTTAGGATTTTGGTGACATACAAAGTCTCTTCAAGCTCCTAATGAAATATAGCCACTGACGTACCTTCCTTGTAATTGCATGTTAGGCCCAGAATAGATCTTTGCTGCCCAGAACTTGGAACTGCTCATATTTTCCACCGCTGATCCCTTGATCAGAACTGGTGTATGTTTCCTTGATGTTCTTTTCATGAAGTCCACAATGAATTCTTCGGTCTTACTGATGATGAGTGCAAGCCTGCTTTTGCAACACCACTCAACCGGTTAATCTCTCTCACTCCTGTATGCTTCTTCCTCACTATCTACAATTCTGCAGGCAATAATGTCATTGGCAAATTTACAGATGGCATTTGAGCTGTGCATAGCCCCGCAGTCATATATGTAGAGAGAGTAGAGCAATGGGCTAAGCACACATCCATGAGGTGCACCAATGTTGATTCTCAGAGAGCAGGAGATGTTATTTCCAGCAACACACATCAAAGTTGCTGGTGAATGCAGCAGGCCAGGCAACATCTCTAGGAAGAGGTACAGTCGACGTTTCAGGCCGAGACCCTTCATCAGGACTAACGGACCAAGGGTCTCGGCCTGAAACGTCGACTGTACCTCCTCCTATAGATGCTGCTTGGCCTGCTGCATTCACCAGCAACTTTGATGTGTGTTGCTTGAATTTCCAGCATCTGCAGAATTCGTGTTGTTTGTTGTTTGTTGTTTGATGTTATTTACAATTTGCACAAGCAGTGGTGTCCCAGTGAGGAAGTCAAGGATCCAGTTGCAGAGGGAAGTACAGAGTCCCAGGTTTCGCCACATTCTCCTGAACTTCTGGGAATAAATTCTTAACCTAGTCAAAGCAACACACACGAAGTACTAGGGGACCTCAACAGATGAGGCAGTATCTCTGGATGTGAATAAACAGTTAACAGTTCAGGCTAAGAACCTTTATCGGGACTGGAAAGGAATGGAGAGAAGCCAGAATAAGAAGGTTGGGAGTGGAGGAAGTAACAAGCAAGAAGGTGATAGGTGAAGCTAGGTGGGTGGGGGAGAGGGAATGAAGTGAGAAGCTGGGTGGTGATCAGCAGAAAAGACAAAGAGCTGGCGAAGAAGGACCTTTCTCTATAACTCAAAAACTCATGGCCTGGAAACATTCTCTGGGGAGTGACAATGAACACACCAAACTGGCTGGGATGGAATGGGAGACTATACCTTGTGTCAGTATATTTAGACAGGTATGGTGGGTCAATTAGGTTAGTGCCAATAGAGTGGACTTAGCTATATATACAAACAACTGAGACAAATTGAGTAAAGCAAGAAATAAAGGAAGGATCACAACTACATTACTTAAGCAACAGTGAATTGGTTAGGGAAACCTATTGATTTGTGATTGGTCTATAATGAGTTAAGGTAATTAGGAGATGATCAGCATCAAACATTTGCCAAACTTTGAGATGAGGTATTTAAGTTTGTGTGTGGAGGCTAATGTGGCTGTTGAGAGCTCTTCAAGGTGGGTCATTGGTTTGTGCTAGCTAAGTTCCTTGGCCATCTGAAGAAGTCCTAAAGGAAGAAACTTGAGCAGTAAAAGCCCACAGCTGACATCAGACATCCTGTTATTTACTGCTTGACTAACCAGTTTAATGGACACGTTTCCTCACATCTGTTACTGTAATGGTATGCACCATTCTCATTAGGCTGGCTTTTGCATAGCCACCCAATTTATCGTCTGTTCTTTACACAGGAGGGTAACGTTTTCAGATTTTCAGTAATGAAAGCAAGACTGAATAGCTGTGGCCAGAGACTGCCATTTCCCACTGTTAATTTCTTAATTTCTTCAGCAATCTACAGATTATTGCATTTCTGCTTTGAAAATTATGTCCCTTTATATGTTTATCAAATTCAATTTTTCTGTTGCCTCCGCTTTGCCAGTGCCCTCATCCAACATTCAGAGCCAATGCAAAGTTTTAAGTCCTTTATGGAGTGTTCTACCACACCAAGCACTGACTAGACCCACAGCTGAGTTTTAAAAATCAAATACCACAAATGCCAGAAATCTAAAATAAAATTGGAAAATTCCAGAAATACTGTGTTTAGAAGTTCTAATGAGAAGTCATTGACCTAAAATTTTAACTCCATTTCTTCCTCCACAAGCACTGCCTAATCTACTAGGTATTTCAAATATTTTCTCTTTGTTTTTGCCAAATCTTAATTCCTTTTGTTCCTTTTAAGTTAACCATACATGGTCTTTTATATGTATTGTTTACTCACTACTTTCTTGTTTTAAACTCCTCTGCATTTCCAACAAGATTTATTGGGAGAGCTGTAGTTGGAGATCTAAAAAGAAACCAGCATTCTTCATTCTCCTCCAGGTATTTCTGTTCCCGAATGCAGTATACCACCATGTGCCTAGGATGAGCCAAGGGAGGCATGCCAGGGAACTGGTCACTTGGCTTGTGTTAAAATCTCCATTAACTTGAATGGAGATTCCCAGCAAGGAGACTTGCAGAACACCATGGTACTCCAGGTAGAGCCATTGCCTCACAATGCCGAGGACCCTGGTTCAACCCTGACCTCTTGGGTGATGTCTGTGTGGCGTAACTGCATGAATTTCCTCTCTGTCCTTCCGTTTCCTCCCATATTCCGAAGATGTGTGGATTGATAGGTTAATTGGTCACAAGCATGTAGGTGAGTGATAGAATCGGGGAGAGTTCATGGGAACACAGGAAGAATAAAGAATAGGATTAGAGCAGGATAAGTGTAAATGGATACTTGGTAGTCAACACTGACTATCTGGGACAAGTATAACTCTTTATATTCAGTTATTTACACCTTGTGTACTTTAATCATAATAGTTTATGTTTGTTAAATGTATATACATTGAAAGTTCTTTACATCAATTTAATAGTGTTTATATGTCTTTATAAACAGAAATCTTTAACCCTTGCAAAGACTGACAGATGTTGACAGACTGTGAGACTCCACCTACAACCCTTGCCCCGTGTCAAAGGCCATCAGCCACTCTGGGATGAGGGCTTCGGCAGCTCAGACCTCGCTGCACCCCGTTGCTGCGAGCAGGGATGGCCAGCTCCATGAAGCTGAGCCCACATGCCTGAACGAAGGGAGCATGGGCGGTGGCCACTTTGAGCACGATTCAATTTAATATCCTCTGTGAATGTTGCTACCTTAATTTCAGTCTAATGATGTTGCATTGGCTGCAGCATACAATAATTACTTTTAGGATAGATAGATAGATTAAATTAAAAACAAACATTGATTTGTGAGCCTTGTTATTATAGCAACAAGGCAAAGATTAGGAAAAATGAGATTGTCTGGGTGGTGATCTGGCCTTTTATATTCAGCTAAAAATACAAGTTAAACTGCTGGTATAGAAACATGAACCCTCCTTTCATCTATAAAATTAATGGCTAAGAAAAAAATGGGATACAAATTTTCAGTTTGATTTCAAAGTGTCGCATCCATAACACACTGAAGTGGTAAGTATGTAAAGTACCCATTCATTAAACATAATGGATATTATAATTGCACCATTTATAATCTAACCATTGAAGAATTATGAGTCTTGGTGACAGCAACACCAGGATCACAAGACGATGACTTGTGCTTTATAGAGATTTGAAGAGCATTCACTTGCTTCCACTGCTAGATTGTACCCTGGAACACCTTGTGTTGAAGTATTTTTTTGTCATAGATTAGATTATGAGGACACTCAGTCCTCTATTGTCATTTAGAAATGCATGCATTAAAAAATGATACAACGTTCATCCAGAATGATATCACAAGAAAACACAGGACAAACCAAGACTAAAACTTACAAAACCACATAATTATAACATATAGTTACAATAGTGCAAAGCAATACCAAAATTTGATAAAGAGCAGACCATGGGCACGGTAAAAAAAAGTCTCAAAGTCCCGATAGCCTCATCATCTCATGCTGGCGGCAGAAGGGAGAAACTCTCCCTGCCATGAACCTCCAAGCACCGCAAACTTGCCGATACAGCACCATTGGAAGCACCCGACCGCAGCGGACTCTGAGTCCGTCCGAAAACTTCGAGCCTCCGACCAGCCCCTCTGACGCAACCTCTCCGAGCACCATCCTCTGCTGAGTGCATCGACCCCGCCCCAGCCACCGAGCAACAAGCAAAGCCGAGGACTCGGGGCCTTCCCCTCCGGAGATTCTGGACCACACAGTAGCAGCAGCAGCGAAACAGGCATTTCAGAATTTCACCAGATGTTCCTCTGTGCTCTCACGTCCGCCTCCATCAAATCAGGACTGTGCACGGCACCCTACTTGACAAATAACAGACATCCCACCGGAGTGGCCACTGCGAGCTGTGTCACGCCACCATCTTCTCCTCCCTTACATCACTTACCTGGTTTCTTTTTCAGATAATGGGTTTTAAACCATGAAGATAGATACTGACAATCTAAATAACATCCAGGTCAACACACATAAGGCATTAGCCATTAACAATCAGTCATTTAACAATCAGGCCCACAAAATTAATGTCAGGACTCTTAAAAGAAAATAAGCAATTGCAAAGGCTATAATTGCACCAAACTCAGTGAAATACAGCAACAAGGTAACCAATCAAAAGAGGTGATCAAATAACAATAGGGATGTCTGGCTCTAAACTACTTTAATATTTTATCTTTACCTCCCCCCACCCTCTGCTTTCCAAAGAAATCGCTCCCTCCTCGATTCCAATGTCCATTCATCCTACCCCACTAATCTCCCTCCTGGCACTTATTCCTGCAAGCACCTTAAGTGCTACACCTACCCATACACCTCCTCCCTCACCTCCATTCAGGGCCCCAAACAATCCTTCCAGATAAGGCAACATTTCACCCGCTATTTATTTATATACACACACATTCTTTCCCTCTCTCTCCTTTTTCTCCCTCTGTCCCTCTGACTATACCCCTTGGCCATCCTCTGGTTTTTTTCCCCCCTCCCCCTTTTCCTTCTCCCTGGGCCTCCTGTCCCATGATCCTCTCGTATCCCTTTTGCCAATCACCTGTCCAGCTCTTGGCTCCATCCCTCCCCCTCCTGTCTTCTCCTATCATTTTGGATACCCCCCCTCCCCCTCCAACTTTCAAATCTCTTACTAGCTCTTCTTTCAGTTAATCCTGACGAAGAGTCTCAGCCCGAAACGTCAACTGTACCTCTTCCTAGAGATGCTGCCTGGCCTGCTGCGTTCACCAGCAACTTTGATGTGTGTTGCTTTCACCTGCGAATCTGCTTGGGTCATTCATTGAGTCCAGCACTCCTGATGCAGCCTCCTCTGCATTGGTGAGACTCGTTGTAAATTGGGGGACAATTTCGTCGAGTACCTCTGCATCATCTGCCACAAGCAGGATTTCCTGGTGGACAAACATTTTAATTTTAATTCTGATTCTCATTCCCATTCCCATTCTGATTTGTCAGTCTATGCCCTCTTCTTGTGCCAAGATGAGGCCACCCTCAGAGTCGAGGAGCAACACTTTATATTTTATCTGGGTACCCTCCAACCTGATGGTTTGAATATCAATTTCTCCTTCCGATGAACAAAATATTCCTCCCATAGTCATAGTCATAGTCATAGTCATACTTTATTGATCCCGGGGGGAAATTGGTTTTCATTACAGTTGCACTATAAATAATTAAATAGTAATAAAACCATAAATAATTAAATATTCCTGCTTCTGTTTCCAACACTGACCTTTTACTTTTTCTCACCTGCCGATTACCGCCCCCTGAGTCCCTTCCTCCCTCCCTTTCTCCTATGGTCCACTCTCCTCTCCTATCAGATTCTTTCTTCTTGAACCCTTGACCTTTCCCACCCCACTTGGCTTCACCTATCACCTTCCAGCCAGGTTCTTTCCCCTACCCTACTGTTTAATTCAGGCATCTCCCCACTTCCCTCTCAGTCTTGAAAAGGGTGTCGGCCCGAAATATTGACTGACAACTCTTTTCCATAGAAGCTGACTGACCTGCTGAGTTCCTCCAGCTTTTTATGTGTGTTACATTGCATTTCCAGCATTGGCAGATTTTCACGTCTTTATGTCTTAAAATTTCACTCATTGAGTAATTGGAAAGGAACGGCATTTAAAACAAATTTCAACTTGCATTGTTTATGCAGATAACGGAAGTGATCTGCTGCAAGGTCAGGCTTTTTGGTGTTGCCCATCTTGTGACCCAGGTAAATTGTCATTTCTGCCTTCATCACAGCCTTGGACATTGCAGATATTGATGTATGTAGCATACCTGCTGACCCTGGTGTACTTAGCTTACAAGTCTGTTTACTTACATTTAGGCAAGGACATTGCTGACAGATGCAGCAATCTCTTCCCACCTTTAGTTCCCTGGGATGCCTTTTTGCTTTGCGTTTCTAGATCAGCCCTCAATGAGATACCATTAGCAGGTGAAAAACAGGATTTTACAGCACAGAAGGAGTGTGTTTGTCAGACTGGAAATAAACTCCGAGCACCATGCAAGCTTTCAGATCCTGCTCATTTCCCAAAGGCCACATTGTCACACTGGGAAAGTCAAAAGTCATGGAAAACTGGTAAATCAAAAGTTAGATTTCATTTTATTTAATTTATTACACAGACTCTTTCTATTAAACTGTCAGATCTTTCAGATGACAGATCCTTTGGTAGATGTTATTTAGACTTCCAATATGATCTTTCATGTTTTTGATGGCTACAAAGTCAAAAGTGTTGCATTCTTTGTCATATGAAATAAAATCCAAAATAAAACAAGTAAAGAGTAAGTTAAGGTGCTGTGGGACAGCATCGTGACAAGTCGTGAGTAACAAAGTTGTGAGTTTTTAGATCTTCCCGCTGGTACGGCTGAAAGCCAAAGCATGCAGTTCACTTGTCTACAGCTCTGGAATTAATTGGTCAGGATTCCACGTAATATAGGATCAGAAGAAAAAAGAAAGAGTTGGCCATTCACCCTCTCTTTAATCTACTATTCCATAGGATCATATCTAAATTCTCACATCAGCAACACTCCCTCACACTAACTCCATAACCCTCTGTCAATCTCTATCTTGAACAGACGCATCCTCTGAGACTCCATAGCCTTGGGTAGAGAAATCCAATACTCATTCTACATGGAGTGGAGGAATTTGTTCTTGACTCTGTCTTGAATGGGCCAGTCCTTTATTTTGCAACTGTAATCCTGGAATCTACACTTCCCAGCAAGTGGAAATATCATCATGACATCCATCCTGTAGAATTTTGTATATTTAAATCACATTACCTGTCATTCTTTGAGGGAGTTTACACTCAGTCTACATAAAGTCATTTATCATAGTATGCCCAGCAGCATCACAGGTACATAGAACCAGATTCACAAGAGAAAACATAACTTAGACACAAGTTTTATTAGAAAGAACACAATTGGAAACAAGAGAGTCAATTTTACTGCAAAATGATTGACATGGCAATTGTGTTGATAAACTGTAGTCATTAGGGTTGTATGAATTGGTTTAAGAACCAATTAGCTCATACAACAAACCCACCATCCAAAGAACCAATCTGGTGAACTAGTACACTTCTTCCATCAAAGTATAACGCTCCTTGAGTGAAGATTGGAGTTGAAACCCTGATCCAGATGAGTTCTCACCAAAGCCCTACTTTGATATCTTGAACCCTGTATTCAAATGCTCTTGAAATGAAGGCCAGCAGAGAATTTGCCTTCCTAATTAGTCATTGTCCCCACCAATTAACTTTCAGTGATTCATATACAAAGGCACCAAGCTTCCTCTAAACCTCAACACAAAGCACTGTTGGCATTTGCCTGGAAGCTATGGATTTTTACTCGTGCAGGTATGATTGCAGAATTCTTTTTCGTAGGTAATTTTCTAATTGTGCATTAATGATTGTCATCTTATGCAATCCTATGCAGGATACAAAAATCCTCTGAATTTACATTGAAAATACATTTAAAAACTATGGCAGCAGGGCATTCTCTAGTGCTGAGTTCAATGCAAAGAATAGATGTATGGTATTATTTGCAAGACTAGAATATTTTAAATAAGTCTATTTGAATGTTTTAATGTATTTAATGAAAGCTGACTATAGCTCTGCATTTAACACTTACAGTCCTGATTGAAAAGCTACAGAACCTCGACCTCTAGAATTCCCTCTGCAACTGGCTCCTCGACTTCCTAACTGGAAGACCACATTCTGTGCAGATTGGAAATAACATCTCCACCTCACTGACAATCAACAATGGCACTCCACAGGGATGTGTGCTTAGCCCACTGCTCTACTCTCTCTACACCCAAGACTGTGTGGCTAGGCATAGCTCAAATGCCATCTATGAATTAACTGATGACACAACCATTGTTGGCATAATTTCAGACAGTGACGAACAGGAGCGAAATATACCAGTTAGTGGAGTAGCGTCACAGTAACAACCTTGCACTCAGTGCCAGCAAGAGCTGATTGTGGACTTCAGGAAGGGTAAGAAGAGGGAGCATAAACCAATCCTCACAGAGGGATCAGAAGTGCACAGAGTGAGAAATTCCAAGTTCCTGGGTGCCAGTATCGCTGAGGACCTAACCTGGATGCAACATATTGATGCAGCTATAAAGAAGGCTTGACTGTGGCGATATTTTATCGGCAGAGTTGGTTTGCCATCTAAAACACATGGAAACTTCTTCTATGTATCGTGGAGAATATTCTGACTGATTGCATCACCGTCTGGTATGGTGGGGGGTGGGGGAGCTTTTGCACAAGATCGAAATAAGTTGCAGATGCATAAGAATAGTCAGCTCCATCAGGGGTACAATCCTCCATAGTATCCAAGGCATCATCAAGGAGCGGTGCCTTCGGAAGGCAGCATCCATCATTAGGGATCCCTGCTACCCGGGACATGCCATGTTCACACTGCTGCTGTTGAGAAGGAGGTACCGAAGCCTGATGGTACACACTCAACAATTTAGGAACAGCTTCTTCCACGCTTGTCGAATTCTAAATGGACGTTGAACGCATGAACACTACCTCACTACTTTTTTATTTTTGTTTTTTTGCACTACTTGTTTTAACTTTACTTAATAGATACTTAATGTCACTCAGTTTTTCTCCTATATTTATTTATCATGTATTTCTTCGTACTGCTGCTGTAAAGTTAACAAGTTTCATGACATATGCTGGTGATGTTACATCTGATTATTCTGATGTATTCCTAAATTGTTCTAAATTCTCTTCAGTATTTTTACTTTCATAAAAATCTTTTTTTCACACATTTTAAATGGTTTTGGACTTTTTGAAGATATTTATTTTCTTGTTTCTTTATTTCCAATAGAAGGTGCAGCAACACTTTCTGCAGATTTCTTTTCATCCTTGATTCACTGAACTTCTCCATACTGCCTACCTCTCCACAGGTGTCCCAACGTGTTTCCTGAGCTTCAGATTCGAATAAACATCCAAACTGCAGGTCATTCCAGACTACTGTCAAATTTATCTGGAGACTTTAGGAGTAATTTATGGGATTTGGATATCTCTGGATTATTGCCAGTCCTAACTACCTTTGCAACACTGGTGGTGAGCTTCCTTCTTGAACCATTGCAATCCTTCAGTGCTCTGCTACTTGGAAGGAGTTCCAGATTTACACATTTTGATGATGAAGTTCCATAAATATACTTCCAATCAGCATGATGTGCAATATCAAGGAGACATACATGAACTCTCTATATGGTCAATCTTGATGTTAGTGGTTATATTTGAGAAGTGCATTTTGTGGATGGCACACTGAACAGTCGAAAATGTAAGTGGTGGTTGTTGAATGTTAGTGAAGAATGTTAGTGTCAGTTGTTGTCTTGTGGCAGCAGTAAAGTACAAGACATAAAAATACAAAAAATTACAACAAAATGAAATAAATAAAAGGAACAGTGAGGTAGTGTTCATGGGTTTATGGAATGTTCAAAAATCTAATGGTGGAGGGAAAGACTCTGTTCCTAAAAAATTGAGTGTAGGTCTTCAGGTTACTGTACATCCTCCATGATGGTAGTAATGGGAAGAGGGTGATAATGGTTTTAATAGATGTCAGCTTCTTGAGGCAATGTTTTGAAGATATCCTTGCTTGTGGGAAGCTTGTGTTCGTAATGGAACTAGTTGGGTCTACAACTATCTGCAGCCTTTTTAGATCCTGTGCATTGCTCCCTCCGTACAAGAGAGTGATGCAACTAGTTGGAATGCTCTCCACAGTACATCTGTAGTGGTTTTCTGGAGTATTTAGTAACATACCAATTCTCCTCAAATTCCTAATGAAATATATAACTGCTGGTATGCCTTCTTCATGATTACTTCAATATGTTGGGCACAGGATGAACCCTTTGAGAGGCTGAGCCCCAGGAACATGAAGCTGCTCTCCCTTTCCACTGCTGATCCCTCAGTGAAGACTGTTGTGTGGCCTCCTGACTTGCCTTCCTGAAGTCCACAATCCTGGTCTTGCTGACATTAAATGCAAGGCTGTTGTAGTGACGCCAATCAGGGCCTGTACTTGATGGAGTTCAGAAGGATGAAAGGAGATATCATTGAAACCTACCGAATACTGAAAGGTCTAGATAGAGGAGATGCAGAGGGGATGTTTCCATTATTAGGAGGGTTGAGGATCCCAAGGCACTACCTCAGCATAAAGGTATGATCCATTAAATTTGAGATGAGGAGAAATTTCTTCAGCCAGAGGGTGGTGAATTTTTGCGATTCATTGCACTGTGTGCTGTGGAGACTAAATCTCTGGGTGTATTTAAGACAGAGATTAATGCATTATTGTTGGGTAAGGGAGGGGGCTGTTTAAGGGTTACGCCAATAAGGTGAGATAGCGGTTGGAAAGGAAATTGACCACAATTGTATGGTGGAGCAGAGTCAATGAGCTGAGTAGCCTTGCGCTGCTGTTGTATCTTAAAGACTTACCATATGCCTGGATGCTGAGTGAAATACCATTCAAGTACAATGCTTTGCCTGGAATAGTGTCAATTTTTTGAATGTTGTTGGGACTGAATCCATCTTGGCATCATAGTCCATTCACACGTGTGATCCTGAGCATCTGTCTCCCAGTCATGTTAATTTGCCATCTCCTCCCCCTCTGATCTTTGCTTTTTAGGCCCACTCATTGCCTCAACGCTCCAGAAACAAAACCTCGTCTTCTGACAGGTAAACTATATCCTTTGGGATCAAAAGTGAATTAATAATTTCAGGGAATCGTCCATTCTTGCTATATACTCACACTTACGGATTCAGCGGGTCTCTCTCCACCTCTGGTAATGTCAGATTTGATTTATCGCCTCCAGTCAGACCTTTGGTTATCAATCAACCACTATCACACTCCCTCTGCCAGCATCACTCTCTCCTTCAGTCCATTCTGTCTCACTTGCTTTCCCTCCTAATATACTTCTTCACTTTTGTTCTCTCACCTCTTCTACCTCATACCATAATTTAAAATGAGTCCTAGTGCAAATTCTACCTTTATCAAAAGATCTCCTCCCCCCCACTTCATGATAACCCACTGCATAAACACTGTCTTCTCATCTCTCAGCCTATTACTTTGCCATCATGAATTTGATTACTAAACCTCCAGTCAACCGAATCAGTTTTGCATTGTCTACCATGACCTTTGTCATGCCTGCAACTCCACTGGAGAATCCATTTCTCCAAGGAGAATAATCTCCATCTCTCTTATCCATGGTAGAACTTTGGAAATATCCTACACTCACTTCATTGGCTCTTCACCATGAATTCTGGTGTCCAGAACTGGAAAAAATTCTCCATCTTTGACTTAACCAGTTTGACAAAGCTTCAACATTACTGCATAACAGCCCTTTTTCATCTGTGCCACAATATTTAAAGATCTATGTGTGCATTCCATTACCTCCCTCTATTCAAGCAGCTCTTTCACAATGACTGAGTTAATGTTTTCTTTGAATCTTGTATCCTTTCAAGCTGCATCAATTCACGGTTAACTATAATGTGGAGGTCCATTTTAACAGCTTGAACTTGGCTTTCTGCTTTTGCAACCTGACATCATTTACAACATTTTCTTCCAGTATTTGTTTCATCAGTATACTGTATTAGCAAAAAGAAACAAAAGATATTTAACCAATCATCTGTCCCAATCATTAACCATCTGGGAAAAAAAAAAGGACATGAATGAAACTAAATGCTGGAAACATTCAACAGGCCAGGCAGCATCTAACCAAGAATCTCAGATCTAAACATTAATTCAGTTTCCCCCTCTGCAGATGCTGCCTGGCCTGCTGAGTGATTTCAAAATTTTCCATATTTATTCTCTAAATAGTTAGGATAGTAAGTTTGTTTATTATTAGCACCTACAGTTTGCTTTTCGATTTTCCTTACTGTAAAATTGATTTTTGAATTTTTTTGTATTAGATGGCAGATAGAATTTAATGCAGACAAGTGCAAGGTGTTGCTCTTCAGTAGGATCAGCCAGGGTAGGTCATACACAGTGAACACTGGGGTACTGAGGAGAATGGTAGAACAAAGGGATCTTGGAATACAGGTCCATAATTCATTGAAAGTGACATCACAGGTAGATGGAGTCAGAAAGAAAGCTTTTGGCATATTGGCCTTCATAAATCAATGTATTGAGTACAACAGATGGGATGTTATGTTGAAGTTGTATAAGACATCGGTGAGGTCTAATTTGGAGTACTGTGTGCAGTTTTGGTCACCTACCTGCAGGAAAGATGTAAACAAGGTTGAAAGAGTGCAGAAAAAATTTACAGTGATGTTGCCAGGAGATTTGATAGAGGTATACAAAATTATGAGTGGTGTAGATAGGGTAAATGCAAGCAGGCTTTCTCCACTGAGATTGTGTGGGACCACAACCAGAGGTCATGGGTTAAGGGTGAAAAGTGAGAAGGGGAACGTAAGGGCAAACTTCTTCACTCAGAGGGTTGTGAGGGGATGGAATGAGCTGTCAGTACAAGGGATGCACATGAGCTCGATTTCAATATTTAACAGAAGTTTGAATGGGTACATGGATAGTAGGTATATGGAGAGCTATGATCCCGGCGCAGGTTGACAGGAGTAGGCAGTGTAAGTAGTTTTGGTATAGACTAGATGGGCCAAAGGGCCTGCTTCTGTGCTGTATTTCGCTATGGCTATTAGTCCAGCTCACATGAGTAAACACAGATATTCTCAATCTCCCTAACTCCATATTCAAGCTAACGTTAAGAATATCTGACTGAAAATCAGATGAGAATCTTACAAACATAACCTACCTATCAAGCACAGACTACTTATCTAGCAAATAATGGACAGAAGTTTTCCTGTATTGTTGAAATAAAACATTGAACATGGAAGAATACGGAACTATACAGCACAGAAATTGACTCTTAGGCCCACAATGCTGTACAGAACTAACTAATAATCAAAATCTAAAATAATCCCTTCTGCCTAATCACGTCCCTATCCCTCCATTCTCTGCACATACCTGTGCCTAGTGAAGAGATTCTTTAAATGCCTCTGTCACATATGCCTCCATTACCACCTCTGGCAACTCATTCCAGACACCCATCACTCTGTGCAAAACAGCTTGCCCTCTACTTCTCCTTTGAATGTACCCCCTGTCAGGTTAAATGCACGCCCTCTAGCATTAGACATTTCAACCCTTGGAAAAATCTACAGGCTGTCGACTCTATCTATGCCTCTCATAATCTTATGAACATCTATCAGGTCTTCCCTTACCTTCAGCTGCTCCTGAGAAAACAAGCCTGATCCTTATAGCACACACCTTCTAATCCAGGTAGCATCGTGTTAAATCTCTTCACATCCTTCCCATAATGGGGCAATCAGAATTGAACACAATACTCTTGATGAGGCCTAATCAGAGTTTTATAATGCTGTAACATAACCTCCTGATCCTTGAACAGGCTGCCTCAACTAATAAAGACAAGCATACCATACACACTCTACACCACTCGATCAACTTGTGCAGCCAATTTCAGTGAGTAATGGACTTGGACCCCAAGATCCCACTGCACATCAACACTTTTAAGGGTCTTTCCATTAACAGTGTACTGTCTGTTTACATTTGATCTCACAAAGTGCAACAATTGTATCTGCATCTGCTCTATATCTGGCTGGCAATCTTTTACACTATCCAGAATGCCACCATTCGTTGTATTGTCTGTGAACTAAATACTCCAGCCATCCATATTTTCATCAAGGATTGTTCATATGCGGCAAAGATCCCAGTATGGACCCTGCAGAACACCACAAGCTCCAGACCTCCAGCTAGAAGTCCCATCAACCACGACCCTTTGTTTTCCATGGATAAGCCGGTTCTGAATCCTAATGGCCAATTCACAATGGATAGTATGCATCTTAATCTTCTGGATGAGTCAAACACTGAGGACCTTGTCAAGCACCTTACTAAATTCCATGTAAACAATATCTACAGTTCTACCTTCATCAATCATCTTTATTGTCTCCTTGAAATGCTCAATCAAGTCAGTAAGACAAGTCTTGCCCCCTACACAACCATGCTGTCTGTCCCTAATTAGGCAATGGTTTTTCAAATGGTCATATATTCTGTTCTTAAGAATCTTCTCCCGTAATGTCCCTACCACTGACACTGACTGGACTCACCGGCCGGGATTATCCTTCTTTCCCCTGAATAACAAATGACATTAGTTGCTCGCTTCTCCACTGGGATTTCACCCAAGGCATAGAGAGGATGCAAAGATATTGGTTAAGGACCCAGCAATCTCATCTCTTGTCTCTCTCAATAACCTGTGGTATAATCATCAGGTTTTGGAACTTACTCATCTCAACGTTTGTTAAGAGCTGCAACACTACTTCTGCTTTTTTAAACTCAAAATTCCTTGGCATATTACTATGCATAATAAACTCACTATTCTCCATGTCCTTCTGCTTAGTAACTAGTAATACAAAGTATTCATTTGGGACCTTTCCCATAGCCTCCACTTCCAAGCACATGTTCCCTGCTTTATCCTTGAGTAGTCCTATCTCCTCATTAATTATTCTTTTGCTCTTGATGTCCAAATTTTTTCATGTAATATGCAAAATCAAGACTATGACTGGCATCTCAGTTGAATGCAGTGGAGAGGTGTATTGCAAAAGCTTAAACTTTGCGCTTGTTGAGTTCCTTCACTGCGGATTTGAACTGGCTGCAGGAGCTTTGATGAGACTATGGGAATACAACCATGGGAACATGAAAGTTAGGTGAAGTCTGCTGACAAGTGATAATTGGTTCTGGTTCAGTGGTTTGAGCTGCTGTTAGTGTTTTGGTCCATTTACTGGAGCACTTCATATCAGTGGAATGGGTATAAAAGTGGAGGGATCGGAGTGCTTGAGGGGATTTTTCAGGGCTTTATCGATGAGTTGGTTGCCAACGTCACCATGGATTGGCAGAACTGGAGGTGTGCTTCAGTGAGAGGGGCTGTGCCTACCTAGATATGTATTTTAGTGCTTGCTCTGTTCTGCTCTAATAAATGTAGTTTTAAGTAGATCATTGGAATTTGTGTCTTTCTGCCTATCTGAGTCACATTGGTAAACTATTTAGTGTAACGTAATATTTTGGTGGGTGTGGTAAAAAGCAAAACTGTAAGTGTTAGTAGGAAGACCCCCTGAAAAGAATACTGACTACCTATATGGACAGTTAACTGTGGGTTCGGCATCCCGGCCAGTTTGCTAGTGGACCATGGTACGCCCCATGGATTGGATATGTTACGAGAATACACATAAAATTAAGATGTTTGCTGGCCTGGGCTAGCATCAGTGGCATCAGCAGTTGGTCTGCCACCTGCCCTCAGGGGAAGGAGAGATAAGGAACAATGGAGCAGCGTCTGGAGATGTGTAATGAAGGGATGTGGGAGAGAGAGCTGTCTGGAGCGGCTCCCCCCTTTGAACCCTGAACTGTTTGAAGTGATGGACAGGCGATACCCCAGCAGGGGGATAAAAAGGGACAGGTTCGCTAAGACGAGCACACACGCCACCCGAGGTAACGAGACCCTGGAAGCGGTGCGCCTCTCACGAGTGGGTGAGAAGTGCCAGACAACGACAAGGGTGGAAAGGTACGATCAGCGGGAACCCGGTGTGTGTCCGCCCTTGCCTGGGTGCCGGGTTCACTGCAGAGCATCGACCGCATCTGGAGGAGGGGTCACAGTCGGTGACCTCAGGTGACATCACCAAGGACCCGCCCAAATGCTGTTTGTGAGCCATCTCGCTGGTCTGTGAGTGAAGCAGTGTTCTGAATGATCAGTTGTTCCTATTCTATGTCTCTCTTCCCCCACGTTGTCCACCGCCATGGCAACGATTACTGCGAACTGAACTACTAAACTGGACTGAACTTTGAGTCATTTTGAAATTGGTCATTTACCCCTAGACAACGATAGAGCTTGACTGATGCTGTTATCTTAATTCTGTGCTCATGTGCGTTTATCATCGCTGAACTGTTGCATTTATTATCCTTTCGATTAATGTGTTGCTTGTTTCTTTAATAAAACTTTCTTAGTTCTAGTACTCCAGACTCCAACTGAGTGATCCATTTCTGCTGGTTTGGCAACCCAGTTACGGGGTACGTAACATAAGTGGGGTTCTCGTCCGCGATTTTGAACGCTAAATTTGGGACGGAGTAAATTGATTGGGTTAAAATTCCCGAAAGAAAGAAAAGACAAACAGCAGAAATGGAGGTTGAGGAATTTATAAAGGCGCCGACCTTGGAGGCATTAGAGGATGCCAGGAAATCGGAATTGATAGCTGTGGCCAAACGGGTGAATCTTGCTAAGGTGAAGTCGACAATGAGGAGAGAGGAGATACACAGAGCTATTGTAGAGCACTATGTATCTAAAGGTGTGTTTCCCCAAGGTGAGCTGGGGGAGGTGTCTGTTGAAAAACCTGCTGGAGACGCAGTACAGGTACAGCTTGAAAAACTGAGACTCGAGCACGAGTTCCGGGTACGGCAGTTAGAACACGAAGAGAGAGAGAGGGACAGACAGTTGGAGAGAGAGGAGAAACAGAGGGAAAGGGAATTTGAGCTGGAGAAGTTAAAGATAAGGGCCGAGCAGGGGCTCGTGCCGAACCAAGGTGGAGGGTTCCGGGCGACCCAGGAGGTTAGGCTGGTTCCCCCATTTGACGATACCGATGTGGATCGGTACTTTCTCCACTTCGAAAAAGTAGCTATAAGTCAGGACTGGCCGAGGGATAAGTGGGTTTTTTTACTTCAGAGTGTACTGAAAGGGAAAGCCCAACAAGCTTACTCAGCTTTATCCGCGGAAGATGCCCAGAAGTATGAGGTGGTGAAGGAGGCCATCCTCAGGATTTATGAGTTGGTCCCGGAGGCATACCGGCAGAGGTTCCGGAATGCGAGGAAGCGGTGGGACCGCACGTATTTGGAGTTTGCTCGCGAGATGCAAACATATTGTGAGCGTTGGTGCGCCTCGAAAGGGGTAGAGGGGGATTATGACAGACTGCTGCAGCTGATTCTGATTGAGCAGTTTAAAGGTTGTGTCCCTGAGGGTATGAGACCCTACCTCGATGAGAAAGAGGCAGCCACGTTAGCCGCAACTGCTAAGTTAGCGGATGAGTATGCGTTGACGCATAAAATGAAGGTTGCCCCGAGTAAAGGCTACCAGAAGGGTAGTCAGGACGGCGGGGAGAGTCCACCGGAAAAGTCAGAAAGTAAGCCGGGGACTAGTGAAAAGGATAAGGTAGACCGGGAGCAGCCTGGTAGGAAGTCTCCTGGGGTCGTCTGTTATAATTGTGGGAAAGTCGGACACTTTGCGTCCAGGTGCTTTGCCCCAAGGAAGGAGACGGGGAAAGGAAAAGCGGAAATTTTGAATGGCTGTATTGAGCTGTTAAGCGAACCGCTAGGGAAGGACAGGTCTGAAAAAGTCCAGGAAGGGCGCGAGAGGTTTATCTCGGCCGGATTGGTGTCAGTGAAAAAGAGGTTAAAACCAGTTCCAGTGCGGATCTGGAGAGACACGGGAGCGTGTCAGTCACTAATACTGAAGAGTGTATTAGAGTTTAGCTCAGAGACCCAGACTGGGGAGGTAGAGGTCAAAGGTGTTGGGGAAGGGACAGAGTCAGTCCCTTTGCACCAGATACACTTACAGAGCAACCTGGTCTCTGGACTAGTCACGATCGGGGTGAGGTCCGAATTACCGATGAAAGACGTGGAAGTCTTGCTCGGTAATGACATCGCCGGAGGAATCGTGTTCCCAGTCGTGAGATTGACGGGTCAGCCTGCCAGCATGGAGGCCCCGCCCGCGATGGTGAATTTGGCTGAAACATTTCTGCCAACCTTGTATGAGACAGGGTGTAGTGAGATAAGAGGTAGTGAGGGAGCTGGGACGGACGTAGCAGTAGCCAGGAAAGAATTTGTGCAGACGCAGGAGCGAGGCGAGGGGCTGATGGGTTTTGCAGAGACAGCTCTCTCTGACACAGCCTTGACAAGGGAACTAGTAGGCTATTGTGCGGATGAGGAAGTGCTAAGGAAGAAAGGGAAATCAAGGACAGTATCCGCAGATGAGGAGTGGGGGGTGGTGCAAAAGAGTTATGGGGATGAGGTTTTTAACATGGCCCA
Organism: Mobula hypostoma; assembly: GCF_963921235.1. Classification (NCBI taxonomy): domain Eukaryota; kingdom Metazoa; phylum Chordata; class Chondrichthyes; order Myliobatiformes; family Myliobatidae; genus Mobula; species Mobula hypostoma. The sequence goes on along the minus strand of NC_086121.1, from coordinate 42,753,007 downwards.
CGAGGTACCCCCCGGTGGACATTTTGCGGTGCTGGAGGAAACAGTTGGTGGAATCATGAAAGAGATTTACCGGCTGCCCAGGGGGAAAAATGTTATTGATCATGACCGACGCGAACTGAGACGGTCACCGGTTTTTGATATGCTAACAAACCTGGTCGGTGTTAGCGTGGAAATCAATGAAGCTAGGGGCCCCCTGTTAAGAGAAAAGAACCATTTTGAAAAGATTAGGATGGGATCGGTCAGATGGGAGAAGGCTATTGTTTTGGCCAGGTCTACTGATAAGGTCTCTCCCTTAATCCCCAAAGGAGTAATTAAACGACTCGCACCCATGTGTTTGATTGTCCCGAGGAAATGCAAAGAACTGGGACGTTGGGTTATGTCTGTTACAATAGGGTAGCCAAGTAAACAACACCCATATTTTTTGAGTAATTCAGTGACTAAAGGGCTGATGAACACAGAGGTGTGTATTGGCAATTTAATACGGCTGTCTGAAGCCAGCTTGATAGTGAACCTTGGAAAAAATGAATTCGGCCACGCGAATGTCACTTACCTGGGAATTGTGGTGACACAGGGGCAGCTGGCAGTGATGCAAGCTACAGTGCAGGCTATCGCTGACCTCCCAACCCCGACAGACAAGAGGGCCCTCAGAAGGCTTTTGGAGATGGTGGGGTACTGCAGGAAGTTTTGCAATAACTCTGCGGTCAATACCCGTCCCCCTCCTACTAAGCCCTTGCGAGAGAAAATTGAGTCGGAATGGGACGACCCTTGTTATTGTGGTCCGGGACAAAAACCAAATGAGAGGTTACATTGGTCGCAATTCATCAGTGTTTTTGGCCACTATGAAGTTTGCTGAGTTGGAGCCTGGTCTAAGGGATTATTAATAACACGTGTAAAAGGAACAGAAAATGTGATGACTGTCTGTCAAGGTGTTGACAGCTTCAAATTCTCTGTATTAGCTAAATAACTGTTAACGATGTATATTGTGTATGTATCAGATAATGTAGTCATGTTTGTAATTTTTACCTCCCGGTAAAAATCCTTAAAGGGGGGAAGTGTTACGAGAATACACATAAAATTAAGATGTTTGCTGGCCTGGGCTAGCATCAGTGGCATCAGCAGTTGGTCTGCCACCTGCCCTCAGGGGAAGGAGAGATAAGGAACAATGGAGCAGCGTCTGGAGATGTGTAATGAAGGGATGTGGGAGGGAGAGCTGTCTGGAGCGGCTCCCCCCTTTGAACCCTGAACTGTTTGAAGTGATGGACAGGCGATACCCCAGCAGGGGGATAAAAAGGGACAGGTTCGCTAAGACGAGCACACACGCCACCCGAGGTAACGAGACCCTGGAAGCGGTGCGCCTCTCACGAGTGGGTGAGAAGTGTCAGACAACGACAAGGGTGGAAAGGTACGATCAGCGGGAACCCGGTGTGTGTCCACCCTTGCCTGGGTGCCGGGTTCACTGCAGAGGATCGACCGCATCTGGAGGAGGGGTCACAGTCGGTGGCCTCAGGTGACATCACCAAGGACCCGCCCAAATGCTGTTTGTGAGCCATCTCGCTGGTCTGTGAGTGAAGCAGTGTTCTGAATGATCAGTTGTTCCTATTCTATGTCTCTCTTCCCCCACGTTGTCCACCGCCATGGCAACGATTACTGCGAACTGAACTACTAAACTGGACTGAACTTTGAGTCATTTTGAAATTGGTCATTTACCCCTAGACAACGATAGAGCTTGACTGATGCTGTTATCTTAATTCTGTGCTCATGTGCGTTTATCATCGCTGAACTGTTGCATTTATTATCCTTTCGATTAATGTGTTGCTTGTTTCTTTAATAAAACTTTCTTAGTTCTAGTACTCCAGACTCCAACTGAGTGATCCATTTCTGCTGGTTTGGCAACCCAGTTACGGGGTACGTAACAGATAACAAACTGGACTGCCGAGGGGTGAAGATAGGACACCACTTCATGTCCGTGTAGCCCCCCTGGCCAGCCTCAGGGTTGCTCGGCTTGCTATCATCGAGGGAAATAGCCCTCGGCCCCGCCAGACTGGGTAATTAGTTTGTGTGGATGCTGTGTGATGTACCCCACCCCGCCCAAATAACAGACATGATTACATGATTTACAGTTTATAGATATTACTGTAACTATATAATTAATAGAGAATAAAATATAAAAGGAATATAAAAGGCGCCACACTTATCAAAGTTCAATCTCTTCGTGCACAAGCAGTTGGAGCTCAGAACCCTTCTTCTTCACCCTGCGACCCCTCAGACCACCTCGACCGGCCACCTGGGACCAACATTGGTGGTTGATCAGACACTCCACCTGAGTCCATCTCCGTCTCCTCTCTTCGCCGAACGCCTCCTCGGGGTCCGACCCCGTTAGCGGACTCACAGCACCTCGTCAATCCTCTGTCTCTCTCTCCCGCCTTCTCTCCCAAAACCCTGCGCATACAGTATCTTCAAATACACCAAAAACATTACAACTATCCCAATTGGTTCATAACATATTCTTATCACACTCCTAACCCAAAACAAGCTGCTAGCGCAAAAACTTTCTCAGCGTTTAACATAACAAAGAAGAATTCCCAAATATAACATAACAAAGAAGCCATTTTAATTAGCCTACGCAGTAACATAAGTCGATAGATTCTGGCATGGTTCCGGAAGACTGGAAGATTGCAAATGTCACTCCGCTATTTAAGAAGGGGGCAAGGAAGCAAAAAGGAAATTATAGACCTGTTAGCTTGACATCCGTGGTTGGGAAGTTGTTGGAGTGGATTGTCAAGGATGAGGTTACAGAGTACCTGGAGGCATATGACAAGATAGGCAGAACTCAGCATGGATTCCTTAAAGGAAAATCCTGCCTGACAAACCTATTACAATTTTTTGAGGAAATTACCAAGGGAGATGCAGTGGATATTGTATATTTGGATTTTCAGAAGGCCTTTGACAAGGTGCCACACATGAGGCTGCTTAACAAGATAAGAGCCCATGGAATTACAGGAAAGTTACATACGTGGATAGAGCGTTGGCTGATTGGCAGGAAACAGAGAGTGGGAATAAAGGGATCCTATTCTGGTTGGCTGCCGGTTACCAGTGGTGTTCCACAGGGATCAGTGTTGGGGCCGCTTCTTTTTACATTGTACATCAACGATTTGGATTATGGAATAGATGGCTTTGTGGCTAAGTTTGCTGACGATACGAAGATAGGTGGAGGGGCCGGTAGTGCTGAGGAAACGCAGAATCTGCAGAGAGACTTGGATAGATTGGAAGAATGGGCAGAGAAGTGGCAAATGAAGTACAATGTTGGAAAGTGTATGGTTATGCACTTTGGCAGAAAAAATGAACGGGCAGACTATTATTTAAATGGGGAAAGAATTCAAAGTTCTGAGATGCAACGGGACTTGGGAGTCCTCGTACAGGATTCCCTTAAAGTTAACCTCCAGATTGAGTCGGCAGTGAAGAAGGCGAATGCAATGTTGGCATTCATTTCTGGAGGAATAGAGTATAGGAGTAGGGATGTGATGTTGAGGCTCTATAAGGCGCTGGTGAGATCTCACTTGGAGTACTGTGGGCAGTTTTGGTCTCCTTATTTAAGAAAGGATGTGCTGACTTTGGAGAGGGTACAGAGAAGGTTCACTAGAATGATTCCAGGAATGAGAGGGTTAACATATGAGGAACGTTTGTCCGCTCTTGGATTGTATTCCTTGGAGTTTAGAAGAATGAGGGGAGACCTCATAGAAACATTTCGAATGTTAAAAGGCATGGACAGAGTGGATGTGGCAAAGTTGTTTCCCATGGTGGGGGAGTCTAGTACGAGAGGGCATGACTTCAGGATTGAAGGGCGCCCTTTCAGAACAGAAATGCGAAAATATTTTTTTAGTCAGAGGGTGGTGAATCTATGGAATTTCTTGCCACGGGCAGCAGTGGAGGCCAAGTCATTGGGTGTATTTAAGGCAGAGATTGATAGGTATCTGAGTAGCCAGGGCATCAAAGGTTATGGTGAGAAGGCGGGGCAGTGGGACTAAATAGGATAAAATGGCGGAGCAGACTCGATGGGCCGAATGGCCTACTTCTGCTCCTTTGTCTTATGGTCTTATGGTCGTATGGAGACGAAACCCCCTTACATCCGTATTAAAGGGATTAGGGCTCTTGGTCAAGAGGAGGAGCCAGAGGGGGAGTTTTGCCTGCTGGCTGCCATCAAAAATCAACAAAATGAGTCAATTTCTCAGAAAGTGTAAATAGGGAATCTTATACATGAGGTAGAGGTATTGAATCAACACTGCACGACCATGTCAGAGACTGCCTTGTCAATGCAGACTTAGGCTGAGGAACTGAGAAATGAGTGTCAATGTCCAGCAGCAGGAAGCAGCCTGTAGGGCTAATTGGCAACTAGACCCTCAGAGAAGGCCTGGGCTGTCTGGGTTCATATTTTGGAAGTTTGGGGGGGGGGGGGAATAACCTGGATAACCGCGATGGAGATATTTAGTTTGAAGGTAAGGATCAGGATGAGAGGCTGGAAAGTTTGCTTTCCTCCTGATGTCCCCCAGTCCTTAAAAGCATAACCAACTAGGGTTATTATGTCCACAGAAACATGGTCTAACAAATCATGTTCTCCAAGCACCCCTCAGCCTGTGGGGTCTCCCAGCACTCAGGGACAATCTCACGCCCTAGAACCATATGTCATCCGGCTCGAGGAAGAGTGGGAGATCCGATCCAAAACAGTGATCACCTTGGTGGTGACAAGGAAATACTCTTCTAAGGAATTGGTGGAGCTGGGCAATCGGTACGGACAGAAACTGGGGGAAGCATTGGTTCAGTGGTTGTTAAGGATATGGAATAAAGGGGGAGCTGGAATGATCTTATGCAACTGGGAAATGGACGTCTTGGGAGGATGTCCAATGGGCCATGGTCAGGGAGGAAAGGTCTTTGTGGGAGAGAGTAATGGCCACAGTAAAGGTTTAGCAGCCCTCCCTGTTAGATTGAGATTTTAAATCTTGAGAAGAGTGGAAATCAGTGCAGGAATGGACTAAAGCTCTCTGTCAGTGGACCTAGATCACTGACACTTACGAGGGTGGGGATGACCTGCTGGTGGATTGAGAGTTCACATCAACCATGTAGGGTACCTGGTAAAAATGGCAACCCCCCACTCCCCCCTCCACCCCCTACCATCTGAAGGGAATAATACTACACCTCTTAGGGCCGGTGGAAGGTAGAACAGCTATCAGACTCTTGGAGGGGTTGGAACATGTAGGCGGGGCTCGTAGCTGGGTGAGAAAAATAGAGAAGCACAATGGAGGGTTGTCCCACCTGATCTGTAAGGAGATGTTTTTGTGCCTGCCGCATCCCAAAGGAGTTAGAGAACCGTTGCCTTGCATGCTTTATCGAAAGACCATTGTCAACTTAAGAAGAGAGAGGAGTCGCTGGGAGGCATAGGTGCTCCTGCTAAATCCCTAACCAAGGAGGGAGGGAAGAATTCCTCCTAATAACCCTCGCCTGAGGCATTGCAGAAATCCCTTTGAGACCTACAATAACTTCCTTCTCTCTGCCTATAAAAATGTTCACCTCACTTGAAGTTTTCATGTTTTTTTGTTTGCAACTTGGAATCACTGTGGATTAAATTTGGCTTTTTTGACATTGATCATCAGAAAAGACTCTTCTGTGTCAAAGTGAAAACAGATCTCTACAAACTGATCTAAATTAATTACTAATGTATAACACAAAATAATTGAATGCATAAGTATTCAGCCCCTTCAAGTTAGTATATGGTAGATACACCTTTGGCAAAAATTACAGCCTTGAGTCTGTGTGGATAGGACACTGCAATTTTTCCCCATTCTTCTTTACAAAACTGTGTGGATAGGACACTGCAATTTTTACCCATTCTTCATTACAAAACTGTGTGGATAGGACACTGCAATTTTTCCCCATTCTTCTTTACAAAACTGTGTGGATTGCATGGGGATCATGAATGAACAGCCCTTTTCAAGTCCAGCCACAAATTCTCAGTTCGATTGAGGTCTGGACTCCAATTTGGACACTACAGGACATTAGCTTTGTTGTTAGGCCATTCCTGTGTGGCTTTGGCTTATGTTTGGAGTTACTGTCTTGCTGGAAAACAAATCTTCTCCCAAGTCGCAGTTTTTCTGCATCAGGTTTTCCTCCAGGATTTCCCTGTATTTTGCTGCATTCAGTTTACCCTCTACCTTCTCAAGCCTTCCAGGGCCTGCTGCAGTGAAACATCCCCACAGCATGATGCAGCCATCTCCATGCTTCACAGTAGGGATGGTGTGTCTTTGATGATGTGTGGTAGTCTGATGGCCAAAAGGCTCAAGTTTGCTTTCATCAGATCACAGAACCTCCTTCCAGCTGACTTCAGAGTCTCCCACATGCCTTCTGGCAAACTCCAGGTGAGATTTCATGTGAGTTTTTTTCAACAGAGGCTTTCTCTTTGCCACTCTCCTATAAAGCTGCAACTGGTGAAGCACCCGGGCAACAGTTGTTGAATATGTAGTCTCTCCCTTCGCAGTCACTGAAGCTTGTAACTCCTCCAGAGTTGTCATAGGTCTCTTGTGGCCTCCTTCACTCATCTTCTTGCACGGTCACTCAGTTTTTGAGGACGGCCTGCTCTAAGCAGATTTGCCATATTCTTTCCATTTCAGGATGATTGTCTTAACTGTACTGCAAGTGATAATCAGTGACTTGGAAATTTACTTGTATCCATCTCCTGACTTGTGCTTTTCAATAACCTTTTTGCTTGGAGTATTCTTTTGTTTTCATGATGTAGTTTTTGCTAGAATACTGACTCACCAGCAGTTGGACCTTCCAGTTACAGGTGTATTTTTACTACAATCAATTGAAACCCCTTGACTAGACATAGGTCACCAAAACAGAACTCCATTTGATGAACTATGTGACTTCTAAAACCAGTTGGCTGCACCAGTGACGATTCGGTGTGTCATATTAAAGGGAGTGAATACTTACGCAATCACTTATTTTGCGTTTTATATTTGTAATTAATTTGAAACCAAAGAGTCTTCTTCTGTTGAACGGTGTTAAAAAAGCTAAATGAAATCCACTGTGATTCAATGTTGTAGAACAATAAAACATGAAAACTTCCAAGGGGGTGAGTAATTTTTATCAGCACTGTCACAATTATACTGAGACAATTATATCAGGTATCTCCAAAAAAGACCACCTTCCAGTGGGGTCCCAACTAGCAAGTCATCTTTGAGACTACCAAACAAGCTGTTGAACAGGCTCTCCCCCTGGCCCCCGAAGGCAACGTGGGATGACTTTTGAACTATAGGTCTCTGCCACATCTTGAGTGGCTGAATGAAATGTCATCGGGTCCATTCGGGGTTTTGGACTAAGACCATTTCCAAAGCTGCAACCAGTTATAATCCCTTTGAGAGACAGCTCTCAGCCTGTCACCGGGCCCCCTAGCCCAGCGAGCTCCACACGGGCTCAGAGATGGTGGACTTGAGACACCATCTACTCATTATGCAATGGGTAAAATCCCATAATGTGACCACAAAGAAGACAGAGCTCAACGTGCTTCTATAGTCAAATGGAAATTGTACATAGTAGATCAGGTGGAGTAAAGCTATGATGGAGTGAGCCACTTCCATGAGCAGATTATGTCCCTACCCGCCAAAGACCTTAACCCACTCTGATGAGGATGTGGCCCTCAATACCTTGCCTATACAAAAGGGCAATCCATATGAAGACCTAACCCCAGAGAAGAACAGCATGGATGATTCACCGATGGTTCCAGCCACTGGTGGAGTGGCAAACGGAGGGTGGATGGCTGCTGTACTCCACCCTGCAAAAGGCAAAGTGGTGTTACAAGAATCATGTTAGTAACAACGATCAGTTAGGCGCTGTGAGAATATATATTTACTGACAGATACCTTTGTGGTCTCAACTAAAAACACATGTGAATTTTCACAATGGAATGATTGTGTTCTATTGAACTCTATTGGTGGTTTTTAAATTAGTCAGGTCAGGTCACCCAGACATGGGCCCAGATGACAAGATTGCGTCTGCAAACCTGCCATTTTACACAAAAAACAGCTTTTTATTAGAGAATAATCTCAGGTTTAGCAGATCATTAGCAGAAACTCCTTATGACCACGTTCAAGTGCTCTGATTCAGTCATCCCAGAGGAAGAATCAATTCATCAAACAGTTCAAAAATGGTGGCTGCAAGGATGCTCACAAAATGGCTGCCTCCGATCCTGCTCACTGACTGTAGTTCTTTCTGGCCAACAGTGGTTACTGTAGGGAAGGAAGGATCTAGCCAGCTGGCAGAACTGATGGCTGTAACCCTGCACCTACATGAGATCACAGGGTCGTGCAAACATGCACCGAGTCCTGGGCCGTGGCAAATAGCACAGCAGTATGGATAACCCCTGATGGCACGGGCAAAATTGGGAGATACATAGGTGGCCCCTGTGAGGCAATTTTATTGTGAAAACATGTGGGACAAAGCCCTGTGGCAGCAGATCACTGTCTGCCATGTAAGTGCCCACACATTTCATGACTTGGATTATCAGAAGGTATTTGTTAAGGTGCCACATGTGAGGCTGCTTAACAAGATACAATCCTATTGGATTACAGGAAAGATACTGGCATGGATAGAGGAATGGCTGACAGGCAGGAGGCAGTGAGTGGGAATAAAAGGAGCCTTTTCTGGTTGGCTGCCAGTGACTAGTGGTGTTCCTCAGGGGTCAGTATTGGGACCTCTACTTTTCACATTGTTTGTCAGTGATTTAGATAATGGAATTGATGGCTTTGTGGCAACATTTGCGGATGAAATGAAGATAGGTGGAGGGTAGGTAGTGCTGAGGAAGCAATGCAATGGCAGCAGGACTTAGACAAATTGGAAGAATGGGCAAAACAGTGGCCGATGGAATACAATGTTGGGAAATGTATGATAATGCATTTTGGTTAAAAGAACAATAGTGTGGACTATTATTTAAATAGGGAGAAGGTTCAAACATCACAGGTTCAGAGGGACTTAGGAGTCCTTGTGCAAGACTCCCAGAAGGTTAATTTACAGGTTGGATCTGTGGGAAAGAAGGCAATTACAATGTTCTCATTTATTTCAAGGCGAATAGAATATAAAAGCAAGGAGATAATGCTGAGCTTTTATAAGACTGCACTTGAAGTATTGTCAGCAGTTCTGACCCCATATCGCCGAAAAAATGTGCTATCATTGGAGAGAGTCCAGAGAGGGTTCATGAGGATGATTCCAGGAATGAAAGGGTTAACATATGAGGAGCATTTGGCAGCCTTGGGCCTGTACTCATTGGAATTTAGAAGAATGCGGGGAGATCTCATTGAAACCTATTGAATGCTGAAAGGACTAGATAGAGTCGATGTGGAGAGGATGTTTCCTCTGGTGGGAGTATCCAGAACTAGAGGGCACAGCCTCAGAATTGAGAGGTTGACCCTTTAGAACAGAGGTAAGTAGGAATTTTCTTAGCCAGAGAGTAGTAAATCTATGGAATGCTGTGCCACAGACTGTGGTGGAAGCCAAGTCCGTAGGTATATTTAAGTCAGAGGATGATCATTTTCTGATTGGTCAGGGCATCAAAGGATACGGTGAGAAGGCAGGTGTATGGGGTTGAGTGGGATCCGGAATCAGCCATGATGGAATGGTGGAGCAGACTCGATGGGCTGAATGGCCTAGTTCTGCTCCGATGTCTTATGGTCTATTGGACACGAGGAAGTGGCACACAACGCTGCCACTGATAGAGCAGCTCAGGTCATGACACCATGGCTACCCCAGAAGATGAAGATCGGAGATCAGAAGAACATCCAGAGTGGAAGAAATGGACAGAGGCCTGAGGGGTGGTGTTGACATATGATGGAGCCCAGACTGTGGCAGCAAATTGTCCAACATGCCAGCAGGTGAAGCCAAGAGGACGGCCGGTGGGCCCCTGGGGAAGTCCAGAGGGGTACAGGGGCAGGCTAGATTTCGGAAGTGGACAACTTGAACTCCAGACAGTCCCCAGTGTCCTGACGTTTAGCAGTGTCTGGTCCCCCAAAGGTAGAGGCCGCTCGTAAGATGAAAGTGCGTTCAGTCTCAGCAGCTTCTACTGAGTCAACAAAAGGTGTTATTGTCTTTTTCAAGTGTCTTTTTTTTTACAATTGCAAGACCCAGCTGGACGTTAAGAAGTTAAAGTACAGCAAGTGCACCCATCAGTGAGTTACCCATTGGTGAAGAAACTGATGATGCAGACCGTGCTGCTGCCTGCATCAGAGGAGTCAGTACACAACGGCAGTGTGCAGGCTAACAGCGAGTGATCACCTCAGTCGCTTTTCTTCTGATTGCAAGATCCTCTTGGGTATTGTTAATGTGGAATGCTGCAAGTCTGATTCACAAAACAAGAGCAAATCTGCAGAAGCTGGAAATCCAAGCAACACACACGTTTTAGGCTCAGACCCTTCAGCTGGACTGGAGAGGAAAAAAAATGAGGAGTAGAGTTAAAAGGTGGTTGAAGGGGAGGGAGAAACCCAAGGTGATAGGTGAAACTGGGAGGAGGAGGGGAGAATTAAAGAGCTGGGAATTTGATTGGTGAAAGAGATACCGGGCTGGAGAAGGGGGAATCTGATAGGGGAGGACGAAAGGCCTTGGAAAAAATAAGGCGGGGGTGGGGGAGGAGCACCAGAGGGAGGTGATGGCAGGCAAGGAGATAAGGTGACAGAGGGAAAAGGGGAAGGGGGACTTGTAAAGGAGAAGGGGGTGGACCATTACTGGAAGTTCAAGAAATCAGTGTTCATGCCATCAGGTTGGAGGCTATCCAGACGAAATATAAGGTGTTGCTCCTCCAAGTTGAGTGGCTGAGTGTGGCCTCATCACGACAGTTTAGGAGGTCATGGACTGACAAGTCGAAATGGGAATGGGAAATGGAATTAAAATGAGTGGCCAATCAGAGATCCCATTTTTTCTGGCAGATGGAGCATAGGTGCTCAGTGGAACAGTCTCTCAATCTATGTCGGGTCTCACCGATATACAGGAGGCCACACCAGCAGCACCGGAAACAGTATATAACCTCAACAGACTCACAAGTGAAGTGTTGCCTCACCTAGAAGAACTGTTTGGGGCCCTGAATGGTAGTAAGGGAGAAGGTGTAGGGGCAAGTGTAGCACTTGCTCTGCTTGCAAGGATAAGTGTCAGGAGGAGGGCTGAATGGACAAGGGAGTCGCGCGGGGAGTGACCCGTATGGAAACCAGAAATTGAGCGGGGGAGGGAAAGATGTGCCTGGTGGTGGGATCCCGTTGGAGATGATGGAAGTTGTGGAGAATTATATGCTGGTCGCGGAGGCTGGTTGGGTTGCAGGTGAAGACAAGAGGAACCCTATCCCTGGTAGGGCGGCGGGAGGACGGAGTGAGAGCAGACATGGCATGAAATGTAATTGAGGGCAGCATTGAGGCCTTCTCTAGCTCTGTATCTCTTTCACCAATCAACTCCCCAGCTCTTTACATCACCCTCCCCCTCCCGTTTTCACCTATCGCTTGTGTTTCTCCCTCCCCTCCCCGAACCTTTTAACTCTACTCATCTTTTTTTCTCCAGTCCTACTGAAGGGTCTCAGCCCAAAACATTGACTGTACACTTTCTATAGATGCTGCCTGGCCTGCTGAGTTCCTCTAGCATTTTAAGTCTGATTCACTGTTTTACTGGAAGGTGGCAAGGGCAGATGGCAGAGGAGCTGTGTCGTAGCAAGGACTAAGTCTCAAGCCGCGTTGTGGTCTGTTTACTGCCGCCCGGGAGAGAGGCACTGGAGTTGGTGCACTCCGCCAGAGGCAATGTGGCGTAGCGTCCATGCTGGAGCCAGTGCTTCCCCCTCCGTGTTCACTCGGCAGAAGACAAACTGCATGGTGCTCAACTGCAGACTGCTGTAACATTCATGGACTCAGGGTCTCGGACTTCTTTTTCAGATATCTTATATGAGCTATATGTGCCTTATGATGTATATGATTGTTGATACCATGCTTTGCACCTTGGTCCCTGAGAACATTGTTTCATTTAGCTGTATTCATGGATATTCATGAATGGTTGAATGACAATTAAACTTAAGCTTGAACTTGAATTCAAAGAGGAGTTGGGGGAGGTATGGGTGCAACAACCAACTGGGCTGTCAGAGAGAGGCGAGATTGTGACGCGGGTGTCGGGCAATATGCGGTGCATGGCTTTTCTGGGAGAACAGGGAATAGTATGTCTGAACGTCAAATGATTAACTAAAAGCGAGTGATAGTGTTTTACTCTACATTGCAGAAATGGCCATGATATTGCCACTCGTCCTTGCCACCACAGCAACAGTGATCTCAACCGATAGCTTTCTCAGAATGTTGTATGGATATCCAACGTGCTCAGGCATGGGAACACCGATCTCTGTCCCTCTGGATGCACCAAATACTGGGCATGGAATGAATCGTCAAAAACCTGCCAGCTGTGACTATTGATGGGACTGTAAAAGGGGTCTTTCTAAGGGATGCTATGTACCAGCATATGATCAGAGTAAGACCAAAATACCAACATTGAATGTAATACACTCTATCTATACAGGATTATTGCCATTGTTCTTATTAGGGGTGGCTTCTGATGGGGAATAGCTCATGTACCTTAATGATACAGAGCAGTGTATGGGAATATATGGTTTAGAGGCTCCTAAACCAGCACGGATAACTTCACTCACCTCAACTCTGAACTGATTGTACAATCTATGGACTCACCTTCAAGGACTCTACAACTCAAGTTCTCAATATTATTTATTATTATTATATTTGCACAATTTGTCTTCTTTTACACAGTGGTTGTTTGACAGTCTTTGTTCAGTGATCCCATTGTATTTCTTTGTTTTTACTGTAAATGCCTGCTAAAAATGAATCTCAGGGTAGTACACAGTGACATATGTACTCTTACAATAAATTTACTTCGAAATTTGATCTTATATAACACCATTCTTTGTACACAACACAATTGTATGTTGATGAGTAACGAAGTGTAATTGAAAATCCTTTAAGCATATGTGTTTGTGTTCTCTGCAAACATGTGAAGATCTGCAGATGCTGGAAATCCAAAGCACCACACACAAAATGCTGGAGGAACTCAGCAAGTCAGGCAGCATCTATGAAACACAAAATAATCTGTAGATGCTGGGATCAAAGCAACACTCACAACACGATGGAGGAACTCAGCAGGTCGGGCAGCATCTGTGGAAATGATCAGTTGACGTTTCGGGCCGGAACCCTTCGTCAGGACTGTAGAGGGAAGGGACAGAGGCCCTGTAAAGAAGGTGGGGGAGTGTGGGGGAGGGGAAGCAGGGAGGTGATAGTCCAGGTGAAAAACTAGTAAGGGGAAAGACAAAGGGGTGGTCCAGATGGAAAACCAGTAAGGGGAAAGACAAAGAGGTGGTCCAGGTGGAAAACCAGTAAGGGGAAAGACAAAGGGGTGGTCCAGGTGGAAAACCAGTAAGGGGAAAGTCCAGGTGAACCCTACTCATCGTTCCACCTCCTTCTACTATCCATTGTGTTTTTCCCTATTCCTTCTTCACCTTTCCTGCCTATCCCCTCCCTGCTTCCCCTCCCCCATCACTTTGTCTTTCCCCTTACTGGTTTTTCACCTGGAACCTGCCAACCTTCTCCTTCCCATCTTCCCCCACCTTCTTTATAGGGTCCCTGCCCCTTCCCTCTTCAGTCCTGACAAAGGATTCTGGCCCGAAATGTCGACTCATTGTTTCCACGGATGCTGCCCGCCCTGCTGAGTTCCTCCAGCGTGTTCTGAGCATCAATGAAAAATAGTAAACAGTCTGATCAGGACTGATGAAGGTACCTCATCTGCTACCTTCTGGAATCTCACCCTGCAACCTTGTAGCTCCATTCCAGCCCCGATGTGTCCAATTTCCTTCTTGGTGGAGTTTCCCTCATTCACATTGGTTCGAGAGTGCTTCCGAATTTCCCAGTCCACACTATTGAACTAAATGTAGCTGGTCCACTGCAAACTGACGGACAAAAGCTACAGGTGAAGTCTCTCAACATTAATATTTAGAGTCTTTCCTTTTGATATTTTTACATAGATAAGCAATGTGTTCATATGAACCCATCTGAGAAGGAAGGACTAATTAGATCCCCGGTTGTGCCAGGATTTGGGTGGTTCATTGGCTGTATGGGAACTGGTGTCGTTACAAGCTGCAAAAAAACATCCAGAAACAATGTTAATCCACTGAATACATTAAGCGACCGCTCATTAATAAATTATAAAATATTAATTGACACATACTTATGTGCAGACAAGAGGGGACACCAATTTCATACCGACATCTGCAGTAAATGATTGAATTGGGGAAAAGATAATGCAGCCTATAAACCAAAGCACTTGACAAGTCATCAGCTGAACAGCCTCTTTGTCAGTGACTGTGGTAAAGAACTCCAATCATTGTGATGACTACTGCCAACACAGCTGAGTGCACATGGGAACTGTATGTTTTCTAAGCTGACCATATTTGTGTCAGAGGTCACCAGCTCTGTGAATCATTCATAGTCCTTTCAAGCTCCTATCGTAGCCTCTGTTGTGAACTGCCAGTTTGAGTAGCAGAGGTTTTACTCTTCCTCCACATAAAGACCTTATAACATGTGCCTTGGGGATTGACTGTCTGCTCGTTGCATCCCATATTGTGAGCTCGCAGCAGCAAACAATGCTTTGGAGCAACTGGAATTGCAGGGGAAAGTGACATTGCTTATGAAGTAAAAGCACATTGATATCTCCAAACAACTTGAGGCACATCAGGACATTTCTCTGAAAGCTCTTCAGTTCCCCCAGCTTGCAATGGTCACAAGCTATTCAGGAGCTGTGGCATAGCACAAATGGAACTCCTGTAGATCTCAAACAAAATGACAAGTAATTCAGAATTACAAGTCAAGGAGGATTTAAAATCTGACTGGCTAAGTGACCTCAGACACAAATCCTGGTGGAGCGGATGTTCCTGAAAGATTGACTGGGCTCTTGGTCTTTCTTCTGAGCTGGGAACAGAAACGCTTTCTTTTGCAACAAAGCATGTGAAAGTCCACTACACCTGGAGTAAGATGTAACAACACACAGTCCTGATATAGCGCTCCAACTCCAGAACTGACCCATTCTTTGCCTCCAAATCCCACAAAGCATCTCCATAATGGAAATCTCAGCAACAGCAGAAACACAATGGAAATGTCATTAACCTCTTGGCATTGGAGTCCACTTTAAGCGCCAATCCTGAGGCACGTTACTGTACAATTTCAGCAGCTAGTCATGGTCTCTTGTACCTTGCATGACATCATCGCAGGACACTGTAACACAAAGGTGAACAGGAGGGGGAAGAGAAACAGGAAAAGATCCGGGATGTGAGAGACAGGACAGGAGGGATCCTAGTTCTGCACATTCTTTCTTACTGCCTGTTCTGCCGCAGGCGTTAAGGACAGCAATGAAGGTCCTCCATCTCTAGTGGTGATCAGTGCTTCCTTCATCTTCTCAGTAGCTTCCTCTCTGTTTTCACTACTGTCAGTTATACAAGTCCCTGGTGGAGACTCAGGAATACTGTTGCATTTAATGTAAAAGGACTCTTTATTGCTGTTTCTGTAACAATTTTGTTTTACCAGTCAGGATGGTTAGCTCTGAGCTGAACCCCCAAACCACTTTTAGTCTGTCCTCAACCCTTTGACCTGTTTGGTATGGGTGACCTTACCAAGAGCCAAAGTATAAAGCCCTGACTTGAGCCAACATAGCTCTCTGGGTCGTAGAGGCAAGCAAGCCTCCAAACCCAGTGACAAGGTTGCACACACCTTGCAATCTTGGATGCACACACTCTATCATAGATGGTTTACCAGCTCAAGCACACTCCCATTATTATTGTGCCTCATTATACACATTGTTATGCATGTTGCAAGGACGTGACGGTGGAACGAACCTAAGTGCTGAACACGGGCGCAGAGGCCAAGTCGGGAGGCGTGACGGTAGTGAGTGTGGAATTGGTGTCCAAGAGAGTCTTTACCAGGAGTGTTGGTTTTAGTAGCAAATTCAGAAACGATGCTAGATTTAGAACTGATAATCCTAAGAACCATGGAACGAGGTTACTTATCCATGAGTCGACCAAATGAACTGACAGTTCCTTGTTGTGACCACAGGGTCTTTATCCTGCGGTCTCTGATGGGAAGCAGGTACGTGTAGTTAGTGGAACCTGGGAAGGATTGGAAATTCAATGAGGTGATTGAGGCCCAATTCCTGGGGTAACTAGCAAGGTGGGGGATTGCCAGAAGGGACCATGACAATATCCTGCCCTCAATGGGAGCCTGCAGGCGATCCTCCAGGCCTGTCTGGATGGTCCCAGTTGAAGTCCTGGATGAGGGAAGTGTCTAGGATGAAGGAGCGGTGGACCCAGGAATGCTCTTCTGGACCGTACCCTTCCCAGTCCACCAGGTATTGGAAACCCCTGCCCCGATTGCGCACATTTAGTAGTCGTCGGACGGTGTATGCCGGATGGTTGTCGATGATACGGGCAGGTGGGGGAGTCTCAGCCAGGGGACACAAGGGGCTGACAGAAACTAGCTTTAACTGAGACACATGAAATGTTGGGTGGATGCGCATGGATCTTGGCAGCTTTAGGTGGACTGCTGTGGAATTGATAACCCTTCCAACGTTGAATGGTCCCAGGAATTGAGGAGTGAGTTTACTATGTTCGTTTTTGAGCAGGATGTCCTTGGAGGCCAAACACACCATCTGCCCAGGTTCGTATTCCGGCGCCGGGATGCGGTGTCGGTCGGTTGTCTTCTTATTTTGATTTGTTGATTTGAGTAGGGCCATGCGTATCTCCTCCCAAATCTTACGGCACCGATCAGTATGGCCCTGAACCGACGGTATCGCAATCACCTTTTCTTGTGCGGGAAACAGAAGGGGTTGGTACACCAGGGAGCATTCGGATGGAGACCTCCCAATGGCAGAGCTCACCAGAAAGTTGTGGGCATACTCAACCCACGGGAGGTGGTCGCTCCAGGTCGACAGGTTGTTTGCCGTTACACAACGTGGCATCGCCTCCAGGTCGTGGTTGACCCATTCTGTCTGCCCGTTCATCTGGGGGTGGAAGCCAGACGACAGGCTGGCCAATGCACCTAAGGCTTGACAGAAGGCCTTCCATACCTGCGAGACGAACTGGGGACCCCGATCGGAGACGATGTCCATGGCGATTCCATGGAGGTGGAAGATGTGGTGGACGAGAAGATCTGCGGTTTCTTGAGAGGAAGTTTGAGAGGGATCCAGGGAAGTTTGGCCAGGTGGATTCAGAATTGGCTTGCCTGCAGAAGGCAGAGGGTCGTGGTGGAGAGAGTACATTTGTATTGGAGAGTGGTGACTAGTAGTGTCCCACAACGATCGGTTCTGGGACCTCTACTTTTCGTGATTTTTATTAACAACCTGGATGTGGGGGTAGAAGGGTGGGTTGGCAAGTTTTCAGACGACACAAAGGTTGATGGTGTTGTAGATAGTGTAGAGGATTGTCAAAAGTTGCAGAGAGACATTGATAGGATGCAGGAGTGGGCTGAGAAGTGGCAGATGGAGTTCCACCAGAGAAATGTGAGGTGGTACACTTTGGAAGGACAAACTCCAAGGCAGAGTACAAAATAAATGGCAGGATACTTGGTGGTGTGGAGGAGCAGAGAGATCTTGGGGTACACGTCACAGATCCCTGAAAGTTGCCTCACAGGTAGCTAGGGTAGTTAAGAAAGCTTATGGGGTGTTAGCTTTCATAAGTCGAGGGATAGAGTTTAAGAGTCGCGATGTAATGATGCAGCTCTATAAAACTCTGCTTAGGCCACACTTGGAGTATTGTGTCCAGCTCTAGTCACCTCACTATAGGAAGGATGTGGAAGTGTTGGAAAGGGTACAGAGGAGATTTACCAGGATGCTGCCTGGTTTAGAGAGTATGCATTGTGATCAGAGATTAAGGGAGCTGGGGCTTTACTCTTTGGAGAGAAGGAGGATGAGAGGAGACATGATAGAGGTGTACAAGATAATAAGAGGAATAGATAGAGTGGATAGCCAGCGCCTCTTCCCCAGGGCACCACTGCTCAATACAAGAGGACATGTAAGGATATTTAAGAAAGGGTTGGGAAGTTCAAGGGGGATATTAGAGGAAGGTTTTTCACTCAGAGAGTGGTTGGTGCTTGGAATGCACTGCCTGAGTCAGTGGTGGAGGCAGATACACTAGTGAAATTTAAGAGACTACTAGACAGGTACATGGAGGAATTTAAGGTGGGGGCTTATATGGGAGGCAGTGTTTGAGGGTCGGCACAACATTGTGGGCTGAAGGGCCTGTAGTGTGCTGTACTATTCTATGTTTTATGTTCTATGTTCTATGAAGGGAGTTTAAGGAGGCCCACAAAGTGCACCACCTTGGAGAATCGGTCTACCCGCGGGAAGGGGGTAGACCGATGATGAAGTCTAAGGCGATGTGTGACCAGGGACGACCAGGGACAGGTAGAGGATGAAGTAGCCCCGCAGGTGGTTGATGAGAGGCTTTTCCCCGGGCATAGATGGAACAAGCCGAGACATAAGAATGGGTGTCCCCCTCCATGGACGGTCACCAAAAGTGCTTCCTCAAGAGAGCCAGGGTCCGATCACTCCCGGGGTGGCAGGTAAACCGGGATGTGTGCCCCCATTGGAGAACCTGGGACTGACGGAGGCGGGCACGTACAGGCGATCGCTGGGTCCATTGCCTCGGTCGGGGTCATCCCGCTGGGTTTCCTTTACTTTAGCCTCGATCTCCCAAGTGAGGTGGCAACCACGCAGGAGGGTGGGAGGATAGTCTTGGGACTGGAGGTGTCATCCTTGGAGTCATGCTGGCGGGACAGCGCGTCCGGCTTCCCGTTCTTGGATCCTGGACGGTACGTGAGGGTAAACTTGAACCACCCAAAAAACAATGCCCAACGGGCCTGGCTGGAGTTCAATCATTTGGCGGTCTGAATATACCCCAGGTTCTTATGATCAGTCCACACCACAAATGGGTATTCGGCCCCCTCCAACCAGTACCTCCATTCTTCCAGTGCTAGCTTGACCATCAGCAATTCCCGATTCCCTATGTCGTAATTCCGCTCGGCAGGGACAGTTGGCGAGAGTAGAAGGCGCGGGGTGAAGCTTTTCGTCCGAACTTGACCGTTGGGATAGGACCGCTCCTACCCCGGAGTCAGAGGCGTCCATCTCAATGATGAATTGACGGGATGGGTCCGGATGGACCAGGATGGGAGCGGTGGTGAAACGCCTCTTCAGGTCGGTGAATGCTGAGTTCTCTTCAGAGTCCCAACAAAATGGTGTAGTAGGCGAGGTAATCCGGGTAAGGGGGGACACCACTCGACTGTAGTCTCTGATGAATCTGCGGTAGAAGTTTACAAACTCCAGGAATCGTTGAAGTTGTTTGCGTGTCGTGGGTCTATGTCATTCCTCCACTGCCTGGATGTTCTCGGGGTCTGCTTTTACCTGTCCGCTCTCAGTGAGATAACCCAGGAAGATGACCGAAGGAACGTGGAACTCGCATTTCTCCGTCTTTGCAAATAACTGGTTTTCCCATTGTCCCTGGAGGACTTAACGGACATGGTGTACGTGTTCTTGGGGGCTGCTAGAAAATATCAGGGTATTGTCAAGGTAAACAGATACGAACCGATCAATAAAGTCCCTCATTATGTCATTGATCAGGATTTGGAAAATGGCAGGAGCATTGGTGAGGCCAAAGGGAATGACCAAATATTCAAAGTGACCCAGAGGTGTATTGAAGGCCGTCTTCCATTCATCCCCCTCTCTCATCCTGACTAAATGGTAGGCGTTGCGAAGGTCCAGCTTTGAGAAGATGGTGGCTCCATGCAGTGTTTCAAATGCCGAACTAATGAGGGGTAGAGGGTACTTGTTCTTAACTGTTATTTTATTGAGGCCTCAGTAGTCGATACAAGGGCGAAGTGCCCTGTCCTTCTTTTCTACAAAAAGAAACTGGCGCCTACCGGGGAGGATGAAGGTTTGATAATGCCCGCCGCGAGGGACTCGCTAATGTATTTTTCCATTGCTTCTCTCTCCAGTCGGGATAGGTTAAAAAGGCGACTGGTGGGTAGCGGGGCCCCGGGGAGAAGGTTGATGGCACAATCATATGGGCGGTGCGGAGGCCGGGCCAGAGCCCGTTGTTTACTGAACACCTGTCCCAAGTCATAGTACTCTGTGGGGACGCAGGACAAGTCGAGGGGTTCCAAAACAGGTGGGGTGGCAGTAGCTTCTCTGGGAGATGGGGCTGATTGCAGACAGTTGGCATGACAAAATGGACCCCATTCAGCTATCCTCCCAGTAGACCAGTCGATATGGGGATTGTGTTGGGTCAGCCATGGATACCCTAGAACTCCTGGGGTTTGAGGTGAATGAATGAGACCTCCTCCCGATGGTTGCCGGATAGGATCAAGGTCAGGGGCGGTGTACAGTGGGTCACCCGAGCCAGCAGTTTTCTATCCAGGGCCCGGGCCTCCGGGGGGTGGTTAGCAGCTCGCGAGGTACTCCAGCCTGGGTGGCTATCTCTTCATCCAGCAGATTGCCCTCAGCACCGGAATCCACCAAAGCGGATAGGGACAGGGTCTGTTGTTGGTAATTCACGGTTGCCGGGATCTGCATCCGAGTCTGGAGTGCTGAAGGGAGTATCATTCAGCTCACCAGGGCACCCTTTCTCACTGGTGAACCCTCCCTTTTGGCTGTTGAAGGCAGGTATCCTGGAAAAGTCCTGGCTGGCCACAATAGTAGCAATCCCCAGCTCGCCACCTGCGAATTCGTTCAGCTGGGGAGAGACGGTTCCATCCCGGCTGCATCAGTTCCTCCCCCAGGGGGGTGGGGACGGTCAGAGCAGGAGCCACACTGGGAGTGGCTGGGGAAGGGCGGCTGGCTGAGACTGGTAAAGTGGACTGTGGGCTTCCTCAAGGAGCGGGGCGACTGGTTCTCTCTCTCTGACGCTCCTGAAGTCGATAATCTAATTAAATGGCTAGCAAGATCAGAGAGTCCAGACAGTCCGTGTCGTCCCTTGCGGCCAACTTGTCCCTAATCTTGTCCGAGAGGCCCTGTCGGAACACCTCCCGCAGGGTCTCGTCATTCCACCCGGAGTCTGCAGCTAAGGTCCGGAACTCAATGGAATACCTGGCCACACTTCGCGAAGCCTGACGGAGAGTAAGCAACCGTTCTGCGGCGTCCTTACCGCGAATGGATTGTTCGAAGACTTTCCTCATTTCAGCGACAAAGGAGGAGTAGGAGGAACAAATTTCTGGTTGGTTATCCCATATCGCGGTTGCCCAAGCCAAGGCATCCCCTCGAGGTAGCCCCATGATGTATGCAATCTTTGATTTATCGGAACTGGAGGTACATGGCTGCAGCTCAAAGATTAGGGAGCGTTGTAACAGGAAGGCCCGGCATCTACCTAGGTTGCCAGCATAGGGTTCGGGCTCGGGTACATACGGCTCTCCAGGGGATAGTGTTGCTGATTCCAGGGGTGAAGCAATCCCGAGCAGTGTGGTTTGGGTAGCCGGGGTTCTAGGAGGGGATGGAGAAAAGGCAGCGGAGACCCGGTCACTTGTTCACTGACCTTCTGCGCATTCGTGGATAGTGTCCGAAGTTTTTCCGTGATCTCCCGCATCCGTGTCCGTTGGGTTCATCGTGGCCAGTTCCTTCTGTTGCAAGGATGTGGAACGAACCCAAGTGCTGAACACGGGCACGGAGGCCGAGTCGGGAAGCGTTACAATCATAGCGAGCGTGGAATTGATGTCCAATAGAGTCTTTACCAGGAGTCTCGGTTTTAGTAGCAAATTCAGGAATAGTGCTAGACTTAGAACTGATAGTCCTAAGAACCATGGAACGAGGTTACTCACCCACGAGTCGACCAAACAAACTGGCAGTTTCTTGTTGTGATCACAGGGTCTTTATCCTGCAATCTCAGTTGGGAAGCAGGTGTGTGTAGTTAGTGAAACCTGGGAATGACTGGAAATTAAATGAGGTGACTGAAGCCCAATTCCTGTGGGAGACTGTGCAAAGTGGGGGATTGCCAGAAGGGACCATGACAATGCAAGGACTTGCCTGAGCAGCACATTGTAGTGATAATTTCACCATGGACAAGAAACCAATAACAGCAAGCCTTAAAATCGTTTTGCAGCTGGAAGCTAAAAGGTTAGGGCAGAGCACATGATTGAAGATGCGACCTTGGACATGTACTGATTATTGTTGTAAGCCTGACTCCAGATCAATGCCTGGTAGAGTCATGTAGTCTTTGAGAGATATAACACTGAGGCAAGCCCTTCAGCCCTTGAGTCCATTCCAATTATCAATCCACACTTACATCAATCCAAGGTTAATTCCAATTTTCACTCTTCCTATATCATTCATACCAACACCTCCTTTAGCATGTGGGAGGAAAGCAGAGCATGTGGGTGAAACCATGGAGTCAAAGGGAGAGGTGCACACACTCCACACAGAAGAAGAGGCGGAGCAGAGTAATGATGGCACTAAACGGCGTCTCCTTTGCTTGCATCTTCAGAAACAGCTCTATTTTCATCTTTAATATCTTTATTTTTCCCTTTCAGCATTCTTTTGAAGACCCTGACCTGGAGTTACACACTGAGTTCGGTTCTTTGTGGGAGTGGGACCTGCTCTCGGGGTTTCACAACTGGCCATTGATCGGCACGCCAAGGGCTCGGCCTAACAGTCTGGCTCGGATTTGAAAGCTTAGGGTTTGGGGCTCTGGAGACGAGCAGATCGAGGGTCGGTGACACGGCAGGAGCCCCATGTGTCATCGGGAGAGTCGGGATATCTGTGACTGTGTGCCTGGAGACCTAAAATCTTCGCGATCTTCAGGCAGAAAGCTCAGAAAAAGTGACGTAACGGACTTTTAACATTGTAAACCAGTGAGTTGTTTTGTTATGTCTCCCTGCTCATTGGGGAAAGGGAGACACCTACTTCTCCCTTATTAGGGAGAGAGAGAGCCTGTGGTATGTCGTATACCGGGTGAAAGACAAAATCTTAGGGGTGTCTTTGTTGTTGCTTTGCTCACGCTTGAGTATTTGGTGGCGGGTACCGATGATTTTGTTACTGGTGGGTGGAGGGAGGAATTGTTGCTTGCTGCCATTTACGCGTGGGAGAGAGGGAACTGTGGGGGGGGGGACTTTGGGGTTTTAACATTTAACTGTCGTTTATTCTTTGGGGCACTTTTCTGTTTTCATGGATGTTTGTGAAGAAAAAGCATTTCAGGATGTATCTTTTATACATTTCTCTGACATTAAATTGGATCTTTGAAGCTTTGAGAACAACAGAGGTCAGGAGTGAACCCAAGTGTCTGGAGATGTGAAGCAGCTGCTCTTCTTGGTGCACCACTAAGCCGCCTCTCAGCTGGGAGATTGCACGAGCCCCAGCGGAGGAATTTGAACACAGTAACTCATAACAGCTGTAGTTACTTTTCACCCAAGAAGGAGCATTACCTCAGGGGAACAATTTGTTACCATCAAGCAACTCTTACCTTATCAATCAATTCAACTCCCTGAAGTTTGCAGGTATACACAGGAAAGACATTTGCAAACAACCATCACAGGATTTAATTACAAAGAGGATCAAGAAACTCATTTAAAGTGACTGTAGCAAGTAATGCCAGCTGTAAGTATAATGGGAAAAAGCTGATCCAGCTTAAAGCTCAGCAATAAATACATTTTTCATACCAGTCAAATGGAATATAAAGTCTCTGGGAAATTCACCCATTTTGGACCTTACCTTCTCATTATTGGTTATATTCCAGAGCCACAGGAGTCAGCCTGGATGGAGAAGCATGTTCAACAAACCTCATTCACTGCATGCTCATGGGATGCTAATAATTAGTTCTCATGTGCTTTAACAATGATGACATTTATAAAGGAGCACATCTGGTGGATGAGACTGTGATAACAAAGAAGTCGTTGGGCTGAGGCTCTCAGGGCTGCCTACGTCCGTTGTAAGATTATGATTGGAATGAGACCTTTTCTGGGGAAACTTTTTGATGGTGATTTGACGTAACTGTAAATATAAATTAAAAAATGGTAACCTGGTACATAATTGTCACATGTCCCAACTTCCAGTAAAAAAAGTTCATGTGCATGCCATCGATATACAGCATTTTATGGAAGAGCAAGGAAAGAGGAGAATGGGCAAAGAAGTGGCAGACAGAATATAGTCTGGGGCAGTGCATGGTCCTCATTTTGTTCAAAGGAATAAAGGCACAGATTATTTTCTAAATGGGGAGCAAATTCAGAAATTGGAAGTGCAAAGGGACTTGGGAGTCTTCATGCAGGATTCCCTAAAGCTTAACTTCCAGGTTGAGTCAGTGGTAAAGAAAACCAATGCAATATTAGCATTTGTTTCAAGAAGAGTAGACTATAAAAGCAAAAATGTAATGCTGTGCCTTTATAGGACATTCGTCAGACCAAATATGGAGTATTGAGAGCAGTTTGGCCCTATCACACAGAGAGTGGTGAATCTGTGGAATTCTCTGCCACAGGAAACAGTTGAGGCCAGTTCATTGGCTATGTTTAAGAGGGAGTTAGATATGGCCCTTGTGGCTACGGGGGTCAGGGGGTATGGAGGGAAGGCTGGGGCGGGGTTCTGAGTTGGATGATCAGCCATGATCATAATAAATGGCGGTGCAGGCTCGAAGGGCCGAATGGCCTACTCCTGCACCTATTTTCTATGTTTCTATGTTTCTATAAGACTGTGCTGTCATTGGAGAGGGCCCAGAGGAGGTTTAATGAGAATGACGCCAGGAATAAAAGGGTTTATTTAATGGCTCTGGAACAATACTTGCCCTGAGTTTAGAAGAATGAGGGAGGATCTCATTGAAATCTACCAAATATTGAAAGGTCAAGGTAGAGCAAACATGAAGATGTTTCCAATAGTGGGGGAGTCATAGAGTCATAGAGCACTATAGCAGAGAAACAGGCCATTCAGCCCATCTAATCTATGCTGAACTATTATTTTGCCTAATTCTGTTAACCCGAACCTGGATCATAGCTCTCCATACCCCTGACATCCATGTATTTATCCAACCCCCTCTTAAATGCTGGAACCCCCACCACTTCTGCTAGTAGCTTGCTCCACACTCGCAGCAGTCTCTGAGTGAAGAACTCCCTCTGGTTCCTGTTAAATATTTCACCTTTCACAGTTAAGCTGTAACCTCTAGTTTTTTCTCACCCAACCTTAGTGGAAAAGAATCTGCTTGCATTTACCCTTCCTATACCCCTCATAGTTTTGTGTAGTTATTCAACATTTCCCTATAACTCAGATCTTCAGGTCCTGGCAACTTCCTCACAAATTTTCTCTTTCAATTGTCTTGATACCTTTCCTGTAGATAGGTGACCAGAACTGCACACAATACTCTGTCTTTGGCATCACCAACATCTTATACAAATTCAACATAACATCCCAATTCCTGTACTCAGCACTTTGATTTATGAAGGCCAATGTGCCAAAAGCTCTCTTTCAGGAAATTATGTATCTGCATTCTCAAATCCATTTGTTCTACAGCACTCCTCAGTGCCCTACCATTCACTGTGTAAGTCTTATCCTGGTATGTCCTCCCAAAATGCAACGTCTCACACTGCCTTTTTCAGCTCATTTCTCCAGCTGGTCCAGATTCCACTGCAAGCTTCGATAGTCTTTCTCATTGTCCTCTATGTCCTCAGTCTTAGTGTCACCCGCAAATTTGATGATCCAGTTTACCACATCATCATTCAATCACTAATATGGATAACAATAACAACAGACCCAGCACTGACCCAGTGGCACACCACCCATGTTGAATCTAATTTAGTACTTCATCTTAAATGCCAAGTGACTAAACCTTCTGGACTTAATCTCCCTTGCAGGACTTTGTCAGAGGCTTTGCTAATGTCCATGTAGACAATGTCCACTGCTTTTCCTTCATCAACTTTCCTGTATCCTTTTTGAAAAACTCTATAAAATTTTTTAGACATGGCCTAACATGCACAAAGCTGCATTTTTTCTATCCTTAATCAAGCCCTGTCTATCCTGAGCCCTGTTTAGGACCAGACAGCATAGCCTCAGAATGTTTTATGGTCTTCATCACATCAGCACATCAATGTAGTACAGAGGAAAAACGATAACAGAATGCAGAATGAAGTGTTACAGTTAGAGTGAAAGTGCAGTGCAGGCAGACTGTAAGGTACTAGGCAAAGTCCAGTTTGAGAGGCCGATTGTAAGGTTAAGAGTCTAGCTTATCATGCAAGGAGTCCACTGAATAGTTACTAACTGTAGGGTAGAAGTTGTACTTGTGCCTGGTGATATTAACTTTCAGGCTTCCAGACCATAGGGAGTGGGGAGAAGAGAGAACGGCCAGGGTGGGAGGGGTTTTTGATTGTGTTGGCTACTTTACTGAGGCAGTGAGAAGTGTTGACAGTCCATGGAGAGGAGCCTGGTTTCTGTGGTGTACTGAGCTGGATATATGTAATGACTAGTTATCCATGAGGAAACCATACCAGACCTCATCACATCAAGATTTGAGAGGTGGTGTATGTTACGGGATGCACTTGATTGCCTTTCTCAGGTCAGCATAGATGCTGCTCAGTCTAACTGTATAATCTCTTCAGTGGAAACCAGAATAGTTGCTCCACATGACTCCCTTCAAACAATTCTTATTTAGATGAACACAGGCAGTTCGCTTCCTGCACTGCCTTACTTCTTTTTATGAGCCTCTCACTATTTGTAATCTCCCACCAGAAAGCAGCATTGGTATAACTGCTAGATGGCCTGGAGAACTATTATACAATGCCTTAAATATTTTCATACCAGTTTGCACAAATAGTTCTTAGCTTAAAAAATTAGAGTTGAGGCATTGACTAAATCAACTTGATACGTTTCCACAGTATCAAAAAGAAATGTAGTAGATACATACGGTATAATCAGATATTGAATATTCTCCCAGAGCTGGCTACATAAAACATAGAACCATACAGTACAGGAACAGGCTATTCAACCCACAAAGCTGTGCCAAACTAATTAAATTGGTAATCAAATGCCCAACTAAACTAATCTCTTCTGCCTACACAAGGTCCATATCCATACATTTTCTGCACATTCATGTGCCTGTCTTAGAGCATCTTGA
This sequence comes from Mobula hypostoma, assembly GCF_963921235.1. Taxonomy (NCBI): domain Eukaryota; kingdom Metazoa; phylum Chordata; class Chondrichthyes; order Myliobatiformes; family Myliobatidae; genus Mobula; species Mobula hypostoma. The sequence goes on along the minus strand of NC_086121.1, from coordinate 42,725,835 downwards.
ACACTTCTATTGTATTTCCCTTCACCACCACCATCGTAGGCACCCACCACTCTCTGTGTTCAATACTTGCTAAGCACAACTGCTTCGAACCTACTCCCTCTTACCTTCAATGCATGGGCTCTGAGATGAGACATTTCAACTCTGGGGAAAGAGATCGTCTGTCTACTGTATCTATGCCTTTCATAATCTTAGAAACCTCTATCAGGTCTTGCCTCAGCTCCAAAGAAAATAACTCAAGTTTGTCCAACTGCTACTTTATTGCAGGCCCTCTGATTCAGGTACTGTCCTTGTAAACTTCTTCTGCATCCTTTCCAAACAACATCTTTCCTATAATGGGGTGACTGGAATGGAATGTAATATACCAGATGAGGCCCTACTAAAGTTCAATAAAGCCACAATATAACTTCCCAACTCTTGAACTCAGTTGCTTGATTAATAAAGGCAAGCATGCCATCCTCTCAACCTGTGTAGACACTTTCAGGAGAAAATGGTTACACAGGTAGGCAAAGGTGCAGGGATTTCCTGAGCCCAGGTACAGTACAGACCTGTACCAGATTCAATGACAATGTCCTGAAGAGAGTACTGAGTAGTGGCCATGTAGCACCATGGTCCTGAAAAACATTGTCTCGTTTTTACTGTGTACTGTACCAGCAATTACAGTCAAAATGATAATAAAAAGTGACTTGACTTCACTTGATCTTTCTGCTCTGCCATTATCCAGAATGCCCTCACTTTGACTCTCTTGAGCCTGTAGGCATCACCCCTTGCCAATCTCTCAATGCCATTGCCATTCTTCATGTGTGTATTGACGTATGTCTGTGTGCTAGGTGTGTGTGGGAGTGCTTGTTTTAGACTCATAGTGAGTAGAATTAGAATCTCTAACATGTAGAGACTAGTCACACTGCACAGAAAGAGGCGCTTTGGCCTGTCAAGTCTGACATAGACCACCCATAGTCACTGATACCATTTTATTCTCCCCAGAGTCACATCTATTTCCCCCCAGATTCAACTGTTAACTGCACACTAGGGGCAAAATGACAGTGATCAATTAGCCTACAAATCTATGGGTCTGTCGGCTGTGTGATAAACCAGAGCATCTATGGGAACCCATGTAGTCACAGGGAGAATGGGCAAGCACCAAGCAGACAACACCTGAGGTCAGGATCGAACAGTGTTTCTGTAGCTGCCAGGCTGTGGTTCTACTAGCTGAAAACTGTGCCGGACATTCACATGCTACCACATGTTCCTATGCCAGATGTTTGCCTCTGTCTGGACAATGTGGATGTGGATGTTTGAACATATTTGAATGTTGCAGATGAAGTCAGCATCTTTCAGAAGGAGACGTAACTGTCGGTGAAGTCATGGTGTTTACCTACCTTGCTTCCTGCTTCTTCGCTCAGCGCTTTGGTATTTGTCTATTGTTGTCACATGACACATGAACAGGATTTGTTTAGCCTGCCATCCAGACGGATCACTGTAAACATAAACAGATTGAGATAGTAAATAGTAAAACAGAATGCGCAATATAGTGTCACAACTACAGAGAAAGCAGCAAGAGGAAGACAAGTAAAGTTCAAAGGCCATGAGAAGTAAATAAGGAGGAGACGTGGTCATCGTCAGCGTATAAGAGATTAGTTCAAGATTTTTATTACAGGTGGATAGAAGCTGTCCTCATCACTGCTGATACATGCTTGCAAGCTTTTGTACCTTCTGTCTGATAGGCGAGGGGAGGAGAGAGAATGACCAGGGTGGAATTACAATATTTTATAAAGGTTGCTTGTTTAAGAGTCTTTGAGGATGAGAAGCAGCCCTTCAACCATAGAATCACAGTTGCTGTTGTTGTTGTTCGTCCTTCGTAGTCGAAGATGACCATGGCTTCAAAGTCAAATAGGAGTTTGGTGGCTGTGGGTCCGGAGGTGACTGATGAGGCCAATCCAAGCCCTGAAGGCTCGCCCACATGTGGGACACAAGTGGGTGGGTGCTGTCGTGGCAGTGGATGCTGCTCGGGCCTTGCGCACAGCACGCTTTCGTTGCGTCTCGATGATGCGCCTGACTTCAGCTGCACGGGCTCCTGTGGTGATCTTGCTGCGCCAAGCTGGACGGTCAAGGGCAAGCGTCTCCCACGTGTTGATGTCGACACCCAGGCCTTTGAGGGACGCTTTGAGGCAGTCTTTGTAACGTTTCTTCTGCCCCCCGACTGAGCGCTTGCCCTGACACAGTTCTCCGTACAGTAGCTGCTTAGGCAATCGGCTGTCTGGCATTCTGACCACATGTCCAGCCCACCTGGCTTGGGCTTTCAGCAGGAGGGTGTAGACGCTGCAGAGCCCAGCTCGTTCCAGGATTTCCGTGTCGGGGACTTTGTCCTGCCACCTGATGTGGAGGAGTCTGCAGAGACAGCTCAGGGGAAAGTGGTTGAGCTGTTTGGCGTGTCTGCTGTAGACAGTCCAGGTCTCGCTGGCGTAAAGGAGGGTGGTAAGGACCACTGCACAGTAGACCTTCAGCTTGGTGGTAAGGCTGAGTCCTCTCCGCTCCCAGACGTTCTCACGGAGTCTCCCAAAGGCAGCGCTGGCTTTGGCAATCCTGTTGTTGACCTCAGCGTCTATGTTCACTGAGCGACAGAGTATGCTGCCCAGGTAGGTGAAGTTGTCGACTGCCTGGAGGTTCTGGCCCTTCACCGTGATGCGCGGCTCCTGGTATGGCTTTCCTGGGGCAGGCTGGTACATAACTTCGGCCTTTTTGGTGCTGATAGTGAGACCGAAGTTGTCGCAGGCTTGTGAGAAGCAGTCCATTTCACGCTGCATCTCCTGCTCTGTGCTGGCGTTGAGTGCGCAGTCATCAGCAAACAAGAAGTCTCTGATGACAGTCTCTCGCACCTTTGTAACTGCCTGCAGGCGCCTAAGGTTGAACAACCTGCCGTCAGTCCTGTACCTGACGTGGATTCCTTCTTCGTAGTTACGGAAGGCATCTGTCAGCATGGCAGAGAATACCATACTGAACAGAGTCAGGGCAAGAACGCAGCCTTGTTTGATGCCATTTGTCACTGGGAAGGCCTCCGACTCGTCGCCGTCATCCAGAACTTTCACCATCATACCGTCGTGGAACTGCCGGACGATTGTGAAGAACTTTCTGGGGCAGCCAAACTTCTCCATGATCTTCCACAAGCCTTCTCTGCTGACCGTATCGAAAGCCTTGGTTAGATCGACAAAGGTCATGAAGAGGTCGCTGTATTGCTCCTGGCATTTTTCCTGGAGTTGGCGCGCAGCAAAAATCATGTCCGCGGTCCCACGTTCAGCACGGAAGCCGCACTGGCTTTCTGGGAGCAGACCTTGCTCAAGATGTTGGAGAAGGCGGTTGAGCAGGACGCGGGCCAGAATCTTCCCCGCAGTGGACAAGAGGGAGATGCCTCGGTGGTTGTCGCAAGACTGGTGGTTGCCTTTCCTCTTGTAGATGTGGACTATGCTGGCATCTTTCAGCTGTTGCGGGACCTGTCCCTTTTTCCACATGGACTGGAAGAGTACAGTCAGCTTTTGCATCATGACAGGGCCTCCTGCTTTGTATACCTCAGCAAGGATTGCATCGGGTCCTGGCGCTTTGCCACAGGAGAGTTGCTTCACTGCCTTCCTGCCTTCATCTACTGTGGGGAGGGTGTCGAGGTTCTTGTTGATCTCTACCTGGGGCAGGCGGCCAATGGCCTCGTCGTTGATGTCGGCAGGGCGGTTAAGGACGTTGTTAAAATGCTCAGCCCACTGATCCAGTATCTGCTTCTTCTCTGTCAGCAGCTGCGTCTCATCTGCGTTGAGAAGAGGTGAGGAGCCGGAGGACTGGGGTCCGTCTACAGCCTTAAGTCTTTATGTCGTGGCTGTCTGCATAGCCCTGGATTTCATCGGCCTTCTTGCTGAACCAGCTGTCCTGCATCTCGCAAAGTTTTTTCTGCACCTTTCTTCTTGCATTGGTAAAGGCATCTTTCTTGGCTAGCGACGTGGGGTCGTTCTGATGCGCTCTGTAATGTTGATGTTTCTCCGTTAGTAGTGCCTGTATTTCTTCATCATTCTCATCGAACCAGTCTTGGTTTCTTCGGGTTGCTGGTCCGAGATGTTCAAGGGCGGTAGTGTAGACAGCGTCTCTGAAGGCCGTCCATATGCCTTAACGCTGGTCCTGTCTTCCTGTGGTGTGTCTGACAGTCTGCCTTCAAGGTCATCGACGAATTCTTCTGCAACCCTGCTGCTTCTCAGCTTGGAGACATTCAGCCTCTTTGCAGTCTCCTGCCCTTGGGGTCTTCTCATGGGCAGAATGCGAAGCCTGAACTTGGACACAATGAGGCGGTGGTCGGTCCAGCAGTCGGCACCACACATGGCTCTCGTCACTCTAACATCCATCATGTAGTGTAGACAGAATAAAGAGGAGAGGGGAGGCTCTCAGCTCTCTGAAGTTACTTGTGGTCTTTGACAGAGTCGCTGCAGTAACAAGCTGGATAGGATACTTTCTATGGTGCAGACGTAAAAACTAAGGAGGGTAATCCGGGTGGGTGAGCTCAGTCACACTGCAGTACACAGAAGATGATGGGTTTGCAATGCCAATGCAAAATGGGCAGGGACTTTTTGAATAAAAGGGTTAACAGATTTAATCTAGCTGGATGTCATCCCAACATGCTTCTCATTGAATTGTTCTGTTTGATGGGAATTAAACTCTACTGGCAAAGACATGCCTCCTCTCCCCAGAGTAAGTGTGGGACAAGCGAGGCATCACAGGAGACAAGAGACCTGGCCATCGGTGAGCACCTCTCTACTTGGAGAGGTTTGAAAATCCACAGCCCTTCTGTGGAGCTTCTGTAGTTGAGCAAGGATGAAGCAGGACGATTGTGGTGTGGTGGGTTATGGAGAGTGATGGGAACAGAGTGACGACCCTTGGGGAGACCTGTGGAGGATGACGCTGTGAGCAGAGTCAATTTTGATGGTCTCCTGATCTTAAAAATCACTTTTTGCATTTCCCACAGTGGTCCTGGAAACATGCTGGAACACCCAGTTACTGGATGGATAGGTAAATGTGATAACGTACCTCTCAGTCCTCGATCAGCACACCAGCCTTAAGATAAACAATCTTCAGTGAGATTAAGACCCTTGCCCAAACAGGTGGGTCTTGGTTAGACAAAGGGATTGTCACTTTTGTAATCAGGCAGCCATTTTTAAGCAAGATGACCCTCCCCCTCTCCTTCCACATCACTTTACTAACATTGTTACAATTAATGAAATAGACCCTGAAACAACCTCAGGTGAATGGTATTTCACCGTACTGTACATGTCTGTCCTAAATTTGGTGCAATTTACAATGGCCTTCAGCTGAGGGACTTCTCCACACATAACAAGGCCATTCGAGTGTTTGAATAGCATTACAGGGAATCCCTTTGGAAATTAAGTTGCAGTCATATTGTAGAGGTCAATGTGGGGGAAATGTGCACGGAAGTGTTCAGATCGTAACTCATTTAGACACATTTAATGTTGTCAGTGAGAGGAAAAAGGTAACAAGTGTTCTACTTCTTTTCTTGAGTACTTGTCTGTCAGTTCGATGTGTTTACAGTGGGGAATGAAAGCGTGCAGATCCTGTGTAGCTGTGTGTGAAGAGCGTTTGTCACAGTCCTGCCTAAAAAGATAGAGAGCTTATCATACTCTTGCCTTGACTTTGACAATAAAGATTTGTCTTTAACAGTTGGGTTTTAGAAGTTTTGTCAAGTTATTCCAGCATTTACTCTCCAACCTTTATTGACCTTGAGAAAGTTGTATAGAGACAAGAGACTCTGCAGATGCTGGAAATTTAAGGAGCACACACAAAATGCTAGAGATGCTGAGCAGGTCAGACAGAATCTATGGAGGGAAATAAACACTTGGCATTTCATGCTGACGCCTTCATTAGGACTGTTTTATGAATTGTGTGGAGGATCATTCTTGAACTACTGTGGTCCTCGTAGTGAAAGCTCTCCCACAATGCTGAATGGGCAGGGAGAGCCAGGACTCACACACAACAATGGTGACTCAGAGGAGACTCTGACAGGGGCCGTGTTGCCATGGAGCTGCCCGTGCTGAATGGACATGTGGACTTGGGAGTTGCTGCCAAAGAAACCCTTGTTGAGTTGCTGTTGTGGATTTGTAGCTCCTGTATGTTGCAGCCTTTCTGAGTACTGGTGCTGGGGGGAATGAGCAGACAGAGTGGGAAGCACGGCCACCTCAAAGAGTTGGACTATAATCTATGTTCCTCTAGCAAGAGGGCAATATTCCAATCTACTTCTGACTTATGCCTTGTAGATTATGGAAAGGCAGAGAGAGAGTTAGAAGGTGCATTCGATACTGCATCTATCGAAATTATATTGGGTGAATTTTATTTTTCCACTGCTAATAACCACCTGGCAGCAAATGTAGAAATAAGCAGGGAGATGATAGACAGGAGAGACATGGCAAATGTGAACATGAGGAGGGTTTTTACTTAGGGAGAAGTTTAAGGGGGTAATGGAGCATCAATTGAAAAGAGGGGACATAGGGTGTTCAGACTGAGGATGAGCTAGCTTTCAGATATGGAACAAAGGAAAGAATGTGTAAGCCAATCCTCTGAGGCTTTGCTTCAACAGGACCAACATCTCCAAATCCATTTTTTTCCTAATTACCTTCAGTCTCCTGTCCAAACTGTTACAAAACACTGTGCTTGTTCGTAAACTCTCTCAATTCTGCTTCCTCTGGTGTCTGTACAGAAGTATCATTGGTTGTCCTTAGAACAGAAATTTCAGAGAAAACTCGTAAGATCATAAGACAGAGGAGCAGGATTAAGCTGCTGAGCCCATCAAGGCTGCTCTGTTACTTGATCATGGCTGATTTATTTTCCCTCTCAACCCCATTGACCCATTTAAATATACCCAATGACCTGGCCTCCATGGCGATCTGGGGCAATGACTCACTACCCTCTGCCTAAAGAAATTTCACCTCGTCTCTATTCTAAAGTGCCTCTTTCTATTCTGAGGCTCCTCCACTATTGGAAACATCCCCTCCACATCCACTCCATCTAAACTTTCAATATTTGGTAGGTTTCAATGAGGTTCCCTATATTTTTCTAAACTCCAGCGAGCACACGCCCAGAGCCATCAAGTGCTTCTCATGCCTGGAATAATTCTTGTAAACCTCCCCTGGACTCTCTCCAATGCCGAAACATCCTATTTTAGACATGAGGCCAAAACTGCTCACAATACTCAAGCATTACACCCTTGCTTTTATTTTTCTAGTCCTCTTGAAATGAATTCTAACATTTCCTTTGCTTTCCTTACTCCTGAGTCAACCTGCAAGTTAAACTTTAGGGAATCCTGCACAAGGACTTCCAATTTCTGAAATTGCTCCCGATTTAGAATGTAATCTATGTTGGTATTCCTTTTACCAAAGTGCATGATCATACAATTCCCTTCACAGCAATGCACCTGCCTCTTCTTTGCCTATTCTCCTTATCTCTCCAAGTCCTGCAGCATCTGCTTCCTCAGCATTATGTGCACTTCTACATATCTCTGTATCATTCACGAAACTGGGCACAAAACCATCAATTATCATCCAGATCATTAATATATAATGTGAAAAGTAGTGGTCTGAACACCAATCCCTGTGGGACCCCACTAGTCATTGTGAGCCAACCAATAAATGCCCCCTTTATTCCCACTCTTTGTCAGCCAATCTTCAGTTCACGGTTGTATCTTCTCTCTAATATCATGGGCTCTCATCTTGTTTAGCAGCCTCATGTGCAGTACCTTGTCAAAGCCTTTTGAAAAACCACAAACTTTCCTTTGCCTATGCTGCCTGTGCTTCCTGAAATAACTAATTCTGTAGCTCAGAAATCTCTGGGGGAGTTGGGGGGTGGGGGGTAGCTGAAATACCTCTTCTACTCTTTGTCCTGAGCACCTTATATCTCATCTTTTATCTGCAACCTTCCTGAAAGCTAATAGTACAGAGGGAAGTGGGAATTAATGAAAAATAAGACTTGGTCTGAATACTAAAATGAACAACTGTAGCATGTTACTCATGCATTAATAAGCAGAAGACGTTTGCTTCATAATCCATAGTTCTATAAGTGACTTGATATACTGGGAGGGTTCAAGGGTTGTCCCCACAGGGTCTTTTTCTAATGGAAGGGGGGAAGTACCAGAGCTTCACCAATGGATTCCTGTCATGTGGGCAGACTCCAGATTTGGAAGATTTAGAGATGACCTTGTTGGATCAGTAATTCTATGAATCTTGACACATTAGGTGCAGTAGTTATGTTTCCCCAGGGTGAGGGGAACAGGACCAGGGGTCACAGTGTCAAACAGCCATTCAGAACTGAGGTGTGGAAACAGTACTTCACTCAAGGAAGTGAATCTATGAAAACTTGGTTGCTGAAGACTCAAGGCAGAAATCAATACCAAGATGTTGGAACTCAAAATAACACACACAAAATGCTGCAGGAACTCAGTAGGCCAGGCAGCATCTATGGAAAAGAATAAACAGTCATTTTTTTGGGCTGAAACCCTTCATCAAGACCTGTTTACTCTTTTCCATAGATGCTGCCTGGCCTGCTGAGTTCCTTGAGCATTTTGTGTGTGAGGCAGAAATTAATGCTTTTTTGTATATTAGGAAAATTAAAGGACATGGGCTTAGTGCTGGAAAGTGGTTCTGAGGTTATAAAAATATCAGCTACAATTTTACTAACTGGCAGATGAGGCAGGAGGAGCTGACAGATTCCACCAGAACCATTGTTTTTGTAAGAACTGCACAGCAGCATTTGTCAAAGGAGACCTGAAGATCTTGGCAAAGATATCGCACCGCTGGAAAATGATGCTGGAGAGATAGAAATGGGAGACAAGGAAATAGTGGATGAACTGAATAAGTATTTTGCATCAGTTTTCACTGTGGAAGACACTAGTGGTATACCGGAAGTTTGAGAGTGTCAGAGGCAGATGAGTGTGAATTTGTCATTATTAGGGACAAGTTGTTTGGGAAACGGAAATGTCTGAAGGTAGATGAGTCACCTGGACCAGAGTCTGATGGTCTACACCCCAGAGTTCTGAAAAAGGAGCCTGAAGAGGTTGTGGAAGCACCAGTAATGATCTTTCAAGAATCAATGGATTCTGGCATGGTTTGAGAGGACCGAAAAATTGCACATGTCACTCCAAGAAGGCAGAGAGGCAGAATAAAAGGAAATTATAGGCCAGTCAGTCTGACCTCAATGATCTGGAAGATGTTGGAGTTGATTGTTAAGGATGTGGTTTTAGGGTACTTGGAGGCACATGATAAAATAGGCCATAGTTGGCATGGTTTCCTTGAGGGAAAATCTTGCCTGACAAATATTTTGAAATTCTTTGAAGAAATAGCTAGCAGGATAGACAAAGGAGAATCAGTTGATGTTGTGTATTTGGATTTTCAAAAGGCCTTTGACAGAGTGCCACACAGGATGCTGCTTAACAAGCCTTTAGTATTACAGTAATGATACTGCTAGTATGGTCAGAGCATTGGGTGATTGGCAGGAGGCAAATTGTGGGATTAAAAGGAACCTTTTCTGGTTGGCTGCCTCTGACTACTGGTGTTCCACAGGGTCTGTGTTGGGACCACTCACTTCTTTTTATGTTATATGTTAATGATTTGGCTGACAGAATTGAAGGCTTTGTGGCCAAGTTTGTGAATGATACAAAGATTGGTGGAGGGGCAGGTAGTTTTGAGGAAGTAAAGAGGCTATTTAGATAGATTAGGAGAATGGGCAAAGAAGTGGCAGATGGAATACATTGTCAGGAAATATATGGCCATGCACTTTGGTAGAAGAAACAGAAGTGTAGACTATTTTCTAAATGGTGAGAAAATTCTAAAATTTCAGGTGCAAAGAGATTAGGGAGTCGTTGTGCAGGATTCCCTAAAGGTTAGCCTGCAGGTTGAGTCAGTAGTAAGGGAGGCAAATGCAATGTTAGCACTCATTTCAAGAGGACTAGAATATAAAAGCAAAGATGTAATGTTGAGGGTTTATAAGGCACTGGTGAGGCCTCATTTGGAATATTGTGAGCAGTTTTGGGGCCCTTATTTAAGAAAAGATGTGCTGATATTGGAGAGGGTTCAAATGATGTTCACAAAAATGATTATGGATATGAGGAGTGTTTGATGGCTCTGGGCCTGTACTTACCTGAATTCAGAAGAATGAAGGAGGATCTCATTGAAACTATCAAATACTGAAAGAACTCGATGGAGTGGATGTGGAGAGGATGTTTCCTATGTTGATGGAGTCTAAGACCAGAGGACACAGGCTTAGAATTGAGGGTCGTCCATTTAGAATGGAGATGAGGAGGAATTTATTTAGCTGGAGAGTGGTGAATCTGTGGAATTCATTGCCACAGGGGGCTGTGGAGGCCAGGCCATTGGGTATATTTAAGGCAGAGGTTGATAGGTTCTTGATTGGACAAGGCATGAAGGGGTATCGGGAGAAGGCAAGAGATTGGGGCTGAGCAGAGTCAATGAGCCAAATGGCCTAATTCTGCTCCCATATCTTATGGCCTTATGTCTTATAGTGAAATTGGATGAGCCATAACAGTTTATCCAGTCTAAACTGATACATAAAGATGCATAATCCCATTATTTGAGTGTCACTAAAGGCACTATGTGTCGGGATCAGACAAGACTGCACAGCATGGTAACGATGTTTAGATCTCGAGAACCTCTCCTCTGGCTTCTGTTAAACTGCAGAGTTAAAGTTTGAGCTCTCTAAATGTTGAAATACAGGTATCCAGCTCATTATCTGCATTGAGTTTTTTTCAGATAAGAGCTGTTCCTGTCCTTGGTTAATTGATTTGTAGCCCTCTGCTGTGCTGCCCATAGGTTGTGATCCCAGGTCCCTTATCCCCAGTTCCACAGCATTGCTTCTATTGTACTATTCCTGCGACATAAATAGCAAGCAAAGCTGAGCTAACCATTTTCAAAATGCTACATGCTGATACATGACAAGAAGCTGCAGATAATTGTCACATTACTGAGAAAGGAGATAGCTGCTAGCTTTCCATCAATGCGTTTGGTGTGCCTGCCCTTTGCTGCCTTCAGTGAGTGCAAAGTAATTTCTCTGCCTCGGTTTGTTCCTAACCTTCACTCTTCTCCTTCTTATGTTTTTCGTAAATGGAGTTTGATGTGAAGAAGAAATCCTTTGTGAAAAGGTTAACTTTTCTCAGAATTGCAGTTTGTGCAGAATTTATTCAGAAATTTACTGATAATGATTTGAATTTTTTGGAGAATCTTATTATTCAGACGTGATGTGATTAATTGTGCGGTAGCCCAAAGCACCCTCAGATCCATTAAATGCATATTAATATATTGTATATCCCTTGAGCAAAGAAGACTATATGATTATATACAGGACCATGTAAATGTCATAGGCACATACAGGATATCGCCAGGGTGCCTAAGACTTTTGCACAGTACTGTATTTGTCAACGTGGAGCAGAGAGAGGGAGTTTGTAGATTTGGCAGGAGCAAACAATGTTGGGAATAGTGAGGCTGGAGCAGCACAGGAGACATGTGGGCCAGGTAGAAGAGAAGGGGTGCCAGAGACGGGGTGGGGGGAGGTGTGGTATGGGTACAGACACACTCAGCACTGAGACACCAGGCAAGGACACTTGATTCCGAACATTTGGTTTATTGACAGACAACTGGTTCATTGATCATTACAGAATGTCTCTCTGGTGCTTCCCACTCCCTCTTCTCTTTCTTCCTTTTTTTCCAAACATGATTTCACTCTCCCTACTCCTTTCCCTCACTCAGTCCATAACAGAGACCAGTATCGGAATCGCATCATTCACATATGTTGTGAAATTTGTTTCTTTTTGTGGCAGCAGTACAGTGCAATGCATAAAATTGTTACTGTACTGTGCAAAATTCTCAGACAGCCTAGCTATATATATGTGCCTAAGACTTTTGCACAGTACTGTATTTGTCAACGTGGAGCAGAGAGCGAGCTTGTAAATCTGGCGTGCATAAGATGTCGGGAATGCCGAGGGTGGGGAACTGTAGGACTGGTGGAAGAGGAGTACCAAGGCTGGGTGGTGGTGTGGGTGTAGACATATCCAGCCCTGAGACATCAGGGAAGGTCATTTGATTCCAAACAATTGATTTATTGATCATTACAAAATGTCTCTTTGATGCTTCCTGCTCCCTCCCCTCTCCTTTCCCCTTTTCCCAACCGTGATTCCTCTCTCCCTGCCCCCCTCTCACTCTCAGTCCACAATAGAGAACCATTTCAGAACCTGGTTTAATATCACTCACATATGTCATGATTTTTTTGCGGCAGCAGTGCAGTGCAATACATGTAATTGCTACAGTACTGTGCAAATGTCTTGCTATAGATACAGTATGTGCCTCAGACCTTTGCTCAGTACTATAGGTTCCACAGAGTCGTGGGCTGAATTCAAGTCAGTATTGGAGCGGTTGTCTTAGGTTGGAGGAAAAGTGAGAAGAGGAGTTTTACAGGGTCCCTGCGTTGATAATGCCTGATTTCTAGGGGCATGTAAGCCAGAGAGCTAGAGAAGCAGAATGACCCCAAAGAGAATTGGACAACCATTACTAAACTTGCAGACTTTGTTGTTGAGCTCTACCTAAACCTGGCCTCAAACACTTTGCAAAACCTCGAACAACAAGCAACCTGCTCAAGCATCATCTAGAACATCGAACATGGAACAGTACAAAGCTGTACCACCACTCGGTGCTCAATGTTGTGCTGATCTATATATAAACCTAATCTATGATCAACCTAATCCTTCTTTCCTATACAGCCCATAATCCTCCAGTTTTCTTATATCCATGTGAGCTTTTAAAATATCCCTATTGTATCAGCTGCTATTGCAAAGCTTGGCAGTGTGTTCCAGACACCCCCAGCAATCTCTGTGTGAAAAACCTACCTCTGACATCTCCCCTAAGCTTCCACCACTCACCTTAAATAGATACCCTCTGGAGTTGGTCAATACTGCCCCAGGAAAATGGTGCTGGCTGTTCAGTCTGTGGGAGGAAGGGAATTGCTGATGTTTTGGGTTGAAGCCCTGCGTCAGGACTGAGAGTGAAGAGGTGCAATGACTGGAAAAAAGAAAAGAGGAGTACTAGAAAAGAAACTATAGATGGGAAGCAGTGAGAGGGAGTCTTACAGAACTCCCATTGGAGAGATGACGCAAAACTCCTTCAAAGGCCAGGCTACCTTGAGGAGACTTTACGGAGGAGTAGTACATGGCGGAACAAGAGACTGGAGTTGCTGGAATCTGAAGCAGCATGCAGTCTGCTGCTTGACCTACTGAGATCGCCAAGCAGAATTTGTGTTGCTCCAGATTCCAGTGTTCAGTGTATCTTGTGCCTCCACTAGATAAACTATGTTAGCTATCAAAAGATAATACCAGCTCTGGTCACAGGTCATAATTTTTATACCATAGGTCATAAATTTTTATATGTATTTTGACATGAATGTTGGGAACGAGTGAAGTGCTACTGCAGTTAAATGTGCACAGATGAGGTACCATCCAATACGCAGCCCGTTTGATCCTTTGCCTGGAGCTACCCATTGGCGATTACCCAATTTCACAATACTGATGAATTCCACTCATCTCCAGCCACCAGAAATGCCAAAAATTATTAAATAATTTCCACAGGTTCTGACAACATATTCCATCTGGATGTCACAGGGTTTACAATAGGTAGAGCTACAGCCTCATATCACCAGTGACCAGGTTCACCCCTGGTCTCGGGTGCAGTCTGTGTGGAGGTTACACGTTCTGTTGGCCTTTGAATAAATTAAAGTACTGATAGATATCAGCCTGGAGCAGTGAAAAGTGTGAGAAACCATCATTTACTTTGAAACAACTAGAACTGTATGAAGAACTGTCACCATTTTAATTGTAGCTTGAAACAACTTTCAGTCCCGACTTCTGGCGACAAGGCGCCATTGTTCTGTGGGCCAAACTGCTGTTGAAGTAACAGGGACATGCAATATGGAATAAGTAAATAAATTAGCCCATCTCGTTCCCATTTCAGTATTCTCAAAAGATTTCCTTCTGCACATCTGCATTCCCTGTGGAAACGTGCATCTAGGCCCTGGGTGTATCTTTGGCAACCTTGAAGTTTGTTGCTATGGAAATTCAGTTCTATTCTTAAACAATTATGCTGAAGAACTTGGTACTCTGTGGCAAATCACTATCTCGTTTGTAAATATTTGTTTTTAATGTGGGTTGTGGTCAAGGTAGGTTGTTTGCTGGATGTGGAATGGGGTTTGAGAGATTTGTTTATTTATCAGCTGAGTGCATTTGCGGGTTAGAGGCTTCAGGGGATAAACTCTTTCATTTCATGAATGGAAAAGTATGAACAGCTTTCAAAGTAGTCGTAATTATATATTGCATGATATCTTCAAAAATTACTTTTTAAAGCACAAAATTGATAAGGTTGAGCTATAGAATTATTAATTCATGACATTCTCGAGGTAAACAACACAATACGATAATCTTCACTGAGTTAACTATTTAACTATTTCTATCATGGTACTTCGACAGTGCTAGTGATGATCTGAAAATGGGACATTCTCCAGGGTGTGCTGCCATATGATCATCTGCCCACTGATCAGCTGGCATTTCTAGGCAATGTCCTTTGTCTAAGCATATGATTCTGCCCAGTGTCAAGGTTTAGACATCAGCGATTCTGCAGATGCTGGAAATCTTGAGCATCACGCAAAAAATGCTGGAGTTCTGATGAAGGGTCTCGGCCGAAAACTTTGATAGTTTTGTCACATACCCCATGACGGGTTAAAGAACCAGCAGAAATGGAAAGCACTCTGGAGTCCATTACTGCTATTAACGAATGGTATTTATTAGTAACTACGCTATACAGTAATATAAAATCAGATATATAAAACAGGTTAGCAATGATTAAATATGTATAAGTGTGGAAATATATGAAAACCAAGCTTCTTCAAGTCTAGGGGTAAATAGATATCTTATGATGATGAGTAAAGTTCAGTTCAGTTCGTGGTATTGAGTTGAGTAGTGATGGAGAGAGAGAGAGGGAGAGATTTGAGTCTTCAGGTGAGCTGATGCCGTCGATCTTCCCGTTGTCCTCCGAAATCCTTTAGAAGTCACCGACTGTGATCACAACAAAGGGTACCGTTCTTCTGTAGTGGAATTATCAACCCAGGTGAGGGCTGGACACACAAATAACTCCCCACCGGTCACACCTTTTTCACACTGCAAGAGCTACTGATCGATCCACCTGATTGATCCTCCAAAACCTACCTTTTCTGTGGGCACAACAAAGCTCATTTGGTGTCCAAAACCATGTGTCTGTCAGTCTATCAGCTGGCCTTCTATTTATCTCACCGTGCTGAACACCAGCTGTCCATCAAGTAGCTTCCCCTTTCTCTCTCTGTAAGAACACAGAAGCTGCCAGTGTCCTTGCAAAGTGTAAACATGCTGCAGAGAAACCGTAACACTATCTCCAAGCAGTCTTCGCCTCTCTCTCTCATAATAACAAGGTGTCTAGTGTTGAACAACTCTCTCTCTCTCTCTCTCTCTCTCTTCAAAAGCACAGTTCATAGAGGTAATTCAGGACCCCATCACAGTTTATTCCTCTCCAAGGATGCTGCCTGAACTGCTGAGTTCCTCCAGCGTTTTTGTGTTGCTCAATGTCAAGTCTGTCCTTAGGCTCTTGCAGCAATCAGAATCTGAATCAGATAATATCATTGATATCTATCATGAAATGTGTTGATTTGTGGCACTATTACAGCGCAATGCATAAAATTACAAGTTACAATAGGAAATATTTATACATACTGTGTATAATTAAATTAAATAAGTAAATAACAGTTAGAATGCTCTGCAAGAAATTTGCTCGAGTCTTTGGTAATGTACCAAATCCAAACTGCTCCTGAGAATAGCCACTGGCATATCTTCATCAAAATTGCATGTTGAGTCCAGGACAGATCTTCAGAAATGCTGACACCTCGGAACTAACCTACCCCAATTGTTAATCTTCCCTTTTCGAAGGAGTGGTCCACGTGGTGCGCCAGATGATCATTTGCTGCAGCTTGGCTACAGCCGATCATCATTGTTTCTCCAACAGTGGTCCTAATGTAAAGCTTCAGCCCGTCATGAATCAGTTGCATTTATCACGTCCGGTGGAGTTTCACGCTGAACCATATTCTCTTCTGGGAAACCTGAGGGGCTCAGGCTCAGTACTGACCTCTTTACTGTTATTTAGAGATTCAACACGATAACAGGCTCTTCCAGCCGGACGAGTCCATACCGCCCAATTACACTCATGTGACTAATTAACCAACGAACCCACCCCACCCAATTACAACCATGTGACCAATTAACCAATGAACGCACCCCGTCCAATTACACCCATGTGACCAACTAACCAATGAACCCACCCCGCCCAATTACACCCATGGGACCAATTAACCAACGAACCCACCCCACCCAATTACACCCATGTGACCAATTAACCAATGAACCCACCCCGCCCAATTACACCCATGTGACCAATTAACCAACGAACCCACCCCACCCAATTACACCCATGTGACCAATTAACCAACGAACCCACCCCGCCCAATTACACCCATGTGACCAATTAACCAACGAACCCACCCCGCCCAATTACACCCATGTGACCAATTAACCAATAAACCCACCCCGCCCAATTACACCCATGTGACCAATTAACCAACGAACCCACCCCGCCCAATTACACCCATGTGACCAATTAACCAACGAACCCACCCCGCCCAATTACACCCATGTGACCAATTAACCAACGAACCCACCCTGCCCAATTACACCCATGTGACCAATTAACCAATAAACCCACCTCGCCCAATTACACCCATGTGACCAATTAACATGCACGTCTTTGGAATGTGGGAGGAAATGAGAGCATCTGAAGGAAAGCCACGTGGTCACGGAGGGAACATGCAAACTCCGTACAGGCAGCAGCAGGAACTAAACCTGTATCACAGTAGTAGCATTGAGCTAAATGCCACCCTAATCTGAGCCTTTGAACCTCTTCAGGGGTCTTGAAAGAAATTTTAAGGTTGCTATTGGCCAAGGCAGGCATCCTGATTTTCATTTCAGGTAATCATCCTTAATGACAGTAAATAGCTGGACTCACCATTAGTGTGGATATTGTCAGGAACTTTTAAAGTACAGATATTGGTTTCCATTATTTTACTTTACCACATTCATTGGAAGCAAATGCTCCTGTACTGACAAGATATATCAATAATGGTCAGTCAGTACAAACCTTATCATTTCATGTATTTGATTAGACATTTTGGGAACAGGGTTTGCATAAATTGATACCAATTAAAAGCTGCTGAACATTTCATCTTTTTATACATCTTTAAGAAGAAGATGAGATCATTTTGATGTTACAGTGTTATACGTACTTGACATAATTATGTGTTTGCCCATTACTTGTTTTCATCAATTTCAGCAGTGCCTAATCACCTGAATATCAAATAGCAGTGAGATAAAATGCTCAGTGTGTTGACCATCTTTCAACCCTGGGTAAAAGTCATTCTCTCAAACCCTACTATAAATCTCAGCACGTACCCTAAGCCACTGCTCGAGGCCTCCACTATAGGCCGTTGTGCCTTTCTGTGACTACCTTGAAGGCTTCTCTGTTCAAAAGGGTGTGGAGATCACATGGCATAATTCAGGGAAGAAATAATTCATTGGAAGCCTTGATCCCTAAATAACGCCTTCCGAAAACTGATCAAGAGGAAGATGAGGGTAATCAGTAACAAGGAGAAGGGTGACACATCCTGAAAGAAGATGGGCTCTTTGGTCTTGCTGTCAGTTGCTTGGCAGCAGTAAGCCTTTGACGTAACATCACAACAGCCTCAAGTCCTCTGTGTCAAAATTCAAGGGCTGCATCAAAATAGCAGCTGTATGCTATTTGTTGCCGCTGTTCATATCAGTACCACTGGTGTGACTCAGGGTACACTGCAGCCAGGTCAAATCTCTAAAATAAAAATTGCAGAAGCTGAAAACACTCAGCAGGTCAGGCTGGTGGAGAGAAAAGCTGAGAAACATTTCAGATTGAAGGCTCTTTATCATGAGTTCAAACAGAACATTAACTTAGTTTACCTTTCTGCAGATACTTCTATTGTATTTCTATTTTCAGATTTCCAGCATCTGCAGTTTTATTTTTGATGTTCAAAAGTAAGTATTTCTCAATGCAGCTTTCGTTAAAATTAAGTACCCTTGCATCATGTACAAAAGCAATCTGGTCTGCATCAGAATTTCTGGGACAATCTATTTTAGAGGTTGGAATTGGAATTGGTTTATTATTGTCACGTGTACTGAAGTATAGTGAAAAGATATGATTGTTCACACAGATCATATCATTGCATTGTGCATTGAGGTAGAACAAGGTTAAAGCAGTCCCAGTGCAGAACCAAGGAAAGTGTGGGCTTTCAGGTGAGACATGAAACCAGGTCATGAATACCATCTTGGGGGCATTTAATGAGCCAGTCCTCGTCAGGGGATCTGAGGTGGAGAAGCTCAGTACCTTTATCATTTTAGAGGATCGGCCACTGGACCAGCATGTCAGTATCATTACAAAGAGAGCATAGCAGTGTCTCTACTTTCTTCAAAGTTTGCGGAAGTTCTGCATGTCATCTAAAACCACGACAAACTTCTATAGATGCACCGTGAAAAGTATCCTGTCTGGTATGGAAACACCAATGCCCATGAACAAAAAACACTACAAAAAATAGTGCGTACAAGCCTAGTCCATCACAGGAACAGCCCTCCCCACCATTGAGCACATCTACAAGGAGCACTGCCACAAGAAAACAGCACCCATCATCAAGGTCATGCTCTCTTTACGCTGTTGCCATCAGGAAGGAGGTACAGAAGCCTTTGGTGCCACACCATCAGGTTCAAGAACAGTTATTACCCTTCAACCATTAGGCTCCTGAGCTAGTATGGATAACTTCAGTTGCATCTACACTGAACTGATTCCTCAACCTATGAGCCCACTTTCAAGGACTCCACAACTCGTGTTCTCAATATTATTTATTATATTTTTCTTGTATTGCACAGTTTATCTTTTGCTCATTGATTATTTGTCAGTCTTTGTGTGTAGCTTTTTCTTTGTTTCATTTCTATTTCTTTGTGAATATTGTGAATGCCCACAAGGAAATGAATCTCAGGGTAGTATATGGTGAGATATACATAGTTTGACAATAATTTTACTTTAAACTTTGAACTTTAATGTGTAACAGCTACAGAGAAAGTGTAGTGCAGGTAAATAATAAAATAATAAGGTGCAAGATTTTAGCAAGGTAGATTGTAAAGTAACTAGTCCAACTTACTGTACTAGGGAAACATTTAACAGTCTTATAAAATGGAATAGAAGCAGTCCTTAAGCCTGATGGTACATGCTTTCAGGCCTTTTGTGTCTTCTGTCTCTTGATAGAGGGGAGAAGACAGAATGCCCAGGGTTGTTGGGTTCTTTAATTACATTGACTGCAGTTGGAAGAGGGCGTTGACTGAGTGATAAATGTTGAGCAGAACACTGAGGAAGTAACCTCTTCCTCTTCTTCAAAGTCATTCCATGAGTCTATTAAATCCACCCAAGATGCCAGATGTCACCCTGATTTCATTTCTCCTCTGAAAGGCTGCACATGCCTTGGTTCTGTACTGGGGACCAGTTATCCCTATTCCAACATTAGGAGACAACTTCAGTCACAACCCTCTGGTTCAGAGATAAGGATGTTCCAGGATTGATATCAGAAAATCAGAATAAGATTTATTATCATAGCATATGGTGTGAATTTGTTGTTCTGTGGCTGCAATACAGCACAAAAACATAAAAGCTATTATAAATTGCAAACATTAATAAATTTGTCCAAAAAGAAAGGAATAACAAGATAGTGTGGGTTCACAGACTGTTCAGTGGGGAAGAAGATGTTTCTGAATCAATGAGTGTGGGTCTTCAGGCTCCCGTACCTCCTCCGTGATGGTAGCAATGAGAAGAATGCAAGTCCTGGATGGTGAAGGTTCCTAATGTGGACACCCCCTTCTCGAGGCACCCACTCTTGAGGATGTCCACAGTAGTGGGGAAGGATGGAGCTGGTTAAGTCTACAACATTCTGCAGCCTCTTGCAACCCTGTGCATTGGAGGTTTCATATTATTCTGTGATGCAACTAGTCAGAATGCTCTCCAAGTTCATCTATAGAAATTTGTGAGAGTCTCTGGTGACATGCCAAATCTCCTCGAGCTCCTAACAAAGGAAGGCTGCTGGTGTCCCTCCTTTGTGATTGTATTGGTCTGTTTGGCCCAGTATAGGTCTGTCAGATAGTGACACTCAGGAACGTGAAGCTGCTCACCCATTCTGCTGCTAACTGCTGAATATTTGCAGAATTCAATTAAAATACACATCAGAATGCCACGGAAAAATGAAGGTACATGCTGTGCCCACTTCTCACCCTCACTCCGACACACCTGTGCAAAAACATTGTGCCAGAACATGCAGATTTAATTGGCACATAATCTAGCTGTTGCCTGGAAATTTGCTCGTGGAGTAGGTGTTCTGCCAATCTTAAACTAATAACAGTGTTGTCAGAGGTTCATACAGCATAAAACCCCATCAGTGTGTTAATTATCAATGTGAAATAACATGAACTTTGTGACATTTTAATGAGGTTTAACATTGAAGAAGAGAAGTGGTTAATGTTTGCACAATTTGCATTGGAATCAATTGCATTGTTTAAGAAGGAAGTAAATGATTGTGCAATTATCAACAGTTATATTTTAAGAATTAAGTGGGATGTAATAAGCAATATATTGCACTGGAATTGTTCATACACCGTAATTAGAACTGTTTGTCATTTCCTTAACATTTCAGTTTGTCAGTTGACCTTCCAAACCTGCTGTAAGATAACTAGAAGAAAAAAATTATGTATATCCCAAAAAATTACAGCACCTCATTAAAATTTTAATGTGTCTATGTTCCTGCCATTAAATCGTGTCTCAACATCTTAAAACATGCAAAAAAGAATTTTAAAGTGGGTTAAAATTTTGGACCTTTTACGCAGGTTAGTGGAAATATTTTATATGAGCAACAAATTATGTTGCACGATTTTTGTAAAATATAGAATGATTTCTAAGTGGCTGACATATTTTAGTTGTTGGGCAGGTGTAACACCAAACAGAATCCTTAAGAAGAGCAGAGAGTTCTGACTGCATCCAGCCACAACATCACAATGGTCTGGTGTGCTTTTCCCACTGAGGGATTCTCAGTCACCATAAATGATGCCAAGAATGCTATTCATTTGAAAGTCAGCCATCTCTCACTTAAAACTGAAAATGATGAGTGCAAATGCCTCTTGAAGGCAGATCTGGAACAGCAATGAGCGAAATGTTTGTCAGATGTGCTGACAATCAGAATCTGAATCAGGTTTAATATCACCAGCATATGTCATGAAATCTGTTGACTTTGTGGCAACAGTACAAAGCAATACATAATAATAGAGAAAAATACTGTGAATTACAGTAAGAAAAATACTGTATATATAAATAGTTAACTTAAGTAAGTAGTGCTAAAATAGAAATGAGAAGAGTAGCGAGGGAGTGTTCATGCGTTCAATAAATTGGATGGCAGAAGGGAAAATGGTGTTCCTCAGTCATTGAGTGTGTGTCTTCAGGCTTCTGTACTTCCTTCTTCATGGTAGCAACGACTTGGGTGATGGGAACCCTTAATGACGGACGGTGCCTTTTTGAGGTTTCACTACCTGAAGATGTCCTGGATACTGAGGAGGCGAGTGCTCATGATGGAGCTGACTAAGCTTACAGCTCTCTGCAGCTTACTTTGATCCAGTGCAGTAGCTCCCTTTCCCCATACCAGGCAGTGATGCAGCCAATTAGAATGCTCTCCACAGTTCATCTGTAGAAATCTGTGAGTGTTTTTGATGGCAGACCAAGTTTTCTCAAACTCCTAATGAAAGATAGCCACTTTGTAGCTGCATCAGGTTAGATCCTCAGAGATATTGAGACCCAGAAACTTAAAATTACTCACTCTTTCCACTTCTGATTACTCTCTGAGGACTGGTCTGTGTTCCCTCGTCTTACCCTTTTGAATCCATAATCAGTTCTTTGGTCTTATCCTACAGTGGTTAAAAAAAAAGACCTATTTGCTCTCTAGGTTGGCTGTAAAACATCCAATGGAATTCTTGATTAATGAAGTGATAGGAGGCTCTTGGTCCCCAATCGGAATTTAACCTTCAACCAACACAAGTAAAGACATCAACCCATTAGTAGCCTGACTATAAGGGGGAGACCACAATGATTATGCGGGTGAAGGATCCAAAGTGCCAATGGCATCGGTGAAATCAGCGATCAGTATCAGGTCATATTTCCAATTAGCCAGTCAGTTCAGATCACTCATGGTGGTCTCTAATTTCTATGTTGTGAGGGATATTGCTGCAGCAGAGAATGGGATGAACCCTGGGGATTTTCATCCCGTTTCTGGTTGGGTGTCCACCTCGTATGGTCAGATAATTGCATGCTCGGATGCAGCAGCCTCGATGGGGACATCCAAAGGTGTTGTTGTCTTTCTAAATTCTTATTTTTTTTATGATTGCAGGATGCTGCTGGTCATCGAAAACTTCAAGAACTGCAGGAGTACCTAACTTGCTAGTTGAGGAACTGGATTTGGTGTGGGCCATGTTGCTGCCTGCTTCAGATTTGATGTTCAAAGGCAGTGTGCAGTCTAACGGCAAGTGATTGCAAAGTTTACAAAATTATGAGGGGTATAGACAGAGTAAATGCAAGTAGGCTCTTTCCACTTAGATTAAGAGAGATAAATACCAGAGGACGTGGCTTTAGGGTGAAAGGGGAAAGGTTTGGGGGAACTTCTTCACTCAGAGAGTGGTGGGAGTGTGGAACAAGCTGCCTTCTGATGTGGTAAATGTGGGCTCACTCTTAAGTCTTAAGTATAAATTGGATAGATACATGGATGGGAGAGGTCTGGAGGGTTATAGACTTGGTGCAGGTCAATGGGACTAGAGGAACAGAGTTTCGGTACAGACTAGAAGGGCCAAATGGCCTGCTTTCTGTACTGTAGTGTTCCATGGTTCTATGAATGTCTTGCATGTTTTTCTTATGATTGCAAAGCTCGATTGGACAGTTCACTGGTTTATTGGGGAGACGAACAGCAGGGGAGCTGTGCAGTCTCGATTGTAGCCTGGGCTGTGGTGTTGCCTTTTAGACACCCAGGAGAGGCAATGCCGGAGGCAGTGTGGCATGGCGTCCAGCGCTGGTTTGTGGGCAGGCCCCTCCCATTGGTGCTACTCTCCAGTGCTCGCTCGCTGGAAGACAAGCTGGATTACGGTGATCTGTGGACCACAATGGGCATGCTCTGGCCAACAACACCCATGGACTCAGGGACTCAGGCTATATAGTTTTGTGTGATTGTATGTTTACTGCTATCTTATTTATATGTGCTACATGTGTTTTGTGTTGTACTGTGCATTCTAACTTGGCTTCAGAGGAACGCTGTTTCGTTTGGTTGTATTCATGGGCATTCATGTATGGCTCAATAAACTTGTATCACATTACACTATATCACTCTGCACATTTTGCTCATTGAAACTTCCAAACACACTGGGCCTCAGTTGGAGAAAGTGCTAATTTAGTGCAATATTCTGAAGTTTGCAAATTCTTCAACACTATTGCGTATCAATGATCTTATGCAGTGGATGAATATAGAATCAATAGAATTTGCACCTCAATTTCATATAGAAACTTTTTCCCTCTCATTCAACCTGATCTGTTATAACCTATCCTGTAGTGTTCAAACCCATGATGAGGTATTCAAACTATTCCTGTTCTGTTCTAACTCACAGTATGTTGTTCTAACCCAGTGTTCTGTTCTAACCCAAAGCGGTGTTCTAACCCAGAGTTCTGTTCTAACCAACAGTGTGGTATTCTAACCCAGTGTGGTGTTCTAACCCAGTGTGATGTTCTATCCCAGTGTGGTGTTCTAACCCAGTGTGATGTTCTATCCCAGTGTGGTGTTCTAACCCAGTGTGGTGTTCTAACCCAGTGTGGTGTTCGAACACAGTGTGGTGTTCTATCCCAGTGTGGTGTTCTAACCCAGTGTGGTGTCCGAACGCAGTGTGGTGTTCTAACCCAGTGTGATGTTCTAACCCAGTGTGGTGTTCTAACCCAGTGTTCTGTTCTAACCCAGTGTTCTGTTCTAACCCAGTGTGGTGTTCTAACCCAGTGTTCTGTTCTAACCCAGTGTGGTGTTCTAACCCAGTGTTCTGTTCTAACCCAGTGTGTTGTTCTAACCCAGTGTGGTGTTCTAACCCAGTGTGGTGTTCTAACCCAGTGTGGTGTTCGAACACAGTGTGGTGTTCTATCCCAGTGTGGTGTTCTAACCCAGTGTGGTGTCTGAACGCAGTGTGGTGTTCTAACCCAGTGTGATGTTCTAACCCAGTGTGGTGTTCTAACCCAGTGTTCTGTTCTAACCCAGTGTTCTGTTCTAACCCAGTGTGGTGTTCTAACCCAGTGTTCTGTTCTAACCCAGTGTGGTGTTCTAACCCAGTGTTCTGTTCTAACCCAGTGTGTTGTTCTAACCCAGTGTGGTGTTCTAACCCAGTGTGGTGTTCCAATCCAGTGTGTTGTTCTAACCCAGTGTGGTGTCCCAATCCAGTGTGTTGTTCTAACCCAGTGTGTTGTTCTAACCCAGTGTGGTGTTCCAACCCAGTGTGTTGTTCTAACCCAGTGTGGTGTTCCAACCCAGTGTGTTGTTCTAACCCAGTGTGGTGTTCTAACCCAGTGTGTTGTTCTAACCCAGTGTGGTGTTCCAACCCAGTGTGGTGTTCCAACCCAGTGTGGTGTTCTAACCCAGTGTGGTGTTCTATCCCAGTGTGTTGTTCTAACTCAGTGTGGTGTTCCAACCCAGTGTGTTGTTCTAACCCAGTGTGGTGTTCCAACCCAGTGTGTTGTTCTAACCCAGTGTGGTGTTCTAACCCAGTGTGTTGTTCTAACCCAGTGTGGTGTTCCAACCCAGTGTGGTGTTCTAACCCAGTGTGGTGTTCTATCCCAGTGTGTTGTTCTAACTCAGTGTGGTGTTCCAACCCAGTGTGGTGTTCCAACCCAGTGTGGTGTTCTAACCCAGTGTGGTGTTCTAACCCAGTGTGGTGTTCTAACGCAGTGTTCTGTTCTAAGCCTGTGTGGTGTTCTAACCCAGTGTTCTGTTCTAACCCAGTGTTCTGTTCTAACCCAGTGTTCTGTTCTAACCCTGTGTGGTGTTCTAACCCAGTGTTCTGTTCTAACCCAGTGTGGTGTTCTAACCCAGTGTGGTGTTCTAACCCAGTGTTCTGTTCTAACCCAGTGTGGTGTTCTAACCCAGTGTTCTGTTCTAACCCAGTGTTCTGTTCTAACCCAATGTTCTGTTCTAACCCAGTGTTCTGTTCTAACCCAATGTTCTGTTCTAACCCAGTGTTCTGTTCTAACCCAGTGTTCTGTTCTAACCCAATGTTCTGTTCTAACCCAGTGTTCTGTTCTAACCCAGTGTTCTGTTCTAACCCAGTGTGGTGTTCTAACCCATTGTTCTGTTCTAACCCAGTGTTCTGTTCTAACCCAGTGTGGTGTTCTAACACAGTGTGGTGTTCCATCCCAGTCTGTTGTTCTAACCCAGTCTGTTGTTCTAACCCAGTGTGTTGTTGGAACACAGTGTGGTTTTCTAATCCACTCCGTTGCATTCTGACTCATCCTGTGTGGTTCTAATCCATGCTGTGATGTTCTAACCTATGGTATGGCGTTCTAACTCACTGTATGTTGTAATAAGCTGCTGTGTAGTCCTCTGACCCACTGTGATCGTCCTCCAGCAGAAGTCTCAGTAAAGTGATGACAGTGAATCATTAAATACTTTCCCCCATGCCTGCCCTTGGAGCTGATGAAAAGATTCCAATTGTCAGTGAATACCTATGCAAGCTCTTTTCTTTGGTCAGCTTCTTATGCATAAGGGTAAATATTTTTGTGCAAAGGAATTCATATTCAGAATAGAAGGTAAGAGCAGGTAAGGTATTATATTGACATGAGATTCTGTAGATGCTGGAAATCTAGAGTAATACTCACTAAATGCTTGTGGCAACTCAGCAGATCGGGCAGCTATTGCGCTGGGAAAAGAAATCTTGATATTTCAGGCTGACATCCTCATTAGGACTGGAAAGGAAGGTGGCTGAATCCAAAACCAAGATTCAGTTGAAGGGAGAGGAGCACAAGCTGGCAAGTGATAGGTGAGTACAGATGAGCAGGGAAGGTAGGTGGGTGGAGGAGAGGGGGATAATAGGGGATGATGTGAGAAGCTTGCAGGTGATAGATGGAAGAGGGAATGGGTGAAGAAGAAGGAATCTGAGAGAAGAGGACCTAGATCAGCAAAAAAGGAAAAGAGATAGGGAAACCGGTGAGGGGAAGGGGGACATGGGCCATTGTGGGGGGGGGGATGGTGTGTGGGGGCTTGGGGGGGCAGAGGAGCAGAACAGAAGGATGAGAGGAGCATCGGACTGAGGGAAAGCAAAGAGATGGAGAAAAACTGAAGTGAGAGGTTCCTTGCAGTTGGAGGAATTGATGCTGATGCATCATTTTACAGTACCAGCTATAGATCAGAGTTCGATTCCCTCCACTGTTTGTAAGGAGTTTGTACGTTCACCCCATGGCTCACGACCGCATTAATTTCCTCTGAATGCTTCCGATTCCTCCCACATTCCAAAGGCACATGGGTTGGGATTAGAGATTTAAGGGTATGCTATGATGGTGCTGGAATCATGGTAACTTCTACAGGCTACCAAACACAGTCCTCACTGATCTGATTTGATGCAAATGACACATTTCACTTTATGATTTTCATGTATATGTGACAAATAAAGCTAATCTTTAATCCATAATCTTGGTCTCCCAGTGCAGATCCTGGCAAATTATGAGAATAATAGGCAGGAATAATTAGGAACAGCAGTTTTTGTGCAAGTCTACAACTGACATGTGGAGGATGTTTAAAGACCAACTGTACAGAGTACAGGGCAGGTATATTCCAGTAAGAAGGAAGGACAAGATGGCAACCTTGGTAACCTTGGATGTTAAGAGATGTATATATGTGTTTATTTATTTGTTTGTTTGTTAATTTACATATTTCGAGATTTTGAATTTAGTCAAGAACAGAAAGGAAATGTATGTAAGGATTAGGAAGAAGATCTTTTGATGACTATAAAGAAATCAGAAAAGAACTCAAGAAGGGAATTAAGAAAGTCAGGAGAGGCCCTGAAAAGTAATTGGCAAGTAGGACAAATAGAATCTACAGGCAATTTTTACATTCATCAAGAACAAGAGGACAACTGGGAAGCAGGTAGGACCAGTGAAGGATAAAGGAAGGAACATAAGGCTGGAGGTGGGGGATGTATGTAGATGAGGTGCTGAAGGAGTACTTTGCACCAGGATTTACCAAGGAGAAGGACTTGGAGGATTGTTAAACCCATGTGGAGCTTGGTAATTTGCTAAGGCATTTCGAGACAAAGAAAGATGTAGTGTTGGATCTCTTAAACGACATTAGGGTGGATTAGCCCCCAGGACCTGATGGGATATTCCCCAGGTTATTGAGGGAGGCAAGAGATGAGTGTTCTGCAGCTTGAACAACATCTTCATGTCCTCTGCAATTACAAGTGATGCCCTGAGTACCGGTGAGTAGCTATCATTATTCAAGAAAGGAAAAAGAATAATCCTGTAACAATAGATCAGTGAGCCTCACATCAGTGGTAGTGAAATTGCTGGAGAGGGTTCTTAGTGATAGGATTTATGAGCAATTGAAAAGCTATCACTAAGAGTGGGGCAACTCATGTCTTGTTAACTCGATTGAGTTCTTCATGGAATGACAGAAGTTATTGATGATGTGGATGTTGTCTATATGAATTTTAATAAGTCGTTTGACAGGACGTCTCGTGGGAGCCTCATCCAGAACATTATGATGCATGGAACCCATGGTGAATTGGCATTTGCTTTCAAACTTTCTTGTCTGTAGAAGGAAGCGGGTAATGGTCGATATGACTTATTCCAGCTGGAGGTTTGGGACTCGTGGTGTTCTGCAGAGATCTGTACTAGGACCTCTGTTGTCTATGATATATATAAAGGACCTGTTTGAAAAAACTAGATGGGTAGATTTGCAAGTTTGAAGACGATACAAAAATTGTTGGGGACATAGAACTCTGGCAAAAGATGTAGTATAACAGTTGCAGGGATGGGCAGAAAAATTAGATTAGATTATGAGGACATGCAGTCCTCTTTTATTGTCATTTAGTAATGCATGCATTAAGAAATGATACAGTATTCCTCCGGTGTGATATCAAAGAACACAGGACAGACCAAGACTGAAAAACTAACAAAAACCACATAATTATAACATATAGTTACAACAGTGCAACAATACCATAACTTGATGAAGAACAGGCCATGGCACAGTAAAAAAAAGTTCAAAGTCTCTCGAAAGTCCCACATCTCACGCAGACGGAAGAAGGAAGAAAACGCTCCCTGCCATGCCCGACCACAGTCCAACCCTGAGACGTCCGAAAACTTCGAGCTTCCGATCAGGCCTCCGACACCGAGTACCGAGCACCATCTCTACCGAATGCTTCGACCCCAGCCTCGGTCACCAGCAGCAGACAAAGCCGGGGATCTTGCGTCCTTCCCTCCAGAGATTCTTGATCGCACAGTAGCAGCGGCTGCGAACCGGGCATTTCAGAAATTTCTCCAGATGTTCCTCTGTGTCTTCTCACGTCTGTCTCCATCAAATCAGAATTGTCCATGGCCCCATTTAACAAATACGATATCATTTCACTGGAGAGCTGCGCACGCTGCGTCGCGCCGCCATCTTCCTCCTCCCGCCATCTTGCACCTCACATTATAAATTGTATTCTCATTGTAAATACACAGTACACCATTAATGGCAAGACCCTTATCAGTGTTAATGTGCAGTGGGGTCTTGGGGTCTAATTCCATAGCTCCCTAAATACGACTACACAGGTTGATAGGGGCAGTGAAGAAGCCATGTGGCATGCTTGCCTTTGTTAGTCAAGGAACAGAATTCAAGAGTTATATTGGAGCTTTATAAAATTCTAGTTAGGCTGCAACAGGAGTATTGCATTCACCCCATTGTAAAGTAGTTGTGGAGGCTTTGGAGAAGATGCAGAAGAGGTTTACCAGGATGCTGCCTGGATTAGAGGGCATGTGCTATATGAACAATCTTGGGTTGATTTCTCTTTGGGGAGACCTGATAGAGGTCTGGAATGGAGTTGTGTTGGGGGTTGGTCAAGACTCAGAAATGTGGAGAAATGAAAGGAAATAGGTATTTTGTAGGTGGAAGGAATCGGTTAATTTGCACTTGATTACTAGCTTAATTAACTTGGGATAACATTATGGGCCGAAGGGTTTTCTCCTGAGCTGTACTGTTTGTGCTGGATGTTCTATGTAAGCCTGGGCATTTAGGGACGAAATACAGTGGGTGCCCCATTTACCGATCTGGTTAGGATCAAGGATGGAGGATGAACTGATCTGACCAATGATTCCATCAGCAAGGAACAGGGAGAGCCATTTCTGTGGATTTGTTCTGGGTAGATTTGAAGCATTTTCATAATTTAAATGTGACTAGAGTGAAACCATTGTAATTCAAAAATCAGATGAGCAGATCAGGCTATGTCTATGTAGCGAGGTGGGGTGGCGGGGGGAGTGTGGGGAGAGAGCAGAATTGTTTTTAACTGTATGCCAGCTCTGTGCATTGATTACTCCTTATATAATCACCCCTCATCACAAACAGATCAGCTAAATACTGCATTTTGCTGGCTATTTTTATTTTTTATGTAACTGCACTGTAGAAATGTAGTTCTTATAGGGTTAAAGCAGACTATAATTATTTCATTAACAACTGTATCTAGGGGTCTTTCCAATTAATTCATATATTTCAAATTCGTTTCAAGAGCTAGTATTTGTAAAATATGCATGACTCTTTTTTAACAAGACCCTGGGTAGTATAATGATCTTCCCACTTTCATGGATTTTCTATATATTTTTCCAGAAGGCAAAATGACAACTTAACAGAAAGCAAGAGACTAAAACCAGCAAATTTAAATTATACATGAAGGCTGTCATGATTCCAACATCGATGTGAGAATACATCTTCATTAGAAGCTTTGCTGGAAGGGTACTGGAGGAAAGGCGAGCTGCTGTACATTTTACTGTGTTCCAGGGGTTTGCAGCTTTTACAAAGTGATATAACTGGAAGCAGACACTCAATAATCTATTTTTTTTAAAGATTGTCCCCTCCTGTCATTAATGGGCTCAAGGTGAAGGAAAGCCTTGCAAAGACTTGCGACCTTCCAGCAAAGGGCTGACCTTCAAGCATGAACCCAAGGGCAAGTTATCCTCAGTCTGAGGTCTGAAGCCTTCTCCTTTGGAATTATTCAACAATCACTTGAATTTGTGCAGTGCCTTCAGCTGAGTGATGGCACTACTCATAAGTGTTGGCAAATATAATTTGACACTGACTCACTTAAAGGGATTTTAGGACAGGTAACCAGAACCCTGGTCAAAGACATGTGGTTTGTGGATTCTTTTAAAGAAAGAGGAAGAGTGACAAAAAGGCTTAATATCCAGATTTTAGGGGTTACGCAGCTGAATACTTCACCTGTAATTGAGGAGTGTTTAAATGCAAGGGGTCCAGAGAAGATGGTCAGCTGTAGAGATTTATTGATTCATAAGTTATATAGAATGGAATTAGGCCCTTCGGCCCAACTTGTTCCTGCTGACCATGATCTACACTAATCACATCTGACTTTATTTGATGCTAAGTAGTTCTGAACCTTTCCTTTCCATATAGCTGTCCAAGCATCTTATAAACATTATGATTGTACTTACCTCTAACTTCTCCTTTGGCAACTCATTCATTACTCTTTGTACAAAAAACTTTGCCCTCAAATTCCCTCTCACCTTAAACCTATGACCCCCAGTTTAGACTTCCCTACCATCGGAAAATGACTGACTGTACACCCTATCTATACCCCTCATAATGTGATGATGTTAAACACACTCGCAGTGCAAGGGATATTGCAAAATGACTTGGATTAAGCCACAGAGGATTTGAAAACATGTTAAACTCAAGGCATTGCTGCATTGGAATTGAGTATTGTTAGCAAACACACACGAAGATGATGGAGGGTTGGGGAAGGATTAGGAAGAGGGAGTAGGAATGTGTGGATTTGTGCTTTCTATGGGCAACGCAAGCAAGTCAAGAACAGATATTTGTGAACTGCAGGAATAATAGTGCTGGAACTAGAAGATAACCTGTACCTAATACATATCAGCATGTTAATATTGTGCAGTTTCCCACAGTCATATTCGAAGTGAATTTTCTGATACATTTGTATGTGACACTGATTTAAGTCTCCTCTGACACAACACCTTGTTTGTTTCCCTCAATGCACACTCTCTCATTGAATTGGGAGTAGGAGGTGTTTGAGCAAATTCACTCCGTTTTGAAACTGAAATTCAAAACTCCCCTTTCTGACATTTGCTGGATAACATCGCTTGAGGAATATACTGCTCATTGGAAATGAAGACTATTCCAATCACAGAGCATAGGCTCTTTATTAACATACTCAAGTGTGTTGTTGCCTCTTTTTACTAGAAAACCTAAAAATGGATTACTTTTATTCCAGTAATGGTGCTCCTGTAGGACTTGTGAACCTGTCTTTCCACTCAAGTAGTTCATTTGTTAACCAATTTATATATAAATGAAAAAAGAATCTCAGATCAATCAAGTAAAGTAAATTAAATTTAGTGCGATATGCAGAATCTGAAAGGATGTCAAATGTAATCTTCTCAGTCAAAGAGTAAGAGAATTATTCAAGGTTCAAAGTTCAAAGTAAATTTGTTATCAAAGTACATATTGTAAATGTCACCGTACACGACCCGGAGATTATTGTTTTCTTTTGGGCTAGTACTACTACGTTGACTCAGACCTAGGGGGCTGGCGTCGGGCACGATGACGGACTCTCCACTTCTCTCTCTCCCTCATTAGTGTGTTCAGTTCATCTACATTAGCCGTGCTGCTGTCTTCTAGGAGTGTGTTGACCATAGTCTTGGGAGGGCGCCCAGGGTTCATCCTCCCGTGCTTGGGCTCCCATATGATGACTAGGCTGGCAGGTAGCTCGGAGTGGCGTGGACAATGCCCCGCTAGTTGCAGTCTTCTCGCCTCGAGTTTAGTGGTGAGCATCAGTAGGTCATCATAGAGCTTGACATTCCTCACGTGCTGTTGCCACTCATGCCAAGAGCCATCACGTTCTTTTGGGCAATTCATAGTAAATACACAGAAACACAAAAGAATTAATGAAAAACCACACACAACAAAACAAACAAGCGAAGTGCAAAAGACAACAAACTGTGCAGATACAAACAGAAAAAGATAAATAAGCAATAAATTTCAAGAATGTAAGATGGAGAGTCCTTGAAAGTGAATCCATGGGTTGTGGGAACAGTTCAGTATTGGGGTGAGTGAAGTTATCCTTTCTGGTTGTAGGGTAATAACTGTTCCTGAACCTGGCAATGTAGGTCCTGAGGCTCCTGTACCTCCTTCCCGATGGCAGCAGTGAGAAGAGAGCATGGCCTTGATGGTGGGGGACCTTGATGATGGATGCTGCTTTCTTGTGTCATTGCTCCTTGCAGATGTTCTCAATGGTGGGGAGAGCTTTACCTGTGATGGACTGGGCTGCATCCATTACCTTGTGCATTCAAGGGCGTTGGTGTTTCCATACTAGGCCATGGATGCATCCAGTCAATATACTCTCCACCATCCATCTATAGAGGTTTGTCTAAGTTTTAGGTCTCATGCCCAATCTTCACAAACTTCTAAGAAAGCAGAGGTGCTGCTGTGCTTCCTTTGTAATGGCACTTATGTGTTGGACCCACATCCATAATAAAATATACAGTAAAAGACAATCACAGGCTCAATTCATGGGGAATAAGTTATAATGGAGACTCCTTAGGTAATAGGTCGGGGACTGGAAGGCAAGTGCGTTACTAAGAATAGTCTCATTGAGATTAAATTCTCAAATACTTAAGGACGTGTTCTTAACCCACTATGCTACTCTCTCTACACTCATGACCATGTGGCTAGGCATGGCTCAGATACCATCTATAAATTTGTAATGATACCCTGTTTTTTG
Source organism: Mobula hypostoma (assembly GCF_963921235.1). Lineage (NCBI taxonomy): Eukaryota > Metazoa > Chordata > Chondrichthyes > Myliobatiformes > Myliobatidae > Mobula > Mobula hypostoma. The sequence continues at coordinate 42,692,558 of NC_086121.1, read as the reverse complement.
CAGAATCTCCGATGGTGATGAACAGGTGTACAGATGAGGAGTGAGATAGATCAGCTGTTTGAGTGGTGTTGCAACAATAACCTTATGCTCACCATCAGGAATTGATTGTGAACTTCAAGAAGGGGAATTTGAAAGAGCACACATGAGTTTTCGTTGAGCGGTCAGGTGAACAGTTTCAAGTTCTTGTGTATCAAAATCTCTGGGGATCTATTCAGGGCCGAACACATTGATGCAAATACAATGAAGATATGGCAGCAGCTGTACTTCATTCGGAGATAGAGATGTCATCCAAGACTCTTGCTTCCATGAGCACTATCTCAGCTCAGTATTTATCATTTGTACTATTTACTGTATTTATTTGTAATTTTCCTGTCTTGCACTGTACTGCTGCCGCAAAACCACTAATTTCACAGCAGCTGTCAGCGGTAATAAACCTGATTCTGAAATATTGATGAAAGGACCAATTTTCTATCAGTGGACGTGGAAGAGCAATGTCCACACATCTAGATTTATAATATTGTCAAACCAGGATTATCGACAGCTGACTAATTCCCCTTTGAAAGGGAAATGTTCTGTTCTTAACCTCGTCTGCTCTTTATGTGAGACCTGTTCCACACAAGCCTAGCTAACTCCTGAATACCCTCTGGATGGTCTAACATGCATCTCATTCAAGAATGAAATTTAACCAATTTCCCCCAGGATTAATAAAGTATGACTATGACTATGACTATGACTATGACTAAATGCAGTAATTGAAGTGGGTTCGGGACCATCTCCCAGGACTGCAGGGATGGTCAGTAAATGTGGTTCTGCAAACAATGTCCATGTGCTCAAGAATGAATGAAACAGAAACACAGGGGTAATTTTGATATTCAGTGGTGGTGTCGGGAAGAAATAGCGGATCATCTGCCCATTATACATGGAAGACAAAGGAAATTAAGCTCAGGGGAATTTGTACAAAGGATAAATTATATGATATTGCCTTTTCCAAAGCTACAACTAACCCCATTGCTACATCCAGGGATGGATAGTGATTCTTTCTGATGCAAATAAGCTGTTCATATTATTTTGGGCTTTCCAAGTTATCACGACTGACAATTTGACAAGTTATTAGTCATATCACTGCTGACATGCTCATTTTGACAAGTTTCTATTGTAATGTCCCAGTGCTGCATAGGGAATCCTTTCTTTTCTCCTGGGCACGGGCACCTTATGTGGACTCTACAGAATCTCCAGATGAAGCTAAAATTACTGCCAACAATTTCTGTCTCCTGTTGAAATGTACTTTGATTGCAGTTATAATTTTATAGCCTGTAATGATTGCAACTGCCCCTGTAGGGCACTGAAGAACTGAGATTAACAAATCAACTCCAGGCCTTTCTTCCCATTTTTAATCTTTGCTCTTCAACCAGGGCTAGTTACAATTATATGCTCTTTATGCTAATTGGGAGATGTTGCATTTTGAAACAGTTACAGGAAAGTGCTAATAAAAACTCTAAAGCATTGACTTCATGCACAATTTTTTGGCTTTAATTATGTTTCCAGCTAGGTTTTCAAACATTACACAATGTTAATTATGAACTTATAAAGCCTGCTAAGTATTAGATGAGAATGCAACTACAACCTGAGTATGCCATACATTTAAGAATGAAAGTCTGTGCTGAAAAGATATTGGCCAGTCGTATTGTTGATTGGATATCAGGGGATTTCACTTGCCCACTTTGATAAATGAGGAAATCATCATTCCTTTACCTGGGGGATGGAAGGAATAATAGATTTCAAACTGGGATGAACGGTTGTGTTTTTTCTTTTTTCTTTATTATCTTTTGTTCTCTCTTGACGTTGGCAGGATTCTGAGGTTTATCTCAAGCCTGTCTTTAAAAATTTGATGTAAGGATACAGTCTTGAAGGTGCTTTAGAACTGGGAAAACAACACTCCTGGAGCTGCAGAAATCAGGTTCACAATTCTCCAATCTCCTCTCCAATGTGTGACCAAGAGAAAGAAGGGAAATTCAATCAATGGCAGATTGTTATATGGACGTAAAATATTCACCAGCAGTTTGGTTATAAAGGTTGGAGGAAGAATGAGAGCTGACTTTTCAGGGGAAATTAGAGATGAATTTTGAGAGCTGAGAATACATTTTAGATGTATATTTTCAGGAATTCCTGGCATTACAGAAAGGAAGCTTTTGTTTAAGCAAAGTGGCAGATCAGAGAACGGAGGCTCACTACAGGAGCTCACAATCACAGCGGTTATACTGTCCTTTTAATAATTCATTTCTCATCAGATTTAGTTTCACCATTCTCTGATTGCCACATAGCCTGAACTCACTGTGAGCTCTCTCTACAATCATTCATTCTAAAATAAGTTACCTTCAGATTTCCTGAGCCATCGGTGGTCATGCTCTTGCCAGTCAGACAGGACATGTGCACTCTGAAGAGGTAAGCGTCTTCTCGAAACAAAATCGGACAGTGGACCCAGCATGGCCTGTGTCTGCCAACATCACATCCCTGACTTCAGCACCCACTAAACTTTCATAAACCATAACTTCTCCAACTCCACCCGCTGATCCGCTCTCCAATTTTAATGCTTGGTCTCATGACATTCTCCCTGTGACGTAACTTGTAGGAGAGATGGTGTGAGAGAGCAGCACCTGTTTCTGAGCTAAGGGGATGATGTTTGTGCCCCTTGAAACATCATTGTGATACCACGCTGCTTCAAAAATTCCATGTTTCCTCCCAGTTCACTCCCTCAGTACCCTCCTGATCACAGTTTCATTCATTGGTAAGAAGCAATGCAGTTCACACAAAATAATGGAGGAACTCAGCAGGTCAGGCAGCATCTATGGAAATGAAAAAACTGTTGAAGTTTCAGGCCTAGACTGAAAAGCAAAGGGGAAGACGCCAGAATAAAAAGATGGGGGGAGGGGAAGGAAGATAGTTGGAAGGTGATAGGTGAAACCAGGTAAGTGGGAAAGGTAAAGGGCCTGGAGAAGAAGGAATCTGATAGGAGAGAAGAGTGGACTGTAGGAGAAAGGGTAGGAGGAGGGGATCCAGGGGCAGGTGAGAAGAGGTAAGATGCCATAGTCAGGAATAGAAGAAGAGGGGAGGGGGGAGGGAAATTTTATTTGCCTTGGGCAGAAATTGATATTCATGCAATCAGGTTGGAGACTACCTGGACAGAATATAAGGTGTTGCTCCTCTACCGTGAGTGTGGTCTCATCTTGGTAGAACCACTGTTTCACAGCTCTACTGACTCAGGTGCTGTCTGTGTGTAGTCTTCATGTTCTTCCCGTGACAGCAGAGGTTTCCTCCACATTTCAGTTACAATGGCCACTGTGAATTGTCCCCCATCCTATAGGTGAGCAATAAAATCTGATAGTAGCTGTTGGAAATGTTAGTAAAATAAAAGGGAATTAATTTAAGTGGGTAGTTGATAATCATCACATACTCAGTGAGCCAACGAGCTTGCTTCTTGCTTCTGTATACATGAATCCTGATCTCTTCCTCACACTCCTTGTAATCTGTCCCTCACTCCTCCACCATTCACCCTCACCTCCTGATTATTCCTTCTAGGTTTTGCTGGAGAGATCTAACACATATTTGCCCTTGCTGCTAATATTCTCTGCCCTAGACTGTGTTGGCACATGGCCAAGTGGTTAAGGCATCGGTCTAGTGATTTGAAGATCGCTAGTTCGAGCCTCAGCTGAGGCAGCATGTTGTGTCCTTGAGCAAGGCACTTAACCACACATTGCTCTGTGATGACATCAGTGCCAAGCTGTATCGGCCCTAGTGCCCTTCCCTTGGACAACATCGGTGGCGTGGAGAGGGGAAACTTGCAGCATGGGCAACTGCTGGTCTTCCATACAACCTTACCCATGCCTGCACCCTGGAAACCTTCCAAAGTGCAAATCCATGGTCTCATGTGACTAACAGATATATATATGTGTATAGTGCTAACACCTAGTCATATGAGTGTGCAAATCTATCGCCATCATCACAAATCAGTGAGTTTGGGCAAACTGTGCAAATCACTGGAGTTGAACATTGTAGTACAGCACACAACACAGGTTCTTTAGCCCACAATCTTGTGCCAAATCTTTAGCCCTCTCTGAGACAAATCTAACCCTTCTCACCCACATAACCCTCCATTTTTCTTTCATACATTCTATCTAAGAATCCCTTAAACGTCCCTAATATATCTGCCTCTACCACCAGACACCTAAAAATCTGTGTTAAAAACTTATCTCTTATACTCACCTTATACTTTCCTCACAACACCTTAAAATTATGCTCCCTTGGATTAGCTATTTCCATCCTGAGAAAAAGTCTCTGGCTTTCCACCCTATCTATGCCATTTATCATCTTGTACACCCCTATCAAGTCACCTCTCATCCTCCTTTAGTTTAAAGCAAAAAGCCCTAGATCATCCAACCTATCCTCATAAATCATGTTTTCTAATACAGACAGCACCCTGGTAAATCTCCTCTGTGCCTTCTCTATGGCTTCCATATCCTTCCTATAATGAGGGGACCAGAACTGAACACAATTCTCAAGTGTGGTTTTACCAGAGTTTCATAGAGCTGCAACATTATCTCGTAGCTCTGAACTTAATCCCCCAACTAATGAAGGCCAATGCACCATATGCCTTCTTAAGAACCCTATCAAATTCTGCAATAACTTTGAGGGATCTATGGATTTGAACTCCAAGGTTCTGTTCCTTTGTTCCTCCACGCTAAAGAATCCTTCCATTAACATTGTATTCTGCCTTCAAGCACCACCTTTGAAAATGAATCACTTCACATTTTTCTGAATCAAACTCCATCTGCCACTTCTCAGCCCAGCTCTACATCCTATCAATGTCCCATTGTAACCTAGGACAGCCTTCTAGAAAGTTGGCTTGCTTTCACTAAAGTCTAATGTTTGAAGTCTTGCCATAGAAAAATGCTTTCAGCTTTGTAGTTTTCCTTACAGTATTTCACATTAAAGTGCAAATAAAGAGAAACATTTCACACAGATCAGAGAGATACACTGATAAGGAGATAACAGTAGTTATCAGAAATTACAGAAGAATTTTGATCAGCTGGGTAAGTGGGCTGAGAATTTGCAAATGGAGATTAATTTGGATAAGAGCGAGTTGTTGCCTTTTGGGAAGATAAATGTCAGTAAGATTTTCACAGTAAAACGAGAGCCCTGGGAGGTGTTGTGAAACCAAAGAGTAGTATATATGGTTCCAAGAAAATGGCATCACAAGTAGACGAGGTGGTGAACAAAGCATTTTGCAATTTGGCCTTCCTTAGTCTGGACAATGAATATAGAAGCTGGGATGGTATGTTGCAGTTGTACAGGACATTCCCTATACTCTGCTATAGGGAATATACTGTATCATTAAGCTGGAAAGAGTGCAAAGGAGATTGATGAGGATGCTGCCTGCACTCAAAAAATTGAGTTATGAGACAGTGGTAAGATTTATAAAATACTTGGACAGATGCTGTATATGGAAGAAAAGGCTTAGAGAAATGAATACCAAGTGCAGGCAAATGAGACTAGCTTAGTTTGGAATCTTGGTCAGAATGGATCATTCGGGCTGAAGAACCATTTTCTGTGCTGTATGATTCCATGTTCCTAAGTCTCTATAAACTGGAGCAACACACGAAAAGCTGGAGGAATTCAATGGACAAATTGACTGGGCAGATATATTGATACACTGTCTAAGACACACAAACACTGGGGAGATGCATGTGTTTTTTCCTTTGATATCAGCTTGCATTATGCCAATTTATAACAGACAACAAGGTTAACGGAAAGAATATCAGAGAATTGAATGTTAATGAAAGTTATACTCGAGCCTAGAGGACAAGGCATAGAGGCTCAGTCAGGTGAATGCTGCAGTAATTTGACTCAACAAGCGATGCTTTACTCTGCAGTTCTATTTCTGCAAACATGAGGCTGAGCTGTAGACAATGGACGAGTTGCAGATTTTACACGGTAGGCAAGAGTGGGGGAGGATGTGGGGATACCTTCAGTATTCTATGCACATTGATGGGGTTCAGACAGGCACTTCGGAGACATACAGAATTAATACACAAAATCACAAGATTAAAGAACGTGCAGAGAGATTGAAAAGGATAACCGCCAATCATAATTTCAGGAGCATTAGAAAAGATAAAATTCAAAAATCTATTATTAGGATATTTAAGAAAAACTGATTCCCACAATCTTATTTCAACTATAAGACCATAAGGCATAGGAGCAGAATAGCCATTCAGCCCATCAAGTTTTTTTCCACCATTCTGTCATGGCTGATTTATGATCCCCCTCAACACCATTCAACTGCTTTCTCCCTGTAACCTTGGACACCCCGGCAAATCAAGAACGAATTAACTTCTGCTTTAAATATACCCAATAAGTTGGCATCCACAGCCATCTATGGCAATGAATTCCACAGAATCACTACCCTATGGTTAAGGAAATTTCTCTTCATCTCTGTTCTAAAAGGATGTCCCTCTACTTTGAGGCTGCGTCCTCTGGTCCAAGACTCAACCACTAGAGGAAGCATCCTCTCCACATCTACTGTATCTAGGTCTTCCAATATTTGCTAGGTTCCAATGAGACACTCCTTCATTTCTCTAAACTCCAATGAGTACTGGCCCAGAGCCATGAAACACTACTCATACGTTACACGTCTGAGTCCTTCTGCAGACTCTCTGCTTCCTCAATACTATCTGCCCCTCATCAATCTTAGCTCTGTCTGCAAACTTCACCAAAAAGCCATCAATTCTGTAATCTAAGTCATTGACAGATAACGGGAAAAGAAGCAATGCCAACACCAACCCCCTGCGGAACACTAGCTAGTCAACAACAGCCAACCAGAAGAGGTTCACTTTATTGCCATTTTTTGCCTCCTGCCAGTTATCCAATCTCCTATCCATGCTAGTATCTTTCTTGTAATACCACGGGTTTTATCAAGTTAAACTTTCTCATGAGCTGCACCTTGTCAAAGGCCTGCTGAAAATCTCAGTAAACAACATCCACTGACTCTCCTTTGTCTATCCTGCCTGTTATTATCTCAAAGAACTCCAACAGGTTTGTCAGGCAAGATTACTCATAAGGAACTGTGCTAACTTTGTCCTGCTTTATCATGTGCTTACAAGTGCCCCGAAAACTCAGCATTAATAATGGACTCTAACATCTTTCCAGCTACTGAAGGAAGGCTAACTGGTCTGTAATTTTCTTTCTTTTACCTCCCTACCTTCTTGAAGATTGGAGTGACATTTGCTATTTTTCAGTCCTCCAGAATCATTCCAGAATCTAGTGATTCTGGATAGATCATTACTAGTGTCTCTGCAGTTGATTCAGCTTCGACCTCTTTCAGAGCTCGGAGTGTAGTCCATCTAGTTAAGTGACTTATCTATCTTCAGATCATTAAGCTTCCAGAGCATCTTTTTAGTAATAACAACATCACTCACTTCTGCCCTCTTGAATTTTTGCCACTCTGTTTGTCAGGAAATATAGAGGAGACTTGACCCAAACACAGAGACAATTTAGCAGGGAGCAATCACTTTAATAATAAACCACAAAGTAACATGCTACATATGGCCACAAAACAAGAGAAAACAGATACTAATCTCACAACCAACAAGGTAACTGAAGTCTAGGAGCTGAGGCTGGCAAGTTCGGTGAGTGAACAAGGATGTGGCTGAGAGCTGGGTTTAAATAGGCTGCAGGTGATGAAGTGGAGATGAGTGGCGGGTGATTCATATTAGCTGGGTAGAGATGAGGAGGTGCCTGCCCGTGCAGGCCTGAAAGGACTCTTCCCCTTCTACGACTGGCACCTGATGGCCTGGTAGATCTGGACTGGTCCTGCAGAACTCCTCAATGAGCAATAGATCCAAGATGAGAGTGGACAACACTCAACCTCTCCTCCAGACTGTGCCCTTCCCAGGCAACCAGGTAATACACACCCCATCCAAAATGACATGAATCCATCACCCGGCAAAATGTATACACTGGACCCCACCTTCTACCATCCAGAGGTGCAGGCTCAGAGGGGTTAAGTGGCCCCAGCACAACAGGCTTGAGATAGATCACATGGATAGTAGGTGTGGTCCTCAGCCACGGTGAGAGCTAGAGATGGTAAGTGTCTGGATTGATGCAGTGGGTAATTTTGTAGGGATGAATGAAACAAGGTGAGAGCTTATGGAAGTCGATGCACAGAGACAGATCTTGGCTGGACACAGTCCCCAGGCCAGAGTAGTCTGATTGGGCACTGACGATGGTTAACTCAGCGGTAGTAGATGCGGTGTGCAGTTAAGATGGCTCTCTGCGCCCCCTTCCAAGCATCCTGGCATTGGCAAACCAGAGCCCTGGTGGAAGAGGCATCCATGGGAAAAATGGAGATTGGTGGCCATGAAGTACTTCAAAGGATGACGTACTTTTGGCAGAGAAGGTGTCTAGATCATGTGACAATTCAGTCCAGAGTAGATACTTTTTCCATGTGGAAGGGTTAGGGGTGGTGAAGCCTCACAGAAACTTCTCCATTTGCTGATCAGCTCTTTTTGACTAACCATTGGTCCGTGGATCTCAGCCAAAGGTGAAACTCACTGAGGTACAGTGGAGGGAGCAGAAGGTTCGGCAGAAGCAGGAGACAAATTGTAGGCCCCAGTCTGACACAGTGTCCTGGGGAAAGCCATGGAGGCCAACCACATGCTGGAGAACCAGTTCCACTGTACCAGCAGCTGATGGATGTTTGGGGAGTGCAATGAAGTGGGCTGCCTTAGACAACTGGCCCACCACTGTCATGATCACCATGGGCCATTGGAAGGTGACCGTGGCAATGTAGGACCACAGGCATTGAGGGATTGGCAAGAGCGCAGAGGGTTGCTGGCTGGAGGAATTAGACCAGGCACATTGAGAGCAAGCAGCAGTGAACTGACATACATCTGCAATCGTGGTGGGTCACCAAAACCAGCGTCACAGAAAATCCAGAGTCTGTGGTGCACCTGAACGGCCAGAGGGGGTGATGAGTGGGCTTACTGCAGAGCCGCTGGCACGTACATGTGGATGTGTCAGACAGAGCAGGCTCATACTCTAAACCCTGGTGAATCTGGTTCTCAAGGTCCCAGACAATCAGGGCAAGGATCTGGGAGGATGGAATGATAAGCTAAGGGTTGATCACTGTTTCAGCTGGGTCCAACTATAATTTCAGGTCGTCCACCTTACAGTTCTTGGAGCTGGGTCAGTAGAAGATGGTGAAGTTGAGGGCCCAGTGAGCCTGTCGTGGGTTGAGTTGGCGGCCGGGGGGGGGGGGGGTGCGCGGTCTGTTGAATGGATGTGAGGTTCTGGTAATCAGTCCAGATCAAGAAGAGCTCAGTGTTTTCCATCAGCCAATGTCTTCATTCCTCTAATGCCCATTTGATGGCAAGTAGCTCCCTGTCACCTACTCTATAAAGATGCCGTGTCGAGTTGAACCTGCACATAAAGAAGGCACAAAGATGTGTCATCCCATATAGTTCTTGCCAGGAGAGGATGCCTCTGGTTCCCATGTCAGATGCTTACACCTCAACCACAGAGTTCAGGAGGGGTTCAGATGGAGGAGACTGGGAGTGGTAATGACGCATCTCGTGAACTTCTTGAGAGTGTGATTGGTGGCAGCAGACCAGGTTATCTGTCAGGTGAGTCATCTGACTTAGTGAGGGAGGTGAGTCAACAGACAATTTGGCTCCTAATGAAACGTCAGTAAAAGTTGTAAAAGCCCAAGAAGTGCTATAGCTGTTCAAGAGTGTGCACTTGGGGCCATTCAATGACATTGTACACTTTCTCCGAGTCCATGGTTATGCCTTGGGATGAAAGTATGTAACCCAGGAAGGAAGTGACTGAGGTGTGGATCTGTCACTTCTCTAATCTGCGGTACACTGAAGGACTAAAGGGACGTGACAGACGTGGTGTTGGGGGTCCTTGGAGAAGATGAGGATTTTGTCAAGGTGGACGACTCATACCTGTGCAGTATATTTTAGAGGATTTTGTTGATGAAGCTCAGAAAACAGCTGGACTGTTGGAAAGACTGAAAGGCTCCATGGATCCAGTTTGTTTAAGATCTAGATTCACAGGGTGTTTCGAATACACTATCCATCGAGGGGAGAGGATAACATTTCTTAACGGTGATTTTGTTGAGTCTACTGTAATTGATGCAGGGACAAAAAACCCCATTCTTTCTTTTTGACAAAGAAGAATCTTGCACTGTCTGTGGGCTGAGAAGGTTGATTGAAGCCATGTTGTAGCACCTTAGCAATGTAGTCATTCATGGCTTGGGTCTCAGGAGCGGAGGGGAACTACAGACAGACTTGGGAAGAGGTGGGGCCAGGGAAGAGGTCGATCATATAGTTGTCTGGTTTATGAGGTGGCAGGGTGATGGCTTCCCTTTTACTGAAGCTGGTAGGTAAGTCATGGTGTTGGAGTTTCCTCCCTCTTCACGGATTTACGGAGTTAAGTCAGCTGAGGCTGCAGACAGGTGGGTCCCCAAACTAGCAGTGAACTGGATGACCATGTGATGTAAGGGTCATGATTGGAGAGCCATGGTGACAGGAGCTTTCTACTTCGGTCCATATGTTCTGAGGTAACTGATGAGGCCAATTTAGTATATAAACACAGGGCAGGTTAGTAGGTAGTTTATGAAAATACGTGCTTCTTCTTCTTCTCTTTTTGATGGGCTTCTGATTGTATGAACTTGAAGTTCTCACTACCATCTTGAATACCCCTGCTCCCTTTGAATGGTTATGAGTCAGATGTTCCCTGGAGTCTGGAGAAATGGTACATTTTTAATGCAGTTTTTGAGCATTTTCTTGAATGTTTTCCCTTTATTTCTCTGATAACCTACTGAACAACAAATATCCTTCTCCATGGAATTGTTGACATTAATACTTACACCTCAGCAACTGTCAGTTGTTGAAATTTGGTATATCACCAAAGTCTACCATTAGAGAGCAAATTTCTACGAATGTCTGGTGGAGAACATTGGTGGCATCACAGCCTGGTATGGAGGCTCCAATGGGCAGATCAAAAGGAGGTTGCAGACTATTACAGCTCTACAACCATCACCACCAGCGAGGACATCTTCAAAAGGCATCTTCAAGAAGATGGCATCCATCATTAACTATCCTCACCATCTGAGACATGCCTTCTTCTCTACCTCATCAAGGAGGAGGTAGAGAAGCCTACAGAACCACACTCAATGTTTTAAGAAGTCTTTTATCCTCCACCAGCAGATTTTGAATGGTCCATAAAACTGTGTACATGACCTCACTATTCCCTTTTTGCACTATTTACTTAATGGTTTGTTTATTTATTTGTAAGGTCATCATTCTGTATGTCTTGCACAAGCAACAACAACTTTCATGATATATGTCAATGACAACAAACCTGATTCTTGTTGGATATAAGTTAAGGTATAAACATGAGCACTAGTAATCATTTTCAAGACATAGGAATCATATTGTTTCAAAGAATATGCTTTAGAATGTCGCAATGACAACTGTTTTTTAAGGATTAAAAAATATCAGAAATTTATCATTATCGGCTAGTTCTCTTGACCACTGGGGGTTGCCTTGATCCCTTTGCTATAAAAACAATTTCTTTGAAGATTTGCTGTAGTAGTTAATTTTAATGAGCTTATTGGCTAATGAGTTGACAGATGGCTGCATCAAACACAATCATAAAACAATTGGCTTTGGGAGACCCAATTTACACATCACACCTCTCATAAAATATTCCTGCACAATGCCATACATTATTTTTAAACACAATGCCTGAAAGGTAAATCCATTTTTTATTGGTTTATGTAAGAGAAATTCAAAAGGCCATTTTGAAGGTTTGACTTTACAACTAGACTATATTTTAGGATCGTGTCCAGTGGTGGTATCGTGTTCCATACCTCATGGAAGGACATAGATTTGAAGTCCGAACTTTTAAATGTGGAATCTGGCTGTGCCTCTGGACCGTGCATCAATGCAGTTTGCAAGATAACTAACCTTCAGTTTAACCATCACATGTGGGAAACCTTAATTTCTGTTTTATAGTTGAATCCTTCTACTGCCATCTTTTAGAGCACATTTCTCAAACTCGAGCACTGTCCAAGTGCTCCTCTGGTATATAACCATACCCTTGCAGAAGAATTTTCTAAATTCCATTTTGCAGAAGCTAAGAAGAAATGACAGGATATTGCAGAGGAATAGAATTTATTTCCACTTTACAGCAAGAAAATTGAAAGCTTTATAATCCTTGTAATAGAAAGACCACAAAATGTTCAGAACCCAAAATGGAGATTTATCCCTTTACACTGGCCATTTTAAACTCACTTAATGAGAAATGAATCTGCAAGTTTCATAGTTGTTTAATATTTCCATGATTTTAATACATTTTGGAACTTTTTTGAAATACTACAGCCCAAAAATGCAAGCCTATTTCTTTATTTTCTCTATTCTGGGCTTCTTTTCACATTTATTTCTAATGATTCAAGGCATGTAGTTAAACGGGCTGGCATTATGAAAAGACCTGTGATAAAAATGGATGTCATTATGCAAAGTTTCTGCAAATTACATCCACTACTATTCATCTCCCCACAAATCTCATCTGAATAATTCATGATCTTCTGTAAGAAAACGTTGTCTGATCCAGCCTTCGATTCCAATATCATTGTTCAAAGATCTACCATATAATATGTGATGTATGGCGGTGACAAGAATGGGATGCCAGCTTCATTGGGAAAAATAAAGACATTTCACTGCAAATAAATTTTGATTTAATTTTTTCCTTCGGTGACTTCTAGAGATCGGGAAAAGAGAACCATAAGACCATATGACACCTTTACTAAAAAAGAACCTATCAACGTCCATTTTAAATACACCCAACTTAAAGTGTTATTCTAAAAATGTAGTTAATTATACTGTGTACCCTAGAACTGCAACTTTCCCTGGCTCAGTTCATCAATGAGAAGTCATTGTTTGGAAGTTTTGAATGTCAATGGACAATCGGGATTCTTTCTGAGGCTGAGATTTATGCCTCATAGAAACCAAACAAATAAGCATGAACATGAAGTATCAGCACCATTAATGCTGGATTACATTTTGTTTTACTAATTTAAGATGGCAGAAACAAGACTACAATGGTGATCAATAATTTGAGATTAATCACATGGGCCTTATTTTAGCAATGGGCACAGAGCAGAAAGTGAGCTTGTTGGTCATTATCAATATCTGGTACAGTCAGGATCTTTTGACAGCCAGTATTTTTTCCCAAGGATCCAAATGCCTTATACCAGACACACGAATTCAAGGTTCACAAGAGATTCGACAGGTGCTGGAGATTTTGATCAACATACAATGCATGCATTTTATGGTCAGAGGAGGAAAGTGCATGGAAAGCCTTCTACACAGAGAATGATGGGTGCCTAAGATGTCCCAGTGGGAAGATGGTGGAAGTAGCTATGATAAGAGGCACATGAATGTGCAAAGAATGGAAAGATATAATTATATAGGCAGAATGGATTAGTTTAGTTAGCCATTTAATCATTAGTCTTATTTGCTCAATAAAACAATGTGGGCCAAACAGCCTGTTGCTCAGTTGTATTGTTCGATGTCTTTTGTTCTAATCTATGGCTAAAGGTACAGGTGGCCCAGGGGTGACAACAATAGATTTTGCAGATAGACTTTCCCGGGGTTAGCATTGTGGCACAGCTCATAGAGTAGCTGTAACTTACGTTCAGCCCGATCTTCTGCACTGTCTGTGTGGAGTTTGCATGTTCTCCCTGTGATTATGCTGATTTCCACCTGCTGCTCCAGTTTCCTCCCACATCCTAATGATGTGTGGCTGGTAAGTTAATTTTCCACTGTAAGTTGCCTCTAGTTTGTAACTAGGACCTGGGAGCAGTTGAAGGGATATGGAGAGAATGAAAATAGAACAGACATGTTCTTGATTGGAATTCTACTTAAAAGAATATGGAGACAGTGTTAGCGAAGGGACTGATCATGTGCTGTACCCCCTTTCATTCTTTGACTGAAGTCCTTGTGGGCAGGATATGAAATAATGCTTCCTTGCATAAGCTCCAGAAAGAAACCTTGTAATTTCTAGTCCATGCTATGAATCTCTCTCAGTGCTGGCATTCACTACTGAATCCTTTATTCAGCTCAGAGCATTTGCTGAGAGCCATTCTTAGTGGCCTTGATCCAAATTAATCTGTTGTATGGATGTTGCTGAGAATCTGGAAAGGATTATACACAAGTTTTGTGACTGGACAAGGCAGAGAGAAGTGTAAAATTGTGAAATCAACTTTTTTTTAGAAGCAATAGAAAGACAGAGCATTTTTAGATGATGAGAGATTGGGACTTTCTGGTATTCAGAGAGATATGAATGCCTTTGTATGTAAGTCACAGATGGTTGATGAATACAACAAGCAATTGGAAAGCCAGATAATATGTTGGTGTCTAATTCAAGAAGACTGATTATAAGCCTAAAGGCATTTTGGTGCAATTTATAAGGCATTAGTGAGATTTTTTTTATGGAATATTGTATAAAGATCTGGACTTCCTCCCTTTAGATGCATACAGTATACTTACATGAAAGGGATTACAAGCAAGATCCAACAGTCTGATTCCTGGGATTGGGAGGGGTTGTCATACAGCATGAGAGAGTTCAGAAAAATAAGAGACAGTCCCCCTGAACTTTCAAAGACTTGCCGGGAATGCTTCCCTTGACTTGACTACCCAGTAGTTACAGTCTCAAAGTTAGGGGCCAGCCCTTCAGGACTGAGATGGGAAGAAATAATCCTCACTCAAAATAAAATAGATCTTTAGAATTCTGCTTAAAGAATATGGAGACAGTGTCAAGTGTATTCAAGACAGAGACATAGTCTTTAGGTTTCCAGAGAAGCAAGGATATGGTATTAGTTCAAGAAAATGGCATGACTTATGATCTTCTATTGAATGCAGTACAGGCCTGAAGCATTGAATGGTGTATTCTTCCTTTGGTCCCTGATTTTAACATAGAACATACATAGAAATTTACAGCACATTACAGGCCCCTTAGCCCACAGTATTGTCACCTACCTCTTCCTGTGTTTCTGTCAGGTATCCCTAACATGAAGCTCTGTCAGTTTTGCAATGACATCCAGAAGATAAGGTCTTCATATCTCACACAGGTATTGTGCTTGCTCAGCTAAATCATGTAGCCCCGCAACCCAACAATCACAGCACAGCTTGAGGCCAGCTACTCTGCAGATACCATTGGGAGCATCTGTCCAGCTGATCACAGTACTCGGAGTTCACTCATCTCAGGTATGTTCACCTTTTGAAATGGTCACTGCCACAGTTTTATATGCTGATTTTGGTACAATTACAGGTCAAACTAAAATATCACCATGGTCCTGATGAGGGCATTACCATCACAACTCAATCCTTTGGAAAGTTTCTGCCACTGGCTTCAAACTGCCACTGTTCTCAAATTGGAGAAGAAAAATTACATGAAAAGATTTAAATTGTATAAGATCAAAGTTAAAACTAAAAGGAATGTCGAGTAAAGGAAGGAATTAAAAAGTCAGATGGTAAAATTTAATTTTGTAGTGACATTTACAGTATATGTTTCACGGATGTCATGTCAAAATTATTTGGATAAATCTTGGTCAGATGCTGGGTTAGCTTTAAGTTGCTTCATTTTTTTTTCAAAGCCAGTTTGTGAATAGGAAACAAACCATTCTGTCTCAGGCTATGGGAGCTGCTCTGAAATAGTCAGCAGATGGAGGGTTAACCTGCAAGGAAACAAAGGAACATTTTCTTCAAGGAAATTTAAATTAGCAAACCACAAAGTGCAAACACAGGTGCCTGATCTGTTCTTCAAGGACACAGTCAGCATAACACTCACTCTCAAAAACCTTTCTCAGGATCCTTGCTGACTGCCCCTGCTGAGAAGTACCACATGTTAAGATAAACTTTACTGGCAATTTGAGCAACCTTCTGTTTTTGACTTTTCTTTCATTTCTGGATGTTTTAGCTCCCCGGCCATTTCCTGCCATTGGTATCACATCTTCCATCATAATTTCTTCTCCAATGTTTCAGTCGTTTCTGAGAGATGAACAAGGAACCACTACTATTTTAGCAACACACACAAAATGCTGGAGGAACTCAGCAGGTCAGGCAGCATCTATAGAAAAGAGTAAACAATTGACTTTTTGGCCCAAGACCCTTCATCAAGACCTGTTGGTGATTCAACCACTACTATTCTTATTTGTTTCCTGCTAGTATTTACAGCCACTTAATCATGAGGAGAAACCTGCCAAAACGACTTGAGGTTGCAGAGGTTGGGATTCCAGTTTTGGTCTATTTACTGAAGGCTTACATGGTAGTGAGTTGTATAGACACTAGGAATTTCTATGGAAGGAAGATCACTGATCCACTTAGTCCGAGCCTTCTTCATTCATAAAAGCTGGCCCCTTCTGTGAGTAAACAATACCAGCTATGAGTGAGGCGGAAGTGGTCACAAATCTTACCAGGAATTTCCTTCCTGTTACCAGCAAGATGGACATCTGCAAAACAGTTATCTATGAGGACTGTTTGATGGCTCTGGGCCGGTACCTACTGGAGATTAGGAGAATGAGGGGGATCTCATTGAAACCTATCAAATATTGAAAGGCCTGGATAGAGTGGATGTAGAGAGAATCTTTCCTGTAGTGAGAAGTCTACAGCCAGACAGCACACTCAGAATTGTGGTATGTCCGGCTATAACTAAGAATGGGAGAAATTTCATTAGCCAGAAGGTAGTGAACCTGTGGGACTCATTGTCACAGATGGCTGTGGAGGTCAAGTCATTGGGTATATTTAAAGTGGAGGTTAATAGGTTCTTCATGTGACAGGGTGTCAAACGTTATGTTGTGAAGGCAGGAGAATGGAGTTAAGAAGAATTATAAATCAGCCAAGATGGAATGGTGAAGAAGACTCAATGGACTGAGTGGCCCAATTCGGGTTTTAGACAGTACTAGGGTAAAAAATTTCTTGCACCAAAAGTCCAGCCCCTGATGTTAACCACTCACTCTGCATAGGCTGAGGCATTCAGTATGAGAGTTGAGATATTATATTGCAACTTTACAACACATTGTTGGACCGTACTTTCAGCACTGCCCTTCAAGAAGGGAGTGTTGCGCCTGAGAGAGCGGAAAAGAGATTTACCAGGACGTTGCCTGGAACGGAGGGCAGTAGTCGTAGAAGACGCTGGGTATGTTCTAATTGGAATATAGGAGATTGAGGGGTGACCTCAAAGAGGTTGACAAAATTATGAGAGGCATGGTTAGGATAGCTGGAGTCAAGGTAGAAGAGCCTAGAGCAACAGAGAATATAATTAAAGTGAGAAGGGAGAAAATTTAAAGGAAATCTGAGGGGTACATTTTTCACATCGATGGTGGTGAATATTTCAAATAAGTTGCTGCAGTATGCAATAGAGGAGGATACAATTACATGGATTTGAACAAATACTTGGATAGGAAAGGTGGAGAAGACGTAGGCCTAATGTGGGAAAGTAGGAAGTGTGTGGTTGGTGTCTATCGTATCCAGCAATGACAGGAGGAGAGCGCAGAGAGGTTTTTGAAGTGGAAAAGCTGTTGGACTGATGTTGTTCCACTCTCTCGGTCTCAGAAGTCTGGGTTCACTGGTATGAATAGTTATCACGAACTGAAGTCTTCCTTGGTTGCAGTGGATGACAATGACTTCCTCTGTGCCTTGTCATACATGTTGCTCTCCACAAAGCATTGCAGAAACACCTTCCTGGTTGGTGGATCTCACTGTTGTTCTCATCCACCCAGTCAGCCAGAGCTGAATTCACATGCCAGGATGGGCATATCCCTATCTCACTGGAGTATGAGGCCCACCAGCTACCTTCACCTGGTTTAGCCCACCTGTTGAAGCAGTGGACAGGGGTGCAGCCGCTGTCACATGCAAAGAGCTACTTGGAGCCAAACGTGAGAGATGAGGGTCCAGAGGAGCCCAAAGGTAGGTGAGCTATCCCAGAATAGAAACAGCAAGCCCCTTCACCTCCTTGGACATCCCATACACCCCAGGATTTATTAATCAGCACAGATGAGGTGGGCTAGAAGGCTCAGTTTCTGTGTTGTTAAGCTCTGTGATTCTCAATGAAACATGTGGAATTAGTTAAAGCAATTAGCATCTGTGCCACATTTTTTGCATATAATCTGAACAAATTTCCAGGCTTCATAAGTCCTGCCATTTTGCCCGATATAAACAGGATGACATATTTTCCTGCAATAATCTCCTTGTGAACACTTTTGGTTTGTGGGACAGTTTGAGGCCATGAAAGGAAATGCAAATTACTATTTTTCCTTCCTCATTTGTCTTGCTATTTTTGTTTACTTTCATGAGAAAAATATTCTTGGTATAAATAAGATGCAGAATTATTTTCTCAATGCAAGAGAAGGCAACTCACTGATCCAATTAAGACTTTTTCTTCCATTTAATCTGAGCTAAGTTCTCATTCACCTTATATGCTCATCATCAGTAAAATGTCCTTGTCCTCTTTTCCTTTTCTGTTCCAAAGCTAACACTAATTGCATTGCACTCTCTGTTACCCAACAGTTCCCTCTTTTTCTTAGGTTGCTTACTTGCTCATTTGGACAGATGGGGCTCATCAGCCATAGTTGGCAGCTCACCTAGGAGAAGATGGTCTCAAGCCTCCACTGCCTTGTGGCTGTACCCATTAAAGGAGAAGGCTTCAAGACTAAACACTGAGGGGTTCCCTAAGACAGTCCCATGTTGAGTTCAACTCTGACTGACAACTTCTGCGACACTGCTGGTGTCAACTTGTTTTGGTCTCAGATACGTGGAGAGGGGGAGCTTGCTACGTGGGCAACAGCTTGCTCTTCATATTGCACTGCCCAGGTTTGTGTACCTAAACAGATGGCACGCAACAACAATGGGCAACAATCTCTGATGGTGGCCTCAACTCAACTTACTCGCTCAGTTTTCCATCTGGTTGATGGGAACATTATAAAAAAGTAAACACAAAATAATCTGCAGATGCTGGGGTCAAAGCAACACTCACAACAAGCTGGAGGAACTCAGCAGGTCGGGCAGCATCTGTGGAAAAAATCGGCCGACATTTCGGGCTGGAACCCTTCGTCAGGACTGTAGGGGGAGGGGGCAGAAGCCGTATAAAGAAGGTGGGGGGAGGGTGGGAAGGAGAAGGCTGGTAGGTTCCAGGTGAAAAACCAGTAAGGGGAAAGATAAAGGGGTGGAGGAGGGGAAGCAGGGAGGGGATAGGCAGGAAAGGTGAAGAAGGAATAAGGGAAAACACAATGGGTAGTAGAAAGAGGTGGAACCATGAAGGAGGTGATAGGCAGCTGGGGGAGGGGGCAGAGTGACATAGGGATAGAGGAAGGGAGGGGGAGGGAATTACCGGAATTACCCTCCCCTCTGCCCCTTCCCTCTACAGTCCTGATGAAGGGTTCCGGCCCGAAACATCGACCAATCTTTTCCACAGATGCTGCCGGACCTGCTGAGATCCCCCGGCATGTTGTGAGTGTTGCTTATAAGAAAGTAAGATATCAAAGCAGATGTCATCTGTTCAAACCCTTGTATCTCTATCTGCTCCACCTTTCTATAAAAGGTCACTTTCCTGCCTAGCCCCATATCCACAAGAACAAAAATAGTAGTAGATGCTCAAAGCTCAAAAATCAAGCAGAATCAGAGTCACGCTTATGATCACTGATTTAGACGATTTAAAATGTGTTCTTTTGCAGCAAAAGTACAGACAAAGACATAAAATTACTGTAAATTACAAAAATGAAAAAATAGTGCAAGAAAAGGAGTGAAAGAAGCTGTTTCTGAAACTTTGAGTATCAATCTTTGGGATGCTGCACCTCCTCCCTGATGATAATAATGGAAAGAGGGATATGTTGGATGTGAGAGTCTTTAGTAATGGATGCCACTTTCTGGAGGCACTACAATTTCCACAGATGACGGAAGTATTAAAGAGCGATTTTTTTTCCTCTGTAGATGCTACCTGACCATATTGGTCTCTCCATTCCAATTTCAATCTAAGTCCATTTACAATCTAAGTGCCTTTCACACTTTTGTATATATACTGTATAATGGAATTTATATTTCTATTGTGCACACACTTCTCTCCCCAGAGGTTTGTAATGTATTCCCAGTAATGTGATGTCAATTTGATATTCTTCAACGCAATTCAAAGAGAGATTGGCACTAACATCACTGAAGAGTTGTTTAATCTGACGCAAAAAACATTTGTTAGCAATGGGTAAAGTATATCTGAGACAATTATCAAAAACCTGATATTACCCATACAATTTAAATATTATTATTTCAATGTGTTATGTAATATAAAAGAACTTTTGATTAGTTAAACCTAATAAGATGTATTTTGTCATTTGTTTTAATGAGCCAATAACCATGTCCAAGTCTCTTTTACATTAAAAACTTGTTAACAGGCTCCCACATATCAGCCTGTTTGCATTTCTATTCCAGTTCACAAAGGGCAGAGATTTTATAAGAGAAGCCACAAATGCAGCTGAATGCAAAACTACTGAACACGAAGTATGGGGGTGGATGAGGGGGATCACTTTGTCGTCAGACAATACTGCACCACATATCCACCACTGTCATTAAGACACGATCACACCTCGGATTTCCTGGAAGGAAAGGCTACAAGGTGTGTATCCCAGCACTGCATCATAGGGAATGATTGTGAAACATGGGCTTTATAATGCTGAAAATCTGGAAAGGCATCTTTTGGGGAATAAGAATAGTCGTCCATATTAGAAGTAAATATAACTGTTAACTGTAAATTGAACCATGGCAGTGCAAAGAAAACAAACTTTAGCCCTAAGAGAGGATCAACCTTTAACCTTAAAATAGGATAAACATATGAGTTTATTTCCTCAGAGGAGAATGAGACATATCACTGATCACCACCTTCTCTCAATGTTCACAGTTGAATGGAATCAGCAGTATGATCCTAGCCTTAACTGTCTCTTGATCAGTTCACTCACTGGTTAATCATGTAGTAGTAGGGTTAGTTTGAAGGAAATGGGCAGGGCACGTTTTGTTACACAGAGAGTCGTAGGTAGCTGGAGCACACTACCAGGGCTGTGGTGGAAGCAGATGCAGGAGCAACATTTAAAGAAGCCTTTAGGCAGGCAGATGAACAGGCACGGAATGGAGGGATATGGACCATGTGCAGGCAGGTGGAATTCGTTTAAATTGCATTCATAGTTGGCACAGCATTGTGTGTCAAATGGCCTGTTCCTGCCCTATGTTGTACAATTTTTTATGACCTATTGAATACCTGCTGAACTGGTGAAGTCATTAGAACATCAATAATATACCTTGTGATTTAAGATTCATTGGAATATCCTCAAGTTTCTTTTAGAATTATTTTGATTTTGGAGAGTATCTTGACTGTGACAGACAGTTGTAGAAAATGCAGTGTTATAAACTTTCCAAAGTGCTGCTCATTAGAAAACTGAAAAATACTCTCTGTAAGCTAACAATGCTTTGAGGGAAGTCATATCTACAATGGGAATTAAATAAATCTTTGCAGCAAATAAATAACTCTTGAGTAAAGAAATAGAGCCTTTAACGCCATTGATGCGTAGGTGTGTTCCAGCTACCTACCACTCTCTGTGTAACAAAACGTGCCCTGTACATCTCCTTCAAACTAACCCCACTACTACCTGATTAACCGGTGAGTGAACTGATCAAGAGGCAGTTAAGGCTAGGATCATACTGCTGATTCCATTCAACTGTGAACATTGAGAGAAGGTGGTGATCAGTGATATGGCTCATTCTCCTTTGAGGAAATAAACTCATATGCTTATCCTCTTTTAAGGTTAAAGGTTGATCCTCTCTTAGGTCTAAAGTTTCTTTTCTCTCCACTGCCATGGTTCAATTTACAGTTAACAGTTATATTTACTTCTAATATGGACGACTATTCTTATTCCCCAAAAGATGGCTTTCCAGATTTTCAGCATTATAAAGCCCATGTTTCACAATCATTCCCTATAATGCCATAAGTTTTAGCATGTAAAGAAGTGTAGCATCCTCTGGAGAAGAATACTTTAGGGAACAAACAAAAGGCAGAATGACCTGTTAGAATGCATTAAGCAGTGGTCTGAAGGCGTTCCCCACTCCCCCATTCTTACAAATACCTGTCCTTATATCCTTCAGATAAAATTCAGATTACCTTTTATTTGCCCAAGATTGTAAAAGAAAACACCTGGATTTACCTATCACCTTCCAGCTAATCTCCTTCCCCTCCCCCCACCTTTTTATTCTGGCATCTTCCCCCCTTCCTTCTCAATCCTGATATAGGATCTTGGCCCGAAATGACTGTTTATTACTTCCATTGATGCCGCCCGACCGGCTGAGTTCCTTCAGAATTTTGTGTGGGTGTCTTAGATTTCCAGCATCTGCAGACTTTCATGTGTTTATAAAATTATATTGTTACAAACACAGCCCAGTCCATTATGAAAACCAGCCTCCTCTCCAGTGACTCTATCTACATGTCTGTCTGCCTTGGCAAAGTGGCCAATGTAATCAAGGCCCCTCCCATCTTAGCTATTCTTACTTCTTCCTTTTTCATGAGGCAGAAAACACAAAAGCTTGAGAGTACACAGTGCCAGGCTCAAGGACAGCTTCTGTCCTACTGTTTTCAGACACGCGCATAACCAAAGATGAACTCAATCTCTCAGTACCTTGTCATTGCTGTGACACTTTTGCCTTCCTGCACTGCACTTTCTCTGTAGCCTTAGCATGATGTTCTGCTTTCTTTTTTTCCTTCTTACTTCCTTGATATCATAGCAGATGGAGATATGTGACGGGATGGAAAGAAAATAAATGCTTAATAACCAATTACCAGAGAGCCAATATGGCTTCAATGGGCTGAATGACCTCCTTCAGAGCTTTTTTTTAAAATACAAGGACATGAATGCAAATTCTTTTAAATTAAAAGGGGCTTTAGGAAAGGAATAACTACAGATATAGTGTCCGTAAATGGGACATATTGACATAATAGTCAACCTTCATTGCCTTTCCATGGTGTGTTGGATTTTGCATAGTTTGTGCAGTTGCAAGAGAGAAATGTTATGCCAGTTAAATTACTTCAGTCTTTTATTAAAGTGCAGATGTGTGGTTTTTTAAAGTTATAACCCCTATAATTAAACACCATTAATATATCAATAACTACTGGCTTGAGTTCAGATAAAGGTTAATTGTTTTTCATGTTGAAGCTCAGAAACCTTTGCTTCTTTCCAGGGAAATTTATCATGAGATGCAGGTTTTCTGAATCACTCTGTTTACCTGCAGATTCCAAATAACCTCTGTCTTTTAACTCCTTTTACATGTGACAGAGTTGCTTTGCAGAATGTTTCCAATGGAATTAGACCTTACTAAGCAACCCAGAGTCACTGAAGTTGAACTCAAAATTCCTCCCAATTTCTTTAGAAATCACAAATTCAAATTAAGCAGACAGTGGCATAGATGGTATGGGTTTCTTCTGGTGCTCCAGTTTCTTCCCGCATCATAAAGACGTGTATTTTGGTAGGTTAATTGGTTGCAGTAAATTGCCCTTGGTGTGTAGGTGGGTGATGGATCTTGAGGTGAATTGATGGGAAAGTAGGGAAAACGAAAGAGCATGAGATTAACATAAATGAGTGATTTATTTTGGCATAGACTCGTCAAAAAGAACCTGTTTCTGAGTTATATTTCTCTACAACTTCATATAGTTTAGATACAAAGAAACTCAGAAGTCACCACCAGTATAAATTCTTCCTTGAGTCTTAATAGTTATGTTCCAGTTTATTTAATATTCCAGCAATGTTAAGAATCTGTAGCGAGAGAAACTATTATATTTTTAATATGTGGCCACAGAGTGCATTTAAGGTAAGAAATGGCATGGAGCAGGCATCTCCTCAAAACACTGGAACAATTGCATGTAAAGAATTAGATAATTAAGCCCCAAAATCAAAAATACTGCGGACACTGGAATCCAAAGTTAAAATAGAAGATGCTGGAAAGATTCACCTGGTCAAGAGAACAAGAATTAAATTTCCAGGTCACAGACCGATCATCAGCACTGGGAAAGGGGGGTGGGTATAGCTTTGTTACCTGATGCATATGAAAAACTACCAGTGGAGACATAAAAGATTGCTGATGCTGGAAAATGCAGCAACAAACAATCTACTGAAGGAACTCAGCAGGTCAAACAGTATCTGTGCGAGGAAAGAAATTATCAGTCCTCCATCAGGACATTCCTTCCAAAATTGAGCCACACTGCCTTAAGGCCATAGGTGTGGCTGCAAGAAAGTCAGGGCTGAGGACAATTCTCAGGCCAAAGACATTCTTTGAGCAAAAGGGTCTGATAAATGTAAATAGAAGTTCACAAAGACATGGGTAATTTGAAATTAGACAGGTACATTGCATTCCAATATTTCCACAAAGATGGAGAGAGAAAGGTGTGTCAATTTCACATATTATGTGCTGTTTCTTGGCTCAAAAGCAAAGAAAAAACTTCAGACCACTTCAGTGGCTGTGAACTGCTTTGAGAATTTGTAAGAGACGTTCTGCCAATGCATTTCTTTTCCTTTACATTGCTTCTGGAGTAATGAAGTACAATGAATTGAATTACCTTTACCACGTTGGTAATGGGAAGGAGCAGGTGAACAGATTGGAGCTGATGAAGAATCTTCAAACACCAAACCCCTCAGATGCTGGTGTACATCTCCACCACTTTCTGTTGGTTATTTTAAATTCTGTCAGACCAAGAGTGTGATTATAAAACTCTCTGAAAGTACAGTAGTTTGAGAAACTAATTTAAATTAGCACAGAATGAACAAAGTCCACATGAAAGAGTTGTAAAATATCCAATCAGTTTGTTCTTCTCTAGATGTGACCTTGTCTTCACTCTGCTGCCTTTATTTTCTGAGCCCCTATTATTTTGAGTTATCTATATGTTATTGCAGTGATCTATTTACTGAGAGACTCCAGTGCTAAATTAACTCAGCAATATAGAGATCCAGGATGGTTGATTTTTACTTTGTGAAACTGACCTGAATCTGACAAGGTTATTGCTGAGCAAAGATGCTGCATGGATAAGTGGAATGAAGGATAGCAAAACCTCCTTAACTATTCTTTCCCCACAAGCAGGGCTCTCACAGGGTCAGGATGTGATCACTGTGTTAGCAGGATACGCGTCATTTATCTCAGCTCTCTCAATCTGACAGCTTGTTTGAGAAAGGTCTCAGGGCTCTGAGCTGCAGACACTCGTGGATGTCAATTGGCTTTTTCTGCCTTAAACTAGATGTTTACAACATTGCTGCTGCACTGGAAGAAAATTAACCGTTTCCCTATTTTTAATGGATTCCTTGAGAAGTTGCCGGGAATGGAGGCTCCAATGCACAGGACTGAAAGAGGCTGTAAAGGGTTATAGGCTGAGCCAGCTCCATCGCCGACATCTTCAAAAGGTGATTCTTCAGGGAGCTGGTATCCATTATTAAGGACTCTCACCATTTTGGACATGCCTTCTCCTCATTACTACCATCAGGGAGGTAGTACAGCAGCCTGAAGGCACACTTTCAAAGCTTTAGGAACAGCTTCTTCCCCTCCATCATCAGATTTCTGTATGGTTCATGAACTCATGAAAACTACTCTTTTGCACTTGTTATTTGTTTTATTTTTATTGCAATTTATAGTTGTATTTAAATCTTGCATTGCGCTGCTGCCACAAATGCAACAGCTTTCACGACTTCTGCCCATGATAATAAACCTGGTTCTGATTCTGGTTCCATATGTTTGGCCACAACATTTCAAAAGCGTCAGTAGTTCCACTACTTAAGTGTTGGCTAAAGTGGTTGTGTAAGTCATGGTCATTGTTTAGGTACTGTAGCTTATTGTAAGTATAACTGCCAGAGTCTGGATTGTAATAGTGCGATACCAAGGAAATGATGCAGACTAATATTTTGGAATGTAATGTTAAACAGATTCTCATTGTAAAACATCCCAGTGCACAATGAAGAACAGAGAAGTTGTCAAGAACCACAGAGGAGACTTGACCCAAAAACAAAGCAGTGAGACAATTCAGAAGTGAATGATAGCTTTAATAACAGACCACGAGAGGCCACCAAACAAGAGAGAACAGAAAACTAAGCACAACAGGCAACAAGGTAAACTTTTGGCAAGGTGACTGAAAGCTAGGAGAAACAGGTTGAGGCTTGCTGGTTTGATGAGTGAACAAGGACTGTGGATGAGAGTTGGGTTTAAATAGGCTGCAGGTGCTGAGTCTGGAATGAGCAGAAGGTGACTCCCATTAGCTGGATGGAGATTGGGAAGGACACACCCCCCCCCTATACAAATGGGCCCTCGACAATTTGGATGGGTCCAGTGGAATATCTAGTGAGTGATGGGTTCTAGATGTAACTGGACTGTACCCAAGACCTGTCCTCTGGGCCAAACCCTTCAAAATCAATCAGGTACTATACACACAAACACAAGGAAATCTGCAGATGCTGGAATTTCAAGCAACACACATAAAAGTTGCTGGTGAACGCAGCAGGCCAGGCAGCATCTCTAGGAAGAGGTACAGTCGACGTTTCGGGCTGAGACCCTTCGACAGGACTAACTGAAAGAAGAGCTAGTAAGAGATTTGAAAGTGGGAGGGGGAGGGGGGGATCCAAAATGATAGGAGAAACAGGAGGGGGAGGGATGGAGCCAAGAGCTGGACAGTTGATTGGCAAAAGGGATATGAGAGGATCATGGGACAGGAGGCCTAGGGAGAAAGAAAGGGGGAGAGGGGAAAACCAGAGGATGGGGAAGGGGTATAGTGAGGGAGACAGAGGGAGAAAAAGGAGAGAGAGAAAAAGAATGTGTGTATATAAATAAATATCAGATGGGGTACGAGGGGGAGGTGGGGCATTAGCGGAAGTTAGAGAAGTCAATGTTCATGCCATCAGGTTGGAGGTTACCCAGACGGAATATAAGGTTCCTCTGCTGTAAAGATGAAGCCACACTCAGGTTGGAGGAATAGCACCTTATCTGTGATTATGGTGGACCACCAGAATTGGCATCACAGAAACTCATTGAAGGGGTGAGAAGTGGACTCAGTGGAGGGTCTCAGAGAGTATGCCCGCTGCCACGTACATCTGGTTGTCAGGTGCTTCGGCCAGAGCAGGCTCGTGCTGTAGGGCCTGGCTGATCTGATTCTCAAGGTCCCAGATGTTCGGGGAAAGGATCTGAAAGGATGGAATGATGGGCTGAAGATCAGTCTCCATTTCAGCAGGGTTGAACTGTCGTGACAGAGTATCTGCCTTTGTGTTCTTGAAACCGAGTCGGTAAGAGATGGTGAAGTTGAGATGTTTGAAGAAGAAGGCCCAGCAAGTCTGATATGGGTTGATGTGGCATGTCTTTTGTGTGGATGTGAAGTTCTGGTCGTCTATCCAGATCAGGAAGGGCTCAATGTTTCCCATTAGCCAATGTCTCCATTCCTCCAAGGTTCTTTTGATAGTGAGTAGTTCCCTTTCTCCTCCATAACAGCATTGTATAGGTTAAACTTCGTGAGAAGAAGGCACAATGTGTTTTCCCATCTACTGCTCACTGGGATAAGGTAGCCCCAGCTCCCAAGTCAGATGCATCCACCTCTACCACAAAAGGTCTGGAGGGGTTTGGGTGGCAGAGAATGGGAGTGGTAGTGAAGCATCATTTGAGCCCATCAAAAGCTTGATCCATGGCAACAGATCAGTTTACATGGTTACTTGGTAAAGGAGGTGAGAGGTGTGGTAGTTTGGCTGTAGTTAATGATGAAATGGTTGTAGAGGTAGGAAAAGCCCAAGAAGCACTTTAAGTGTTTGAGGGTGCGTGGTCAGTGACATTCAGTGACAGTGTGCATTTTCTCCTGGTCCCTGGTTATGCTTTGGGGGTGAAAAGACATAACCCATGATGGAAATGACTCCGGTGTGGAACTGGCATTTTTTCTAACTCGCAGTACAGTTGGTCTACAAGGTGACGCTGAAGGACAGAACGGATGTGATAGAATTGGTTCTGGGGGTTCTTGAAGAAGATGAGGATGTCATCGAGGTAGGTGAATGCACACCTGTGTAGCATGTCTCAGAGAATCTCAGTAGTGAAGGCTTGGAAAATGACTGAGCTGTTGGATAGTACAAACGGTATCACCAGGTATTTATAGTGGCTAGTGGGTGTTGTAGAAACTTAGAAACATAGAAAACAGGTGCAGGAGTAGGCCATTCAGCCCTTCGAGCCTGCACCGGCATGCAGTACGATCAAGGCTGATCATCCAACTCAGAACCCTATACCCTGCCTTCTCTCCATACCCCCTGAACCCTTTAGCCACAAGGGCCATATCTAACTCCCTCTTAAATATAGCCAATGAACTGGCCTCAACTGTTTCCTGTGGCAGAGAATTCCACAGATTCACCACTCTCTGTGTGAAGAAGTTTTTCCTAATCTCGGTCCTAAAAGGTTTCCCCTTTATCCTCAAACTGTGACCCCTCATTCTGGACTTCCCCAACATCGGGAAAAATCTTCCTGCATCTAGCCTGTCCAATCCCTTTAGAATTTTATACGTTTCAATCAGATCCCCCCCTCAATCTTCTAAATTCCAGAGAGTATACCATCTTCCACTCATCCTCTAACAGATGAGGATCAGGTCGTATGGACTCCTGAAGATCCAGTCTGGTGAAGATCTGGGCCACGCAGAGTGTTTCAAATGCACTATCCATCAGGGGAGAGGGTGGTGCTTCTTAATAGTGATTCTGTTGAGTCCACAGTGGTCAATTCAAGGATGAAGGCCCCCATCTTTCTTTTTGATAAAGAAGAATTATGCAACAGTGAGGGACTGTGACGGGCAAGGGAAGCCATGCATTAGCACTTCAGCAAGTTAGTCATTCATGGCTTGGGACTTGGGAGGAGAGGAAGAGAACTTGGGGAGGGGTGATGCGTGCATGGGAGGCTGTTGATCGTGCATTCCTGTGGTCTGTGAGGTGGAATGGTGCTGGCTTCCTTTTTGCTGAAAGTAATGGCAAAGTTTTGGTACTCCTCTGGGAGTCTGGTGAGATTAAGTGTTTCCTCCATCCTCATGGATCTGAGGGGTGAAGTCAACTGTGGTTGCAGGCAGGTGACCTGGTAGGTGGGTCTCCAAATCATCAGTGAACAGGATGCCCAAGATGAAGTGAGGGTCATGAGTGGAGAGCCAGGAGTCACCCAGGCTGAGAAGAGTGTTGGAAGAGTTTGAATGGACTCGTACTGCTCTCTGAATCTCATGTGCATTGGCCTTTTGCACACTCTGACCATCCCAGACCCTAAGGGATGTCCATCAATGGCTGTGATGCTGAGGGAGTGAGAGATAGGTTTGGTAGGGAGTCCAAGCTGTACACACAGAGTCTAATCCAGAAAGATGCCTGCTGTGACAGAATGCATCAGGACCTCTCATGCACGTAGGGCTAATGGAGTGTGGAGGAGGACAGAGAGAGTGAGACGGGCTCACGTGCTGCAGAGAGGAGTTGGGGAGAGCTTGCTAGATTGGATGCCCCTCATGTCTACCTAGAGGCGCAGTTTTCCTGGACGCATGGGGCATTTCATGCATTGGTGGTTGGCTGCTCCGCAGTAGGTGCACAAGTTGTTTCTCCACCAACGCTCGCACTCTTCTTGGGCTAAGGAAGCTCTCCCTAACTGCCAGAGTTCTGGAGGTGTTGCGGTAATTTGGAGGGTTCTACAGCCGGAAGAGGTTCTGCAAATGGAACTGGGAGTTTGACCAATGATCGGGAGGGTCGATCCATAAGACGCTTGTCAACATGGAGAGCCAGAGTGATGAGGCTTTCAAGGTTGGTGCATACCTCCTGGGTAGTCAGCTCATCTTTCAAGCAATTAGGGAGGCCATGAGGGTAGCGGGCCAGCAGTGCTTCCAGCCGCACTCCATCCCGAGGGTCCTGAATTCCACAGTGTAATCCAGCACAGATCACGAGCTTTGACACAGGTGAAGTATCAGATTCACTGCTTCTATTCCACTTCCCGGATGATTGAAAATCTGGCTCATCTCAGTGGTGAAATCCTCATGTTTATTGCAAATGAGGGTTTTATTGTTGCAGTTAGTGGTAGCCCAGGTCAGAGTTTATCCAGTCAAGAGAGAGATGAGAAAGGCTATCTTGACCTAGTCCATACAACAGAGAGACGACTGGAGCTCGAAGAGTAAGGTACACTGGGAGAGGAAGTTGCAGCATCAGGTTGGAGATCCATCAAAGTATTCGGGCATGGAATCTGGGGCTCAATGGGAAGAGGATGACTGGCATGGGGTTGCTGCACCAAGACAAAAGGTTGGAAGAGAGTGGCAAGCAGATGGCCTTCTGCTTCCGAACTATCTACTTGTGTCAGTGGAAACCTTCCTTTAGGTGAGCATACTTTTCTGGGTCAATTAATGGTTCACTCATCCTGTCGTAAAATGTAGAGGAGGCTTGACCCAAAAGCAAAGCAGTGGAGATGATCAGTGGTGAAGTTTAATGCTAGACCACAAGGGGCCGCAAAGCAAGAGAGAACCGAAACTAAACACAACGGGCAACAAGGTAAATTTTAGATGGACAGAGTGAAAGCTACCAGCATCTGGTTGAGACCAGCTAAATTGATGAGTGAAGAAGGACTGTGAATGAGAATTGGGTTTTAGTAGGCCGCAGGTGATGAGTTTGGAATAAAAGGCAGGTGTCTCCTATTATTTCGTTGGATATTGGGAGGTGCCTGCATACGCAGGCCTGACTGTAGTTCTCCAGTGAATACACTGCTATTTAACCTTCAAATTAAATCATTAAACCCCAGTATTTCATTGTTACTGTTATACTTTACTATGTGCAAATTATCTACAGCTTTTCCTAACTGTAATTGTAATTAGCTTCAGAAAATGTTTCAACGAGTGGAGTATAGTTCAGGTATCTGAGGACAATGCCAGTTGTTGTTTGTTCTTTCTTATTAAGTGATGTGAACAGCATGTATATTCATTAATTTAATCACTTGCAGACTTCAAGTTGGTTTGAAAATCATCTGCAGTAACTTGAAACAATATGGTTTCAGCAAGAGGTCATATGTGACATTGCCACGTGCCATAAGCCTCCAGACCGTTGTTGAAGCAGACAGAGTTGAGCAGGGAGCTAAAGATGCAAAGTCACCTTGGCTCATTGCTGAGGCTCTTCACTGAGATCGATGGTGAGTTCAGGCCAAACTCTGAAGTCAGAAGCATGAAATTCCAATTAACAGTTTAGTGTAGCCCTGAAGGAGTACTGCACCATTGAGAGGCTGATTTCTGAGAGGATAAGGAACTGAGACTTGATTACTCGCTCGGATGGATCTCAGAGATCCCTGAAGACCCAGAACACTAGAGTACTCCTGGGCAAATTCACCAGTCAACTTAATGCCGCTCAGAAAAGCCATTTATCAAATTGTTCCGGACAAATTGGCCACCATGCTTCCCTATATTTCAATAGAGAGCTTGTCTCAAAATACTGACTGGGGGTTGTCCTGGGACATGTGAAAAGCACTATGTGAATAGAAAGTGTACTTTATTTCTCAGATGTTTGGACTTAAATGGCAGCACATCTGTGCAATGTTTGAGTACTGTATATTGATGCATTTGTGCCTAGAACGTTCAAGAACTTTCCAGATCGGACCAGGAGTCTCCAGGCATTCAGGATAATTTCTGGTCTCAAGGGAGTTCTGACTCTGGAAACCCTCTTGACTTCCCTCATGTCGCTTCCATTGGAAACTGAATAGAAAGTACATCTCCCTTAAATGACCACAAACTTACGGCAAGCAATGAGGAAGAGAAGATCTACATGCTGTTTGTTGGGCATTTGATAAGCCTGAGAAAC
Organism: Mobula hypostoma; assembly: GCF_963921235.1. Classification (NCBI taxonomy): domain Eukaryota; kingdom Metazoa; phylum Chordata; class Chondrichthyes; order Myliobatiformes; family Myliobatidae; genus Mobula; species Mobula hypostoma. The sequence continues at coordinate 42,660,631 of NC_086121.1, read as the reverse complement.
ATTGTGCAACACATACAAGATTCTGTAGGAACTCACAAAGCAGGCAACATCTGTGGAGGGAAGTGTACTATCTCAGCTGAAAACACTTTCACTTCTGTGCATTGCTCAAGATTCCCAGCATCTCCAGAATCTCATGTATCTGAGAAACATTATGGTTCATGCACTTCCCCTTACATCTCAGTCGTACTTTAGTTACACTTAAGCTATAATTATACTTAAAATGTAGCACTTACATTGCCTTGTCCTCAATGTAAGAGAAATCTTATTTATTTAAGAATAATTGAAATGGAAACACCACTGACATCAGTGGAACCAAATATGGGGAGGGGAATCAATCTGAAACAAGAGAAAATCTGCAGATGCTGGAAATCCAAGCAAAACACACACACATACGAAATGCTAGAGTCTCTTCATCAGGACTGGTGAAGGGTCTCAGCCCAAAACGCTGACTGTATTCTTTTCCATAGATGCTGCCTGGTCCTCTGAATTCCTCCAGATTTTGTGTGTGATAATGAATACCTCCTCTGTGTTTAATGTTGGATACCAGAGATGAATTTCTCTCCCAGCTCTCGGTGTGGCACTAATGCACCACGCAGGCAGTGTATTCCACTGGCCTATCACATAATGTTACACATTTGCCACAAATGATTCTGGGAGTCACCCAGTGCTTTTGATTGTTGGTGAAGATGGAGTCTTTGAGCTGAAGAATACCAGGAACAGCTCAGTACAAACTCCTGGGTGTGGTACCTGGTCTAACCACAGCTCCACATGGAACCCCACAGCTGGGAGCCTATCACTTGAATCACTCATCATGGCTATCCCTCAAGATCGATGATGATGGTCTTCGTTCTGTTGATCTACTTATGGGCTCTCAAGTGGCTTATGAATCCAATCAAAGTTCTTCTGCATTCAGGACAGGTAGTTCCTAGGCTCATTGCATTTGGTGCCTGACTCCACCAGCTCCTCAGGCACCATCAATCTGGGTGTCTTGCCTGCAGCTTCTGCTGGGAATAGGTTTCAGTTAGGTACATGCTGAGTAAAAATCCCCACCATTGCTCCTCTGATTTGGGCTTGGCTGACAAACCAACCTCTGAAGTCCCAATTCCTTCTCATTGGCTTTGCACTACGCTTTCTTTGTAACTGAAACATTTTATTCTGCATTTTGTTTTTTGTCTCCCCTTGTACTACCTCAATGTGCTGTTCTACAATGATCTGTTTAGATGGCATACCAAACAAAGTTTTCACTATTCCCGGGTACATGCAGCAATAATAAGCCAATTTTCTAATTTATTTTACAAATTCAGCTGACATTTGTGTCCTCCCCATAACCCCTCTAAAATTTACTCTCTCCAGCCAAGCCACCGATCCAATCAGCCCTCTGATGACATACTACACACCCAATGACTACTTACATGCAAAATGCTGAAAAATCAAAGCCATTCAGCCCGTGAAGCCTATTCCACTATTGAGTACATAATGGATGATTCTCTATCTCAATGCCATATTCCCACTCGATCCACATATTACTCACTGCAATTTTCATCCAGATTCCTTTCAACATCCTTCTTAAGGGTACTCAGCAATATGGCCTCTACATTGCTGTGTGATAGTAAGATTCATTGGTTTCACTTCCCTCAGAGAGAAGCAATTTCTCCTTTCCTCATTCTGACACTTGCATCACGAGGAACCTTGTAGTGGGAGTAACAGGAATTAGAAGGGGTTTATTATGCTCATATTAACTAAGGCTCAGTGTTAAGACAGTCTTGCATGCTATTTGTACAGTAAAGCTCATTATACAGTGCAAAAGAGAAGAGCAAGATAAAACATTAACACTGCAGAATGAAGTGTAAAAGCTACAGAGGACGTGCAGGGCATGTAAGTAATGAGGTGAAGGATCATAACGACGTAGGTGGTGAGGTCCAGAGTCCAACTTATTGTACTAGGGAACTACTTAATAGTCTTATAGCATTGGGTAAAATCTGTCCTTGACCCTGTTTTACATGCTTTCGGAATTTTGTATCTTCTACATAATGTAAGAGGGGAGGAAAGACCTCATATCTAACGTTCTGTGGATCAAATGTGTACTAATCATTCTTGTACAGACAATGAAACATTTCTGGGCCACTGTATATCTGATGCAGCAGCTTTTCATAATCCTATGTGAAAAGATGATGAACAAATGTAATAATTTTGATCTTGAGGATGGCCATTTCAGTCTTGCATGGAAACACTTCTGGCCTCTGTCCCCAAGAAAATTCCTGTCCCTTCTGCTGGATGTTTTAGCCATGATCTTGATTCAGTGAAGAGGTTTCAGTTTAGTGGTGAAGAAGCCTCTAAAATTGGGGCAGGATCAAAGACAAACACAGGAACAGCAGGATTAGATTTTATAGAATAAAATAGCAATTTCCACAATATTTAAATACCAGGAAAGGAACAATATCTTTGAGATAGCAACAGAGGAATAGCTGAATTTATAGGCAGGATATTAATTAGATTCACAAGCAGGTTAATTAATAGAGCATGAATAATGTGTAAGAATCCTAAATATATCTCCTGCACAACACTTAATTAAGCATAGCATCTTCATTTATATTGATTTCTTTACATCATTTGTTGAATATGACAGCATTATGAGTACATAATTTTCACTCAGAGTAAATTCTTAACAACTGTGGAGCGATATGAGTATTTATACAAATGTGTTGCACTGGTGGCTATGAAAAAATACATTTCCCATACACACCAGAAGGTGGACAAGCTCATTCCCTGTTATCATCTATTGCTTACCATCTGACTGTTAAACTTTCTTCCAAGGAAAAATGTTCTGAACAGATTTTTACATGAAATCAAAGCATTTTAGGGAGGCACCTGTGGCTAAATTTATGAATGCCCTTCACGTGGTCACAGTAACAGAAAGATTCAGCATGAGAGGAAGCCATACTGGCTCAGTGTAAGAGTAGTACATCGAGTCCCATTTCTGTGACCCTGCATTTCTTCTCCTTTCATATACATATCCAGCTCTATCTGGAAGACTACATCTGAACTGGCTCTCACTCCCTCTACCCTCGTATATGACTGACACCCAGCATGGTGATGAATAAAAGCTCCAGGCACTCCATTCATTTACATCATTATCGGTGTTTCCAGATGATCTCCAGTCTGTTTGCCACTCCTGTATGGGATTACCATTCCCTGCTTCAGCTGATCCTTCCCTGTGTCAACTTTGACCTTGGCCCGTTGATGGAATTCAGTGCCATTCCAAGTTTATCCCAGCAACAGAGAAATTGGGAGCAGAAACAAACCACTCAGATGCTCCACCATTTAATCTGACCCTGCCCGATCATTTACATTCACTCCCCTCTTTCTAGTTTTTCCTCGCACTCCCTTGATCCCTCTAATGCAAAGAATGAAAGCTAACTGTTTAACTCCTTCTTGTGTATATAACGATTTGGCTTCAGCTTCCTTCTGCACACATTCATTAATTTCTATATGAAGACATTTCTTCTCATCTGAGTTCTCTACGGCATACCTTGTATCCCCAGACTGTGACCCCTGACCTTGGTCTCTCACATCATCAGGAGCATCGAGTCTGTCCAGCCCTGTTAAAATTGCATAGGTTTTCACGAGATCCCCTCTGCCTGTAAATGTGGGTGAATACAACCCAATTTCCCATCCCTGAAATAGTACGGTGAACCTTCACTGCTCCTCCTCCACAAATAGAGAGATCAAAAGTTCAAGCAGTGCTGGTAATGTGGTCTTACCAAGGCCCTCCACAGTCTTAGCAAGATATCTCTGCTCCTGTACTCAAATCCCCTTGCAATGAAGGACAGCTTACCATTTACCTTTTTAATCACCTGCTACAAATCTATGCTTACCTCCAACAAAGACGTACAAAGACACTTGGCTCTCAGTGCACCTCCTGCCTTATCTGCTTGCTCATTTTGGACCACCAACATGGATAATCACACTGTAACTACCTTTCACTGCATTTGTCCCAAATCACCCTACCAACCTTTGGGCTGATTGCAAACATGGGTACATTACATTTATTTCCCTTCCCTAAACCATTAACATGTATGGTCAGGTGCTGGGGTCCAGCGCTATCTGTTCCAGTAAGATGGCAGTGCGCTCGGATGCATCGTCCTCACTGGGTCCAACCAAAGGTGTAATTGCTTGTCCTTTATATCTTTTTTCACAATCGCAAGATGCTGCTGGTTACCAAGAATATCAGTACTACAGGTCTAACCCATTATTGAGCTGCTGGAGAGCAATGGACTGTGTTGTAGTCTGCTTCTGCCGCCCAGGGAAGAAGGCGTCAGAAGCTGTGCACGGAGGACAGTCCAGGTGATTGTCTTGGACGTTTCTGTTGTGATTCCACTGATGGTGGGGGAACAGCGTGATCTTGGCTATGGCAAGAACCAGGCCCTCATTCATGCTTCAGGGTCACTTGTTGCAGCTGCTGAGAAAGGAGAAGCCAGGACTGGCAGTGTGCTGCTGGGTTGGAGGCTGGGCACTCCCATCACTGCTGCTCTCCAAGGTTCGCCTGCCGTGGACAAGCTGGATTGGCTTGTCTGCGACTGCACTGAAGGAAATGAGGAACTGCTGCAGGCTCTTTTTACAGAAACGTGGCTCCACGACAACATCCATGCACAATCAACCTACAGGCCATGACACTCAGTGACTTGGGCCATATTATTATTTTTCCTGTAATTGTATGTTTTTCTGCTGTATTAATTATATGTACTGTGTCTGTCAGAACTGTGTTTTGTACCCTGGCCCCAGAGGAACATTGTTTCATTTGGCTGTATTCATGTGTATGGTTCAATGACAATTAAACTTGAATTTGAACTTCAGCTAATCATTTCTGTACCTCACTAAACAGAAAGAGATCTGTTTATTCCTGCCCTTTGCTTTGTGTCTGCCAACCATTTCTATTTCCATGCCAGTACCTTAATCCCAATCTCATGTGCTTTCATTCTGCACAATAATGTGACTCATTTCAGCCATCCTTGTGCAAGTAACAAGAACCATTCATCCTGCAGGTAATAGCTCCATGCTCACGACTTCAACCAATCCATCACTGAACATAGGTATGGATCTGATCCTGGTCTTGCCATTCTCAACAGAAGTGCTAGAGTCTGTATATAGATCGGTGATAAGATCCATAAAATAGGAATTGATCCCCATCCAAGCTAACAAGCTTTAACAATAAGCTTATGACCAAAGACGACTTAGATAAATTAATAAAAACAATAGCTAGATCATTATGGTTCCTCTTGGGACCCCTGTATAAAATTATTTAAAATGGCCGTATTTTTATTGCAGCTGGAGGTAGCTGCAAAAAAAAATCCCTTCTGACGACTATTTAACACTTATTTATTCATTATGTGCCTCGTTGTATGACACAGGCAATCATGGTTTTTCCATGACCATGAATGTTCTTGGAAAAGTTTTCAACAGAAGTGTTTTACCATTGCCTTCTGCTGGATAGCGTCTTTACAAGACAGGTGACCCTAGCCATTATCAATTCTCTTCAGAAATTGTCTGCCTCGTGTCAGTGGTTGCACAACCAGGACTTGTGATATGCACCAGCTGCTCCCATGGCTTCACATGACCCTGATCGGGGGGACTAAGCATGTACTACGCCTTGCCCAAGGGTGACCTGCAGGTTAGCGGAGGAAAGAAGCACCTCACACATCTGTCGCTCACCAGTTGTCTACCAATTTTAACTTTTTGGCATTGTCAGGTTTTAGAATTAGGACTATCCAGCTGTTTTTCATTGCAGAGGGTATTTTGTCCAGCCTAATCAAAGTGGAAAACACACAGTCAAGAAATTGGTGTCCATGTTGTGGATCCCAGCAAGTTTAGATCATCTGGAGCATCTGCCGTATCCATAAATGAAACCATCGATTATACTTGAAACCTCAGTTGCACTAAAACCTTGCGTCAACAATGAATCATTGGGATCTGGGATTGAAAGGCTTATCAGATGAGGAGTGTTTGATGGTTCTGGGTCTGTACTCACTAGAATTCAGAAGAATGAGTGGTGATTTCATTGAAACCAACAGAATGTTGAAAGGCCTCAAAAGAGTGAGTGTGGAGAGGATGTTCCCTGTGGTGGGGGAGACTAGAACCAGAAGACATAACCTCAAAATAGAGGGATGTTAATTAAGAACAGATATGAGGAGGAATTTCTTTAGCCAGAGAGTGGTGAATCTGTGGAATTCTTTGACACAGGCAGCTGTGGAGGCCAAGCTATTGGGTATATTTAAGGCAGAGGTTGATAGGTTCTTGATTAGTCAGGGCATGAAAGGATAAGGGGAGAAGACAGGGGATTGGGGCTAGACAGAAATGGATCAGCCATGGTGAAATGGTGGAGTAGAATCGATGGGCCAAATGAACGAATTCAAAGGTTTCAAAGCTTTCAAAGGTACATTTAATGTCAGAGAAATGTATACAATATACATCCTGAAATGCTTTTTCTTCGCAAAAATCCACGAAAGCAGAGGAGTGTCCCGAAGAATGAATGACGGTTAAATGTTAGAACCCCAAATTCCCCCCAGCTCCCCTTACACGTAAGCAGCAGCAAAGCAATGACTCCCCTCCCCACCAGCAAAAAAAGCATCAGCGCCCCCACCAAGCAGTCAGGTATGCAGCAAAGCATCAATGAAGACATAGACTTGCAGTGCCCCAAAGACTACTCATTCACCCAGTAATTAGACATACCACAGGCTCACTGTCTTCCTAATAAGGGATAAAGAAATGTCTCTGTTTCACAGTGAGAGGGGAGACTTAACAAACAACTCACTGATTTATGATGTTAAGAGTCCATTCCGTCGCTTTTTCCAAGCTCTGTGCCCAAAGAACTTGGATCTCTGAGCACGCAGCCAGCAGCCAGCTTGCTGCTTTCAACCTTCCATCTCCCACAGCACACTGATTTCCTGCAGAGGCACCTACCTCGAGTCTGCCCACCTCAAGAACCACGAAATCCCGAAAATCCGAAGGCAAGCTAATCTTCTAGGCCACATCCTTGGTATATAGAGTAGCAGCCAGTCATGAGACCCCGTGAGCGGGTCCCATTCCTGCAAAGAACCGAAGTCAGCGTGTAACTCCAGGTCAGGGTCTTCAAAAGAACCCTAAAAGGGAAAAATAGAGATATTAAAGATAGAAATAGAGCTGTTTCCAAAGACGGAAGCAAAAGAGTTGCTGTTAGGTGCCAATGTCTCCTTAGCACCACCCCTGTTTCAGCTCTTATATCTTATGGTCCTATGGCAGGAAAGCTCCTCAGGGGCAAATGCAAGCCCCTCAAAATTGACCTCAGAATTCTTCTCAGAAATGTACCACCATCATCTTAACTGCAAAACAAATAGTCCCTAAGATAAGCCAAGCCTTCATTCAGCACCCCATAGGACTCCTTAGATGAAGATTTAGATATTAGGAAACCTCCAGCCCTGGATGGGGCTCCACTCAGGAAAAAAAGGTGATGAAAGACGCTGAGCACTTTGTGCAGGTGACTTCCAGCAATGCTTTTTCCAGTGCATTTAATTAATTGAAGTTAAAGCTAACAACAGGTAAATTTAGAGTATTTAGTGATCTGCTGGCTTCTAATTGAACAGGGTAAAGCCTGACAATAAAATAAGCATTTGCAATTCTTTAGTTTTTTTTTACTTAAGTTAAGTAGTTTACATCCATTCATTGAACCAGTGAAGTTAGTCGATGGAAGTTAAAGCAAACATTGCAACAAAATATTTTCCAATATCTCTTTTCCTGACTTCAGGAGTTTGCAAAGCAGGTTTCCTCCTCCCGATCCTGTCCTCTTCTGTCAGCTTTCTGGAAGCTTCTTCTCATAGAAGGTTTGAGATAGTTTGTTATGTGCACCAAATAAATCTTAGGCACAGATATGATCGCAATGAAAAAACAATTTTAATATGCGAGAAGGCCATTCGGCCTGTTGAGTCCATACCAGCTCAATGCAAGAGAGCCCAGTTTAGCATAATTTATACAACCAGAGGCAATTGGTTCACATCTAAAATGGACTTTTGAGCACTCCACCCATTATTTTTAATGGAGTACCTTTACATAACTAATTTCCTGACCAATCCCACTTCATCAGAAGTAGGATAGATATAACACTGGGACAGAACTACACAGGGTATTTTTAACTCCAGAAAGATGGATCCTACTGCTGAGTGTGGCTGATTCTGCCATATTACCAACCTCACCCTTCATCTTCCTTTTCAAGTTTGTGACAGTGGATCAGCTGTGTATTTGCAATTAGGGCTGTACACTGACCTGGCAGGAACAGGGCATGGATCTATGGTAAGGAAATGAAATTACACAGCCTTGCAATGTACGGCAAACAGTTTGAGACTGTGGGTTGACCTAGTGCATTGATTGATGAGGCAAGTTAGAAAAGAGTGCAGACTTAGATCATGTAGAAGGGAGGCACCTGAAAATAAGGTGACTCTTCCAATTAAGTAAACATATTGCCCATGGAAATGCATGTTTGAGGTATTGGGTTTGTATTGCGGTGATGTTCCTGCTTTGTTCATGCTGTGAAACAGGTTACAGAAATGTGTAGCATAATTTTACCAGCAATCATAGTAAACATTCAGAAAGCAGCACGTAGTGTGTTTTAATATTTAATGGTTTTCACCAGAACAGACTAAGACATTGTAAAACAAACTACATTAACCAGGTGTCATATCATGAAATGTTAATGGATCATATTATATCATGAAAAAATAGCTAAAAGAGGATGCTCACATTTGCCCATCATGCACCCATCCCCAGCTACCATCAAACTGAAGTTAAATTAATATATGAAAGTGAAGTCAAGACAAGTTTCACAGATCAAAGTTGCTGGTGAAAGCAGCAGGCCAGGCAGCATCTCTAGGAAGAGGTACAGTCGACGTTTCAGGCCGAGACCCTTCGTCAGGATTAACTGAAGGAAGAGCTAGTAAGAGATTTGAAAGTTGGAGGGGGAGGGGGAGATCCAAAATGATAGGAGAAGACAGGAGGGGGAGGGATGGAGCCAAGAGCTGGACAGTTGATTGGCAAAGGGGATATGAGAGGATCATGGGACATGAGGCCCAGGGAGAAAGACGGTGGTGGGGGACCCAGAGGATGGGCAAGGAGTATAGTCAGAGGGACAGAGGGAGAAAAAGGAGAGTGAGAGAAAGAATGTGTATATAAAAATCTATACCGGATGGGGTACGAGGGGGAGGTGGGGCATTAGCAGAAGTTAGAGAAGTCGATGTTCATGCCATCAGGTTGGAGGCTACCCAGACGGAATATAAGGTGTTGTTCCTCCAACCTGAGTGTGGCTTCATCTTTACAGTAGAGGAGGCCGTGGATAGACATGTCAGAATGGGAATGGGATGTGGAATTAAAATGTGTGGCCACTGGGAGATCCTGCTTTCTCTGGCGGACAGAGCGTAGGTTCCTGTTGTTTCAAGACAAGTTTATTGTCATTTAGCTACATACATATACGACACCAAATAAGAAAATGTTTCTCCAGAGCAGGGTGTAAAGCACAGTGTAACACACATACAGCACACAATAACTTAGGAAAATAAGAATTAAATCTGCAAATGAATTATGCGCAGATAAACAAAAAAAAGGTGCATAAAGAGCTTTGGCCAGCGGCCAATCCAGATGACGAAAGTTTGGAGAAGAGGGGACTTCAATCAGGTCCACTGTCCGAGGAAAAGCAGGAGCAGGTTGTGACAGCATAACAGAGCTTTCACCAGCAACCAATCGATGTTTGGGATTGATTAGTAAGAACAAATCAAAGGGCAGCAGGGGCAGGTGGAGTTGCTGCAGCTGTCGTCTGAGTGGACATAGTCAGAGTGGTGATCTTAAGGCTTTAGCTCCTCAAGGCTTCTGCAAAGAGAGGCTTCACTCAGAGAAAGCAAAGAAAAGAAAAGCTCTTTTTTTCCATTCTCTTCTTTATATCTGCTCAGCTAGGACAGATGGGATGACAGTCAGGATAGTGAAATGTCCTCTTGCGGAATGTGGGAAGGCAGGGAGACCTCCAGTGACCATGATGACTACAACTGGGAGAAGTGCATCCAGCTGCAGCTTCGAACAAATGGCATTAACGAGCGGGAGCTGGAACTGGATGAACTCTGGATCATTCAGGAGGCTGAGTGTGTGAGAGATAGGACAAGTAGAAAGCTAGTTATATCTAAGGTGCAGGACACAGGAAACAAGGTGACAATCAGAAAGGGGAAAGGAATTAAGGAGCCAGTGCAGAATACCCCTCTGACCATCCCCTTCAACAAAAGGTATATCATTTTGGATACTGTTGCGGGGGGGGGGGGGTGTTGATCTAACAGAGTGCAGTTACAATGGATGAATCTCTGGCACTGAGTCTGCCTCTGTGACTCAGAAGGGAAGGGTGTAGAAGAGGCACACTGTGGTGTTAGGGGATTCGTGAGTTACGGGAACGGACAGGAGGTCCTGTGGGCCAGAACAAAATCTCCGAATGGTATGTTGCCTCCCGTGTGCCAGGTTCCGGGATATCTCAGATTGAGTCCTCAGCATTCGTAAGTGGGAGGGTGAACAGCCAGAAGTCATGGTCCATGTAGTTTCCAATGACATGGGTAGAAGGAGTGATGAGGTTCTGTATAGGGAATTCAGGGAGTTAGGTGCTAAGTTAAAGGGCAGGACCTGCAGGGTGGTGATCTCAGGATTGCTACCCATGCCACGTGCTAGTGAGGCCAGAACTAGGAAGATTATACAGTTTAATACATAGATAAGGAGTTGATGTAAGAGGGAGGGCAAAAGATTTCTGGATCATTGGGCTCTCTTCCAGGGAAGGTGCTACCTGTACAGAAAGAATGGCTTGCACCCAAACTGGAGGGGGACTAATATCCTAGCAGGAAGCTTAGTTAATGCCGCATGGTAAGCTAGAGTTGCAGGAGGATGTGAACGAGAGCGCCAGAACAGTTAGTGGAGAGGTTGTGAAGGCAGATATTATTAAGAACTCAAAGTTCTACAGTGGAATAAAAGGAATTACAGAGGTATGAGGGAGGATTTGGCCAGAATTGATTGGAAAAAAGCACAGGCAGGGATGACAGCAGAGCAGCAATGGCTGGAATTTCTGGAAGCAATTCGGAAGGTACAGGATGTAATCATCCCAAAGAGAAGGAAGTACTCTAAAGAAAAGATAACAAGAGAAGTCAAAGCCAACATAAAAGCCAAGGAGAGGGCATATAATTGAGCAAAATTTAGTGGGAAGTTTTTAAAAACCAACAGAAGGCAACTAAGAAACTCTTTGAGCAGGTAAAGATGGGATATAAAAGTAGGCTAGCCGATAATATTGAAGAGGATACCAAAAGTTTCTTCAGATACATGAAGTGTAAAAGGGAGTTGAGAGTGGATATCGGACTGCTGGAAAATGATGCTGAATAAGTAGTAATAGAGGACAATGAAATGGCGGATGAACAGAACAAGTATTTTGCATCAGTCTTCACGGTGGAGGACACTAGCAGTATGGTGGAAGTTCCAGGTGTCAGGGAGCATTAAGTAGTTACCATAACTAGAGAGAAGGTTCTTGGGAAACTGAAAGGTCTGAAAATAGAGACGTCACCTGGACCAGATGGTGAAAGCATGGTGAGAGATTGTGAAGGCATTAGTAATGATCTTTCTAGGTTCACTAGGGTCCAGAATGGTTCTGGAAGACTGGAAAATTGCAAATGTCACTCCACTCTTCAAGAAGAGAGAGAGGCAGAAGAAAGGTAACTATAGGCTGGTTAGTGTGACCTCAGTGGTTAGGAAGGTATTGGAGTCGATTATTAAGGAGAGGTCTCAGTGTACATGGAGGCACGTGATAAAACAGATGGTAGTCAGCATGGTGTCCTCAATAGAAAATCTTGCCTGCCAAATCTGTTGGAACTCTTTGAAGAAGTAACAAGCAAGCTAGACAAAGGAGAATTGGTTGATGTTGTGTGCTTGGATTTTCAGAAGGTCTTTGACAAGGTGTCACACATGAGGCTACTTAAACAAGCTACAAGCCCATGGTATTACAGGAAAAATTCTAGCATAGATAAAGCAATGGCTGATTGGCAGCTGGCAAAGAGTAGGAATATAGGGAACGTTTTCTGCCAGTGACTAGTTGTGTTCCACAGGGGTCTGCGTTGGTACTGTTTCTTTTCATGTTATATATTAATGATTTGGAAGATGGAATTGTATGGTCATGCACTTTGGTAGAAGAAATGAAAGGGCTGACTATTTTCTAAATAGAGAGAAAATACAAAAACTGAGGTGTAAAGGGACTTGAGAGTCCTTGTGCAGGATTCCCTAAAGGTTAGTTTGTAGGTTGAGTCTATGGACAGGAAGATAAATGCAATGTTAGCATTCATTTCAAGAGGACTAGAATATAAAAGCAAGGAAGTACTGTTGAGACTTTATAATGTACTCGTGAGGCCTCACTATTGTGAGCAGTTTTGAGCCCCTTATCTTAGAAAGGATGTGCTGAATCTGGAGAGGGTTCATAGGAGGTTCATAGAAGTGATTACAGAATTGAATGGTTTGTCATATGAACAGTGTTTGAGGTCTCTGGGTCTGTATTCACCGGAATTCAGAAGAATAAAAGGTGACCTCATTGAAACCTTGAAAGGGGTGAAAGACCTTGATAGAGTGGATGTGGAGAGGATGTTTCCTGTGGTGGGAGAGTCTAAGTCCAGAGGACACAGCCTTAGAATAGAGGGGTGTCCTTTTAAAATGGAGATGAGGAGGAATCTGTGGATTTCTTTGCCACAAGCAGCTGCGGAAGCTAAGCCTTTATATATATTTAAGGCAGAGGTTGATAGATTCTTGATTGGTCAGGGCATGAATGGATAAGGGATGAAGGCAGGAGATTGGGGCTGAGAGGAAAATTGGAGCAGCCATGATGAAATGCTGGAGTAGACACGATGGGCCAAATGGCCTAATTCTGCTCCTACATATTATGCTGTTATGGTCTTCTGGGCAAAATGAAATATTGTAGGGGAGATTACAAATTATCCGGTGACACTCCAACTTCAATGTGGCAGGGAGTTCAGAAGCCTAATGCTGTGAAGGAAGAAGCTGTTTCCCATCCAGACCATTCTTGTCTTTATGCATCAGAGTTTTCTGCCTGAAGGTAGAGTGTCAAAAGGATACTGGATTGAAGGCATCTTTGATAATACCAAGAGCCCTGCGTATACTCCTGATACATATCTCCAATAGATGTTTAGATCCTCTCAGCCATTCTCACAGTCCTTTGCAGAATATCAATGTAATGGTCTGGTTAAGACTACAACCACTATGCTGTGAGGTGGTTTATTTCAGCAGTTTTCTGTAAAACCAGTGTGCCATGGTGGAAAGGCGTTTTGGCTTTGGCTAAAGAGAAGGAGCCATATTGTCCAACTTGGGAATGTGGCTCAGCCAATCAGGATTGTGGGATGTGAAAGAAGGTTCTAGAGAGCTGTGGGGAAGAGTTTTCTGGAAGATAGTAGTCTGATTCAGGGTTTTTTTGCAGGAGCTGTGAGCGGAGCACAAGGGAAGATGCTGCAGAATGTCGTTGGAAGGAGTGTCCCATCGCAAGAAGTGTTTTGAGCAAATGAATAGCTCCAAGGCAGAACAGCCAATACTCCTGAAAGAGAGAGAATTTCTTCGAGGCGGCCTTTGGGGAAAGTTCAGAATGAGGTGGGTGCTTACAAGTAGACCATGGTTTCAGTGCGTGAGTAAAGAGATGCCCAGAATGAGCTCCAAATTTAAGTGCACATTGGACTGGTTTAAAAGTAATGGTCTCTCTGGTTTTTCCTTTCTTTTTCTGTAATTGTTTGTTAAAGTTGAAAATTTGGTAAAAATACTTTCTTTATAATTTTATCTATCATTTCTGGGCTACCAATGACTGCGTATGGGCTGTATTTACACAGTATTTGCAGAGTATTTGCTCAAATCGAGTTTCCTTTCATTGGAACATTGCAATGTTCCTGTTTGGTTGAACTCCAAATCTTACTGATCCTACACGTATATTGTTTATGGTTCTCACCGCTGAGTCATGTGGCTGTTTGCAGAGTTCGCTGATGAGCCGAGTTTGTATATAAACCCTGGTGAGAGGGTTACATTCAAATTATTCTATTTACTATTTTAACTTGCATCACATCACAGTAAGTTATAAAGTGAGAAAACATCTTTAAAGAAACAAATGGATAAAGGTAGAGAGCAAAAGACTGTGAATGTAGGAGAAATTAGGAAGACTAGTTGGGTATTACTCTGAGAAAGACCCAACAAAAATATAGTGGATTCAATGGGTTTGTTCAGTGTAGTAGTGTTAGCAACTCAGCAAAAAGCAAGTTCATTGGTTCGCTCTGAATATTCATATGGAATCGGGAAGAGTTAGTTGATACTTTTGTATTATGCACTGTCCAGTGCTTCCTATCTCTGAGGAAAGCAAAAGTACCAGGAGCTAAAGAATTGAACAGCAAGAGCTGGCTAGCATAGATCTTGTGTGATTAATCACTATAAATTTCATGCCTACTCTTTAAAAAAATCTCTCCCATTGGGAATAAAAGGTACACAGCATTTTTTGAAAAAATAATTTAACATTCCCAATAAATCCATTATTACCAGGGTGTTGTGGTTACCAGTGAACAATGAAAGGGTCCATTTGGATTCAGGATTACTTTGTGCTTTGATAACAAAGTTCAAGATTGGGACATCATTGAAAATATCAAATTTTACCAGAAAGAAGCAAAGACAAACATCAAAGAGAGGTTTGTCTGCAGAAAACTTCTGTGGAGTTTAGCATGAGGAGTGTAATCTTCTGAGGTTCAGCAGGAAGACTGAAAATGTGGTTTATATATTGCAAGGAATGCAGATTTAATATTACATGAAGAAAAAAACCCTTGGGGTTTTGAAAAGTCACTTGTCCATCTGCATGGAATCCATGATGAATTGGCCATTTGGATTCAGAGCTGACAGAACATAACGGTCAAACTAGGACTTATTCTAGCTGGAGGTCTGTGATTCATGGTGTTCCAAGGGCATCTGTACTAGGACCACTGCTGTTGATGTATGTATATAAATGAGCTGGATGAAAATGCAGATGGGTGGGTTAGTAAGTTTGCAGATGATATGAAGTTTGGTGCTGATATGGCTAGCGTAGAAGACTAGCAAAGAATACGATGGGATATAGATCAGTTGCAGATATGGGTGGAGAAATGGCAGGTGGAGTTTAACCCTGTCAAATGTGCTGCATCTTAGTAGGTCAAATGTAAAGAGGCAGTGTAGGCAGAAGGGGGTTCAAATTCATAGCTCCCTGAAAGAGAGGTTGACAGGGTGGTTAAGAAAGTCAAATGGCATACTTGCTTTTATTAGTCAAGGCATTGAATTCAAAAGTCAGGAAGTTATGTTGCAGCTTTATAAAACTCTAGTTAGCCACATCTGGAATATTGTATGCAGTTCTGGTCATCCCACTACATGAAGGATGTTGAGGCTTTGGGAAGGGTGCAGAAGTTTTCAAGGATGCTGCCTGGTTTAGAGGGCATGTGCTATGACATGAAGTTGGAAAAAACTTGGGTTGTTTTCTTTGGACTGGCGGAGGCTGAGGGGAGATCTGATAAATGTTTAAAAGTTTATGAGAGGCATAGATAGTAAACAGACATTACCCTTTTCTCCAGGGTAGAGATGCCTAATACCAGAGAGTATGCATTTAAGGTAAGAGGAGATCATTTCAAAGGAGATATGAGGGGCAAGTTTCTTCACAGAGTGTGCTGGATGCTTAGAATTTGCTCTGCCTGGGGTGGCAGTAGAGGAAGATATATTAGTGCCTTTTAAGAGACGTTTAGATAGGAACATGAATGTGAGGAAAGTGGAAAAATATGTACATTGTGCAGGCAGAGGGGATTAATTAGGTTGCCCACTTGATTGCTAACTTAATTGGATCAGCACAACATTGTGGGCCAAAGGGCCTGTTCCTGAGCTGTACAGTTTTATGTTCAAAAGCGATGTGGGGGTAAGTTTTTACTCAGAGAGTGGTGGATGCCTGGAATACAGTGGCTTATGAGGTGGTAGGGGCAAATACATTAGAGGCTTTTAAGGGACTTTTGGATAGGCTCATGGATGCAAGGAAGATGGAGGGATTAATGTTTGGGTATTTTTAATTTGCTTTTTAGCTGGTTCAGCACAACATTGTGGGCCGAAAGACCTGCTTCACTGCTGTATTATTCCATGTTCTATTTTCTATCCCTTCAAGCTGTGCTCTTCAGACCATAACAGGCCATGTTGAACTCCTCAAAAGGAAAGTAATTCTATAATTCTGGAACTAATCTAGCTTGGAATTCAGTTATTTTTCTCTCCTTGGTTTTAAAAAGTTGTTACATTATTGAAGGAATGTAAAGAAGGCATTGATGAATTGGGGGTATGAGATAATGAGCTTGTACTCTTGACTTTGAGAGATGATGACTGAGTGTCAACCTAGCTTCAGCGAAGTCTTTGCACTATGGATACGAATCCACCTGGTCCCTATCACTACATGTCCTTCTCACCTCCACCTATCACCTCCCAGCCTCTGACATCAATCCCACTCTCATCTATCCATCACTCCCTTACCTGGATCCACCTGTCACTTGCAAGCTCCAAACCTCCCCACACCACCTCTTAAAACTGGCTGTCTCTCCTCTTTCTTTCAGTCCAGATGAGGATCTTGACCGAAAATGTGGATTGTCCAATTCCCTCCATAGGTGCTGCCTGAGAAGCTGAGTTCCTCCAGTACATTGCATGTTGTTACAAATGCGAATGTTGCTTAAGATTAAAGACCAGAAAAGCAAATGGGAAATTCAGGCAAAGTGTTTTAGTGGAAGGGTTACAAATGTGTGAAACAGAATTGGGGCAGCTGGTCGAGCTGCTGATTAATAGCCCAGTGACCCTGGTTCACTCCTGACCTCTAATGCTTTCCACGTGGAGTTTCCACGTGCCTTTGTGGGTCTCCTCTGCTGCTCGGGCTTTTCCTACATCCAAAGCTATACAGGTTGGCATTGAAATTGTCACATGTACCACGATGTGGTGAAAAGCTTGTCTTGCATACTGTTGATAGAGATCAAATCTTTACACAATGCATTGAGGTAGAACAAGGCAAATCAATAGCAAGATGCAGAATAAAGTCTCACAGCTACAATGAAAGTGTAGCACAGATAAAAGCTAAAGTGCAAGATCATAACAAGATATATTGTGAGGTCAAGTTTCCATCTTATTGTACTAGGGAACCATTTAATAGTCTTATAACAGGATGGTAAGTCAATTGGCCTCTGTAACTTGCCTTTAACATGTAGGTGCTTGATATATTCTTGGGGGTTGGGGCTGTGGCACTGATGGAATGTATGGAGAATTAAATGAGTGTGCATGATTAACATAAATGTACACTTGGTGGTTGTCACAGACTCAATGGGCTGAAGGGCTTATTTCCACACTGTGTGACTATAAGGTGAGTAAGGGGGTTAAAAAAAAGTTCTGAAAGCATTGTGGTAGGGTTCTGAATGGGTTATTAGATTTTGATGCGAATCAAAGGATTCTTGTGATGAGTAAGGCAGGTTTTCTACACCAGGTTCCTGAATAGGACACTCTATTTTGAGCTCTGGTACAGCAGGAGATGGCAGATAAAGAGAATTTCTCAGAATGTCCTTAGGCAATTGGGAGAAAACAACATCTTCACTGATGCCTGGGAATCTCTAGTCTGGAAATGCACAAGGAGTAGAATCAATAAGGCAATGGTCCACGTGTTCCTCTGTGGAGTAAGTTTCCTCCAGGCTTGTTCTGCTCCAGTGCATAACTCCAAAGGAAAGGGCTGAATCTCCACTTACTCACTCAAACCCCTACTGGCGCTAGCACAAAGAAGTAGAAGCCGAACTGAGACACTCAGACTTTTACTCACTCAAACCCCTGCTGGCATTAGCACACGAAAATAGAAGCCGAACTGAGCCACTTTGAGGCATGTGATGCTATTCAATACGATCATGGCTAGCCAACAATGACCACAACTTCCCTTCTACGCCAGTTCACCATAAACCCTCAATTCCTCAATCCTCCAAGTATTTATCAGATCTGAATAATTTCACCTTTAATGAAACAGTTGTCGTTCCTGTCCGCTCCTTGTGGTGCGTCGGGTATCAACCTTGCCAGTTCTTTAGCATTTTTGCCTGTTTTTTTCGAGGCTGATTTGCTAGCTCGATGCTCAACCCTGAACAGATGGAAAGTATGCCAGAAGCTGGCCAGATTTGATCAAGGACCAATCACCTTGAACTCCAGTGCAGATGCCACTACGCCACCAGCCAGCACTAATGAAACAGTGCTGACCAACGACCTGGAACTTAACCAATCTGATTCTGAACCCCAGTGTTTTGGATCCAATAGCTTCTCTGCATCTTTCTCACCACCACCATTTTAAAAATTCTGTTCAACCCCTCTCAGCCTCCACCCAATCTCATATATTCCCTTTGTTCTTCTTGCCCCTCCTCTGGGACTTAAAACAAAATTACTGGGATCTGATGACGAATCTTCAATCTTTAACTTTACCTGTGTTTTCACTCACTACAGGTGCCACATCTACCAGCAGGCTCTGTTTTACTTCATGGGACTTGAGGATCTGACTGGTTAACCATTGCAGTACTGAGGGAGTGCTGTGCACTTCAAAGGCATTATTCAGATGAGACTTTGCACCTCGATCTTGTTTCAAAGTACATTTATTATCAGAGTATGTACGCAGTATACAACCCTGGGAATCGTCTTCCCACAGACAGTCATGAAACAAAGAAAATCATGGAAGCTATTCAAAGAAAATATCAACACCCCACCCCCCCCAACACACACAAATCACATAAATGGCAACAACAAAAGAAGTAAAAAGCATAGAATATAAAAAACAAAATCGAAAGAGTCCAGGCATTTACAGTTTCGCTCAGTGTTCGTTATCTGCTGGCTGCTCCAACTCAAAATCACCCAAAATATAAACAAGAAAAAGAGTGACCAGAAACCAGAAACACATCATAACGTGAACTGCAGAGCCAATCCACAAACAGTGTCATTTCCCTTCTTAGGTAGATGGAAAGGATTCCACAGTTATATTCAAACAGATTATGGAGCTCCTTCCTTTGCACTGGACAATACTTATTTCACCGTATTGTAATCAAGAGCACCAAAACAGGTTATTGGGCAAATTGGTATCCAGGGATTCACTGCATAAAGACTGACTGACCTCTTCATAGATGGCTGCAGCCCAGGATTTAACTCGTGAAATGCTGGATTATTACACACTGTAGGAGATCTGCCTGGAACTTCCAGAGAAGACAGTCATTTCTCTAATTTTTGCTGTCCTCTGGAAGAGGTCTTCTAGTGGGGAACTGAAGTTGCTTTTTTCAAAAATAACTTAACAACTACTATTACTACAATTATAGATAGTTTTTAGAAGTAAAAACTTGAAACAACTGAAAATAATTATGATCTATAAAATATGCATATTTAGGATAAATCTATAAATCAAGATAAGTAAACTCAGCTAAACTTACCTGTTCCTCTCCATCTTAGTGATTCCCTGTTGAAATTGCCTCATGTTAAACCTGCCAGATCTTCATTGGGCAGGTTTCCCAGCAGAAGCAGTGGATAGCTGTCAGATGGAGTACTCCTATGGAGACCAAGGAGGGAGAGGACTCTCCATCTTCGGTCTCTGTAGGAGTGCAACATCCTAAAGTGGAATCACCCCTCATGAAGTTTGGGATTTCTATGATCATTCAAGAAGTGTAGGACTCCAGTGATTCTACACTGGATCGCAGCTCTACGCTAAACTGTAAATATGTCTCATAAAACTCTGTGCCATTATGTTTCACATTACATTACGGTGCAGAAAAAGCACTTCAAGAACTTCAGCCATACTATACACATTGTAACCAAAAACAATATGTGTGTGATGCAGTTGTAGCCCCCGGTAAGCCTCAGGCTCGCTCAACTCGCTTTCGTCTCAGGGAGGAAGCCTTCGGCCCTGCCAGACTGGGTAATCAATTTGTGTGGATGCTGTGTGATGTACCCCACCCTGCCAAATAACAGACAATACACCATATGCGATTAAATGATTACACTTTATAGATCTTATTGGAACTATGTAATTAATAGAGATAAAATATAAAAGGAAAGTAAAAGGCGCCAAACTTTCAACCACTTCGTGCACAACAGTTGCAGCTCAAGTAGCAGAGTCTTCTTTCCACCATTCGATCCCCTCTGACCCCCTCGACCTGCCGCCTGGGACCAACCATGATGGTCGACCAGATGCTCCACATGAGTCTGTCCTCGTCTCCTCTCCTTAACGAAGACCCTGGGCCTCGGACTCCCACTCGGGATCCATTCCGTCGCCCAACTTACAGCATCGTGTCTCCTCTCTCTGTTCCCATCGCGTCTTCTGCCCCAAAGCCCACGAAAACAATAGCTTACAGACACACAAGTAAGAATAACGTCTATCCCAATTGGTTAGCAATTGAATACAATTCTCTTTATAACCCAAACAAGCTGCTAGAGAGAGAACTTTCTCAGCAGTTAACATAACAAAGAAGCCATTTTTATTTTTAACATAACAAAAAAGCCTTAGCAGTAACATAAAAGAAGAAACCCCTTACACAGTCAATTGTAAAGGAGAGAACACCATCATCTCCTTAGATGTCAAGTCCTTAGCTCCCTGTCAAGCAACATTAGCAGATCAGATGGTAAAGAAAATGTATGGTGTATTTGCCTTCATGGGTTGGGTGTTATTAAAACAAAACATTTTTGGTTGATTGTAAATCTGTCACCTTACTTATGATTGAAAATCACATCTTGAAATTGCCTTGTCTCTTGACTTGCATAGTCCAAGCCCTTCAGTGAGTGTGAGTGTGATCAGTTGTGTAATGTCACTGACAGTGGAAGTACACAGTGTGTAATTCGTCTTGACTTGTTGTTCCCCGGTTTTTGAAAACTTCCAGCAGCCAGGAAGACGGAGCTAAGACTCTGTCCATGATGCCCCTGACCAGTAGCTTAAATTTCAGGCAGTCGTACATCTCAGGCAGGGTGAGTTCTCCTTTAATTGTGTAGGTCAGGGTCCTGGGACATAGCTGAGAACTGCTGTTATTGTGCAGAGGGAGCAGGAGTAAGGAAAGGTAGGCATTCCCTGGTCCATCTTTACACATTGACTCACTCACCCCGGTCCATCTTTACACACTGACTCACCCAGGTGCCTTACCTTGTTACAAATGCAGCCTCTTCAGGAGATGCCATGATTTAACTGCAGGCAATCCCCCTCACTGACAGTCAGAATGGTTTGTGGCAGAATGAAGTGGCCACTTCAATGAACTTTCCCTGGCTGCTCCAAGGTGGGTTGAGATGGGCCACTCACATCACTAGTTGGACGGCTACGTAAGTCACTCCCCAGGTCACTCGAGAGGTCACTAGCTAAGTTACTAATGAGGTCAACACCAGGCTACCGCTGAGGTTAATGACTGTATCAGTTGCTTGGCTACTTTGTCACCCAGTGGTTAATAGAGAGTACTGACTCTGACTTGAAGGATAGAGGATAAAGAGATTTGTCACTTTTAGATACGATCATGGTAAATACAAGTGAAGAAAAGACTTGCTTTTTTTACATGACCTGTCCTAACCTCACTACCTCTCAAAAAATCAAGTATTTTTAACATGCAGTCATTGCAGAATTGGCACACAGCAAGTTCTAGAAGTGACAATGAGTTAAATTATCATAACATTTGCTTCTTTTGTGCTCAAGGAAAAAACAGTGACTAAGACACAAGGGAGAATTCTCCTTTTCAATCCGTGCTTGGGACTTTTTGTATTCTTCTAAAGGAACAAAGGCCCTCTGTATAATGTCCCTACCTGAAAGCGTGCAGTAATGCTAGGTCATCTGGCATAAGCAAGTCTCTGGAATGTGCTATGATGTTATGTCCTCTGACACCCAGGTGTGAGAATTGACAGAAAGTTTTCACAGATACTGCAACAGTGCTCTTGAACGGTTGTTTTTGTTTGGAATACCTCTGGAAGCGTTGTCTCTTACCAATGTCACTTGGTGCTGGTTTTTCCTCGACAAGTTTAGATGAGGCCTCCTGATTATTTCACTCTCTTGGTATAAACCTTTGTTAAATGGCAACATTATTCCAGGTATCCTGAACAAAAATCTTCATTTGTTTTATTGATTGGTTTCACTGTGTGGCTGTATTCACCTTATTTTACAGAAGTATGCAATGGTGGAAAACAGCATAGATTCTTAAGAAAATATCATACACAATTCAAAAATGACATGTATTGGAAATCTGAAGTAAAAACAAGAATGATTTTTCGGCAGGCTTGAGATCTTGCGAGCCATCGCTTGTGGTGAGCCAGTGCAAGAGTTTAAAAGTGAACGGAGCCTGATGGGACTTTATTGGCATGCTTGAAATCATTGGGCATTTCGCAAGGACAAGTAAGAAGAAGTTGAGCGACTGTTGTTGCAGTTGGGACAGGGCTAGAGTGAATAGGATGCTTTAGCTCAAGAGGCATCAACAAGGAGAGGTGGAGGCTAGGTTAACTTTCTGGTAAGTTCCTTTCTTTTTATTGTAGTTAGAGCTATGGGAGTGTCATTCAGGAGAGAGTGGAATGCTCTTCTTTTAGGTTGTGGGAAGACAACCTACACCTGCAGGAAGAGCACCCAGCTACAACTTCTAACAGACTGAAATAGGGAACTGAAGCTGGAGTTGGATGAACTTTGCATTGTTCAGGAGACTGGAGTGTTGATTGACAGGAGATACAGGGAGGTAGTTAGTTACACCTAAGGTGTTGGACACAGGTAACTGTGTGACTGTAAGGAGGGGGAAAGGGAATGGGCAGCCAGCACAGGGTAGTCCTATGGCCATTCCCCTCAATAACAAGCACACCATTTTGGATACTGTTGGGGAGGGGTGGGTGGGTGGATGACCCACCAGGGAAATGCTACAGCAACCAGGTCTCTGTGGCTCAGAAGGGAAGCGGGATAAAGAGGAATGCAGTGGTAATAAGGGACTCAATAGTTAAGGAAGTGGACCCAGGACATTCTGTGGATGTGAAAGAGACACCCGGCTGGCATCTTGCCTCCCAGGTGCCGGGGTCAGGAGCTTCTCGGGTCAGGTTCACAGTATTCTAAAGTGGCTGGAAATACTGGTACATATTATATCAATGACATAGATAGAAAAAGGAATGAGGTCCTGACGAGAGAATGCGGGAGCTAGGTAAAAAGCTGAAAAGTTGACCCTAAAGGGTAGTAATCTCTAGATTGTTGCCTGTGGCATACTCCAGTGAGGGTAAGAATAGGATGGTTTGACAGATGAATGTGTGCTGAAGAACAGGTTTGTAGATCATTGAGATCTCCTCTGGGGAAGGTATGACCTGTATAAGAGGGATAGGATGCCCCTGAAACTCAAAGAGGACTAGTAAATTTGCAGAGAGGTTTGCTAGAGCTGCTGGGGAGGGTTTAAACTAGTTTGACATGGGAATGGGAGCCTGGGCGACAGAATATAGCAGAATATGGGCCAGTTGGTGCAAAGGTAAATGCAGTGTGTAGAGGGACCGTGAGGAAGGATAGGCAGTGGATTGAAATGTATTTATTTTAATGTAAGAAGTATTAAAATAGTGGCGAACTTAGAACATGAATCAGTACATTGGGCAATGACATTGAGGCCATTAGAGAGACTCGTTTGTCACAAGGGGTGGAATGGCTGCTGGATGTTCCAGGATTTAGATGCTTCTAAAGGAACAGGGAGGGGCGTAAGAAAGATGGGGGAATTGCACTGCTAATCAGAGGTGGTATCACAGCTGCGCCGTCAAGGTGGGTGGAAGTAAGAAGGGAGCAATCGCTCTATTGGGAGTATTCTATAGACTACCGCCCCCTCCCCCTGCCCTAATAGCAACAGAGACATTTAGGTGCAGATTGGGAGGAAGATTTTGGATTCTTTAATACTGATTGGCACCACTTCAGAGAATTTTACGTGAGTCCAAGAAGGATTCCTGACACAATATGTAGACAATCTAGAAGGAAGTCTATAGTGGATCTGTTACTAGGCAATGAATCTGGTCAGGTCAATGAAAGACCAATTTTTATGGTATCAGAAATTATCTGGTAAGTGTGGATTGGGAGACATTGTTTACTGGCAAAGGTGTACTTTGAAAGTGGTGGACTTCATAAAAGAAAGTTTGAGAGTACAACACTTGTACGTGCCTATCAGAATAAAAGGAAAAGATAACAGGTGTAGGGACTCTTTGTTTCCAAGAGATATTGAGGCCCTGGTAAGGAGAAAAAAGTGGTGCATAGCTGGCATAGGCAAGTGAGAACAAATGAGTTGCTTATAGAGTAGAAGAAATGTAAAAGAATACTTAACAAAGAAATCAGGAAGGGTAAAAGAAGGCATGAAGTTGGTTTAGCAGACAAGGTGAAGGAGTATTCTAAGGAATTCCACAGGTATTTTAAGAGCAAAAGGATTGCTAGGGACAAAATTGCTCCTATGGAAGACCAGAATGGTAATCCATGTGTGAAGCCAAAACAGAAGGAAGAGATCCTAAATGCATTCTTTACATCTGTATGACTCAGGAGATACAAAAGGATGTAAGCAAAGGGCAGGTAACCATAGGCCAGTTAAATTAATATCTGTGGTTGGGAAAATGCTTGAAGTTAAAATTAAAGAAGAAATAGAGAGGTATCTGGAAATAAATGGATCCACCAGGCAGATGCAGCATGGATTCAGCAAAGGCAGGACCTGTTTGACAAACTTACTGGGGTTCTTTGAGGATATAACAAGGACAGTGAATAGATAGACATTATTTACTTGGATTTCCAGAAGGCGTTCAATAAAGTGCCACATAAAAGACTTAGCCGTAAGATAAGGATGCATAGAGTTGGGGGTAATGTATTAGAATGGATAGGGAATTGGTTAATCAATAGAAAGCAGAATTTGGGATACATAGGTGTTTCTCTGGTTGGCAATCAGTGGTGGCCGGTGTGTCGCAGGGGTCAGTGCTGGGCCTGCAACTGTTCACGATATACATTAACAATCTGGAAGAGGGGAGCAAGTGTAGTGTATCTAAGTTTGTTGATGGCACTAAATTAAATGGAAAATCAAATTTTGCAGAAGACATGGACAGTCTGCAGAGAGATATAGATAGGTTAAGTGTGTGGGCAAGGGTCTGACAGATGGAGACAATGTTGGTAAATGCGAGGTCATCCACTTTGGAAGGAAAAATGGAAGATCAGTTTATTATTTAAATAGTAAAGGATTGCAGCATGCTGCTGTGCAGAAGGACTTGGGAGTGTTTGGGCATGAATTGCAAAAGGTTGGTTTGCAGTTGTAGGTGGTTATCAAGAAGGCAAATGGAATGTTGGCCTTCATCGTTAGAGGGATTGAATTTAAGAGCAGGGAGTATATTCTGCAAATATACAGGGTACTGGTAAGGCTGTATCTGGAGTACTGCGTGCAGTTCTGGTCTCCTTACTTGAGGAAGGATATTCTGGCTTTGGAGGTGGTGCAGAGGAGGTTCACCAAGTTGATTCCAGAGATGAGGCAGTTAGATGATGAGGAATGATAGAGTTGCCTGGAACTGTACTCACTGGAATTCAGAAAGATGAGAGGAGATCTTATAGAAACATATGACATTATGAAAGGGATAGGTAAGATAGAGGGAGGAAGATTTCCACTGGTAGGTGAAACTAGAACTAGGGGACATAGCTTCAAGATTCGGGGGAGTAGATTTAGGACAGAGCTGAGGAGAAACTGCTTTTCCCAGAGAGTGGTGAATCTGCGGAATTCTTTGCTGAATTAAGCAGTGGAGGCTACCACATATATTTAAGACAAGGTTGGAAAGATTTTTGCATAGTAGGGGAAATAAGGATTGTGGGGAAAAGGCAGGTAGGTGAAGATGAGTACATGGTGAGATCAGCCATGATCTTATTGAATGGTGGAGCAGGCTCGATGGGCCTAATGGCCTACTCCTGCTTCTATTTCTTATGTTCTTATGTTCTTATACAGAGTCCATAGAAGTGAGACAAAGCAATATCAATTTCATGGACCCTGTACAGATTACAGAGGAGGAGGTGTTTACCACTCTGAAGCAAATCAGGGTGGATAAATCCCCAGGGCCTGACAAGATATTCCCTTGAAGGAGACACGTGTAGAAATTGCCGGGGCCCTAGCAGAGATATTTAAAACATCCTTAGCGAGAGGAGAGGTACCAGAGGATTGGAGGATAGCCAATGTTGTTCCACTGTTTGAAAAAGGTTGTAAACAGAAACTTGGAAATTATAGGCCAAAGAGTCAGTTATGGGAAAGTTATTGGAAGGTATTCTAAGGGACTAGATGTACATGTATTTGGATAGTCATGGACTGATTAAGGATAGTCAGCATGGCTTCATGTGTGATAGATCATGTCTAAACAATCTTATAGAGTTTTTTCAAGGAAGTTACCAGGAAAGTGGATGAAGGCATGGCAGTGGGCATTGTCTACATAGACTTTAGTAAGGCATTTGACAAGGTCCTGCATAGGACACTGGTCAAGAAGGTTCAGTCCCTCAGCATTCAGGATGAGGTCGTAAGTAGGATCAGAAATTGGCTTTGTGGCTGAAGACAGAGAGTGGTATTGGGGGGCTGCCTCTCCATCCGGAGACCTGTGACTATTGGTGTGCCGCAGGGATTGGTGCTCGGTCCTTTGCTGTTTGTCATCTATGTCAATGATCTGGATGATAAAGTGATTAACTGGATCAGCAAATCTGCAGATAACACCGAGATCCGGAGTGTAGTGGACAGTGAGGAAGTCTATCATTTTTTGCCGAGGGATCTGTATCAGCTGGAAAAAATGGGTGAAATGGCAGGTGGAATTTAATGCAGACAAGTCTGAGGTTTTTCAACTTCAGTAGGACCAGCCAGGGTAGGTCTTACACAGTGAACAGTAGGACACTGAGGAGTGCAGTAGAACAGAGGGATCTGGGAATACAGGTCCATAATTCATTGAAAGTGGCATCGCAGGCAGATAGGGTCATAAATAAATCTTTTGGCACATTGGCCTTTATTGGCCATTGGCCAATGTATTCAGTACAGAAGATGGGATGTTATGTTGAAGTTGTATAAGACATTGGTAATGCCTAATTCGGAGTATTATGTTCAGTTTTGGTCCCCTACCTCCAGGAAAAATGTAAACAAGGTTGAAAGAGTGCAGAGAAAATTTACAAGGATGGCGCCAGGTCTGGAGGGCCTGAGTTATAAGGGAAGATTGAACAGGTTAGGACTGTATTCTTTGGAGTCTCGAAGATTGAGAGGAGATTTAATAGAAGTATACAAAATCATGAGGGCAATACATAGGGTAAATGCAAGCAGGCTTTTTCCACTGAGGTAGGATGGGACCACAACTAGAAGCCATGGCTTAAGGATGAAAGGTGAACAGTTTAAGGGGAAAAAGAGGGGAAACTTCTTCACTCAGAGGGTTGTCTGAGCATGGAATAAGCTGCAAGTTCAAGTGGTCCGTCCCAGCTCAATTTCAATGCTTTAGAGAAGTTTGTATAGGTACATGGTTAATAGGGATATGTTACCAGTGCAGGTTATTGGGAGTATGCAGTTTAAATGGTTTCAGCAGGGACTAGATGGACTGAAGGGCCTGTTTCTGTGCTGTACTTCTCTATGAATCTATGGCATTTTTTCCTGGACAGAAAGGGCCAATACAAGGTAGCATAACTTTAAGCTGTTGGGAGGATAATTCTTGTCACCCTGCTTATAGGAAAGACATGGTTAAATTGGGAAGAGTACAGAAAAGATTTACAGCCAAATGATTTGTATCCATGTGACTATGTGACCAAGTCTCAATCTTATACTGAGCAAAAACATGATCGAAAGTATTAGCAGTAATGAAGATGCCATGGATGGTCAGATTTTGGCTGTGCTTACTTAACCTTGCAGTCACCCTCACAAATACAAGAGAGTTATAAACAATAGGTTACATTACGGCATGACAAATACTTGAGGAAAACAACTAGAAAGGCAGAATTGAAACATTGTGCTGGTTATTTCAAACATTATTTATGGTAATTTTGAAAATGTGCCCTGTAATTGGCAGAAATGATCAATAACATTAAAGGAGCAAAGACTATTCCCAACCCAGGGAAATGTTTGGCTTCCTTGTGTGGGTTATAGGTGCTTAGTCAGCCTTCAGAATGTTTCCTTCCCATTCTCTCCACGTGATCATTCTCCACATCTGACTTTCCATGAAAAGCTCACAAACAAGGCCATATGGCATCTTTGCTTCCTCCAGGCATTGTGAAATTGACAGTAAATGAATGGTGCAAGACTCTTCTGTGGAGTCAGAACACCAGACACCTCACGCCTAGGCACCTTCCATTGACCACTCCCCTCTGAGTGTAAGACTTCCAGCTCCTCAGTGGTGAGATAGGGAAAGGTGCCCTAGCAGCTGGTCCTCAGTGAAATCATGGGCAAAACGCACAGATATTTAACATACAGAGGAAAGTTGAAGGCTGCAGGAAAGAGAGCATATCAACATGCGTTTCTACCTTTCAGAAGCCTCTACAATCACTGCACTACTTTTCTCATTTGAGATGTTATACTGAGATATTTAATTTGTATATTTATTGAGCTGATGAATAGTTATGGTCAAACATAACACCAAAGGAATCACACTACTGATGCACTGATTCCCCTGGAGTGCCTTTTGAAAGGCTCATCAGGCCCACTATTTCAAAGCATCTGCCTCCTCAGACCATGACGTCAGGCTGGTGGAAGAGCACATAAGTCTGGGGTACATGATCGTGATCAGCCTTTGGCAAGGAAGGCTCGCAGGTGACTGAGACATGAAAGGGAACTCAGGCTGTAAGACGCAAGAGGGGGAATTACTTGACAACCAGTGATGGTGGGAGAGCTGCCAACATGCTGAAAGAGTGCAGCACTTTCTCACTCCACAACACTCATGGCCTCAAAACGATCAAGCTGAACATGTTCCGAGATCCGGATCAAAGTCCCCAGAAACACACCTACACCGTCACCTTCCCCAGTTTTCCCCTATGCTCTCCTAGACCAGCAGAGTACTGTGCAAAGGGCAAGAAGCATTTGCCTCTGTAACCACACAGATAGTCTCCCTACACGCCTGCACAGTAACAGAAGCCAGCTATGCCAGCTGCTGCAAAGCACAGGTCTGCATCAGTATGCACCAAGGGTGCAGATACATGGATGCCTTGACTTCCCTTGCTTTCTGGCTGATAGACCAAACAATCTATGAAGCATTTCAAGTCCATCAGTTTCAACCTTTTCACGTCCGCTCCACTATTGTGGCCATTATCTGAGGCACTCTCTCCCACGCACAGGAATGCAAGCAGTCCTTCCATGTGAAGAACACTCTTCAAATCCACCCCCCTGCCCCATGGGCAACAGTATTTATGCCACTGCTTCTCCTCCCTCTTGTCCTCTGCAGAATGGCTCCTGCCTGAGGGTTAAGTGGGATGGAGATCTGGGTAGGGTATAGGGCACCTTCACGGATTCTGTAGCACTAAAGATGAGCATGGTAATGATGAGTACACTGAACTATTAGATAGATTAGTCAGCATGTATGCACATACATGCAAGGAAATGAAGCTCCCTATATATCTACAGAGCTGCCAATGGCCAAAGAGTGAATTGAGTTGACTTTATTTCTTACATCCTTCACATACATAAGGAGAAAAAATTTTTGTTATATCTCTGTCTAAATGTGTAATATGCAACCCTAGTGATTTACAATAATTTATAATAAACAGAACAGTCAATGTAATACAGAGTACACTCAAGTCAGCATGAGTTAATCAGTCTGATGGCCTGGTGGAGGAAGCTGTCCCGGAGCCTGTTGGTCCTGGCTTTTATGCTGTGGTACCGTTTCCCGGATGGTAACAGCTAGAATAGATTGTGGTTGGGGTGACTTGGGTCCCCAATGATCCTTCTGGCCCTTTTTACACACCTGTCTTTGTAAATGTCCTGAATCATGGGAAGTTCACAACTACAGATGCGCTGGGCTATCTGTACCACTCTTTGCAGAGTCCTGAAATTAACGGAGGTACAGTTCCCATACGAGACAGTGGTGCAGCCAGTCAGGATGCTCTCAATTGTGCCCCTGTAGAAAGTTCTTAGGATTTGGGGGCCCATAACAAACTTCCTCAACCGTCTGAGGTGAAAGAGGCACTGTTGTGCCTTTTTCACCACACAGCTGGTGTGTACAGACCACGTTGAGGTCCTCAGTGATGTGGAAGCCGAGGAACTTGAAGCTATTTACCCTCTCAACCCCAGATCTATTGATGTCACTAGGGGTTAGCCTGTCTCAATTTCTCCTGTAATCCACACTCAGCTCCCTTGTTTTTGTGACATTGAGGGAGAGGTTGTTTTCTTGACACCACTATGTCAGAGAGATGACTTCTTCCCTGTAGGCCATCTGGTTATTGTTTGAGATAAGGCCAATTAATGTAGTGTCGTCAGCAAATTTAATTAGCAGATTAGAGCTGTGAGTGGCGATGCAGTCATGGGTATACAGGGAGTAAAGGGGGGGGGGCTCAGTACACAGCCATGAAGAGCTCCACTATTGAGAATCAGAGGGTTGGAGGTGAGGGAACCCACTCTTACCACCTGCCATCGATCTGACAGGAAGCCCACGATCCAGTTGCCAAGACAGGGTCAAGGCCGAGGTCTCTGAGCTTCTTGTCGAGCCTGGATGGAATTATGGTGTTGAATTCTGAACAACATTCTCACAAAAGCATCCTTCTTCTCCAGATGTGTAAGGACGGAATTTAGAGCAGTGGCTATTGCGTCATCTGTCGATCGATTGTGTTGGTAGGCAAATTGTATGGGGATTCAACTTGGGTGGTAGCAAGCTGCAGATGTAGTCCTTGACCAGCCTCTCAAAGCATTTCCTTATTACTGAGGTGGGTTTCGACAGGATGCCAGAGGGAGGAGAAGATGGCGGCACGACGCAGCGTGTGCGGCCGTTCCGAATGATATCGATATGTGTTAACTAGGGGGTTGTGCACAATCCTGATTTGGTGGAGACAGCTGTGAGAAGCACGGAGGAACACCTGGAGAAACTTCTGAAACACCTGCCTCACTGCCGCTGCTACTGTGCGATCGAGAATCTCTGGAGGGGAAGGCCCCAAATCCTTGGCTTTGCCTATTGCCTGTTGTCGGGGTCGGGGTCGAAGCACTCAGCAGAGATGGTGCTCGGTGCTCGGTGTCGGAGAGCTGGTTGGAGGCTCGGAGTTTTCAGAGGGACTCGGAGTCGGACTGTGGTCGGATGCTTCCAGGATGCTGCATCGGCAAGTTTGCGGCGCTGGAGGTTCACCATCTGCGTGAGATGATGGGACTTTCGAGAGACTTTGAGACTTTTTACCATGTGCCCATGGTCTGTTCTTTATCAAATTACAGTATGGCTTTGCACCATTGTAACTATATGTTATAATTATGTGGTTTTTGTCAGTTTTTCAGTCGGTTTGTCATGTGTTTCTCTGATATCATTCTGGAGAAACATTGTATTATTTCTTAGTGCATGCATTATTAAATGACAATAAAAGAGGACTGCATGTCCTCATAATCCAATCTAATCTAATCTAATGTTACCTTGGTCTTTTTTTGGTACAGGGACAATGGTGGATAATTTGAAGCAGGAGAACACACTACGCTGAGAGAGGGAGAGATTAAAACTGTCAGTAAACACACCTGGAACACATTATGGTCTGGGCAACCATAATTATCACCTGGAAAGAGATACTTACTCTTCCCGACAGAAAATACCAGGGCTGGTCTGGTGAGCCTGATCAGCATAACTGGCTAACTGGCTACTGGCCTAAAGTGTAGGCCAAAGATAAAGAATCAAAAGAGAGTTGTTGGTGATACGTGAAAGAAAATGTGGTACAGAGAAATAAGAAGGGGAAAGTGAGACTGATGGAACTGCTCCACTGAAAGCTGAAACGGGATTGATGGGTGAAATGTACTCCTTCTGTGTTTTGAGTAAGAAATATAACATGCATTCTCATGCCATGTGGTGCAGGTTGGTTGAAAAGATCTGCCAATTTTTTTTTTGAACAATTGGTTTTGCAATTACATTCACTGCCATTTTAATAATATTAAAAAGAAAAGTCATCTTTGACTAATTTTCATCCACTGCACAAACTCTTCCCCATTACATACAGAAATGAAGTCTTTAAAGGTTACCTTTCTTATTATGTAAATGACATAGACCTCAGTTCACAGAAGAATGGGTAAAAAAAAAGAGATTATCGAAAGGTCAGTTATGGTGAAAGGGAAAGAGGTTTCTGTGCAGTAATCATACCTGGAAAAACTTTTTCATCTTGCGCTTGCAAAGGTTAGAAAATCTCAAAAGACAATAATTGACATAATCTCTGTTGCCTTTTGTATTGTGTCTCGAAGAATGACTTCACTTGAAATAATCAGAGAGCATCTTCTTCATGTAACTTACGCCTGCTGCAATTCACAAGTCTTATTGTGATTAGAGTAAAGCTCTTTCATTCTAGGTAAATAACGCAATTTTCCTTCGCAATTTTAAAGGAATTAATTACAGATGTATTGATAGTACGGTTTTAATATTTAACCAGCACGTAATTAGATTTACATTACCTACCTTGCTGGTGTTTTCAGATGGAATTTCATTTAATGTGTAATCAAGGCTTCAGTGTGCGTTTTCCTGCATTCATGGCTGGCATTTAGAGTACAAAACAGTATAGTACAAGGACTGTACTCATGGCTGGCATTTAGAGCACCGAACAGTATAGTACAGGAACTGGTCCTTCAGCCCACGATGTCTGTGCTGTTTATGATTCCCATTTAAACGAATTCCACCTGCCTGTACCTGGTCCACATCCCTCCATTCCGTGCCTATTCACGAGCCTGTCTAAATGACTCTTTAAACATCGCCACTGTATCTGCTTCCACCACATCCCTGGCTGTGTGCTTAAGGCACCTTCCACCTACCACAAATAAAAAACTTGTCTTGCAAATGCTCCTTAAACTTCCTTTCTTACAACTTAAATCTATGCCCGCTAGAATCTGACATTTCCATCCTGGGAAGTGTACTCTGATAACACACTCTGTTTATGCCCCTCATAATTTTAGATAACTCCATCAGGTCATCTTTCTGCCTCCAACACTCCAGAGAAAGCAAACCAAGTTTGACCAACCTCTTCTTGTAGCTGATAGTCTTGTATCAATGCTTCCTCTAACTTGTGAACGTAGAACATAGGACTGCACAGTATAGGCCCTTCGGCCCACAATGTTGTGCCGACCCTTAAACCCTGCCTCCCATATAACCCCCAACTTAAATTCCTCCATATACCTGTCTAGTAGTCTCTTAAACTTCACTAGTGTATCTGCCTCCACCACTGACTCAGGCAGTGCATTCCACGCACCAACCACTCTCTGAGTAAAAAACCTTCCTCTAATATCCCCCTTGAACTTCCCACCCCTTGCCTTAAAGCCATGTCCTCTTGTATTGAGCAGTGGTGCCTGGGGAGGAGGCGCTGGCTATCCACTCTATCTATTCCTCTTACTATCTTGTATATCTCTATCATGTCTCCTCTCATTCTCCTTCTCTCCAAAGAGTAAAGCCCTAGCTCCCTTAATCTCTGATCATAATGCAGACTCTCTAAACCAGGCAGCATCCTGGTAAATCTCCTCTGTACCCTTTACAATGCTTCAACATCCTTCCTATAGTGAGGTGACCAGAACTGGACACTACTCCAAGTGTGGCCTAACCAGAGTTTTATGGAGCTTCATCATTACATCGCGACTCTTAAACTCTATCCCTCGATTTATGAAGGCTAACACCCCATAAGCTTTCTTAACTACCCTATCCACCTGTGAGGCAACTTTCAGGGATCTGTGGACATGTACCCCCAGATCCCTCTGCTCCTCCACACTTCCAAGTATCCTGCCATTTACTTTGTACTCTGCCTTGGAGTTTGTCCTTCCAAAGTGTACCACCTCACATTTCTCCGGGTTGAACTCCATCTGCCACTTCTCAGCCCACTTCTGCATCCTATCAATGTCTCTCTGCAATCTTTGACAATCCTCTACACTATCTACAACACCACCAACTTTTGTGTCGTCTGCAAACTTGCCAACCCACTCTTCTACCCCCACATCCAGGTCATTAATAAAAATCACGAAAAGTAGAGGTCCCAGAACCGATCCTTGTGGGACACCACTAGTCACAACCCTCCAATCCGAATGTACTCCCTCCACCACAACCCTGTGCTTTCTGCAGGCAAGCTAATTCTGAAACCACCTGGCCAAACTTCCCTGGATCCCATGCCTTCTGACTTTCTGAATAAGCCTACCATGTGGAACCTTGTCAAATGCTTTACTAAAATCCATATAGATCACATCCACTGCACTACCCTCATCTATATGCCTGGTCACCTCCTCAAAGAACTCTATCAGGCTTGTTAGACACGATCTGCCCTTCACAAAGCCATGCTGACTGTCCCTGATCAGACCATGATTCTCTAAATGCCCGTAGATCCTATCTCTAAGAATTTTTTCCAACAGCTTTCCCACTACAGACGTAAGACTCACTGGTCTATAATTACCCGGACTATCCCTACAACCTGTGGTCATCAGTGTGCGCAAAAATCTTGTGTGTGTAATTTTTTGCCAGTGACAACAACATATGCGCACTGAATTTTGTATACAGAGGTATTTATCTTAATAGTTAGCAAAACACTATCAATAAGAACTGTTTTGATCCATTTTGGATTTGACTGTTTTCGTTCTTGTTCTCCTGCACAAAACATACGTAGCAGGCCTATAGTGGGTAATGAAGGATTTTCTCACCGGAGCTTTTACACACCATCCATATGTGATTTGCTTGGTAAATGATGCTTTAAAAAGTCAAGTTCACAAATATCACTCCACTTCTTCCTACTTGAAAATTCTCCAGCAACTTTAGCACCACGACAGTACACGCAGGTAACACCAGTTTCTGTATTGTACATAATACTTCTCGTAGCTGTATGTATGAGCTTTCAGTGTATCAATTTCAGCTGTTTCATTAAGCCATTCCACTTTAAATGAACTGCAGTTCTTCTGTGCTTCATGACTTTGCTTCTTTGGAATTTGACCTAGTGAATCAATAATTTATTCAACAAAAACATTATAAATAAACCAGTTATAAAATCTGCAGACAAATCATTCCAAACTCCACATTGTCAACCCCATCCGCAACAGAAACCGGAAAAGGAAATGTGGTTGTGTACGATCGTGAAATATACTTAACATGCCAACAAAGTAGAGGGTAACAAACTTTTGTCTGCAATTTAAATTCCTTTGTGCACTAGTAGCAAAGGATGTGTGCGTGCACACACATGCACACCTTAGAGGGAACATCCTGGCAATATCTGGGTGAATCTTTTTTAGCACCTTCTCCAATTCTTTCTGCATTACAATGACCACTGTTTGCATGCGACAGCGGCCACACCCCGGGCAACGGCTTCGACAAGCCGGCTAAACCAGGTGAGGGTAGCTGATGGGTCTCAGACCCTCGGTGAGATAGGGAGTTGTCTATCCCAGCATGTGAAGACAGACTCTGGCAGATTGAGCAGATGAGACCAATGGAAGGTCCAACGGTCAAGAAGGCGGTCTCTGCAAGCGTTGTGGAACGTGTAGAGCAGGACAAGACACAGAAGACGTCCTGGTCATCCACTGCGCCTAGTCCCATCTCCAGCCGTCTAGACTCTGTCTTGCCACTGGATCGAGATGGGAATTGGGAAGAGAGAGTGAGGCTGACGCTGCGCAACTCTCCCTCACTTAAATCCAAAGCACGCGCTAGTCTCAACACCATTATTGACCTCATCGACGTCAATGATGGACGAACAACAACAACAACAACAATGACCAGAGTTACACACAGTGCTCCAAATGTGGCCAAAACAATGCGTTATACAGCTGTAAAATGTTTTGCCAACTTTTATAAACAATGCCCTGACTATCTTTGTCACCCCATCTACTTTCTGAGGTAGTATAAGTTTGTGTGGTGATCCTAATTAGCTCTTGAGGACCTAGTCACAATAATCAAATCACAAACAAGAGAAAATCTGCAGATGCTGGAAATCTGAGCAACACACACAAAATGCTAGAGGAACTCAGCAGGCCAGGCAGAGTCTATGGAAAAAAAGTACAGTCAATGTTTTAGGCTGAAACCCTGCTGAAGTTCCACTGAAGGGTTTCGGCCCAAAATATCGACTGTACTTCTTCCCAAAGATGCTGCCTGGCCTGCTGAGTTCCTCCAGCATTTTGTGTGTGTTGCCTGTCACAGTAACATTTTCTTTTATATATTAACTGAGCTTCTTTTCCTTAGTTACTCCTCTTTCATTTCATTTCTAAATCTGGTTATAAGAAGACGTCTGAATTAAAACAAAAGCACAAAAACAAATTTCATGCAATGTCTTTAATTAATTTGGGAAAGTTTACTCACACAAATTTTCAGGCTAGGGGCTCTTGTCCACTGACAGCTTAGCTAAGTTTAAAGAAAAAAAATTGCACTTTTCTGGCAATCAGAGGCATGTTGGAAGAGTTGAAATTTATAACAACAAACGTTGTATAGAATTCAGTCTTGTGTCGGTGAAGTTCAAAATTCAAGCTGGGGAATTGAGAAGAAAGTGTAGACTGACATTGTGTGCTGTGGTCAATGAGAATAACACCTCTGGGAGAACCATCTCTCAGATGAGATGTTAAACTGAGGCCCTATCTGGCTTCGTCAGAGGAAATCCTAAGACAATCCTGGAATATCAAGAGAAATCTTCCTGGTCTCCTGGCCAACAGTGATTCCATCCTAGATCATTAAAGATGAACATTGGGTTCTGTGTGGTGTGTGCTTACATAAGCACCAAGCATCTCATGTAAGTATGCATGTATGAAATAGATGTCTCAGACACCCACCCATTAGAAACACACCCAAAATGCATATTCCATTCAAGACAACTGATGAACATACCTATTTCCTTTACACTTCCTGGACATAATAATCATTGGCCATTCTGCATTCTGGGCCATTAAGCATTCGTCCTTTAGAACTATCGCATATCTATCCAACACAGGAGAGGAGAAGGAGAAGGCAAAAAGGTACTTCCCATGTCTTGTCATCAGTAAATTCATGGCTTAACTTGTATCCAAACTTGCTTTTCCACCCATTCTTCATACCCCAAGATTACATCTAAGCCCAAAAGTCTATTGGTCCTGGTATGCATTGACTAACAAAGTATTCACAGCTCTGTGGGAGAGTATTCCAAAGATGAAAGATTTTAAATGGAAAAATTTCTGATCATCTCAGTGACAAAGGGCCAATTACAAATATACTAGTATCCTTTTAGCACCTACCCTACTTGATCTTCTCAGAAACATTTCAATTGATCATCTCTGTTTCTTCCAAACTCCAGAAAAACCAGAGGTATGCTGCTCATTCGCTGCTCGCTCAATTCAACATACAGTCTCCAGGTATGGACACCAGAAGTACTCACTGTGCTGAGTAATTGGCTATTGCTGCAAGATTCTCTAACACCAGTCCTGTAAACCCCGTGCATTGCAACAATACCTCTTCACCCCATCAACAATACTATGGCATCTGACTCCACACATCAGTCTGTCCCACCCATCAGTGTATCTGTGATGCATTGGCCACCCATTATTCATAAAATTCAACATACTCAATTCATCAAATTCTATTGCATTTTTTTTATCTTCCTGTAGATATCTACATAAAAACGAACCTAAAGCTAGTGCATGGTAACATATACATTCAGTGGTTCAATAGTTCCATTTAGTACCAGAGAAAGTATACAACCTGAAATCCTTACTCATCACAGACATCCACAAAACACTGAGAAAAATAAACAAAGAATGAATGACGGAAAAAGTCAAAATCCCAAAGCCCCACTCCCCCTCCCATAGACAAACAGCAACAAAATATCAACCCTTCCCCTTCCCCTTCCCC
The DNA here is from genome assembly GCF_963921235.1 of Mobula hypostoma. NCBI lineage: Eukaryota > Metazoa > Chordata > Chondrichthyes > Myliobatiformes > Myliobatidae > Mobula > Mobula hypostoma. The sequence continues at coordinate 42,622,621 of NC_086121.1, read as the reverse complement.
TTCCCCTCCCCACTTGTTCCAGCAAAAAGCTTCATCCCCGCCCCCCCACCCACCATGCAGGCAATAGCAAGCCCTCAAAGACCATAATCTAGAGTCCATCAAAAGCTACTGCCCATCCGAACACTTTGACATCCCTACGTACTTTGATAATAAATTTACTTTGAAGTTTGACCATTTGAGTTGAGTGGGAGCTGTCATTGTATGATTGAATTGCGCCAAGTCAAAGGCTCAGTATATGAGACTATTCAAGGTTGTGGCTGCTCACCATCAAACTACAGTGAACACATCATAACAAGTCAGGGCAAATGTGGAAATAAATTGCAAACTGCTCTTTCATTACAATATATAAAACTGAAAAATATCTTAAACTAATTCAATGGGATTGAGCCCTGTGCTGCTTAATCAAATTATATGGGGTTTGGAAATGAATGCCGGCCCTCAGGAATGAAATAAATGGTTACTACTGTGTCAGTGATGGATTTTGTCTTCCTTGGTTCAAAGATTACTATAGATGGTAACTGCAGCCATGAAATTAAACGGCGCTTACTTCTGGCGATGGCAGCAATGGCAAATCTAGTTAAAATACTGAAGAGCAGAGATATAACATTGTCTACGAAGATGCGTATAGTCAAGTCTGTGGTATTTCCAGTTGTGATGTATGGATGTGAGAGCTGGACTATCAGTAAGGCTGAATACAAAAGAATCGATGCCTTTGAACTTGATGTTGGAGGAAAGTGTTAAGAGTTCATTGGACAGCAAGTAGATCCAGCAAGTCAATACTTGAAGAAATGCAGCCTGACTACTCACTAGGAGGCTTGATCATGAGACGAAAGCTCAAATATTTTGGCCACGTCATGAGAAGACAGGATTCCTTGGAGAAGACGCTCATGATAGGGAAACAGAAGGTAAAAGAAGGAGAGAATGACAGAGACTACGATGGATAGATAATATTACTCAGACAATGCGTATGACCTTGGTGGATCTTAGAGAGGCATTTCCAACAAGAAGGCTCGGTGTGCAGGAGTCCATGAGGTCATGAAGAGTCGGACTCGAGGTAACAACTGAACAGGAAGAACAGGTATTGTGTGGCATGATTGGTGGCTGGGGATTGGGCTGGGATCACCATCGCCCAGTGAGAGATGAATACTCTCCTCGGGCATTTGTCAGTTCACTGGATTCTCACTGATCTCATCTTTAATTCCATAGAGCCCAAGAGAATCAGGGGACTCCTCATAGAAGTTTATAAAATCATGAGGGGTCCAGATAAGGTGGATTGCCAAAGTCTATCCCTCAGGGTTGAGAATACCAAAAGGAGGGGGCACAGATTCAGGATGAGAGGGAAGAGATTTGGAAGAGTTCTGAAGAGTAACTTCTTTACGCAGAGGGTGGCAAGTCCCTGTGTGAGCTGCTGGAGGGAGTGATTGAGGGAGTATCATTGCAACATTTATGAGTGAGCTGCTGGAGGGAGTATTGAGGGAGTATCATTGCAACATTTATGAGTGAGCTGCTGGAGGGAGTGATTGAGGGAGTATCATTGCAATATTTAAGAGGCATTTGGATATGATTTGAGAGGAGGGGCTTGGAGGATTATGGGCCGAATGCGACTAGAAAGAGGATGCTGTGGTCAGCATGAACTAGCTAGACTGAAGGGTTTGTTTCCATGCTGTATTCGATTATGTCTCAGTCATGACATTGACCCAACAACAAGGAAAAAATGGAGAACAATGAAACATTGAACAGGGCCTTCAGCTGATAATGTCTGCACTGAACAAGATGCTGATCAGAGCGATCATGATTCTGGTGATACAGGGAGTGAGACAGAAAAAAAAACAGACATAATCCCACTGGGAAGAACGTGGTCTCCTGCTTGGCACGACTGAGGATTACTGTCACAGTCCCCTCTTGTGGTCGGGTTGAAGTTCTGTCCTGATGAGGAAAATTTGGACAGAATTCCTGTGGGACACGAATCTGCTTTAAAGGCCACTTGCATTTGCAATTGTATTGGTGAGCAGTGACCAGACTGAGGTGGGAGAAGGAACGAGCTGTGATTTTGTCTGGAACAGAGGGCTGGCCTTGACTGTGTGGGGACTGGAGTTGGAGCGTAGTGGTAACAATGACCAAAGTTCAATTCCCTACTGCTTCTGCTCAGCATTATGACTAGTTATTTCTAATATTAGAACATACAGAAAGGGCTAGATTTGGGATGGCACACCATTGGCAATAGAAGACATTATTCTTTATATACTCAGTTTCTGACCTGGCCCTTACACAGACAAATAATACACCCAGAAGAACTCTCCATAAAGGCATTTCACATCTTACGTTAATTTGCATTTGAAATGTCATCTGGCATTACCTGCATGTTAAAGTGAAAATGCTAAACCTTTATCCAGGATAATTCATTTGATAGACAGTTCATGATGAGTCACTGCACGTCTTGTGCTACTTGTGGCTCAGCGGAGGCTTCCTATCATTCCAACTAGAAGGCTGGGTTGAAATTCCAATAGAGACAGAATATCTGGGCAACACACATAAAAGTTGCTGGTGAACGCAGCAGGCCAGGCAGCATCTCTAGGAAGAGGTGCAGTCGACGTTTCAGGCCGAGAGGTTGCTTGAATTTCCAGCATCTGCAGAATTCCTGTTGTTTACAGAATATTTGGGCTATTTTTCAGTACAGTAACATAGGCAACACTGAACGCTTGGTAGTTTGTCAGTTGCATGAGTCACCAGAGGCTCTATCTATGCACCCAATCATAAGTCATCAATACAATTGGCCAAGTTTCTGGAATCTCTGTAGTTTGAGCAGACAGAGTCAATGTCTTCAGGCACGACATTCAACAAGGGCAGTAAATGTTCTGATACAATTCTTCAATCTAGGATTCATATATTTTCTCATATTTTCTTAATGGCCTTTCAGCCCATTGATTCCATGCTGGCCCTCAGAATATTTACTTTTTATTGAGATATTATTTTATTTACAGCGCGGCATAGGCCCTTCCAGCCTTTTGAGACATGCTACCCAGCAACCCACCAATTTAACCCTAGCCAAATCCCAGGGCAAGTTAAAAATCCAAAAAACCTTCCAACCGGTTCATCTTTGCACTGTGGGAGGAAACTGCAGCACCCAGAGAAAACCCACATAACGCATGGGAAGGAACATACAAATGTGCTTGCAGAGGACACCAGGCCTGAACTCCAACCCTCCAACCCCCTGAGCTGTAATAGCATCTTGCTAACCACTACGTTCCTGTGGTGCCCATTCCGTTTCTGTCACTCCCATTCCGGCACTTACCTGCAAACTATTCTCCCTCAAATGCCAATCATTTTCCTGTGATACTCCAGCTCCTCACCTAAAATGGGGTTATTTATGTTAACTAATTTGCCTAGCACTTCCAAGAGGACCACATCCTTGTCGTAATTTGGAGGCTTCAATGTCCCAGAAAGCTATGTTGGCTGGAGTCAGGGCTTTATGCTTTGGCTCTTGGTGGGGTCACCATGTCAAACAGGTCAAAGGGTTGAGGCCAGACTAAGAGTGGTCCACCAATTCTCCAGATTTGGGGGTTCAACTCAGGGCTAACAACCACTAACTGGTCAAACAAAACTGTTATAGAAAGACTAATGAAGAATCCTTCTACATCTGTGTGTGACGGAATTCCTGTGTTTTTACCCAAGACTTGCATGACTGGCAGTATACTGAGAGGAAGCTACTGACACGATGAAGAAAGCCATGAATGCTACCAGCAGTGTAATGGGCAAAAGTGGAAGAATTAGCCTAACGGTGTGTCTGTTGGATGTGGGGGAAAACCATAACCCTTGATGGAAAGGCAGATGGCTACAGAGCGCGCAAATCCATCTGAATCCAGGATCAAACCTAGGTAACTGAAACCGTGCAAAAGCACCATTGTTTGCTGCATCACTGTTCATCGGTATGCTATTCTCACATCAATGCAGAACCAGGAGATTTGCAATATACCAAGGGATAGATCTGTGGCATTCAAGACTGGTGATCCAGAAGCCCAGATGAAGACCATTGTAAGAAGCAAAGGGCAATTCCGTATAGCATTAGGGACACATTTGGATGACAGCTATGGCAGGGTTTGCATGCCATTTCTTTCTATAGGGTGAAAGCTAACAACATAAATAGCTGTGATACTTCATTCTCCAATGAGCTCATTGCCTTCTGTGCACACTTTGAAAGGGAAAATTAAACTTCACCTGTGTGAATCCCCACAACATCTGGTGAACCTGTGATCTCTGTCTCGGAGGCCAATGTCAGAATATTCCTCAAAAGGATGAATCTTCACATGGCATTAGGCCCCGACAGTGTACCTGACAGGATAATGAAAATTTGTGCTGGCTAACTGGCTGGAGTCTTTAGGATGTCCTCAACGACTCTACTCCAATCTCAGGTTCCTACCTGCTTCAAAAAGGCAACAGTCACAGCAGTGCCCAAGAACAGCAGGGTGAGCTGCCTCAATTATCATCACCTTACAGCACTCACATCCACTGTGATGAAGTGCTTTGAGAGATTGGTCATGGTTAAAATTACCTGCTGCCTGACAAGGACCAAATCCCACTGCAATTTGCCGATGGCCACAACAGCTCTACAACAGATGCAATTTCTCTGGCTCTCCATTCAGCTTTGGAACAGCAATACTCACACCAGGCAGCTGCTTATCAGTTACAACTTGGTATCAACACCATAATCCCATCAGTGCTGAATAACAAGCTTCAAAACCTGGATCTCTGTACCACCCTCTGAAAATGGGCTCTTGACATCCTCATCTGGAGGCCACAGCCAGTGTGGATTGGTAGTAACATCTGCTCCTCAAGACAATCAGCACAGTCTCACCCCGAGGATGCATGCTTAGCCCATTGCTCTACTCTCTATACGCTCATGACTGTGTGTCTAGGCTCATCTCAAACACCGTCCATAAGTTTGCCAATGGCACCACTGTTGGCGGTAGAATCTCAGATGGTGCTAAGGATGCCTTCTGGAGTGGGATAGATCGACTGGTTGAGTGGTGTGGTGACAATAATCTTGTACTTAACATCATAAATATAAAGCATAGAACAGAACAGCACAGTAACAGGCCATTCAGCCCATAATGTTGTGCTGAACCAGCGGAAAAAAACAAATCAAAATACCCAAGCACTAATCCCTCCTTCCTGCACAATCTCCATATCCCTCCATCTTCCTTATATCCATCTGCATATTCAAACATCTCTTGAAAGCCTTGAATGTATTTGCCTCTATCACCATACAGGCCAGCGCATTCCAGACTTCTGAGTAAAAAACTTACCCCTCACATCCCCCTTGAAGCTATCCCCTCTCACCTTCAAAGCATGCCCTCTGGTAGTAGACCCTAGAAAACAAATATTCCCTGTCTAATCTATCAATGCCTCTCATAATTTTATAAACCTCCATCAGATCTCCCCTCAGCCTCCGCCACTCCAGAGAAAACAGCCCAAGTTTATCCGTCCTTTCACGATCGCGCATTCCCTCTAAACCAGGCAGCAGCCTGGTGAACCTCTTTTGCACCCTCTCGAAAGCCTCAACATCCTATCTTTAGTGGGCTGAACAGAAATGTATGCAATAAGCAGGTGTGGTCTAACCAGACTTTCATAAAGTTACAACATAACCGCTTGACTTTGGAATGTAAAGCCTTGACCAATAAAAGCAAGCATTCCATAAGCCTTCTTAACCTCCTTATCGACCTGTGTAGCCACTTTCAAGGAGCTGCGAACCTGGATCCAAACACCCCTCTGCTCAACAACACTTACATGTAACAGCCTCACGTCCAGCAAGTTCTGTTCTCTTGCATTTGCCCTACTGAGGTGCAACTCCTCACATTTATCAGGGTTGAATTCATTACTACCATTGAGAGGGAGGTAAACTCAACATTTTAGGAACAACTTCTTCTTTTCTATCATCAGATTTCTGGATGCTCCATGAACCCACAAACACTTCTCTCCACTTTTATTCCTCTTTTGCACTATTTATTTATTTATTTGTTTGTTTGTTTGTTGTAATTTTTAGCATTTTTGATGCCTTGCACTGCACTGTTGACACAAAACAAAAAATACGTCAGTGATAATAAACCTGATTCTGATTCTGAAATTACTTGTCTCTCCTCTTAGTGGGTGCTGTGGGTCCTTTCTGTGAGAACCTGCTGGCCTTGCTTTCTACTATTGTCATGGTCCCGATCGTTAATTCCCTATCTTGCTCCTAATTTCCTTTGATTTTGCCACGGTTCTGACCGTTAATTTCCCAATTGCTTCTAATTCGCTTTGATGACGGCACACCTGGTTTCCAGCAAGAACTGCAGTATAAGAACCCCAGCGTCACTACCACTAGTCGCCAGTTCGTTGGTCTTTTTCCTGTGAGGTAACTACGTTTCCCGACTGCTTAGGTCCTTTTGTTTCAAGTTTAGCTCCAGTTTCAAGGTTTCCCCATGAGACTCCATCTCTCCGAGTCAAGGCTCCGTGTCAAGGCTTCATATCTGGGCTCCGTGTCAAGGTCCCTCCTGTTTGCTGTTCGGCGTTTACGCCCGTGTAAGCATCCAGACTCAATCTCCGTGCCTGTGTGCTGCACTTGGGTTTGCTTCCCTCGCTCATTGCAACAGAATCTGGAGCAACAAGCAGGGTACCAGAGCAGTTCAGTGGGGCCGACAGCAACTAGAAAAGAAATAGGAAGTCAACATTTCATGTTAAGTCCCCTGTGGCAAAACACCCACTAGATGCAGTATCATTTCAGCTTGATTTGGGAGCAGTGTGCAATGTCTTCCTGGATCAAGCCATTAGTCTCAAGATGGTGCCATTGAAACCAGTAAGACGGGACCATAGGGAAGCTGGCTGGGGATGTGGTCTTTGACGGTGGTAAACCCAGAGTCAAGGGAGGTCTGATATGTAGATCATTGTACAGGGTAAATCATTGCAGTATCTATGCCTGGCAGCAGTACAGTTGACAGGACTGATAAAGGTACACTATGACGGGATCACAAAGATTATTGCAAGCAATCACTTCAGACTCAGATGAGTATGCAGATGTTTTGAACAGAACCAGAGAAACATAAAGGAGATGGTTAGAAGTGGTGAGTAGAGGACAGGCTCACAGCTGCTTCTCAGGTTACCAACCCTTGACTCTGTACCTATAAGCGAGCATTTGGGAGACTGGATGGACAGATGCGGACTGATTTGCCAGCTGCAGGCATCTCTTGTCAGGTGCGAGTTTGCCGTTTCTATGTGCTTTGTCTCGCCTCTTCCTCCCCTGAGCCGGGCAGAGCCTGTAGCACCGAGCAGACTCACTCGCATGCTCCGTGAGTCAGTGAGGTTGGGTGACGGCCACTCTTCCTGTACCTGCTCGCTCTCCTGTCCCCATGTTCCGGTGATCCTCTCCCTTGCACCGTGGATTTGACGAACATTCTGGTTTGCTGAACAGTTGTCAGGATTGGATTGGAACACTGAGTGTGTGCTTTCAGGCTTCTGTAATTCCTTCCTGATGGTAACAATGAGAAGAGGGCATGTCTTGGTGATGGGGGTCCTTAATGATGGATGCTGCCTTCCTGAGGCATCGCTCCTTGTATATATAACCATATAACAATTACAGCACGGAAACAGGCCATCTCAGCCCTTCTATTCCATTCCGAGCTCTTACTCTCACCTAGTCCCACTGACCTGCACTCAGCCCATAACCCTCCATTCCTTTCCTGTCCATATACCTATCCAATTTAACTTTAAACGACAACATCGAACCTGCCTTAACCACTTCTGCTGGAAGCTCGTTCCACACAGCTACCACTCTCTGAGTAAAGAAGGTCCCCCCCATGTTACCCTTAAACTTTTGCCCTTTAACTCTCAACTCACGTCCTCTTGTTTGAATCTCCCCCACTCTCAATGGAAAAAGTCTATCCACGTCAACTCTATCTATCCCCCTCATAATTTTAAATAACTCTATCAAGTTCCCCCTCAACCTTCTACGCTCCAAAGAATAAAGACCCAACTTGTTCAACCTTTCTTTGTAACTTACGAGATGAAACCCAGGTAACATTCTAGTAAATCTTCTCTGTACTCTCTCAATTTTGTTGACATCTTTCCTATAATTCGGTGACCAGAACTGCACACAATACTCCAATTTTGGCCTTACCAATGCCTTGTATAATTTCAACTCCTATACTCAATGCTCTGATTTATTAAGGCCAACATACCAAAAGCTTTCTTCACCACCCTATCCACATGAGATTCCACCTTCAGGGAACTATGCACCATTATTCCTAGATCCCTCTGTTCTACTGCATTCTTCAATGCCCTACCATTTACCACATATGTCCTATTTTGATTAGTCCTACCAAAATGTAGCACCTCACATTTTTCAGCATTAAACTCCATCTGCCATCTTTCAGCCCACTTTTCTAACTGGCCTAAATCTCTCTGCAAGCTTTGAAAACCTATTTCATTATGCACAACTCCACCTATCTTAGTATCATCTGCAAACTTACTAATCCAATTTATCACCCCATCATCCAGATCATTAATGTATATGACAAACAACACTGGACCCAGTACAGATCCCTATGGCACACCACTACACACCAGCTTCCAATCTGACAAACAGTTATCCACCACTACTCTCTGGCGTCTCCCATCCAGCCACTGCTGAATCCATTTTATTACTTCAATATTAATACCTAACGATTGAATCTTCCTAATGAACCTTCCGTATGGAACCTTGTCAAAGGCCTTACTGAAGTCCATTTAGACAACATCCACCGCTTTACCCTCATCAACTTTCCCAGTAACCTCTTCAAAAAATTCAATAAGATTTGTCAAACATGACCTTCCACGCACAAATCCATGTTGGCTGTTCCTAATCAGACCCTGTCTATCCAGATAATTATATATACCAAGATGTCTTAGATACTATGGAGGCTAATACCCATGATGGAGCTGACTAATTTTACAACTCTCTGTAGCTTCTTTCGATCCTGTGTAACAGTCTCATCACACCCCCCCCCCCCACCTCAAGAATGAGCCCAAGAAACTTGCCCCTCGCTACTTGGGACCATTCAAGATTGAGAGTATTATCAGCCCCTCGGCAGTCAGACTCAAACTGCCCAAATCTATACACATCCATCCTACATTCCACATCTCCCAATAGAAACCAGTATCTGTCAGGCCTTTGTGCCCTCCTGCTGAACCCCTCCACCCGCTAGGATGATTGACGACCACCCAGTGTACACCATCCGGCGAATACTGGATGTGTGGCACCGAGGCAGGGGCCTCCAATACCTGGTCGATTGAGAGGGATTATGGTCCGGAGGAACATTCCTGGATTCCTAGCTTCTTCATCCTGGACCCTTCCCTCACCCGTGATTTCCATCAGGACAATCCGGACAAGCCTGGTGGATCGTATGGAGGCTCCTGTTGGTGGGGGGGGGGTATTGTCATGATCCCGATCATTAATTCCTTATCTTGCTCCTAATTTCCTTTGATATTGCCACAATTCTGACTGTTAATTTCTCAATTGCTTCTAATTCGCTTTGATAACGGCACTCCTGGTTTCCATCAAGACCTGCAGTATAAGAACCCCAGCGTCACAACCACTAGTCACCAGTTCGCTGGTCTTTTTCCTGTGAGATAACTACGTTTCCCGACCGCTTAGAACGGTTTGTTCTAAATTTAGCTTCAGTTCCAAGGTTTACCTATGAGACTCCGTCTCTCTGAGTCAAGGCTCCATATCAAGGCTCCATATCTGGGCTCTGTGGCAAGATCCCCCCGTTTGCTGTTCGGCGTTTACGCCCGTGTAAGCAAACAAACTCAATCTCCATGCCTGTGTCCTGCACTTGGGTTCACTTCCCTAGCGTATTGCAACAACTATACCACAGTCCCTCACTTCAAATCGATGTAATTATCAGTATAACACATCAGTATGCCCTGATATTGTGAAAGGCGTTTATTTGGTATATACGACAATGAGGTACCTTGATCATTAAATAACGAGACACTCATACATATGTGGAAATACACTGAGAGTACCAAACTACAGATCCACCACTTGCAGATTATCATACAAAGCGCTTTGTCCAATTTTTGGAATGTTTCACTTAAATTACAAAACATAGAACATAGCACATAGAACACAACAGCACAGTACGGGCCCTACAGCCCATGATATTGTGCTGACCTTTCAACCTGTTCAGAGATCAATCCAACCCTTCTACATAGCCCTCCATTTTTCTACCATTCGTTTACATATCTAAGAGCTTCTTAAATGTCCCCTAATGTAGGATTATATAACATTCATAATAACATCATTCAACTCTCTTGATTGATTCTATCATTCATATTCCACAGGTGTGTTCCCCAAACTCCCTTTTGTCTGTCCTCCATTCCCATCTCATCACTCCTTGCCTCACGTCCAGCAAGTTCTGTTCTCATTTGTCTCAGAAGAGAACTTCTTCCTGGAGTTACTTGATATTACAGTCATGTGTGTGCTTGCATACATTCCCCTTCATTTTGAATATTTACAAGTGGAAGTAGCTTCATCCATTGGGAAGGAGGTAATGACTGCTCAGTAATCCCTCATTTTGGTCATCTCAATGCAGAGAAAGGAATGGCAGCCTGCCAGTCATAATATTGCAACTCTCCTGGAGCTTGTTCTGAGGCAAAGCTATCACATCATTGGCAGAACCAGCAGAGGATCGAGTACGTACAGACAATATAAAACTCTTGTACTAGTGCAACATCACAGCATGGAAATAGCTCAGTTTCAGATCGCTGGCAAAAATCAATAGATCAGGGCATTTACAAATTTCTGGTACATGCACCTGCTGTTTGAGAGAAGTATTTGCTTTTGACAGTGTTGATGCAGACATAGTATTTTTAACTCACAAGCCAGGTTAAAATCCCAACCACAAGCTCCAATGTTAACTGTGATGGTTATCTCCACAGGATCTACATACAAGAATATGATGTGCACCTTCCATTCTGTAGTTGTGACCCCACTCTGTTCTATATTTGCTCACTTATTTATTTACTGTTTTACAGATGGAAATTATTTGGTTCATGCTGTCCCTGCAGAACAACTCCATTAGACAATTTCCACCTCCACTTCTTTTCCGTAGCCCTGTAACTCTCTTTCTCTCGTTTTCCTACTCTTTTTCATTTTCATTTTTTCTCTCATACTCTCTTTATCCCTAGCTCTCTCTCTCCCTATCCGTCTGTCTGTCTCTCTTTCTTTATCTATCTGTACCTCTCTCTATCTGTCTGTCTCTCTCTTTATCTATCTATATCTCTTTCTCTCTATCTGTATCTTTCTCTCTCTCTCTTTTTTTTTCTATCTCTCTTTCTCTCTTTTTCTCTCATGCCTGTCAACTCCCCTTTGATTCCAATTCTTTTGCCACCTACCTATGCCAAGGTATAATTTGCAGCAGCCAATTAACCTATCAGCATGCCCTTTCTATTCGGGTATGGGAAGATACTAAGACATCCAGGGATGTCTCACTGGGATCACAGTGAGGCATACAAATTCCATGTAGACACGATCCAATATCAGGAACAAACCCAAGTCTCTGGAATTGGTATCAGCAGCACCAACAGCAGTTGTGCCATATCTCCCTTGATAGCACAACACAGGAAATTCAGGGACATATACATAGGGAGTTTGCACCTTTTATATGTATACTGTGCAAAAGTCTCAGGCACATATGTGTAAAGAGGTTGCTGACGACTTATGTACAGTACTGGAGAGGAGTGTGGAGTGGAAAGGAGTTTGTTAACCTGGCAGGAGCAAAAGATGTTGCAAATGGTGAGGGTGGCAGGCCAAGCAAGGGCAGAGGGTGACGTGGGTGTAGACACACCCATCCCTGAGACATCAGCAAGATTATTTGATTCCAAACAATTCGTATATTGATTATTACAGAATGTTTCTCTGGTGCCTCCCACTCCCTTCCCTCTCCCTTCCCCTTTTCCCAACCATGATTCCTTTCTCCCTGCCCCCTTGCCACTTTCAGTCTACAATAGAGACCCATAACAGAATCAGTTTGATCATCACTCATATACCATGAAATTTGCTTTTTTTTGCAACAGCAATACAGTGCAATACATGTAATACCTATAATTACCACAGTACCGTGTTAATGTCTTAGGCACCCTAGCTATAGATGTGTGTCTTAGACTTTTGCACAGTGCTGTATCTACACATATTATTGTGTTCGGTGAGTCAGCTGCGGCTCCATAAGAACCACTCTTACATCGGATTCGCCTTCAACTCCCAGTCCAGGTGTCTAGGCAGCTGAAACCACAGGGAAAATACTGCACTGTTTGAAATGTACTCTCCCAGATACTCTGTTCTTTGCTTTTTGGCTTATTCTTTTTATATTTACTGAGGTAGCATGAAAAACTGTTTTGCATGATATCCAAACAAATCGTTTCATTATTACAGCACTCTGAGGCAGTACAAGAAAGCAGAATAAAGTTCGAGAGAAAGCGTAGTGCGAGCACACAATAAGGTGCAAGGCTATGATGGGGCAGATTGTGAGGCCATTTTACCATACTGGGACCCTTCAATAGTCTTATTCCAGCAGGATAAAAGCTATCCTTGAGCCCGGTGGTATATGTTTTCATACCTTTGTATCTTCTGCCCAGCGGGAGAGGGGAGAAGAGAGAATATACAGGGTGAGTGAAGTCTTTGATCAAGTTGGTAATGAAAAATGTAGATAGGGACCAAGGAGTGGAGGTTGGTTTCTGTGTTGAGCTGAGACGTGCCCACATCTCCCTGGGCAGAGCGGTGCCCATGCCAAGCCGTGACACTTCAGATAGAATGCTTCTTATGGTGTGTCAATAAAAACTAGTGAAGGTCGAAGGGGACATGCAAAATTTCTTTTGATGAAGCCCAACATGTTCTCCTGATTGGGTTCTGCTTTTTCTCTGACCTATTTCAAGAGCAAAAGCTTTTTTCACCAGATAGAAGATTTATAAAAGTAAAGATGCTGTTAAAACCAGAAAATACAGAAAAAAACATACAGCACGTCAAGCAGCATCAGTGAAAGGAAGGATCAAGATAGCATTTCAGGTGTGAGAAATTTTGTCTGAATTTCAGAACTTAATTTGATGAATCTGATTTAAGATGGTACTGGTGAAGCGTGGCAATGACTTTGCTTATTAATAATACTTATTAATCACACGTTTCCTTGAAAGCAATCACTGCAATCAATAGCCTGTAACTTCCTTTTCAGAGTCGAGCTTTTGATCCACCCACATAACCTGGCATTTCTGTGGTATGAACTGAAATCTCGAAGGTTCAGGACAGTTATGGTGCGTCTGTACGGGCTGAATTGAGGTGGCAGAAAGCGGGGGATGAACCAGTGTTTGGCTGCTGGAGCAGACTTGGGGGTGATTCGAAGCAGCAGGACGGAGGTGAGACAGAGTTGTGGCGGTGTAGTCCGAGAGCAAGAACCAAGCAGAGGTTTGACCAATTTAAGCACTGGACCAAATTGGACAAGTTGGGTATGAGCTGAATAGCGGCGGCAGTCCAAGGCACGAAAGTGTATTACAGTGGCAAGGTCCAGGTCCGAGAGTGAGGATTGACCCTCTGTTCGGCCGATTGAAGCACCAGCCTAGATTGTAAAGGTCAGGGTGTTGGGCTGGAAACAAGCTGAATTTCTGTCATCAACACAAACGATTCTGCAGATGCTGGAAATCCAGATTAATGCACACAAAATGCAGGAGGAACTCAGCAGGTCAGGCAGCAGCTCTGGAGAGGAATAAGCAGTTGATGTTTTTGGCCAAGACCCTCCATCAGGTCTGGAAAGAAATGGGGAAGAAGGTAGAATAAGAAGGTGCGGAGAGGGGAACGAGTACAAGTTGTCAGTGAAGTTAGGTTAGGGGGGAAGGTAGGTGGGTGGGAGAGTGGGGATGAAGTGAGAATCTGAGAGATGATTGGTGGAAGAGGTAACGTGCTGAAGTAGCAAAAGGAATCGGATAGAATCAGATTTAATAGGGAGGGGGGAGAAGATGGTGGCGCGACGACAGCGCGCACGGCCGCTTCGGTGATGAGTATCTGTTATTTGTCAAGTAGGGGACCGTGCACAATCCTGATTTGATGGAGACAGACGTGAGAGCACGGAGGAACATCTGGAAAACTTCTGAAATGCCTGCTTTGCTACCGCTGGTACTGTGTGGTAACCAGAATCTCTGGAGCTGAAGGCCCCAAAATCCTCGGCTTTGCTTGTTTCAGCGGCCGGGGAGAGGTCGAAGGCGCTCGGCAGAGGATGGCGCTTGGGAGGCTGTATCAGAGAGGCTGCTCGGAAGCTCGAAGTTTTCGGACGGACGGACTCGGGGTCGGCTGGGGTCGGCTGCTTCCAAGGTATCGGCAAATTGGCAGTGCCTGGAGGTTTATGGCAGGGAGTTTCTCCCTTTTGCCACCTGCTATCGGGGACTCGGGAGTCGATCGACTCGGGACTTTGAGACTATTTTCTTTACTGTGCCTATGGACTGTTCTTCATCAAATTATGGTATTGCTTTGCACTGCTGTAACTATATGTTATAATTATGTGGTTCTGTCAGTGTTAGTCTTTGGTCTGTCTTGTTTTCTGTGATACACTCCGGAGAAACATCGTATCATTTCTTAATGCATGTATGCATTTCTAAGTGACAATAAAAGAGGACTGAGCGTTCTCATAATCTAGTATCACCTGCAGCTAACAGGCTCCGGGATTGGCTTCATGGGCTGTGGACTCACGTTTGGGAATTTCAGTTCTAAATGGTATTTGCCTACTTTCATTGTTTGCACAATTTATACTTTTTCCTGCACATTGCGTGTTTGATGTTTTTTGAATAGGTTCCGTTGGGTAGCTTTGTTTTGTGGCTGTCTGTAAGGCGACGAATCTCAAGGTTGCATGTAGTATACATACTATGATAGTAATCGTACTTTGAACTTTGACCTTAGATCTCTGACCTGAAATATTAACTCAGTTTCCCTTTTCACAGACTCTGTCAGACCTGCTGAACATTTCCAGATGTTTTCGATTTTATTATTCCCAGAATACTAACCAATATTTATCCTCAATAATCATTGCTATAAACAAGTTATCCACTCATTATTACATACCTGCTTTTGTGAGTTTGCTGTGCACAATTTGGCTGCCACGTTTCCTCCATTATAACTGTCATAACACTTCATAACTATCTCATTAGCTGAAAACACTTCAGAACATCCTGGAGGTGTTGTGGATGTTGCTGTGGAAGTGCAGGACTTTCTTTCACTATTAAATATAGACATTTATCACCTTCATTTGGAAAGAGAGAAATTAATGTTAATTGTTTATACCCCCTGCAGCAGCGTGTGGGCCACAGAGCCACAGTAAAAGCACAAACTGCTGGGACAACTGACCCAGTTTGGTACCACCTGTGGAGTCAGAAACTAAGTTAATAAGGTTGTCCACCTGAAACATTAACTCTTCCTCTCTGAACGTTTCTGCAGAGTGTTTCCAATATCTGCCACTTTATATATTTCAGATTTCCAGTGACTGTAAGTTTTTGGTTTGGGGTATAGAATGGTATTTATGTAGTCTCGTACACCTAATTCAATCAGTGCTTCCAGATTTCATACAAAATAACACCTCCCAACATCTGTCCATCATCAGTGTTATTTCTGATCAATTTCACTTACCCCGAATCTGATGAAATCTCACTAAGCAACTTTAAAAATTACCTATCAAAGAGCCCTTCTGTCTTTACCTGTCTCAATGGCGGAGGGTTATTACCGTGCACCATGCTTACTAATAGCATCTTTAATGAACAGGTACTTACATATTCCAAGGTCCTGCAGTTCTGCTGTCAACTGAAAGAAGGTATTAGGAGAAGTGACTGAAAGCTGGGCTTTGAAAGCAGTAATGGAAAGGTTTAAGACTGTACAGGAAGAAATGGGTAATGAAAAACCAGAATATGAAAATGCCAAAATTTCTGTCATCAACACAAAAGATTCTGCAGATGCTGGAAATCCAGATTAATGCACACAAAATTCAGGAGGAACTCAGCAGCTCAGGCAGCAGCTCTGGAGAGGAATAAGCAGCCAATGTTTTTGGGCAAGATCCTTCATCAGAACTGGAGAGGAAGGGGGAAGAAGGTGCAGAGAGAGGAAGGAGTACAAGTCAGGTTGCGGGGTGGGGGGAGTGAGAATCTGAGAGGTGATTGGTGGAAGAGGTAACGTGCTGAAGTAGCAGAAGGTTTAACATCACCAGCATAAGTTGTGAAAATTGTTAACTTTGCGGCAGCAGTACAAAGCAACACATGATAAATGTAGAAAAAAAAGATTTACAGTAAGTAATATGTATATAAAATAGGTAAACATAGAAGCATAGAAATATACAGCACATTACAGGCCCTTCGGCCCACAATGTTGTGCCGACCATGTAACCTACTCCTGAAACTGCCAAGAAATTGTCTATCGCAGGACCCTCTACTTTTCTAAGATCCATGAATCTATCTAAGAGTCACTTAAAAGCCCTTATTGTATCTGCCTCTACCACTATAGCTGGCAGTGCATTCCACGCACCTACCACTCTCTATGTGAAAAATATACCTCTGACCTCCCCCTTGTACCTACTTCCAAGCACCTTAAAACTATGCCCTCCATGTTAGCTATTTCAACCCTGGGAAAAAGCCTCTGGCTGTCCACACGCACAATGCCTTTCATCATCTTATACACCTCTGTCAGGTCACCTCTCATCCTCCGTCACTCCAAGAAGAGAAAGCCAAGTTCACTCTACTTATTCTCATAAGGTACGCCCTCCAATCCAGGCAACATCCTTGTAAATCTCCTCTGCACTCTCTCTCTATAAAATCCACATCCTTCCTGTAGTGAGGTGACCAGAGCTGAACACAGTACTTCAAGTACGGTCTAACTAAGGTCTTATACATCCGTAACATCACCTCACGGCTCTTGAACTCAATCCCACTGTTGATGAAGGCCAACACAACTTATGCCTTCTTAACAACACTGTCCTGGCAACTTATCTAAATTAGTATCTTTCAAAAGTTCCAGTACATCCACTACCTCCTCCGGCTCCGTGCACATGTTTCCACTCTCGCTCCTGATTGGTCCTTTTCCCACACGGCTCATCCTCTTGCTCTGTACATACTTGTAGAATGCCTCGGGATTTTCCTTAATCCTGCTCACCAACTCCTTGTCATGCCCCCTTCTAGCTCTCCTAATTTCATTCTTGAACTCCTTCCTGGCAAAAACAGAATTTTTTTTTAAAAATGAGGCAGGGTTCATGGGTTCATTATCCATTTAGAAATCAGATGGTAGAGGGGAAAAAGCTGCTCCTGAATCGCTAAGTGTGTGCCTTCAGGCTTCTGTACCACACTCCTGACGATAACAATGAGAAGAGGGCATGCTCTAGGTGCTGGTGGTCCTTACTGATGCACGCCGCCTTTCTGAGGCATCGCTGGTTGAAGATGTCTTGGATACTACCGAGGCTAGAACAGATGTTCCATCTAATTTGTTGTGACCAGTGTGCGCAAAAATCTTGTGCTGTGCAATTTTTTGCCCAGTGACAACATGTGCAGACTGAATTTCATATACAGAGGTACTCATTTTAACAGCTAGCATAACACTGCCAACAAGTACTTTGATCTCCACAGGGTATGATTGTTTTCACTCTCATTCATCTGCACTCTCACAAAACATACTTAGCAGACCTGTAGTGGGTAATGAAGCTATTGCATACCATCCCTATGTGATTTGCTCACTAAACGATGCTTTACAAAGTCAAGTTTCCAAATATCACTCCACTTCGCCACCCACAGCTCCAATCTGCTAATTAAATTCACTGACGACACTACATTGATTGGCCTTATCTCAAACAATAATGAGGTGGCCTACAGGGAAGAAGTCATCTCTCTGACACAGTTGGGTCAAGAAAACAACCTCTCCCTCAATGTCGCAAAAACAAAGGAGCTAGTTGTGGATTACAGGAGGAATGGAGATGGTCCAACCCCTATTGATATCAATGGATCTGGGGTTGAGAGGGTAAATAGCTTCAAGTTTCTCAGCATCCACATCACCGAGGACCTCACGTGGTCTGTACAAACCAGCTGTGTGGTGAGAAAGGTACAACAGTGCCTCTTTCACCTCAGATAATTGAAGTGTGGCATGGGTCCCCAAATCCTAAGAACTTTCTACAGGGGCACAATTGAGAGCATCCTGACTGGCTGCATCACTGTCTGGTATGGGAACTGTACCTCCCTTAATCACAGGATTCTGCAGAGAGTGGTGCGGACAGCCCAGCGCATCCGTAGTTGTGAATTTCCCTGATTCAGGACATTTACAAGGACAAGTGTGTAAAAAGGGCCCATAGGATTATCGGGGACCCAAACCATCCCAACCACGATCTATTCCAGCTGCCACCATCTGGGAAACAGTATCACAGCATAAAAGCCAGGACCAACAGGCTCCAGCACAACTTCTTCCACCAGGCCATCAGACTGGTGTACTCTATATTACATTGACTGTTCTATTTATTATAAATTATTATAAATTACTATGATTGCACATTGCCCATTTAGATGGAGACGTAACGTAACGATTTTTACTCCTCATGTATGTGAAGGATGTGAGAAATAAAGTCAATTCAATTCAATGCAATTCTTCCCGCTTGCAAGTTCTCCAGCAACTTTAGCACTGCAAGTAACACTAGTTTCTGTATTGTACCTAAATATTTCTCATAGCTGAAAGTTCCTGACCTCATTGGCTTTCAGTGTAGCAATTTCTACTGTTTCATTCAGACATTCTGTTTTAAGTAAACTAGCAGTTCTTTTGTGCTTCACGGCCTTTGTTTCTTTGGAATTTGACATAGTGAATCAATAACTTCAATAAAAACAGTATAAATTAGCCAGTTCTAAAATCTGCAGACAAATCATCACAAACTCACACATTGTTGGAATGCTGTCTGCATCAGAAACCGGAAAAGGAAATGTGATTGTGTACAATCATGAAATATACTTAACATGCTAATGAGGCAGAAGGTGACAACCTTTAGTGTGTAGTTTAAATTCCTTGGTCTGCTAAAAGCAAAAGGTGTGTGCACACGCAAATGCACACTCCTTAGAGAGGACGGGAGAGTTTCCAGATGATTGGAGGGATGCAGATGTTTTTCCCTTATTCAAGAAAGGAAGTAGGGATAGCCCAAGAAATTATAGACCAGTGAGTCTTACTTCACTGGTTGGTAAGTTGATGGATAAGATCCTGAGAGGCAGGATTTATGAACATTTGGACAGGCATAATATGATTAGGAATAGTCAGCATGGCTTTGTCAAAGGCAGCTTGTGCCTTATGAGCCTGATTGAATTTTTTGAGGATGTGATTAAACACATTGATGAAGGAAGAGCAGTAGATTAGTGTATATGGAATTCAGCAAGACATTTGATAAGGTACCCCACGCAAGGTTTATTGAGAAAGTAAGGAGGCATGGGATCCAAGGGGACATTGCTTTGTGGATCCAGAATTGGCTTGCCCACAGAAGGCAAAGAATGGTTGTAGATGGGTTATATTCTGGGAGCCCTTCTCTTTGTGATTTTTATAAGTGACCTGGATGAGGAAGTGGAGGGATGGGTTAGTAAATTTGCTGATGACACAAAGGTTGGGGGTGTTGTGGATAGTGTGGAGGGCTGTCTGAGGTTACAGCAGGACATCGATAGGATGCAAAACTGGGCTGAGAAGTGTCAGATGGAGTTCAACCCAGATAAGTGTGAGGTGGTTCACTTTGGTAGGTTAAATATGATGACAGAATATAGTATTAATGGTAAGACTCTTGGTAGTGTGGAGGATCAGTGGGATCTTGTGGTCCGAGTCCATAGGACACTCAGAGCTGCTGTGCAAGGTGACTCTATGGTTAAGAAGGCATGAAGTGCATCGGTCTTCATCAACCGTGGGATTGAGTTTAGGAGCCGAGAGGCAATGATACAGCTATATAGGACCCTGGTCAGACCCCACTTGGAGTACTGAGCTCAGTTCTGGTCACCTCACTACAGGAAGGATGTGAAAACCATAGAAAGGGTGCAGAGGAGATTTACAAGGATGTTGCCTGGATTGGGGAGCATGCCTTATGAGAATAGGTTGAGTGAACTCGGCCTTTTCTGCTTGGAGCGGCGGAGGATGAGAGATGGCCTGATAGAGGTGTATAAGATGATGAGAGGCATTGATCATGTGGATAGTCAGAGGCTGTTTCTCAGGGCTGAAATGGCTAACACGAGAGGGCACAGTTTTAAGGTGCTTGGAAATTGGTACAGAGGAGATGCCAGGGGTAAGTTTTTTATGCAAAGTGGTTAGTGCATGGAATGGGCTGCCAGCGACGGTGGTGGAGGCGGATACAATAGGGTCTTTTAAGAGACTCCTGGATAGGTACATGGAGCTTAGAAAAATATAAGGCTATAGGTAACCCTGGTAATTTCTAAAGTAAATACATGTCTGGCACAACATTGTGGACTGAAGGGCCTGTATTGTGCTGTAGGTTTTCTATGTTTCTATTGGCTAGTACCCATGATGGAGCTGATTAATTTTACAAGTCTCTGTAGCTTGTTTTGGAGCCCACCCCCACCTTACAAGATGGTGATGCAGCCAGTCAGAATGCTCTCCACGGTACATCTGTAGACGTGGACCACAGAAGAGGAGATTGGACCATGGGAGAAAGGGAAGGAGTAGGGGCACTAGAGGGAGGTGACAGTCAGGGATTGAGGAGAAATGAAGGGGAGCCATATTGGAATGGGAGTGGAAAAGGTGGGGTGAGAAAATAACAGAAAAGTGAGAAATCAATGTTTATCCCTTCAGATAGGAGGTGACCCAGATGGAATAGAAGATGTTACTCCTCCAATCTGACTTCTGTCATCTGCAGTGACTTCTCACTCACCTTTGATTTTAACTGTTTCAGAACAGCAACCACATGATCAGCTGTATCCTGCCCCTAAACCCCTCTGCGTATCACCTTATCGTCTTTCAAAGTGCTCCTCTAAACTTACTTTGTTCTTCTGGCACAACACCCCCTTGTGAGGCTGTGTTATAATTTAACAAAGTGCTCTGGAATTTTCAGCCCAAATCTCATACTAACAGAAGTAGCTGTTGTTGCACGTCCATGGCTGGTGGAGATACAGGATCCAGGAATGTTGAGCGCAAGAGAGAGTTTGAAAGCAAAAGAGCATCTTAAGGATGACATTGCAGAATCGGGACCCAATCTGGTTTCACCCAGACATCAAGAGGAACATACGGATTCATAGTTATACAGCACAGAAACAGGCACTTCAGCCCAACTCTGGCAGCTGACCAAGATGCCTTTCCACAATAATTCCAATCCCTATATCAATTGCCTGCACTTGGCAAACCTCCATCTAAAAACTTCCTATCCCCTTGTGATTTTTATAGAAGACTTAACAGAGCAAAAGGGACTGTGGGTTTGTAAGTTTTCAGATGATGCAAAGATTGGTGGGATTGTGAATAGAGTAGAAGGTTTCCATAGGTTACAATGGATGTAGAGCTGGGTTGAATAGTGGCAGATGAAGTGTAAAACAATTCAATTTGAAAGATCAAATTTGAAAGCAGAATACAAGATTAAAGGGAAGATTCTCAGTAGTATGGAGGAAAACCGGGATCTTGGGATGCAAACCCATAGATACCTCAAAGTTTTTGCGCAAGTTGATAGCGTGGTTAAGAAGGCATATGCTTCTTGGCTTCATTAGTCCGGGATTCAGTTTAAGAGCAGAGAGGTAATAAGAGCTCTATAAAACCCTGGTTAGACCACACTTAGAAATTTGTACTCAGTTCTGGTTGCCTTGTAATAGGAAAGAGATAAAAGTTTTAGAGGGGGTGCAGAGGAGGTTCATCAGGATCTTGCCTGGATTAGAAAGCGTGTCTTATGAGGAAAGTTTGAGTGAGCTGGGGCTGTTCTCTTTGGAGTGAAGGAGGATGAGAGGTGACTTGGTAGAAGTGTACAAGATGAAAAGAGGTATAGCTCGAGTAGGTAGCTATAGACTTTTCCCAGTGGATGTAATTTTAAGGTGGTTGGAAGAAACTATAGGGAGGATGTTAGAGGTAAGTTCTTTACTGAGAGAATGGCAAGCACATGCCAGGAGTGATGGTAGAGGCAGATAGATTAGGAGCATTTAAGAGACTCTTAGACGGGCACATGGGTGATAGAAAAATGGAGGGCGATGCAGGAGGGAAGAGTTAGATTGATCTTAGGGTAAGTTAAAAGATCAGTACAACGTTGTGGGCCAAAGGGCCTGTACTGTGCTGTAATGTTCTATGTTCAATGTTCAAAACTAAAGCAGCTGAGTGAATTCCAAAGTCAGGATTGAATCTGGCTGTCCAGCATTGTGAGGCAACGGCTTTAGTAGCTGTGACACTGTGCTACCCAATCCAATATTGTATTGCTTTCATATGGAAGATAGTATCAAAATGGGAGCCAAATTTCTAAATCATAATAATTAACTTAATGTAGTTTATGTTAGCTAAAAGAAAGAGATGCAAAGAAAAAGAAATGTCAAAATGAAGGAAAGGTCTCTAATTCTCAGAACATACTGTATAGCTGTCTTTCTGCTGTTCAAAGGTTTGCTGCAATAACAGATATATTGGGAAAGATTGTTCAACATTCTCAAATTGTCCAAATGTTCCAAGCACACTGAAGGTGTGACATGTGAAGTGACCACTTTAGAAGGAAGGAAGAGAGCCAGATGTCTCTGACAAAAATCTGTGATTATCTAACCTATCTACACCCTTCATATGTCCTGCATGAAGTGCATCTGGCTGCAGCTCCTTGAAGACCATGTTAGGGACCTGGAGCAGCAGCTGGATGACCTTCGGCTTGTACAGGAGAGTGAGGAGATAATTAATCAAAGTTATAGGGATGTAGTCACCTCGAAGCTGCAGGAGGCCAGTAAGTGGATGACATTCAGGAGCAATGGAAATAGACAGTTAGAGCAGAGCACCTCTGTGACCATTCCCCTCAAAAACAAGATTACTGTTTTGGATACTTTTCTGGGAGATGACCTCCTGGGAGAATGCCACGGGGAACGGGTTACAGGCACCGAGCATGGGTCCGTGGTGCAGAAGGGGAAGAGAGAGAAGAAGGGAGCAGTAGTGACAGGGGACTCAACAGTGAGGGGAACAGTCAGCAGATTCTGCGGACGTAAACAGGACACCCGGATGGTATGTTGCCTCCCAGGTGTCAGGCTCTGGGATGTATCAGATTGCGTCCATAACATTTTGGAGAGTGAGTGGGAGTAGCTAGATGTCTTGGTACACATTGGTACCAATGACATTGGAAGTAAATGCAAAGAGATCCTGAAAAGAGAATTTAGAGAGCTCGGTAGAAAACTGAGGAGCAGGACCCCCCGGGTCGTAATTTCTGAATTGCTCTCTGTGTCTTGTGCCAGTGAGGGTGGAAACAGGATGATTTGGCAGATTAATGCGTGGCTAAGAAGCTGGTGCAGGGGCAGGGCTTCAGGTTCTTGAATCTTTGGGATCTCTTCTGGGGGAGATATGACCTGTTCAAAAGTGACGGGTTGCATCTGACCGTGAGGGGGGCCAATATTCTCGCGAGCAGGTTCGTTTGACCTGTTGGGGAGTGTCTAAACTAATTCGGCAGGAGGGTGGGAACCAGAGTGAAGGGACTCAGGAAAGGACGGATGGTAAAAATGTAAAGATAGTGTGCAGTCAGACTGTCAGGAAGGGCAGGCAGGTGATGGGACTTAGTCGCACCCAACAGGCTGAGTATCAAATCATTAGGGATGCAGAAGCAGAAGGAACAGCGAATGTGGTTCTCAAGGTGTTGTATCTAAATGCATGTAGTATCAGAAATAAGGTAGATGATCTTGATGCACTATTATGCACTGAAGTATGGTTGTAGTTGGGAGCTGAATGTCTAAGGTTACACGTTATATCAGAGGGATAGAAAGTAGGCAGAAGGGATGGTGTGGCTCTACTGGCAAAGAATGGCATCAAATCAGTAGAAAGATGTGACATAGGATCAGAAGATGTTGAATCCTTGTGGGTTGAGTTAAGAAACTGCAAGGGTAAAAGGACGTTGATAGCAGTTATATACAGGCCTCCTAACAGTGGCTGGGAGGTGGACCACAGGTTACAACAGGCAATAGAAAAGGCAAGTCAAAAGGGCAATGCTATGGTAGTCATGCGAGATTTTAAGATGCAGGCCGATTGGGAAAATCAGATCTCAAGAGAATGAGTTTGTTGAATGCCTAAGAGATAGCTTTTTAGAGCAGTTTGTCATTGAACCTACTAGGGGATCAGCTATACTGGATTGGGTGTTACGTAATGAACTGGAGGTGATTAGGGAGCTGAAGGTAAAAGAACCCTTCGGAACCAGTGATCACAATATGATTGAGTTCAACTTGAAATTTGATAGAGAGAAAGTAAAGTCTGATGTAGCAATATTTCAGTGGAGTAAGGGAAATTACAGTGGAAAGAGAGAGGAGTTGGCCAAACTAAATTGGACGAATCTGCTGGCAGGGATGTCAGCAGAGCAGCAATGGCGTGTATTTCCTGGGAAAAATGAGGAAGGTGCAGGACATATGTATTCCAAAAATGAAGAAATACTCAAATGGTAAAATAGTACAACCGTAGTTGACAAGGGAAGTCAAAACTATTGAAAAAGCAAACGAAAGGGCATACAACAAAGCAAAAATTATTTGGGAAGATAGTGGATTGGAATGCTTTTAAAAACCTACAGAGAGCAACTAAAAATCGTTGGAAAGGAAAAGATGAAATATGAAAGCAAGCTAACAAATAATATCAAAGTGGGTAGTCAGAGTTTTCTCAAGTTATGTTAAAAGTAAAAGAGAAATGAGAGTGGACTAGGACCACTAAATAATGAGGCTCGAGAAACAATGGGGGACCAGGAGATGGCTGATGAACCAAATGAGTATTTTGCATCAGTATTCACTGTGGAAGACACCAGCAGCATGCCTGATGTTGTAGTGTGTGAAGGAAGAGAAGTAGGTGCAATTACTATTTCAAGAAAGAAGGGGGTCAAAGAGCTGAAAGACCTAAAGGTACATAAGTCACCCGGACCAGATGAACTGCAGCATAGGGTTTTGGCATTAGAAATGATCTTTCCAAAATCATTGGACTCTGGTATGGTGCCAGAGGATTGGAAAATTGCACATGTCAGTCCACTCTTTAAGAAAGGAGGAAGGCAACAGAAAGGAAATTATAGAGCAGTTAGCCTGACCTCCGTGGTTGATGGAAGCAATTGTTAAGGATGAGGTTAGGGAGTACATGGTGATGCAAGACAGATAGTACAAAGTCAGCATGGTTTCCTTCAGGGAAAATCCTACCCGTCAAACCTGTTGGAATCCTTTGAGGAGATTACAAGTAGTATAGATAAAAGCGATGTAGTGGATATTGTATATTTGGACTTTCAGAAGGCCTTTGACAAGGTGCCACACATGAGGTTGCTTACCAAGTTAAGAGCCCATGGTATTACAGGAAAGTTATTAACATAGTTAGAGCATTGGCTGATTGGGAGGAGACAGAGAGTGGGAATAAAAGGATCCTTTTCTGGTTGGCTGCCCGAGACTAGTGGTGTTCTGCAGGATTTGGTATTGAGACCACTTCTTTTTATGCCGTATATAAATGATTTAGATGATGGAATAGATGATCTTGTTGCCAAGTTTGCAGATGATATGAAGATTGGTGGAGGGGCAGGTAGTGTTGAGGAAGGATGCAGAATGACTGAGACAGATTAGGAGAATGGGCAAGAAGGTGGCAAATGAAATACAGTGCTGGAAAATGCATGGTCCTGCACTTCGGTGGTAGAAATAAATGTGCAGACTATTTCCTAAATGGGGTGAAAATCCAACATTCTGAGATGCAAAGGGACTTGGGAGTCCTTGTGCTGAACACCCTGAAGGTTAACTTGCAGCTTGAGTCGGTGGTGAGGAAGGCAAATGCCATGTTAGCATTCATTTCAAGAGGTCTAGAATACAAGAGCAGGGATGTGATGCTGAGGCTTTGTAAGGTACTGGTGAGGCCTCACCTTGAGTATTGTGAACAGTTTTGGGCCCCTCATCATAGAAAAGATGTGCTGATCTTGTAATGGGTCCAGAGGACATTCACAAGGATGATACCAGGAATGAAAGTATTATCATACGAGGAACATTTGATGGCTCTGGGTCTGTACCTGCTAGAATTTAGAAGGATGGGGGGATCTCATTGAAACCTTTTGAATATTGAAAGGCCTAGACAGAGTAAATGTGGAAAGGATGTTTCCCATGGTGGGAGAGTCTAGGACAAGAGGGCACAGGATAGAGAAGTGTCCTTTCAATACAGAGATGTGGAGAAATTTCTTTAGCCAAAGGGTGGTGAATTTGTAGAATTTGTTACCACCTGCAGCTATGGAGGCCAAGTCATTGGGTGTATTTAAGGCAGAGATTGATAGGTTCTTGATTGAAGATGGCATCAAAGGTTACAGGGAGAAGGCCAGGAACTGGGGTTGAGGAGGAGAAAAAAAAAAAGATCAGCCATGATTTAATGGCAGAGAAGACTTGATGGGCCAGGTGTCCTAATTCTGCTCCTATGTCTTATGGTCTTATGGACTTTAGGAAAGCCTTTTACAATGTCATGCATGGTGGGCTGATCTGAGAGACTAGAAAACACAGTGACCAGAGCATGATAGCAAAACTGATACAAAATTGGCTTAGTGGTAGCAGGTGGGGGTGCTAGCTGTTTACAGATTTGAAGCCTGTGACCAATAGTGTGCCATAGGGATTAATGCTGGGTCTTCTGTTGCTTGTCATGATTTGGATGACTGTAGTTAGTAAGTTTGCAAATGACACTAAAATTGGTGGTGTGGTGGACAGTTAAGCAGGTTGTCCAAGGTTACAACAGGATCTAGATTGACTACAAAGTGAGCTAATGAATCACAGATGGTACTTAACTCAGACAAGTGCAAAGCATAATCATTTTGGAAAGTTAAATCAAACCAAGGTGTACACAATGAAAGGCAGAGCCCTTTGGAGTGTTATTGAATAATGAGACCTTGGGGCATAAAAACATAGTCATCTGAATGTGGAAACATTGGTAGACATGGCATAGCTGGCCAAAAGATTGGTCAGACTGCACTTAGTATGTTCTGGTCATGTTAGAAAAGTTACAGAAAAAAACAATGACGAGGACTTTTCCTGGACTGGAGACCTTGAGTTATAAAGTGTGACTGGATAGGTTGAACCTACTATCTCTTGAGTAAAGGACACTGAGGGGCGACCTTATAGAGATTTATAAAATTATGAAGGGAACATTTTTCCCCAGGGTAGGAAAGTCTAAATAAAAAAAAATCTAATGATACCAAAATTGGTAGAGTTGTGGATGGTGCAAAAAACTGGCAAAGAATACAATGTGATATAGATCAATTGCAGATATGGGCAGGGAAATGGTAGATGGAGTTTAACCCAGATACACGAGAGGTGTTGCACCTTGGTAGGGCAAATTCATGGAGACAGTACACTGTTAAGGGCAAGACCATTAATTGTGTTGCTGAGCAGAAGGATCTTGGAGTCCAAGTTCATAGCTCCATGAAAGTAGCTACACAGGTTGATAGGGTGATTAAGAAGGCTATGGAATGCTTGCTTTTATTAATCGAGGCATTGAGTCCAAAAGTCAAGAGGTTATGTTGCAACTTTATAGATCTCTGCTTAGGCTGCATCTTCAGCATTGCATACAGTTCTGATTGCCCCACTGTAAGAAAGATATTGATTTTTTGAAGAGACTGCAGAAGAGGTTTACCAGGATGCTGCCTGGTATAGAAGGCATGAGCTATCATCAGAGGCTGGACAGACTGGGATTGTTTTCTGTTGAGTGGTGGAAGCAGAGGGGAAATCTGATAGAGGTTTATGAGATGCATAAATAGAGTGGAGAGAGTGTATATGTTTCCCAGGGCAAAAATGTCTAATACCAGAGGGCATTCATTGAAGGTAAGAGGGAGTAGATTGAAAGGGGATGTGAGAGGTAAGTTTTTAATCAGAGAGTGGTGGATGCCTGGAATATGCTGCCTGGTATGGTGGTAGAGACAAATACATTAAGAGGTGTTTAGAGAGACACATGAATTTGAGGAAGATGGAGGGATATAGGCATTGTGTAGGTAGGAGAGATTCATTTTTGGGTTTTTTTGAAATTACTTTTTAACTGGTTCAGCACAACATTGTGGGCCAAATGGCCTGTTCCTGTGGTGTACTGTTCTCTGTTCTAGGGGGTATGGGTGTAAGGTAAGAGGGGAAGTATTTAAAAGGGATCTGAGGGGTAAGTTTTTCACTTACCTGGTGGTGAATTTGTAGAATTTGTTACCACCTGCAGCTATGGAGGCCAAGTCATTGGGTGTATTTAAGGCAGAGATTGATAGGTTCTTGATTGAAGATGGCATCAAAGGTTACAGGGAGAAGGCCAGGAACTGGGGTTGAGGAGGAGAAAAAAAAAAAGATCAGCCATGATTTAATGGCAGAGAAGACTTGATGGGCCAGGTGTCCTAATTCTGCTCCTATGTCTTATGGTCTTATGGACTTTAGGAAAGCCTTTTACAATGTCATGCATGGTGGGCTGATCTGAGAGACTAGAAAACACAGTGACCAGAGCATGATAGCAAAACTGATACAAAATTGGCTTAGTGGTAGCAGGTGGGGGTGCTAGCTGTTTACAGATTTGAAGCCTGTGACCAATAGTGTGCCATAGGGATTAATGCTGGGTCTTCTGTTGCTTGTCATGATTTGGATGACTGTAGTTAGTAAGTTTGCAAATGACACTAAAATTGGTGGTGTGGTGGACAGTTAAGCAGGTTGTCCAAGGTTACAACAGGATCTAGATTGACTACAAAGTGAGCTAATGAATCACAGATGGTACTTAACTCAGACAAGTGCAAAGCATAATCATTTTGGAAAGTTAAATCAAACCAAGGTGTACACAATGAAAGGCAGAGCCCTTTGGAGTGTTATTGAATAATGAGACCTTGGGGCATAAAAACATAGTCATCTGAATGTGGAAACATTGGTAGACATGGCATAGCTGGCCAAAAGATTGGTCAGACTGCACTTAGTATGTTCTGGTCATGTTAGAAAAGTTACAGAAAAAAACAATGACGAGGACTTTTCCTGGACTGGAGACCTTGAGTTATAAAGTGTGACTGGATAGGTTGAACCTACTATCTCTTGAGTAAAGGACACTGAGGGGCGACCTTATAGAGATTTATAAAATTATGAAGGGAACATTTTTCCCCAGGGTAGGAAAGTCTAAATAAAAAAAAATCTAATGATACCAAAATTGGTAGAGTTGTGGATGGTGCAAAAAACTGGCAAAGAATACAATGTGATATAGATCAATTGCAGATATGGGCAGGGAAATGGTAGATGGAGTTTAACCCAGATACACGAGAGGTGTTGCACCTTGGTAGGGCAAATTCATGGAGACAGTACACTGTTAAGGGCAAGACCATTAATTGTGTTGCTGAGCAGAAGGATCTTGGAGTCCAAGTTCATAGCTCCATGAAAGTAGCTACACAGGTTGATAGGGTGATTAAGAAGGCTATGGAATGCTTGCTTTTATTAATCGAGGCATTGAGTCCAAAAGTCAAGAGGTTATGTTGCAACTTTATAGATCTCTGCTTAGGCTGCATCTTCAGCATTGCATACAGTTCTGATTGCCCCACTGTAAGAAAGATATTGATTTTTTGAAGAGACTGCAGAAGAGGTTTACCAGGATGCTGCCTGGTATAGAAGGCATGAGCTATCATCAGAGGCTGGACAGACTGGGATTGTTTTCTGTTGAGTGGTGGAAGCAGAGGGGAAATCTGATAGAGGTTTATGAGATGCATAAATAGAGTGGAGAGAGTGTATATGTTTCCCAGGGCAAAAATGTCTAATACCAGAGGGCATTCATTGAAGGTAAGAGGGAGTAGATTGAAAGGGGATGTGAGAGGTAAGTTTTTAATCAGAGAGTGGTGGATGCCTGGAATATGCTGCCTGGTATGGTGGTAGAGACAAATACATTAAGAGGTGTTTAGAGAGACACATGAATTTGAGGAAGATGGAGGGATATAGGCATTGTGTAGGTAGGAGAGATTCATTTTTGGGTTTTTTTGAAATTACTTTTTAACTGGTTCAGCACAACATTGTGGGCCAAATGGCCTGTTCCTGTGGTGTACTGTTCTCTGTTCTAGGGGGTATGGGTGTAAGGTAAGAGGGGAAGTATTTAAAAGGGATCTGAGGGGTAAGTTTTTCACTTAGTGGGTGGTGAGTATGTGGAGTGAGGTGACAGAGAAGGTGGTTTTCAAAGATCCCCACCATCCAGATAATGCCATTTTCTCACAGATATTTCAAAGTTGCTGGTGAATGCAGCAGGCCAGGCAGCATCTCTAGGAAGAGGTACAGTCGACGTTTCAGGCCTTTGGGTCTCGGCCGGAAATGTCAACTGTACCTCTTCCTAGAGATGCTGCCTTGGCCTGCCGAGTTCACCAGCAACTTTGATGTGTGTTGCTTCAATCTCCAGCATCTGCAGAATTCCTCGTGTTTACGTTCTCACAGATATTGTCAGGCAAAATGTACAGAACAGAAGTCCCACACCAACAGGTTCAAGTACAGCTACCATTCAACCATTCACTGCTTGAACGAACCTGCACAATCTGAATCACTACTTCAGTATATCCACACCACAACCGCTTTGACCACTTGCACTACAATTGACTTTGTTTTTATTTGTTCTAATCATTTTCTTTATTCCAAAAAATGTGTATAATTTATGGACAGATTGGATGCAGAGTGGGTGCTGTCATTAGTTGGAGAGTTGGGATTCGAGGGGACAGCGTCAGAATAAATGCACATAAATTGGTAGGTTGATAAATCAGTTTATTGCTGTCACATGTACCAAGGTGCAGTGAAAAAATTATCCTGCATTCTGTTCATACAAATCAATGCTTTTCAATAGTGCGTTGAGTTTTGTGTGTGTGTGTGTGTGTGTGTGTGTGTGTGTGTGTGTGTGTATGTGTGTGTGTGTGTGTGTATGTGTGTGCGTGTGTGTGTGTGTGTGTGTGTGTGTGTGTGTGTAGGTGTGCGCGCGCGCCCTTAACTCCTGATGGAGTCATCGGGGCACCGATCTTTTTGGTATGCTCATCGTACAGCGTGTCTTGGGCATCCGAAACCTGGCGGATCCCATCCCTCTCCAGGTTCTTTTTTTATGAGGTGAGTTGTTAGCTCGACACTCAACCCAGGCACGGATGGAGAGCGTGCGAGGGAGCCGGCCGGATTCGAACGTGGGACCTCTCGCCACGAAGTCCAGTGCTGATGCCACTACACCACCAGCTGGCGAGTGCATTGAGTTAGTACAAAGTGAAAGACTATCAGAGTCCAGAGCCAGAATATAGTGTTACAGTTACAGGAAGTGTTGTGCAGGTAGTCAATAAGGTGCAAGGTGATTACAAGATAGACTGTGACTTCACCAGTCCATTTGATCATGCTAGGGAGCAATTCTATAGTCTTATAACTGTGGATAGAAGCTGACTTGAGTATGATCTCTGGATTCACATGTCATCCTACCACTGTCATGCCAAGGGCAGATTAAGTCATCTGTGGTTACTTTCTCACCTACCTCCCTTTCTCCTCTCAATCTGGTCAGGAATTTGGCACAATTGTTAGTAAGGATTCTTAAGCAGAGGTACAAAACAAGGTGAAAGAAGGATTAGTGGGACACACCAAGATGGGATGGATGTTAATGGCCATAGTGTGACTGGGGTGGGTAGACAGGTCAGGCAATGGAATAATTCAGATGAAGAAAGACGTCATCTGTCATCCAACGTGTACCAGTTCATGGTACTGATTCAATCACCTAAAATAATAAGCTAACGGCTGGCAAAAGCAGAGCCTTCAAGTGAATAGACATTATAGAGGGAACTACAGAGAGGTACTGAATAAGAGGGGAAAGCGTGCTGGGAAAATTCATCCATTTATGTGCGCTGAATAAAAATGTCCATGCAAGATTGAGATCGAAAGATTGTTATCACTACCCCAAAGTAATGAGCTCTTTGGAGTATGCCAAGGGAAGTTGAATGACTATTCAAGAAGGGTCAAACACTGCTGTGTGCCGGGCACCAAAGACTTCTCAAAATAAAAGTTTTATTGACTCCTGAGGCAGTTTACTGATTTCTTTATTGTAGCTCGTCTTTGGCAGCTCACATCAAACCTTACACAAAGAATGATTTTCAAAACATATTTTAAGGCATTTTACAATCCCAAGATATTAATTTCATGAATTTGCAAACCTCTTGAAAATTAGACAAAATCCTGCAGAACTGATGTAATGATTGTTTCTTTCTTTAACACAGCAGAATCCTTTCTACCTTGGGCAACGGGTTCACTATGTCACTGATACTCCTTCACCTGGCATTGAAGAGGTGCAGCAACCTTTAAAAATTCAAAGGCATGCACGTAAGTTGCACATATCACATTCTTATACTCTTCTGCTCTTGTTACCCTAGTGGGTCTCATTAGCAGTTTGCTGTGATTAGCAAATCACTGATCTCGAGCATCCGCTAGAGTCCCACTGCACTGAGGGTCTCACAGTTGCTGAATTCGTCAGGGTTTAAGCAGGAGGTGTAACAATCTCCAAACCAACAGCATACTTTAAAATATCATTCTGATCCTATCGTACTTAGCTCGTCTCTCATGTGCTCTAATTAATGTAGCATAAGGTACATTGTACATTTGTATCCTTTGAGATTTTTAATGGTTAATTACGATTTCCTTTCTGCCTTTGGCCCCCTTTGGCTGGAGGAACTGTAGAGTTGGGTCATTGCTCTGTGCTTAGTGTCAATTATCTTTAATAAACTTGTTCATCAGAACCAAGCCACAGTGACAGCAGCGAGCTGCAGCTGAGTGAATAGAGACGGAAAGGGCAGCAGCTGGTGTTGGAGTTACTGCAATAGAGGATTATGAGTTTGAACATTTCCCCTGAGAAATGATATTGGAGTTTTGGCTTTACTTGGATCAATCATGAGGGTCATTAATGAGAACATTATTGCTCCCAAAGCCCCTGATTCCATCAGTCCAGGGACAAAGAATTCCAAACTCAACAAGCAGCTGTCACATGTGGGATTGCTGCAGGAAAATCCAGAGACTGAAACTTGATGACTTCATTTTTGTGTTTTGCAACCTTGTCTTTACATGCAAATCAATTATTTAGCTTTATGCTACTAAAACTGCCCTGCCACAGGCAGTGCTGTCGCGATTTGTGATGCTACTCTCTGTCTCTATATCCTTACCTTCTCAGTCGATCTAAGTGGTAATTTCCAACCCCCCCCTCTCTCTCACTCTCTCTCTCTCTTTCACTCTCTCTCTTTCTCTTTCTCTCTTTCTCTCTTGCTTTCTCTCTCCTTTTCTCTCCCCCTCTTTTTCTCTCTCTCTCTCACTTTTTCTTGCTCTCTCTCTCTCTCTATGCTCTTCCTTGTCCCTGTAGATATCCCTGTCCTTGGGCATATCTTTGATCAGTCTGGCACTGTCTATGCATCATTGATTCATGCACTTTTGGTCCCCGAGTTCCTCTATAATTCTCATGGAAACTCAGTTCTTCATGATATCCTAAAGCAGAGAAACTTATGGCTCAGCAGCTTCAATTAAGTAGCATTCACTAGAGCTGTGTTATTTTAGAAAGATATGAAACTTGTTTCTATACTTGCACCTGGTTTTCCAAATGTCACTTAACCTACTCAGATAATTAAAGTAGATATTTATGTCATTGTTGGAAGATTATAAAGATTTTTAGTAAGAATAGAAAACGATCTTTTAATTAAAATGGGTGAATTTCTTTTCTGCTACAGCACAATAACAGGATATTTTAAGCTCCAGCAAGCTAGCACTGAAGTGATTACCAGTGCTTTAGTCAGTCTATAGCTATGCTTCTTCCTCTCCTGTTAGTCCCTATTAGACAGAGTAGAAGGTGGACTGGCTAGTTCACCTCTGTATCAAGGTTACTTGGTAAGTCCAGGTCTTTACATCAGGTTCACCTCACTCTGGAAGTCATTGAGGTCAGTGATCGCACACGAGAAAATAAGTAGATGCTGGAAATCCAAAGCAACACACATAAAATGCTGGAACTGAACTGAATAGTTTGCTGAAAGATTTTAGATTTGACCCTTCCTTTGGGCCTGGAGTCAATAAGTTAGATGCATTTCCCTCCCAAAAATACATTAATGCACTACATATGTTTACCAACAATCTGGTCAGTCCATGGCCAACAATACTGATTTTAACTTTTGATTTCGGTTGACTTTTTGGGCATTTCTTTGGGATTAAGGATGATTTCACTTCTATTTTATGGCTGATGAGAGCTCTTTCAGACGGTTGATGGGGAGATCAGTGAGCAGAATGTGAGAGGATACACTTCAACATGATTGTGATTCATGGTCTCAAAGTTCTCAAGAGTGTTGTCTTGCCTCTGAGCCGGAGAATCTCAGAAGTTGGCCGGGACGCTGCATTCTGCAATATTATCTTCTGTCCGGTTTTACTGTTTCGTGAATTCACTCACTTGTGCGTCAACTCTCAACAGCTGTATTAGGATTTGATTTCATGTCTCCAGCTCAGGAGCACTGATCACATTCCCGGCCACCTTCCCACAGCTTCACTCAAAAAAAAAGCCTGCCCTCACACCTCTAACTGTGGGGAGGTGTTCAGCAGTTGGCTCACCATTGAATACTGAGGATGAGAATGGACAAGAGTCAGTGTGTTGCTTTCCATATCCTTTGCCAACTGCAGACATTCATGCAACTTTTTGGTCATAAGTGATAAGCCAAAGACCATGATGCAGGAAAGGCAATCCAGAAGGGTATAGGTCACTTAGCCACTTCTCCTCAGACACTCTGTGGGCAATTGAAAATTCCTTTTTCAGGCTCACTTGGGTTAACCTACTACCCAACCAAAGTTTGTTATGCAGAAATATCTCCCCTTTGTCCCCTTAAAAATCTTGTCCTTGACCTTTTCAAGAAATATTTTGGTGTCAAAGTACCACCTAATTTCTCCTGGTCATTCCCAACTCCTCTGTCACACACTACATCTTTAAACAAAATCAGTCCACACTAAAGAAGTCCAACACCTTACAAAAAGGATAACATTGAAGCTTCCAATAAATCTGTCAGATTGAAAGTGGTGGTGAGATACATTCATCCAGTTATTGATCACAGCACACTGATGTGAAGAGTCAGGTGATATCATTGGGAACGGTAAGTTATTATTCAGGTGATGGTTTAAAGGACAGAATTACTATAGTGGAAGCACATACCGAGTCCTGAAAGAAAGCAGTTTTATATTAAATGGCTCTTTTATAACACCCTCTAGAGTCCTCCAGGACAGGAGCTCCAGTCCCTTATATAACGAGATGGAACAACATCTAGCCCTTTGTTGGTGAACCCTCAATGAAATGTATTTCTGGCAGAAAGCTACCCTTAATAAATGAAATAGTAAAAGCAGCCGAAACATGCAAAATAGAAACAAATTATTGTTTTCATCCAAAGATGAATCAGTGGTATAAAGTCTAAGGGCATTAGGTCCTTACCAGTAATCACAACTGCACCAGATGATCTTTTTATTATATATGAAAGGAGTTAGGAATCTCAATTATGTGGAGAGACTGAAGAAGCCAGGACTATTCTCCTTAAAACAGGGAAGGTTAACTCTGGATTTAATAGATGTGTTAAAGCTGGGAGAGGTCTTGAAATTTCAAATAACAGCAGTATAGTTCACGAGATTGGTCACAGTTGTGTAGCTGTTGGTGTAATGCTTTACAGTACCAGTGATCAGAGTTCAATTCCTGTTGCCATCTGAAAAGCTATTGTATGTTCTCCCTGTGACCAAATGGGTTTCCCTTCGGATAGTCCAGTTTCTTTCTTCATTCAAAAGACATACTGGTTAGAAAAGGTTAGTAAGTTGCAGCCATACTACATTGGCAGCAGCAGCATGACACCTCTTATGGGCTGCTCAGCACGTCCTCGGACATTGCTGGTCCTTGATGCGAAAGGCACATTTCATGGTATGCTTTGATGTTTCAATGTAATTGAATGGTAATTGCCTGAAAACCGAGTTCGTGGCAACTTCAATTATCATTAACCTTCAATATGGATTTTTGAAATGTCCTGATTCCATTAAGGGGAGGGAGGGAACGTCGACTCAGACAATGAGAGGCCTGCGTTGGGCATTTTCATGCCTTATGAGGTGCAGATTGGAAGTCTGTGTGGGGCGCCACTCCTCGCACAGACACTAGAGCAATGTGTGGTCGTGCCTTGCTCAAGGACACAAACACGCTGCCACAGCTGAGGCTCGAACTAGCGACCTTCAGATCACTAGACGAACACCTTAACCACTCGGCTATGTGCCCAACACAACGATCCCATTAAAAGTGACACAAAACTGCCCCTGTTTCTTTGCAAACTTTAGAAAAGAATGAGGACATTGGGAACTAATGGGATCACAAACAAGCAAACACACTGCTCCCTCTTTTTGTGAAGGTTTTATAACTACACTGAGCCAGGTTGCACACATAATCCATCCCTTTGGCTGCACTCAGCCATACTGCCCCTCACACACACACACACACACACCCCTCCCCAGACACATATGGCTTTCTACAATATCACTAACCACCTACAGTTCCACAGCACCACCAAGCCAAGCCACAAAGTGGGGCAGGGGTTGGGTGACCACTGCACCTTAGCTGGTAGATTTCCTCAAACAGTTCGGGAGTTGTTCTCTGCTACTAGCTCCTTCACAAAGCAGATTTGAAAATAATTGAAGCAGATAGAAATTAAAATTAAGAATAAGAATTTTGAAAAGAATTAAAATAAAATTTAGACAGACGTTTAAAAAGGCAGGGCATAGACGAGTGTAGCGTTAATGTCAGCAAATAACTTGGCATGGAGGTGGTGGTGTGAAGGACCTGTTTCAGAGCTGCGTGTGTTTATGACTGTAAACAAACATTTAAAAATACATTCAACTACTGGAACTTCAACAGAAACAAATACAACAAGAATTAACAAACCACCTACTTCCACTTCTACTCAGATTGGCGATCTGATGAATTGGGTTTGGAATACCCCTAACACTATTCCACCATTCGTGTCTGCAGGACAAGATGGGAGGTCTGACACAATGTGCATCCAGCTTCTCATTTTGGTGCAGTTGTGATCCACTGCTGGACTCAGGGCTGTGCCCAGCAGCAGAGCAGGAAGTCTGTAGCACTGGTCTCCGGCCTCAAGCATGTCCATGAAGTCCAGTAGAAATGCACAGACATGAACATCAGGTGCATGCTCACTCGTGAAGAAGGCTCTCAGTTTCGGAAACTGGGCGACAGAAGCTGTCCAGTTCAGTGAAGAATTAGCCTGCCTTTTATATCTGTTCTACTTACCTGAGAGACACCAACACACACATGCACACCAACAAATATACATACACACAAACATGTAAGTGCATGCACACAAACACCTAAACATGCACACACAGACTCACAATGCATGCACACACATATACAGTATATATGCACACACACTCCCATACGCATATACAGCATGCGCACACACACACACACACACACACACACACACACACACACGGACAAAGACATAAGCACGCACACATCCACACACCGATTCACAGTGCATGCATACATACACACAGACACACACACTCCCACACACATATACAGCATGCACCCACACACACACACAATATGAAAATTACATAAACATGTATCCAATATTCCTAAGACAGAGGCAGCATGCATACTTGGAGTAATTGCAAAAACAGTAAGGTACCAATTGTGATGACTTCCTGGCTTTTTGTCTGTCCTTTCACTTTACCACTGGAAGATGATGTAATGATACTTCATATACAATTCTCAGGGAATGTGAAGCACCATCTCCCAGCAACAATTATTCTTTCTATGTGAAAAAGGATGAGAACAAAATAATAAAATATTACTGTATTGATGGTCCTGTTTAATTTGCAGTCATATAGCTTCCTTTGCCAAATTATAATCTGTAAGAATTTCACTTTCTAACCTCATTTGAATTTTTAGGTTGATTATATGTTTGCCATACATTTGGAGCTGTGTAGGAAACATCCAAAATTACCACAGTATAATTATTTTGCTGCAACTTTATTTTTTACCCTTAGCTGCATTTAAACAATAGGTAGCAACTGCATATTTCAGAGGACTGCACTTCATAGTTCCTTAATGATTCTGTCTCTGTTAATGACTCTGACCTTAGGGATATTGATTGACTTTTTCTGGTCAAATTCTGCACATGATCTTTCCTCTGCTAATGGATCTGGGATTGGAGATTAACTTCAGTGAAAGAGTAAGACACTTGAGGAGGTCTTGTATTAAACGACGGGACTGTTTATTGCCCTTTGATTGTTCTCACTGGAAAATGTCAATGAAGGTTCTGTTGATCCAGGAGAGCGTCACATTACTCTGTGAGGACAGGGATACCAACAAACTGGGAATCATCATCATTTATCTCAAACTTTGCCCTTTCTGTGTCAGTGTGTGGTTGGAAAGTCAATATGTTACTGGGTCATAAGTTGGAGAAAGAAGATGGATGGGTTTGGTCTGAGAACTGACATGGACCTGATGGGCCGAACAGTGTCCTTCTGTCTGTGAGAAATATAAAGTAGAATCATCAGGATGGGCAGAAGGGTCTTCCCTACCACATCATATCATCCATCTGGTCTCTGACTGTGTTTACTTGATCCATCAATGCCTCAGTTTTTAAATGTTCAAATGGTTCCACAAGTTCCTCACTTCCAATCTTTCAAACCCTCTTCTGCACTTGTCTAATTCTGGCCACTTACTCAGCCCTGTATTGAATGCCTGCCTTTTTTCTACTTCACTGTGTTACTTACAAATCATTGTAGTGCCTTTCTTGTTTACTGAGAAATCCCACATTCTGCAGACAATTCTAGCGTAAAATGAATCTCATGTCTGTGCTTTAATCCTTCGTCAGAAGCAAGCCATCACTGACATTGCAATTCTAATTGACACAATCAAAAGCCCTACTCACTTGGCAAACACCTCACAACAATGTCCCCACCCCTCCCCACCCAACTGCTGCCCCATCAGGTGACAAGAGGTAGAAGTTTGAAGAGGATGGTAAAAGAATCAAGGAGAAGAAATGGTATATGTGAAGAAACCTCACTGAAGCACATAAAATCCCAATGGGAATGGGCAGATTATGCAGGAGGGATGTTACTGAGATGCCATGGGGAAGAGTGGGGTGCAGAAATAGATCATGCTACGTTGAGTATAGCCGAGTCTGAAAGTTTAGGGAATGAGCATTAAGTTGCAGTGCTGAGCTCAAAAGGGTTGAGGGTTTGATGTTCCTTGAGCTGAACATCAACCAGCCTGTCCTGAACCAACCACATGGATGTAATGGTCTAGAAAGCTCACCAGCACCTCTACTTCCTCAAGAAGCTAAAGAAATTCAGCATCTTCCTATTGACCCTCACCAATGTTTGTGGATACAGAATGGAAAGCATCCTATTGAGGTGCATCACGGCTTGATATTGCAACTACTCCGCCTGTGACCACAAGAAACTGCAGTTCAGCACATCACGAAAACCAGCCAGCCCTCCACAGATTCTGTCTGCACTTCCACTGTCTCTATAGAACACTCAGCATAATCAAAGATCTCTTCTTCCCCCACCCTCTCCAGTTGGGTAGAACACACACATTTCTGAAAGCACATACCACTAGAATCAAGGACAGTTTCCAACCTGCTGGAATGGTTCCCTAATGTTATAAAATGGACTCTTGGCCTCAAAATATACCTTATTATGATCTTAGATCTTACTGTCTACCTGCACTGCACTTTCTCAGTATCTGTGTAATACTGAATCAGGTTTGTGGGTCTGGCAAGTGATACAGAAAGCACTCTCTTTGAATAGGTATCTTAATCATTTATTTACAAACAGTAAAAATACGACCAAATGTTCATGTTCCCTAAGTTGCAAACATTACAAACCTGAACAGTCAACAAACATAATTAGTTAAAAGTGAACATAGAGTAGAGCTTCCCAATTGTTATGTGCATCCTTGCCTTAAACAAAGGAAGAAGAGATCAAGCCCCTTCCACGTGCTATTTTATATACTCAGGGTATTTGAAACTGGACACCAGGCATCTATCCAATGGGAAAAGCAGATACAGCTTCTAAACTGTCCAATCACAACGGAAGCGACTTTCGACAATCAGAATAAGGAACACGCCCACAGGACAAACTTTAGCACTTTATTCTGTTGGTGTTTTTCCTTTGTACCAGCTCAAGGTACTAATATGATAAACTCACCTGTATGAATGGAGGGAAAAACAAAGCTTCTCACTGCATCTCAGTACATGTGACAATAATAAATCAATTTTCCAATTTAATCCCAACCATATTGCCCCTTTGATGGGCTATCCTTTGCTTACATGTTGCTAATTTGGGGAGCAGTTTGGCCCTGTAATTAGTGATCTCCCATCAGTCATTCAGCCTTAAACTCTACTCATGGTCTGCACGTTGTCTTCGCTAACAAAAAGTTAATCCGTGAAAGCAGCTGCCTTTGGATTTTGTAGGCGGTCTGGAAAACTCAAAGGATGAATCCAGACGCAGTTATTGAATTCCAGGCTCAAACTTGTAAGGGTTTAACCTAGGTGAGCTCTTCATCAAATATTGAAGCCTGCTTCTTCAAAGGTTGTCCAAAAGCTGCCATTTCTCATGATGAGTGTGCAGCTGATGGAGTTACAGTGCAATTGGCCTCTGATTGTGTTGACAGCACAATGGTTCAGCTGAAGTGTTAATGCAATTCTTTCTGCCAAACTCAGTCCTTTTCCAGAGTGCAAATTATATTTCCCCACAAGCACTGAGAAGAGTAAAGCCAATTAAAATTAAAGTAACTGATTCTTGTCTTGTGAATAATTCATTAATAGCTCCAATACTTCACATAAAGAAGCAATAAGCCGGGGACAACAATGGGTGCAGGTTGCGGCTGAAGTCTGTACCACTCAGTCTGCAATGTTTCAGAGGCCGAGAGATACCAATGCCATCAGCATCACAAAGCCCTTCAGCCCACCAAGTTCCTGCCAGACCTCAACACCCAGTTTATTCTATCAACTTCCACATCCCCAAACTCCAACTAGTTAGGAGTAGTTCACAGCAGCCCAATAACTTACTGACCCACATACATTTGTTTTAACATGGGAAGAAACCAGGGCACCTGGAGGAAACCCACATTACAGGGACGATGCGCAAACTTCCGACAGACAGCACCCCGGATATCAGGATTGAGCCCAAGTCTCCAGAGCTCTTGCATTGTGATACTTCCTGTACTTCTTAAAGGTGGAAAGCTGGGAGATTCCAGTGGCCTGGTGGATGTGTGACCCATGCTGACTAATCCAGTTTCAGCAATGGCAATATGATGACTAGCCTCAAAACACACCATCAAAAGTGTATACATGAAACAATGCTTCAAGGAAGAAACATCCTTTGTCAAAAATCCCCAGCGTCACCAACTTCCTGTAGCTACCACCAGGCAGGAGATATAGAAACCTGAAGTTCAACACCATCCAGTTCAAGAACAGTTACTTCCCTTCAACTGCCTGATTCTTGAACCAATCTACACAATCCTAATCACTACCTCAGTTTAGTGACACAATGGCCACTTTGAATAACAATGGGCTTTTTTTTGTTCTGATTGTGCTCTTTCTTGTATAATTTTGCATTTTAATTTATGTTTTATTTGTATAACATAGAAATCTACAGCACAATACAGGCCCTTTGGCCCACAATGTAGTGCCAACCATGTAACCTATTCTAGAAACCACCTAGAATTACCCTACCACATAGCCCTCTATTTTTCTAAACTCCATGTCTTAAAAGACCCTATTGTATCCACCTCCACCACCATTGCCAGCAGTGTATTCCATGCACCCACCACTCTGTGTGGAAAAACTTACCCCTGACATCCCCCCTGTACCTACTTCTAAGCGCCTTAAAACAATGCCCCTTTGTGTTAGCCATTTTAGCACCGTAAAAAAGCCTCTGGCTATCCAAACAATCAATGCCTCTCATCATCTTCTACAGCCCTATCAGGTCACCTATCATCCTCCTTCACCCCAAAGAGAAAAGGCCAAGTTCTCAACCTATTCCCATAAGGCATGCTCTCCAATCCAGGCAACATCCTTGTAAATCTCCTCTGCACTCTTTCTACAGTATCCACATCCTTCCTGTAGTGAGGTGACCAGAACTGAACACAGTAATCCAAGTGGGGTCTGACCAAGGTCTTATATAGCTGTAACATTACCTAACGGCTCTTGAACTCAATCCCATGATTGATGAATGACAACACACCATACACCTTCTTAACAACACTGTCAACCTGCACAGCAGCTTTGAGTGTCCTATGGACATGGATCCCAAGATCTCTCTGATCCTCCGCACTGCCTAGAGTCTTATTATTAATATTATATTCTGTCTTCACACTTATCTGGGTTGAACTCCATCTGCCACTTCTCAGCCCAGTTCTGTATCCCATTGATGTCCCACTGTAACTTCTGACATCCCTCCAGACTATCCACAGCACCCCCAGTTTATGAATATTGTGCTCTATTGTGTATGTGCTAGAGATAGTGCTGCAATTTTCATTGTAACCGTGCATACATGGACTTGTACAGATGTCAATAAGCTTGTGCCAACTTTCATTTGGAAGGGGAGGTCAGTGACTATCCGTCCATTAATCAACCTCGCAGATTCTCCCATCTTTTCTACTTCTCCACCGACTCATTTTCCCCTCTCACCTGGTTTCACCTATCACCTGCCAGCTCATGTTCCTCCCCTTCACCCCCACCCTTTTGTTCTTGCTTCTGCTCCCTTCCTTTCCAGTCCTGATGATGGGTCTTGATCCAAAAATGTCTACCTTCCTTTCTCTCCATTGATGCTGTCTGACCCGTAAAGTTCCTTCAGCAGTTTTTATGAATTTCTCCATCCCAGCATCTGCAGAATCTCTGGTGCATCAATCCTTACTTCTTTCCTGGGCCTTACCTCTCTCTGCAAATGGATACTTGACTTTCTAACCAATAGACCACAACCTGTGCAGATCAGGAACAACATCTTCACCTCACTGATAATCAACACTGGCATACCTCAGGGATATATGATTACCCACTGCTCTACTGTCCCTACAGCCATGACTGTGTGGCTAGGCACAGCTCAAATGCCATCTATAAATTTGGTGATAATGCAACTATTGCTGTTAGAATTTCAGACAGTGATGAG
Organism: Mobula hypostoma; assembly: GCF_963921235.1. Lineage (NCBI taxonomy): Eukaryota > Metazoa > Chordata > Chondrichthyes > Myliobatiformes > Myliobatidae > Mobula > Mobula hypostoma. Next base: position 42,579,283 of record NC_086121.1, on the reverse strand, counting down.
AGAATATACAGAAGGGAGATATATCTGCTAGTTGAGAGGTGTCATAGCAACAACCTTGCACCCAACACCAGTAAGACCAAAGAAATTATTGTGGACTTCAGACTGGGTAAGATAAGGAAACACACACCGGTCCTCATATCGGGATCGGAAGCGCAAAGAGTGAGCAGTTTCAAATTCCTGAGTGTCAATATCTCTGAGGATCTAACCTGGACCTAACATATCGATGTAGCTACAATGAAGGCAAAACAGCGACTATATTTCATTAGGAGTTTGAAAAGATTTGGTATATCTCCAAAAACACTCAAGAATTTCTGCAGAGTACCATGAAGAACATTCTAACTGGTTGCATCACCGTCTTGTATGGGGGCTGTGGGTGCTCCCTGCACAGGATCGAAGTAATCTGCAGAGAGTTGTAGACTTAGTCAGCTCCATCATGGGCACTAGCCTCCCTAGTGTCCAGGACATCCTCAAGGAGCGATGCTTCAAAAAGGCACCGTCCATCATTAAAGACCCCCATCACCCAGGTCATGTCTTGTTCTCATTGCTTCCATCAGGAAGGAGATACAGAAGCAAGAAGGCACGCAGTCAATGATTCAGGAACAGCTTCTTCCCCTCTGCCATCCGATTTCTGAATGAACATTGAACCCATGAACACTACCTCACTACTTCCTTTATTTCTATTTTTGCATTACTTACTTAACTATTTAATATACATGCTCACTGTGATTCAGTTTTTTCTCTATTATTATGTGTTGCATTGTACTGCTGCCACAAAGGCAACAAATTTCTATATGTCTGCCAGTGATATTAAACTTGATTCAGAATCTATTCAGTGCCATTCCAAATTGACTCTGAATTTGAAAGTAATGATCCTTTGCTTCATGAATTTGTACACATAACCAAGGCTGAGATGTCCAAGTTAGACAAGTAAAGTGGTACATTTCTGGATTGCTTAACTGATGCCCAGTTGACCAAAAGCTTTTACAGTCTGCACTGATAGCTCCACCAAACTGGGTGGTGTAAGCTTGATTCCATTCCTGCTGAAGGATTCAGCAAATTCATTGCTGGGGACGATGTTTCCATTATACGTACAAGCAACTCTGAAAAACCACATTAATAGGGTTATTTTCAATCTTAAGGTCTCTTCATTTAACAAGTGTCCACAAGAACTGGTCCATTTTGTTATGATCATGATTTTCTCTCTACATGTGTATGTGACTAATAATCTTATACACCTCAATCAATTCACCCCTCATCCTCCTCTACTCCGAAGAGAAAACCCTGAGCTTGCTTAATCTTTCCTCATAAGACATGTTCTCTGATTCAGGCTAAATCCTGGTAAATCTCCTCTCTAACTCTCTAAAGGGTTTGGAAGCATTCTCTAATGCTTCCACACCCTTGCAGAACTGACACAAGTGTATTCTAACTAGAATTTTATAGAACTACAACATTACCTCATGCTCTTGAACTCAATCCTTCAACTAATGAAGGCCAGCACACCAAACGCCTTCTTAACCACTCTATCAACACTCCCTTAGTAACCTGGGGATTTATCTGTCCTAAGGTTTTTCAGAAGTTCTAATGTCACATATTCCAGCATATTCATCTGTTCAACACTGACCTCACGTTAATCAAAATTCCTCTCTCTGGTGAACAGTGAAACAAGATATTCATTAAGGCAGATCTTTCTCTCTTTATCCTTGAATGTTCCTACCCTTACTCTAGTCATCCTCCTATTCCTCATGTACATGTAGACTGCTATGGGGTTTTCCTTAATTCTACTCACAAAGGACTTTTCATGTCCTCTTCTTACTTTCCTAACTACCTTCTGACTACTTTATAACGCTCCTTCCTGACTACTTTATAACTCTCCAGAGCTTTGTATGATCTTTGCTTCCTAAACTTCAAATCTGCTTAAATAAATGTTCCAACTGTCTTGTCAACCATGGTTCTTTCACCCTATTATTCAGTTCCTGACTCAGTGAGCAAACTTATCCAGAAACACATGCAGGTGATCTCTAATCAATCTCCACATTATGAGAAGTTGCGAAATGTGTTTCTCTGTTTTGGAAGGAACTTTTAATGTAAAAGCGATCAGTTATCTGTCTCCAACATCAGTACCACAACATAACAAAATGCAGGATGACAGCAATGACTTCACTTGATTGCTTATTTACCAGGACCAGTGAGCTCAGCAGCCACTACCTCCATTCTCAAAGCACAGCTGCTCTTTCCCATTTCATGTCACCTTGTGATTCAGCAGCTCCCAAATCAGTGCATAAAAATGGTAGGAAATGTCCATGAATGCTGAAGAGGTTTTGTGTTATCCATTTGATCAATCAGGGTGCATCCAAGACTGTTTCAACCTCATCTTCATCTCACTGGAGTCCTTCAGCATCTTTGCATAGTCAAGATAGACTACTTAGGAGGCAACAAACACACATTTGTCTTTTCTACCCAGTACTTAGATTCCTAGAATCATTCATTTTCTCAAATTTCCTTGTGTTTCTGCTCAGCTTTTCAAGTGGCCAAGATGGTAACTAATTCTACAGACCTGGGATCACACCATTGGTTGCCAGCAGCTTTTATGATCCTAGCTGCAGTCGGGTTATAAGCTGCAATGGTCCAAGGTGAGTATTGTTTGTTGACTCTTTGTCTAACTAGACCTGCTGTTAAGCATGTGAGGTGCAAAGGGGTGATGAGTTCTGACCTCTGTCAAACTGGGTCTATACATCTGCAGAGGAAGTGGTGTCACGTTATCTTTTCTCTCTGTTGATTATTATCTTATAATCTGCACACAGGCTAATGGTGCCACCTGTCTTTCACTCAGGAACAGCAAGAGCAGCCCACTCAGAAACATCAACTGGATTAATGTTACCTCCTTTTCCAGTTGACATTCTGTCATCTACACATCATGTTTTGAAGAACTAAGGTTCTGCTTCCTCCTCCAGGGGAATATTCACATTCTTACTTTTATCTGTTCTTAGCTCAGTTCCATTCTCCTCAGATATTACTGATACAGGTTCCTCATTTATTTACTTCTCCTCAAAGTAGTCCATTAGATTTGATTCTTGTCCCGGGACAGTTAGAATAGTTCACCCTCATCTCTCCTCACCCTACCTCACACATCTCAGCATCATTCCCTCTGGTGCATTTGTGAAGGAGGCAGGTGACTCTCCAACCTTACAGCACTAGCCAGCCGACATTGCTTAAGTTCCAGTGTAATCATTGCAGATGCTGCTGCACCAGACTTTCCATCATTGTCCTCCAATGAATAGACTTCTGACTCTGGATGGTCCATCTAAGTCACAAGATTCTTCACCTCATTAATGTGCACAGTGGTCTTTACTGCCCTGCCTAAGAGGCTTTGCCCAACCACTCCTTCACTTTCAAGGAACTGCTGACAGAATTTTCTTGATTCCACGATTAAAGCAAGTGTACTGTGAACCAGCACTCATTAGCTCAGTACTGCTGCTGCTACGAGGATGGTAGCTCCCTTTCCTATTTCTGAAGATGTCATGGAGCTCATCTGAACCCCATTGTCGCCATGCATTGCTGGGTGTTGCTCCATGACCTGTGATTGTTGCATTGCCGCTTCCAATGCCTGGGCAGTATAAAGCACGGGTCTGAAACACAGTTTCTTCTCACTGAATCTCCTCTGAGCATGCACGTCAGACTGAGCAATCCCACAGACCTCGCAGCCCGATGCTCAGCAAGTCTGGGACAAGGTCTGGAATCGTTTCAGCTGGGTGCAAGTTCGAGCTATTGAACAGTGAACCGGGAGACTGGACAAGCATGTCATCCCATCTGTCAAAGTGACTCTTGCCTCGAGGTCTCGCTGTATACAAGATGGTCATAAACGTGTATGCCTCTGACAGAGGGGGAGCATGAAACTCTCCCTTTCTTCTTTACTGTCACTTGCAGGAAATAAAGAGTTGCATTCTTTTCATATATTCTGTCCAACGTGGATTTAAAGGACTCAAAGGTTCTAATTGTGCAAAAGACACTGAGTCTGACCCTGAATTTGGGCACTGATTTGAGATGAAAGTGCTAATTCCAACACTTCAGCTCCAGCTCATCATTTTTGGCAAGTTACGAGTTAGGCTGCAAAAAAGAAACCCCAACACTGAAACCTCAGAAAGGGCAGCAAAGCTGAAACCTGCTTGTTTCTTGTCTCCAAATATCACAAGGACGTTATTTAATTGTGTAGCAACTGTACTGAAAATATTTTGAAATTTTGTTCCTTGTTCTTTCCTGGTTCAGCAACAAGTATTCACAAACAAAGAATGAACCCTATGTGTATTACAGGTTATACAAAATTAGGTTATTAGAGTTATATAAAGAATAAAATAAAGAAAGAAATGCTTAATAAAATAGAGAAGGAAACAAAATAATACTTAAAGCCAATCTATATAATAAGACCTGAAGACCATAAGATATAGGAGCAGAATTAAGCCATTTGGCCCATCAGGTCTGCTGCCCCATTTCATCGTGGCTGATCAATTTTCTCTCTCAGCCCCAGTCTCCTTCCTTCTCCCTGTATCCCTTCATGCCTTGACCAATCAAGAATCTATTAACCTCTGCCTTAGGTATACATAAAGAAGTGGCCTTCACAGCTGCCCGTGGCAAAAAAATTCCACAGAATCACCATTCTCTGGCTAAAGAAATTCCTCCTCATCTCCATTCTAAAAGATCAACTTCTATTCTGAGTCCGTGCCCTCTGGTCCTAGACTCTCCCACATAGAAAACATTCTCTCCACATCCACTCTATCAAGGCCTTTCAACATTCAACAGGTTTCAATGAGGTCTTCTGAATTCCAGTGAATACAGGCCCAGAGCCATCATATGACAAATGGTTCAAGCCTGGAATTATTTTCGTGAACCTGCTTTGAACCCTCTGTGGTGGAGAGAATCTCGGATGTCTGATAGAGTGTTCTGCAGCTTTCTGTCTGTCTCTTAACACCAGTCATGACTCAGCCTAAGGGAAGATTTCAATTTGCACAAGGAAGTTGTCCCTTTTTATACCTTTCAAAACCCTAGCGTAATTCATATCCCAACAATATCTGTGACCCTCAGCCTAAGTGCATATCTCAAATAGAAACAAGAAGTCTGCAAAAGGTTAATCTTCATGAGTATCTAATCTCAGAAACGTGTGTTCAAGTACAGCATCAAGGCATTGCCACATTCCACTCTGTCTGACAATCACCATTTTGTGCTACAAAATTCGCACTTACTAAGGAGGAATCAAATACATTTTTTTGTAAAGTGTTCTCCTTACAGAAACAACATAAGGTTTCAAGTTACCGTGAGTTGGTCCAGCATGCATAAGTTGTCTGATTTTACTGTGTGTCATTAGGAAGTAATGCTCCATACATGAAATGACATAGGTTCCTCAAGCAGTGGTTTTCCTTCAGTTTCATTCAGAGGCTGATGGGTGTATCAGAGCCAGATCCATGAGATTTTACGACGTACAAGCTGACAGCAACGACGTGTGAGGGAAAAGTGCCCAAGTTTTGTTGTTTGAAGGGACGTATAACATGTCTGATATACCAGCATCAACCATTTCCAATGCAAGTGTTCGTTCTTTTAATTCTTGTTTCTAATTCTGTCAGTTCTGCCTTCTGAGTCACCCAGAGCCTAACTTTCTCCCCAAGTAGTTTGCTCTGCTAGTAACTTAAGTGACAAATGCAGACTTTTTGAAGGTCAGATGAGATTTGTGTTTTCAGCTCTTCTCAATCTTGCATACACCTAAAAAGTAACTGTGCCTCAATTAAATATCAGCTATCCATGGTTGACTTTAGGACAGCCAGAAGGAAGGACAGGAGGCAGAAAATGTAAGCAAGCAGCCTGTATTGTGCATTTACTCAGGCTGCTGTGCAATCTGACAAAATCTCCTAATCACCTCAGGAAGGAGAGGCTGCAGAGTACACTCCTGCACATCACACACATCTGGGATGAACTTGATCTCTGTCTGTTGTAAAGCTGATGTTCACCACGTTATTTATTACTGAGTCCAGGTACAATGGGCTAGAGGCACCCATTGTTTCATCAGCAGCCCTCCTGATTTCAGTCTTGTTACCTCTCTGTCATGTAACAGAGATCAATTTAAGTTCCCTCTGCACCTTATTGTACTCCTACAGTTATGTAGACTTCTAGAGTTCCAGTTTAAGATGTCACTATTGAAGTTGGGTGACAGCTTTCTGGTAAGTCAAAAGGCAAGATATCTGACTAAAAGCAATATTAATGACACTTTTTCTGATGTAAATTGTGGTAAATTTACTACCACTGCAAACAATGAAGAGGTGACCGATGACTACGCCAATTCAAGGAATGAGCCGTGCTGGTGTGTTGCAGTCGAAGCATAACATGTTCAAGATGGGATCACAGACTGAGATGATGTTGCTGTCAGAGATGGCGTTGGAGCAAGTGATTCAGAGATGGGATCACAGACTGAGATGATGTTGCTGTCAGAGATGGAGTTGGAGCAAGTGATTCAGAGATGGGATCACAGATTGAGATGATGTTGCTGTCAGAGATGGAGTAGGAGCAAGTGATTCAGAGATGGGATCACAGACTGAGATGATGTTGCTGTCAGAGATGGAGTTGGAGCAAGTGATTCAGAGACAGGATCACAGTTTGAGATGATGTTGCTGTCAGAGATGGAGTAGGAGTGAGTGATTTGGAGATGGGATCACAGACTGAGATGATGTTGCTGTCAGAGATGGAGTAGGAGTGAGTGATTCAGAGATGGGATCACAGATTGAGATGATGTTGCTGTCAGAGATGGCGTTGAAGCAAGTGATTCAGAGACGGGATCACAGACTGAGATGATGTTGCTGTCAGAGATGGAGTAGGAGTGAGTGATTCAGAGACGGGATCACAGACTGAGATGATGTTGCTGTCAGAGATGGAGTAGGAGTGAGTGATTCAGAGATGGGATCACAGATTGAGATGATGTTGCTGACAGAGATGGAGTAGGAGTGAGTGATTTGGAGATGGGATCACAGACTGAGATGATGTTGCTGTCAGAGATGGCATTGGAGCAAGTGATTCAGAGATGGGATCACAGACTGAGGTGATGTTGCTGTCAGAGATGGAGTAGGAGTGAGTGATTTGGAGATGGGATCACAGACTGAGATGATGTTGCTGTCAGAGATGGCGTTGGAGCAAGTGATTCAGAGATGGGATCACAGACTGAGATGATGTTGCTGTCAGAGATGGAGTAGGAGTGAGTGATTCAGAGATGGGATCACAGATTGAGATGATGTTGCTGTCAGAGATGGCGTTGGAGCAAGTGATTCAGAGATGGGATCACAGACTGAGATGATGTTGCTGTCAGAGATGGAGTAGGAGTGAGTGATTTGGAGATGGGATCACAGACTGAGATGATGTTGCTGTCAGAGATGGCGTTGGAGCAAGTGATTCAGAGATGGGATCACAGACTGAGATGATGTTGCTGTCAGAGATGGAGTAGGAGTGAGTGATTTGGAGATGGGATCACAGACTGAGATGATGTTGCTGTCAGAGATGGCGTTGGAACAAGTGATTCAGAGACGGGATCACAGACTGAGATGATGTTGTTGTCAGTGATGGCGTTGGAGTGAGTGATTTGGAAAGGAGTCGAAGTGGAGGAGTTTCAATGCCCATCCACCTAACCCGGGTGCGAGGTTAGATCGCTCTAAGTGCTGAGCATATTTGGAGTTGTTGATAGTAGCTTCGTGCTGGGTGGTGAGGTCTAGGCTCAGAGAGTATCACAGCGCTGAGGTCTGGGTCTTGCTACAGGGATGATCCAGTATTTGGACAATTTAAACGCCAGCCCAGATAGACTGGAAAGGCAAGGTATTGGGACTGGAGGCGAGGATTGGGCCAATTTCGCTCACTCCTCTCAGCCGAGGCTGTGAGACTGCTCCAGCTGATGTGCTACACAGCTGCCCACTTCGAGGCGATTCACCCTGCTAACGTGGTGAACTGAGACTGAGGCTTTGGGCCTTCTCCAGCTGCTCGAGGGATTTGGATCTAAGGAGTCAATTTGGCTCGGAATGTTGTTGCCTGCTTCTATTGTTTGGATGATTTGAGTTTTTTTTTCTCTTTCTCTGTGCATTGGGTGTTGGTGTTTCTTTTTTAAAATTGGGTTCTTTCAGGTTTCTTGCTTTGTGGCTGCCTGTAAGCAGAAAAATCTCGAGGTTGTTTAATTTTTACAATCTGTTTCTGATCCTAATTTATTCACCTTACTCCAGGGAGTAATATAAAAAAGCTTTAAGCAATGTCAATTGGAATTTCTTCATGTAATTGTAATGGGCACTTGCATGTACCAAGGGCAGATGACCTTTGATGGCTCCGGATCTGTACTCAATGGAATTCAGAAGCATGGTGGTGAGGGGAGTGTGGAATCCCATTTAAACCTAAAAATACTGAAAGGCCAGGATAGAATGGATGTAGAGACAATATCTTTATTAATAGCAGTCTAGATCCAGGGACACAGCCTCAGAAAAAAGAGAGTCCCTTTAGAACTGAGATGATGAGGTGTTTCACAGTTGGAGGGTAGTGAACCTGTGGCACAGAGGACATTGGAGGACAAACGATTGGGTTTATTTAAGGCAGAGATTAGTAAGGGGGTTAAGGGTTACAAGGGAAAGGCGGAGAATGTGGCTGAAAAAAAATTCAGCCATGACTGAATTGTACAACAAATTAGGTCGATTGTCTAATTTTGTTCTTCTATCTTGTGGCCTAATGACTGGAAAATCCCATAGAAACCATAGAAACCATAGAAAAACTACAGCACAGTAAAAGGCCTTTTGGCCCTTCTTGGCTGTGCTGAACCATTTTCTGCCTAGTCCCACTGACCTGCAAACGGACCGTATCCCTCCATACACCTCCCATCCATGTATCTGTCCAATTTATTCTTAAATGTTAAAAAAGAATCCGCATTTACCACCTCGTCTGGCAGCTCATTCCACACTCCCACCTCTCTCTGCGTGAAGAAGCCTCCCCCCCAATGTTCCCTTTAAACTTTTCCCCCTTCACCCTTAACCCATGTCCTCTGGTATTTTTCTCCCCTTGCCTCAGTGGAAAAAGCCTGCTTGCATTCACTCTATCTATACCCATCATAATTTTATATAGATCTATCAAATCTCCCCTCATTCTTATACGCTCCAGGAATAAAGTCCTAACCTATTCAACCTTTCTCTGTAACTGAGTTTCTCAAGTCCCGGCAACATCCTTGTAAACCTTCTCTGCACTCTTTCAACCTTATTAATATCCTTCCTGTAATTTGGTGACCAAAACTGAACACAATACTCCAGATTCGGCCTCACCAATGCCTTATACAACCTCATTATAACATCCCAGCTCTTATACTCAATACTTTGATTAATAAAGGCCAATGTATCAAATGCTCCCTTTACAACCTTATCTACCTGTGACGCCACTTTTAGGGAATTTTGTATCTGTATTCCCAGATCCCTCTGTTCTACTGCACTCCTCAGTGCCTTACTATTTACCCTATATGTTCTCCCTTGGTTTGTCCTTCCAAAGTGCAATACCTCACACTTGTCTGTATTAAACTCCATCTGCCATTTTTCAGCCCATTTTTCCAGCCGGTCCAAATCCCTCTGCATGCTTTGAAAACCTTCCTCACTGTCCACTACACCTCCAATCTTTGTATCATCAGCAAATTTGCTGATCCAATTTACCACATTATCATCCAGATCATTGATATAGATGACAAATAAAAATGGACCCAGCACTGATCCCTATGGCACACCACTAGTCACAGGCCTCCACTCTGAGAAGCAATCCTCTACTACCACTCTTTGACTTCTTCCATTGAGCCAATACCTAATCCAATTTACCACCTCTCCATGTATACCTAGCGAGTGAATTTTCCTAACTAACCTCCCATGCGGGACCTTATCAAAGGCCTTACTGAAGTCCATGTAGACAACATCCACTGCCTTCCCTTCATCCACTTTCCTGGTAACCTCGAAAGACTCCAATAGATTGGTCAAACATGACCTACCATGCACAAAGCCATGTTGACTCTCCCTAATAAGTTCCTGTCTATCCAAATGGTTGTAGATTCCGTCTCTTAGTACTCCCTCTAATAATTTACCCACTACAGACGTCAAATTTACCAGCCTATAATTTCCTGGATTACTTTTCGATCCTTTTTTAAATAACAGAACAACATGATCCATTCTCCAATCCTCCGGCACCTCACCCGTAGACACTGACATTTTGAATATATCTGCCAGGGCCCCTGCAATTTCAACACTAGTCTCCTTCAAGGTCCGAGGGAACACCCTGTCAGATCCTGGGGATTTATCCACTTTAATTTGCCTCAAGATAGCAAGCACCTCCTCTTTTTCAATCTGTACAGTTTCCATGATCCCCTAGGGACACTGATGGTATCTTAGCATTCTAGCCAAAATCTTTCCACCATGGATTTTTTTCTTGTTAATCCCTTTTTACATATTCTCTAGGGTCAACACTTTCTTCCTAAAAAGGATGGGGTGGGACGTGATTAGTTACAGACACAATCTTCAATTAGGACTGAACCAGTGTTTTATAAAAGTCCACATAATCTTTCTGTGTTTGACCTCTTTGCATCTTTCACGCAACCTTTCTTTGCAAACCACTCTCAAGTTATCAAACCACTGAGCAAGTTCCATCTCAGGATACAGCTCGGTACGTGAACTCCTACACTTGAATCAGAACTGTGCACCTAGTTTCGATCTCTCCATTCTTTTTGTCTATCTGCACCACTTCACATTTCTCCACAACCAAGTCATCTGCAAGTTTGACATTTTACCTCACATTCCTGCATCCAATTTATTAAGTAATCCCAGTAAAAGATAGGTGGTCCCTTTATTTAGACCGCATATTTTAAATTCAAGGGGGAGTGAGGGGCAGACAGGTCAAAATAACTCTGTGTGCGATAGACCCTGATTGCTTGGGTGACACAATTGCTTTTGGTGAACTCTACAAGAGCAAAGTGAACATTTTGATATTGGTATTGACTTACTGTTGTCATATGTACAAAGCTACAGTGCAATGCTTCCCTTGCAAATTGTTTATACAGATCAAAGTATAACGCACTGTACAGTTTCACTGCTGATGTAATGGCCTCTCTGTAATGTTTCACTGCTAAGGCTAAGGTAATGGTTTCTCTGTAGCAACAATGTTTGGGTTATGACTAGAGATAACGGGGCATGTTAGCCGATGAGTGGGATGCTGTTCTTTCTTGTTTGTCTGGGGGCAGGGATTTTGCGGTCTTTTCTCGGGAAGAGATGAAAAGAGAGGATGCGGACGGAGAGAATTGGTAGACCACTGGACGGAGTGGACTGAGGAGCAAGGGTCTGAGAGCCGGCCTCGCTCAGAGGACAATGGGAACAAATGGACGACACTGTGAGCTCCAGCGTTTGCACATAAAAGTGTTTCATGAGAATGGGCCCTTTTCTGATTTTTGTTTCTTTACTAACCATACAGTCAAATTAAGAATTATAAAGCTCAATCAGTTAATCACATATTGTGTACTGTTTGTTATTTCGTGGTACTGATTTGTAACAGGGGACACATCGCACAGCATCTGCCCAAATGAGATTTCTTTTAAATTTGGTCGAGCCAGGGGCTATCATCCCCTAGATTAAGGCGCTAGCCAAGTCCAGGGTTACAAAATCATTACACGGTGCACTGAGCTAGAATGAGGTGAAATAATGCAGAACAAAGTATAAACGCTACCAAAAAAGTGCAGTGCAGGTAAACAATAAAGTGTATAATCATAAAGGGTACATTGTGAGGCTGAGTTCATCTTATCATAGAGGTCTGTCGAAGAGTCTGATAACACCAGGACAGAAGTTGTCCTTGAGCATGATGGCATTCACTTTCAGGCTTTTGTACCTCCTGCCCAATGGGAGAAGAGAGAATGTCCGGGATGGGAAGGAACTGTCATTATGCTGGCTAATATACTGAGACAGCGAGAAGTATAGACAGAATCCGGAGAAGTAAGGCTAGTTACTGTGATGTCCTGGGTTGTGTGCGCAACTCTGTGCAGTTTCTTGCTGTCACGTGCAGAGCAGTTGCTGTACCAACCTATCAACCATCCAGACAGAATACTTTCGATGGTGCATTGATAAAAATTGGTAAGAATCAACAGAGACATAACGTAGTGGTATCATCTGCAAACTTGGAGATGGAGGTAAAGCAGAGTCTGGCCACAAATCTATGAGGGCACAGGGAGTAGAGCAGGGAGCTGAGGATGCAACCTTGTAGAGCTCCAGTGTTTCGAATCATTGAGGTGGAGGCGCTGCTGCAAGGCCTTACTGATAGCAGTTTATTGGTCAGAAAGTCAAGGATGCAGAGGGATGTGTTAACTTCCAGGATCCAGAGTTTGATGATGAGTTTTTGTGGGATAATAGTATTGAAGGCAGCTCTGTTGTCAATAAACCAGAGTCTGATGTAGGATTCTTACTGTCCATATGCTCTAGAGCTGAGTGCAGGGCCAAGAAGATGGCACCTGCTGTGGGCTTGTATCGGTGGTACACAAATTGAAGAGAGCTGAGGTTGTCTGGACAGCTGAAATTGACGTGTGCCATGACCAACCTCTCGAAACACTTCACGTGCTAGATCAGAAACATGAGAAAGTCTGCAGATGCTGGAAATCCAAAGCAACATACACAGGAATGCTGAAGGCAGCATCTATGGAAGTGAATGAACAGTCGACATTTTGAGCCAAGACCCTTCTTCAGGACTAAGAATGAAGAGGGAAGATGACAGAATAAAAAGCTGGGAGGGAGGGGAAGGATGCTTGCTGGAAGGTGATAGGTGGGTGGGAAAGGTCAAGGGCTGGAGAAGAAAGAATGTGATAGAAGATGAGAGTAGACCATGGGAGAAAGGGAAGAAGGAAGGGTACCAGGGGGAAGTGATAGGCAGATGAGAAAAGGAAAATGGTCAGGGTGGGGAATAAAGAAAGGTGAGGGGGGAGAATTTTTTTTACCAGAAAGAGAAATCAATATTCATGCCACCATGTTGGAGGGTACCCAGAGAGAATAAGATGTTCCTCCACTCTAAGGGTGGCCTTATCTTGGCACAAGAAGAGGTCATGGACCAACATGTCGGAACGGGAATGGGAATTAGAATTAAAATGTTTGGCCACTGGGAAGTTCCACTTGCGGTGATTGGAGTGGAGGTGCTCAGCCATGCAGTCCCCCAATTTACGATGGGTCTCACCAATGTATAGGAGGCCACATTGGGAGCACTGGACACAATGGACGACCCCAGCAGATTTGCAGGTGGAAGTGTTGCCTCAAATGGAAGGACTATTTGGGAGATTAGTGGGGAGGGATGAATGGACGAGGGAATCATGGAGGGAGTGATCCCTGTGGAAAGCGGAGAGGGGTGGGGAGGTAAAGAGAAGCTTAGTGGTGGGATCCCTTTGGAGATGGCAGAAATTGCGGAGGATGATGTGTAGAATGCAGAGGTTGATGCCGGGGTAGGTAAGGACAAGAGGAACTGCTAAGACGGCGGGAAGATGGGGTGAGCACAGATGTTCAGGAAATGGAGGAGATGCAGGTGAGGAAAGCATAAATAGTAGAAGGAGGGAAACCCCTTTCTTTGAAGAAGGAGGGCATCTCCAGTGTCCTGGAAAGGAAAACCACATAATGGGTATAGATGTGGCAGAGACAAAGGAACTGAGAAAAGGGAATAGCATTTTTACGGGAGATAGGATGGGATGAGGTATAGTCGAGATAATCATGGGAATAAATGGGTTTATAAAAGATGTCAGTTGATAGTTTGTCTCCAGGGATGGAGACAGAGAGATCGAGAAAAGGGAAGGAGGTGTCAGAGATGGACCAAGCGAATTTTAGGGAAGTTAAAGGCAAAGATGATGAAATTGCCGAGCTCAGCATGGGTACATGAAGCAGCACCAATGCAGTTGGCAATGAAGTGGAGGAAGAGTCGAGGAGTATTGCCAGGGAAGGCTTTGAACATGCACTGTTCAACATAACCAATGAAGAGGCAGGCATAGCTGGGGCTCATGTGGGTGCTATCCCTCGAGTTTGGGGAAAGTAGGAGGAGATGATGGGAAAATGATTCAAGGTGCAGACTGGTTCCGTCAGTTGGTGGTTGATGGGAATTGGCGGTTCTTTTGTCAAGAAAGAAGTAAAGCACTTTGAAGTCTTCTTTATATGGGATAGAAGTGTTTAGGGACTGAACATCCATGGTGAAGATGAGGCAGTGAAGACCAGGGAATTGAAGTTATGGAGGAGATCATGGGCATGAGAAGTGTCATAGATGTAGGTGGGATGGGACTGAACCAAAGAGAATAGAGTGGAGTCAAGGTATGAGAACACAAGTTCAGTGAGGCAGGAATAGGCAGAGACAATGGGTCTACCTGGACAGTCTGGTTTGTGGATCTTGGGTAGGAGGTAGAAGCGAGCAGTGTGGGGTAAGGGAACTATGAGCTTGGTAGCAGTAGATGGGAGTTCTCTAGAGTTGATGAGGTCCGTGATGGTCAGAGATAAATTTCTGATGGTCCGTGTGGGGTTCTCGTCAAGGGGTAGTTATGAAGAGGTGTCTGAGAGTTGCCGCCTGGCCTCAGGAAGATAGAGGTCAGTGTGTCACACTACAACAGCACCCACTTTGTCTGTGAGTTTGATGGTAAGGTTGAGAATGGTACAAAGAGAGCAGAGAGCAGTGTGCTCCTAGGGGTTAAGTTTCAAAGAGGAGAGGGGAGTGCTGAAGTCAAGACAGTTGATGTCTCGTCAGCAGTTCGAAATGAAATGATCCAGAGCAGGCAGAGAACCAGAGCAAAGTGGTAGATTTTAGAGCCACTGGGCGGTAATCATTAAGGTACATTATCTTGTTTTCCTTGGGTACCAGGATGATTGTGGTCTTCATAAAGCAGGAAGGAACCACAGCTGGAGGCAGAGAGAGGTTAAAAATGTCTGCAAATATCCATGCTAGCTGATCTGCACAGGTTCTAAGGAAACGCCTTTCACCCTCCTGAAAACTGATCTTACACCCGTGAGAGTAGTGATGTACTCATCTAGGCTGGCTGCTGAGTCTTTGAACATGAACCAGCCTACCAACTCAAAGCAGTCATGTAGAATCTCATCTGTTTCCTCACACCGGCACTGTATGACTTTCTGTTCTGGATCCTTCCATTTCAGCTTCTATGGTTTGTATGCAGAGAGTAGCAGCACAACCTGATGATCTGACTTACCCAAGTGTGGATGAGGGAGGCTCAGTAGGCATCTTTGATGGTTGTATAGCGATAGTTGAGAGTGTTTCGGCCTCTCGTGGAGCAGGAGACATGCTGGTGGTATTGTAGTAACACACTCTTGAAGTTGGCCTGGTTAAAGTCACCGACACTAATGAAAAGGACGCAAACACGAGGAAATCTGCAGATGCTGGAATTTCAAGCAACACACATAGAAGTTGCTGGTGAATGCAGCAGGCCAGGCAGCATCTCTAGGAAGAGTTATAGCCCTGACGAAGGGTCTCGGCCCGAAACATCGACTGCACCTCTTCCTAGAGATGCTGCCTGGCCTGCTGCGTTCACCAGCAATTTTGATATGTAATGGAAAGGACCTCTGGGTATCCACTTCGAGGCTGTTGATGACACTATATAGTATGTTGAGTGCAGATTTCATGTCTGACTGATGCAGGATGTAGATTATGGTCAGGATTGCCAAAGTGAGCTGTGGCAGGTGGCATGGGTAATACTTCACCACTGAATATTTCAAGTTGGGTGAGCAGGAGCTTGCCAGAGCCATCATGTCTGAGCACCACAAGGATTTTATAAGTAGCAGACCCCTTGTACAACAGAGCGGAGGGGGATAAGCAAGGACAAGAGAGAGAGCAATAGAAACCAGGCAGGAACGTGAGGTGCAGAATATTATTGGAAATCTGAAACAGAAGACAATACTCAATATACCAGGTAGCATCTGTAGAGGGAAATAAAACTGTCAGTATTGCAGGCAAGAATGGTTATTCAGAGTGCTGAAATGTGACTGGGTGGAAACTAAAGGATATGTTGGACCTTTTTGTGCGGGATGGAGATCTGGAGGGAAAAGCATCTATGGCGAAGGTGAGTTGGTTGTGATCAGGAACCTGCCAGGAATCTGTGGTAGAGGGTGTCAGAGATGTCATAGCTGTAGGGGGAAGGGACTGGACAACAATGAGTTCTCCACCCTCACTGGGATGAGTACAAATCCATCTACCCTGAAGAGCATTTGTTTCTTGCCTGGATATGTGCAGCCTTAAGAATACCAAAATGGGGTGGGATGGAGAACAAACTTGACAGTTAACTGAAAGAACAAAGTGTGATGTATGGAGATGTCTGCAATGTATTTTTCCAAGAAATGTTTCTGGGTTTTCTCCAGCTTGGGGACCTCTACACCCTGAGCACAGAATGCAAGGCAGCAAATTCAGAGAGTTGGAGCAGTTTCACTGCCCTATCAGGAAGGACTATTGAGTCCCTGGATGGTGGTAAGGGAAGGGGTAAAAGGGCAGGTAAATGAGAAAGTGCCTGAAGAAGGGGAATAGCTGGTGAAGAAGAACGGGCAGCCCAGGAAGTCAAGTAAGGAATGGCTCCTCCAGAATACTGAAAAGGGGAGGGGTAAGTTAGATGTGTCTGCTGGTGGGAGACCCTCTGAAGGCAGTGGAGAATATGGGGGATGTCTTGTTCAATATGGAAGGTGGTGGCCAGAAAGGTGGGGGGATAAAAAAGCCTTTATCTTTCAGGGAACAAAGGTGATGTGATTGACAGTCTTAACCACAATGGAGGATGTGAGGACAAAGTTAAAGGAAGGGAAGAAATGTCCGAAGCACTGATATTAAAAGTCTCGTTGTTAGAACAGATACAGAGGAAACAGGAGAATTCTGTGAAGTCCTTACATTGAGCAGGGTGTGAGTCATAGTTGCTGTAAGGATCTGTGGGCTTGTTTTTGATGAAGATTTGACAGAGAAGTCATGACCTGGAAAAGCAGAGTCAGAAATTTACCACATGGAAGCCAGAGCAAGGAAGAAACTGTCAGTAAAGGTAAAGAAATCAGTGTGTGCAAGAGGCTGTATCAATGCAATTATTCAGTTAAATGGAAAGAGATGTGGGTTAGGGAAGGTAGAAGCTGACTCAGTCTGTTGCTTCATGCACATCCGATCTGGTAGCAATCTCCACAGTGTTGTCAGCAATGCCTTTCAAACCCACAAGCTCCGTTAACTCCGAGGTGGACAAATGGATGGCGAGGACTCCATCACCTGACAGATGCCCTTCAAGTCATAAACCGAATGTCAACAGTCAAATTCTAAAACTTTTTACCTGATAACATGGCGGAGATTCCTTCAGCACCAGCACAGGCAAGGGACAAGAAGATGACATCTCATCAATTGCTTGTGCAGCACTGACTTCTGGTGCAGCCAGCAGAGCTGTGGCCTCACATCTCCAGAGGTCTGGGTTCAATCCATTGTGGCTGTCAGCGTGGTATTTTTGCATTCTCCAGGTAAGAACCTGCATTTCCTTCAAACAATTGCATTTCTTCCCACATCACAATGATGTGTGTAGGTAAACTGGCCCATGTAAATTACAACTGGCACAAAAAATTGAGGGGGGAATTGAAGGTCATGTACAATAGAATATTGTAGATTTGCAGGAATATATTATGAAGTGTAAATATACTCTTGCTGGAAGCTGGCATAGATTCAATTGGCCAAATGGTTCACTTCTGTGTCATAATTAATAGAGAGGATGAATTAGAAATGATCGTTGGTCTAATCAGTAGCAATTTTCTTATCCCATGGGTAAACTGAGTCAGAGAGCCAGGAATCCTGCAGTACCATTGCTCCCTTATTGATTTTCCTTGGCATCTGCTTCACCATCACGAATTCAAGCAAATCAACATACCAAACTGTCCTCACACATCCATTCAATACCAGTACAAGTCAGGTACCATTCTATAGATGTCCTCTGCATTTGTTTGCCCTCCTGATGCTCCTCCCTGCTTACTCACTAGTTGTAGCCAAGCTGGAGAAGTTGCCCCCTTGCGGTGGATGTGACTGTCGATGGTCTGACCATAAACAGGAACCTCAGACACCTCTGAAGCTAGATGACACAGCTTTGTACAGGACTGCCTGACTGTGGGGGCACTGATCTGGTCCACCTGACTGACAGAGAAATGAGGCTGCCATGTTTCATAAATACTGTTGGCAGGATAGCGCTCAGCTTGCTGGTTCCACATGGAATCTCAGCCACCAATCCAGAGCAATGCTGACCATGAATAGAGAATACATTGATGGAGCGCCACACCACACTCCGAGCATCTTTGAACACTCGGATCCGGAGTCAGGACATCAGCAGTCTGCGCGCGTACTCAGAAGGACGTGAATTTGGACACTGGGTCAATTCTCCCTGAGTGGTCCAGGAAGCTGACGTCCTGCCCTTCAATGTCAAGTCTTACAGCAGTGCACCAAGTCCATCTACTGCCCATTTACACTCACCCCATCTGTATTATTCTCCCCATGTTCTGTAGTTGCTAATTGGTAATTGGTTTATTATTGTCACATCTACTTAGATACAGTGAAAAGCTTTGTTTACATGCCACCCAGACTGTTCATTCCCTACATAAGTACCTCAAGACCTATTACAGAATATGCTATTAGAAGAACAGAGGAAGTTCAGTGCAGGTAGACACAGAAGATCCAGGTATGCAATGAGTCGATTGGGAAATAGTGTTCATTTTTATCATACAAAAGATCTGTTTAGATAGACGGTGCCTTTGAATCTGATCGCATGTGTGCTCAAGAGTTTGTATCTTCTGCCTGATGAAATGGGGAGAAGAGAGAATGTCTGGAGAGGAAGCTCACGTACATCAAAAAGAGAGCTTTGGGATTTGACTGCATTTCTTTGGTGTTATCATTATGAAACAAATGCCTAACGCACCAGAATGCTCAGTAGACTTCAGTCTTCAACAATATGCAAGATTTGTTTGTCATCACAGCTCTGCAGAAAGGGTTAACAAAGACTCCAGGGTTGAAGGCTCATCATTTCCTTGACCATTTCTAATTCTTCGACTCCATGTTTAGCAACACCGATTTCAACATCCATTCCTGTTGGTCCTTATTTCCTGCTGTGAAATACTACAGAAATACATTCTGCTGAGACAGCCTGTGCAGTAGAGGCACTGTGTTGGGAGGTCACAGCAGGTGGATTGAACAGATCAGCATGTGTCACTTGTGATTAGCCTGGAGGGCTGTCAGCCAGGTCAGAGGTCCAGATATAACACTCTTTTGCAATGTTCAGTGAACTGCCAGACCTAAGAAGGCTAATGATCCAACCAGGACACTAAATTCACTGAGACCCTCAGAAAGATCTATGAAAGCCTCTTCATGTAAACCCTATTCCCATGAAACTACAAGGACTGCTGTAGCCAACCTTCCATCTCTTTCAAATCTTTAGGCTTCTCTCTGAAATTTTTAATTCAATGTTGAGAACTTGTTAATGTCAGCAGAACCTTATGGCTTCTGTCCATAGAACCAAACACACGACTGCCCTCACGTGTGCGGTATACCAGATGTTAAAAAGTCCTTGATGCAGTTCATTGAAAGCAGATTATCTAAAATTTATTCCATTACTCACCCTCAGACCTACTACTGCACAGGGAGGAGGAAGCCCCCTCAATTATTGCAGTAGTGTATCACCCCAGGGAGCCACGAGTGGCAACTGCCCAATTGGGTTTGAAAACATGCAATTGAACATTACTTCATACATTGACTATGAATGCAAGAAAGAAAACAGCATTGTGTGGTTTATTCTTGGAAATAATTTTTATGATGAATGAATTTTATTTGATATAGAAAAGTAGTTGTCCCATTTTTTGCACTAGAATATTTAATTAGCAGCAAGGGACTCGGTAAAGTTTTGGGGCTAAGAAAGACTTTTGTACCACACTATCAGTGTTTGCCCATTGAGTTATGCTTAAAATAAGCCATCAGAAAAATATTTCCAAATTTCATGACAGAAATGGTACTCGACTTGCACAGTTTATGTAATGAAGCTAGCAGTTCATGGCCAGGGCTAACCATTGAACTTGACAGACTCATAGAGTCATACCGCATGAAATAGGCCCTTTGGCCCAACTAGTCCATACTGACCAAGATGCCTAACTTGTTACAACACGTACTCAACTGTGCCAGCTTCTGGCGTTTAGACACTCTAATTCTCCAGAATATGGATAGCTGGTGTGCCGCCTTTAAGGGTTCAGGATTGTCCCATTAATTGGCAATCATGTTTTGTGTGCCAAGAACCGAGTTTATAAGGAGCACCTGAACTACAATACAAGGCCGAAGAGGATTATCAAGAGCCTGGGGGCCTCAATTCATTGTGGATCCACGCCTCCCCCAGCCCCACCCCCCGATAACAGACCACGACCAGCGTGTCTCTGCTCAGGACTCCGTTGAGCCTATGCAGATTGGTGATACGAGCCTCTCCATCGATGGGAGGACCATGTATCAGGATCACGACTGCTACAATTACTGCAGAGAAACAGGTCACCTGCAGGCTGAGCGTCCAAAGCCGCAGCCACCTGGTGAACTGTTAAGACTGTCCATTATCAGGAGGACTGTGACGATAGCAGCCACTACTCCCAATCCCTCAGATTCTGGTTTCGTGCTGAAGGCGGAGTTTAATTTGATTAAGAACTTGAGGTAGGTGAAGACTTTTGTGGACTGTGGGGCAGCAGGTAATTTTTTGGACTTAGGAACTGCCCGTCAGCTCGACATACCACTGTAAGAGTTGAGCCAGTCCATGCTCACAACTGTCTTGGATGACCACGTGCTAGGTTCCAGGCAGATTGTGATTTTACAAATGAGGATAGGGGATCAGGTGCAAGAAATGAGCTTCTACATCATTAACTCTTCACTCATACCCCTGATACTCGGGTACCCTTGGCTGTCCCAGCATAATTCATCCATGGAGTGGAGGGAGGGGAGACCATTTATTGTAAGAGGGTATATTTGTGGTATGGTGTTCTGACCTCCAGATTCTCCCAAGACCAACGACCAGCAAGGAGACAGACTTCAGTGCGAGGTAATCCGAAGTCCATGGAATTTTGTCACTTGGTCCCGACTAAAGGGAAGGCTCCTAAACACAGACCCTTGAAGCTTGTTCCCAGAGGTGCAAAAACCATCTGTAACACCTCATTGCCATCGCCTGAGGGTAGCATACAGTCTAGTGTACCCAGGGAGGAGACTCAACGGTCGTCAAACTACCCCACCACCTAAGAAACTTCAGGAGTCATCCTTGACAGAGGGTTCAGAAGAACTTACAACACCCAGACCAGTCAAAATTCCTTCTGTGTAGAAGGACTTGGAAGAGGTCTTCAGCAAGAGAAAGGCCTCGACTATTCCAGCACACTGACCCTATGATCTTCTGCCTGGTACTTGTCTTCCATGGGGTCGATTATAATTGCTTTCTAGTCCAGAGAGAAGCGCAAAGGAAGAATATATAAAGGAAGCCGTTTCTATGGAATTCATTCAGCACCCCCCCCACCACTTCACCAGCTGATGCAGGCTTCCTCTTCGTACAAAGGAAGGATGGGAGCTTACGGCCATGTGTTGATTATAGAGGATTAAACCACATAACAGCCAAGAATCCTTCCCCTTCCCCTGCCTTTGAGATTCTCCAAGGGGCAAGAGCTAGCTAAGCTAGACCTACGGAGTGTGGTGTGTAATGGTCCGTATAAGGGAAGGGGCACTACGAGTACCTGCTTATGCTCTTCGGTCTTGTGAATGCTCCAGCAGTTTCTCAGGCCTTTATAAACGAAGTGTTCCGCGATACTCTCCATAAGTATGCCTCTGTCTACCTGGATGATATCCGAATCTGCTCAAAGTCCGTGGAGAAGCATGTTACTCAAATCAGGGACATTTTAAAGAAGCTTCTAGGATATGGACTTTATATCAAGTTGGGGAAGTCCGAATTTCACTTGACAACTGTTTCATTTTGGGTTTCATCATCTCCAATGACAATCTCAAGTTGGACTCTACAAAGACCCAGACAGTCAGATATTGGCCACAACCATCCAGTGTCAAACAAGTCCAATGATTCCTGGGGTTTGCTAACTTTTATTGGAAGTTCATCAGGAATTTCAGCTAGGTAGCGGTGCTGCTGATGGCTCTAAGAGATCCACAGATCCCTTTGTCTGGATGGACTACCGAAGTGAAGACTGCTTTTGCAAAGCTTAAACAACGGCTCACATCAGCTCCCATTTGGTTTCATCTAACCTAGACCTTCCCTTTATCATGGAGGTGGATGCTTTGGACATTGGAATGTGTGCTCTGTTGTCTCAACGGTCACCTTCGGACAGTAAACTGCACCCATGTGTGCATTCTTCTCCAGGTGGCTATCCCCGACAGAGAAACTATGACAATGAGAATCAGGAGCTATTAGCTGTTAGGTTGGCATTGGAGGAATGGCATCATTGGCTTGAGGGAGCCAAAAACCCTTTGATTGTCCGGACAGACCATAAGAACCTGGCTTATATTCAGGAGGCCAATAGACTAAATTCTAGACAGACCACGTGGTCTCTTTTCTTCAACCATTTCAACTTTGTCCAGACCTATTGACCGGGGTCAAAGAATTGAAAACCAAGTGGGCACAGTTCGATGAATCCAAAGGAAGAGCAACTTATCACCATTTTGCCCCAAGCGAAGGTAATAGTGCAAATCCGTGGGGAATTGAGAAGCTTGTTTGCAAGGTCCAGGCACAAGGGGAAACTCCTAAGGAAAGTCCTCCAGCTTGACTGCTTTGTCTCAGTGTTGTCAGGTCACAGGTGATCCTGGGACATTTATCGAGAATGACAGCTCACACAGGGGTTCCCAGGACCCTCGAGTTAATCAAGAGAAGATATTGGTGGCCTGGAATGACACTACGCTCAATGCCATGGATTTTGTCACAGATCCTTTATCTTCCAGAAAGAAGACCATCATCATGGTAATTGTTGATCAATTTTCAAAGGCCTGCAGGTTCACTGCCTTGGACAATTTATCATCTGTGGATGAGACGGCCGAAAGGAGTGGCCCCTTTGAGGGCTCAGGACCATCCAGTTTATTGGCAGTCATGACTTAAGCTCCAAGAATTGAGTATTTCTCTCTGGCTATCCATCCCATAGAATGACGATGGTTTCTTTCTTTATTAATCTTTTTATTGATTTAAAAAAAGCATGAATACAATCAAGAGGAGAATTAGTTCTAATATATATATATCAGTAAAAATATAAACCAAGATTAAGACAGACATTGTCAAAATCATAGTATAAAATAGTATAAACTAGTATAAAATATATAATAAAAAAATGAAAATAACAATTCTTCTCTTACTTGATTATGAAAAGAAAGGAAAAAACATTGGGTTTTGAATGGAAAGAAAAAAAAACCACTACACTATTAAAAAAAACCAAACAAATAAAAAGGGACTGGGCAGTCCATTTTGAGGATACGACCAAAAAAGAAAGAAAGACTTTCTGATCAAATCTAAAACTTCGAAAAAAAAATATTGAAAGAGTAATAAATCAAATTAAATGAAAGTATTGGATAAAAGGTTGGATAAATGAAAGTATTGGATAAAACGTCCGACTTCGTATTTTCTCTAAACTTAAACAGGACATAATGGAGGAAAGCCAATAAAAGACCGTAGGTGGATTAGAATCCTTCCACTTCAATAAAATGGCTCTCCTAGCCAGGAAGGTCGAAAAGGCTATCATATCTTGAGCAGAAACAGGAATATTTCCTGCTTCCAATGGGATAATCCCAAAAATTACCATAAGAAAATTAGGTTGTAGATCCAGGACCAAAACTTTTGATAGTGTTTTAAAAACATCTCTCCAAAAGTTATCTAGCTTTATACAAGACCAGTGCATATGAGTTAAAGTGGCCAGCTCAGTATTACATCTGTCACAAATAGGATTAATATTGGAGAAAATATGCGCTAGTTTATCCTTTGACGTATGGGCACTACCTTGAACTGTATCAAGGAATGATGGGCACAAATAGATGAGTTGTTAACTGAATGAAAATTTTTACTCCATTGATTATCTGAAAATGACTCTTGAAGTTCCAATTCCCAAGCGCGCTTAATTTTATCATTGGATATCATTCGTGAACTCAATAACCGTTTATAGATTATAGCTATCAACCCTTTTTGAAATGGTTTAAACTGAAGGACAACATCTGTCATATTAGATGGATAAGCAGAAGGGTAATTTGGTAACAAACCATGTAAAAAATTTCTAATTTCTAAATATCTAGAAAAGTGTACTTTAGATAAATCATATTTTATCCACTAACTGAGAAGATGATGATGGTTTAAAGAGCACCTGAACTGAGGTTCATTGCTCAGTCGTAAGCCTAACTAGAGATATTGTCTAGCGTTTTGCTTTTGCTCAGTCCTTGTTCCATCTTCATACTGTGTCTCGATTCCAGCCTCGAATACTCCAGCACTTGGGTCCAAACCATCCCCATCAAGGTCACTCATCACATATCTAAGAGACCAAGATACCTATTTGCTTGTGTGTGGCCTGTAACCCTATTAATATTTCCTACCTATGTCCCTGTCCACTGTGTTTTAAGTTTTGTTAATGCATCGTTCCTGCCTCAAACATTTCCTCTGGCACCTCTTTCCAAATCTGGGTCACCCATGAACTGCTGTGCATTTTGAGGCAGCTCAATGGAATTTCTACATCCAAGCAGTTGTTTTTTAATAAGGAAATTTACAATGGGAATTTCCTCTAGCTTATCCCTGTTGCATCATTGTAAGTGTGGCAGCAATTTGGGAAGGTGAGCTTTAAGTAAGGGCAGTAAGGGCAGACTGGAGAGCAAGAGTGGAAATACATGAGTTCTGGATGGGTGTGGAGGAGCCATATCTGAATTCATTTTACAGACAGACCTGGCTTCAACTCCCACAGAACAGCCTTCTGATCTCAGCCAAGGGTCTACAGGGTGATAGATTAAAACCTTTGAAAGCCATCATAACTCACTTATGATTTTAATGATGCAAGAAACATAGTTTCTTCACACTTCTATCAATATGTGCAGTGTATCTGTCACATTCCCTTATTTCTTTAATCTTTTTGAATACATATAAATAAGGAGCAGAGAGAGAGAGATATAAAAACACATACTATTGAAATCTTTAATGCAATTGACATCTTTAATGGTCAAAAAGGTACCAAAAGATTTGACAGTCACATATTTCAAGACAGAATTATGGAAGGTTTGGAACAATGAACTAAATCAATAATATTGAACAGTGTAGAGTTCTTTGATGGGAGCTGATATCCATGAGGTCACCATTAGAGATGCACAGTGACGGGAAAGACCTAAATCCCACCGGGGAATTTTCCTTGATATTGCCCCACTTTGATGGTGTGATAATTGTTCCTTACAAGTCAACCCTGCTCTGCACAGATCCAAGGCCACACTCTGCTCATTGAAACTTAGAACAAGAGGGCGAGGACAGTGCAGGTCCCAGCAGTTTGGCTGCTTTCTGTCCAATGCCCCCTGCCCCACTACAGTGGATCAGTGGAGGAGGTGCAGGAATAATCTCACTTCAGGCACCCAGGCAATGACTTCAAGTTTCATTCTCAGCTGCCAGCTCCAGAGACATCCATCTACTGACTTTGAGAGGAGATTTCTGTGCCTTAATCATTGCTTCCAATGGTGGCTGCCAGTGCTTGAGAAACAGAAATCTTGTAGGGATCTTGTCATCCATTCAGAAGGTCAGATTGAGGTCCTACCTAGGAGGTCAGTAGAGAAAACGGCTCATGGCACCAGAGAGCTGGGTTCAATCCTGACCACAGGCACCTTAGTGGGGAGTTTGCATATTGTCCCTGTGAATGCATGAGTTACCTCCAGGTGCTCCAGGTTCATCCCACACTCTAAAGGCCTGCTAGCTGAGAGGTTCATGGCTGCTCTTAGTTTCCTCTGGTGTCAAGGGCTGATAGAATCTGGGGAGAGTTGAATCAAATACAGGGAGAATAAAAAATGGGATCAACATGCAGTAGGTTTGGTGTAAAATGGGTGGTTAATGGACACTGAAGACACAAGGGGCTGAAGAGCTTGTTTCGCTGCTGTACCTCTATCAGAAGAGGAAGGTCCTGTACAGTTTGCCCAAAAGGTTGATACCAGCACACATCACTCACTGCTTCTGATCCAGTGACTCAAGCTCGTCAGCTGATGTCAACACAGGCTCAGAACTCTCGAAATGTTAAGGAACATTGCAAGATCAGTCAAGAAAGATGTGGCCATTCAGACTGCAGCGCCAGCTGCCTTAACCTCTGCTGAAAGGTGAACAGAAGGATCAGGAGCTGTGGACCACTCGGCCTCTCAAGGTTTACAGCCATTAACATCACAACTGACCCCATTGTCTCACAATGTTAATCGTCCATGCCCTTGATTTTCAAGGATCCAGCTCCCCCTGCCTCAAAAATATTCAATGACCCTGTTTTCATCACACTTGGAAGAAGTGTTCTAAAGACTTAAATCTCTGAAGAAAGGAAATTTTGCCTCTTCTGTCTGAAATGAGCAACACCAGTTTAAAAAAATGGCTCGAGTTCAAGAAATTATAGATAAATGCACTCCGTAAACGGTGTTAAGCAAAAAACAAAAACAAAGCTGGAGGAAAAAAAAAACTTCAGAAAATTAGCAAACTCCTCGGTCTAATGTGCTTAACTTGGCCCCAGTAGGAGCAGTCACTAAAACCAAAAGGTTGGGAAACAATAGGCAAACATGAAGGTTATGATCCAAAAGGGGAACAACCACTGTATAAGACACTGTCATTCGATTTCCATTTCCCTGAAATGATGGGAACAATCAGTCAGCTAGGACAGCACAATGAGATTTGGAATCTGGGGTCCAGAGGGTTATAGTCAGAGATGAGAACAGCAAGGAAGGTACAGGTTAGTGGGGATGAAGTCAAACTAATATTTGTTAATCCAACCAGCCCCATTATCCTTCTGCAAATACCCATCACCAATACAAACCTCCACTGGTTCCTCTTCTCACCTTCTTTATTCTATAGTTCGCTGTCCTTTCCAATCAGGTGCCATTGTCTTCAGCCTTTTGTCTCTTCTACCTATCACCTCCCAACTTCCCATATGTTCCATCTCCCCCACCCCCCTCCCTATCAACCCTCCTCACCTAGATCCACTTATCACCTGTCCCCATTCCTCCAACCTTTTTACAGCATTGTCTCCCTTCTTTCTTTCCAGTCTGAAGAAGGGTCTTGATCTGAAACATTAACTGCCATTTGACTCCATCGATGTGGTGTGACCCGTTAAGTCCCTCGGGCATTTTGTTTGTTGCTCCAGATTTCCAGCATCTGCAGAATCTCTTAAGACTCGGAGATCCATTCATTTTTGCCTCACAGTCAGTACAAATTGATGAGGCAGCAATGGTGTAAAATAACACCTACTACATCTTCACCCACCCCATTCGAGCTGCTCCAAGAAGAAGTCATCACATCGTCATTTGCTGAAACACACACAGCCACAAACTCAGACATTGACAGTAGACAGGGTTTAAAGACCAGCCCAAAGGAGATACGGGCATGACATGAGCAACCAGGCAAAAGTGAGTTGCATCTGGTCAGAAAGAAGGCCAGCACAAATGAAGGGGATGCTTCCTCTCCACAGGCACAAGCACACATACAACATGGGTTTCGGGAATATACAAATGTATCTAATATAAAGGACAGTGAGAGTTAAAACAGTGAGTTTACACAATCACTCAGGTGCATCACTCTGACTCACCCATAATTCACTGAACTCCCATCTAATGGAATTCTTGCCTTAAAAAAAACATGCTTCCTTCTTGAGGGTGTAATAAATGAAGCATGCTCTTTTCTTTGTACGAGCATATCTGTTTAGAAATATTCAGGGCATTTCATTGACATTCAGGTGCACAGAGCCTAGGGACTGACAGATATATTTGGGAACACATATGGTTTGTCTCTACCTCCAGAAGAGGTTAATAGAGCAGTCACCAGGTGACAATAAATCCATCTGTATTATTAGCTTATTTTTTATCTCGACAGACACGATCAGATTTGTTGGATATTTCCAGGGTTCACCTTGTTTCAGGTTTCACCAATAGCTTTGAGTTGTATTTCACAGCATTAACATGTCATTTTGTTTTCTCTCCTTCTCACATTAACTACATGACTCAGTATGGGGTGTATGGGGCGTCAGGGAGGGGTAGCACTTCTGGTGGGGCAACATGTCGCGTCCTTTTCAGGGCGGTTTGTCCACCTTTGGTCCCCACGTGGCACTCAGCTCTCACCTGTGTCTACCCGTAGCTGTTTGCATGCGACCAGTCCTGGTCATCCACTGCGCCTAGTCCCATCTCCAGCCGTCTCGACTCGTCTTGCCACTGGATCCAGATGGGAATTGGGAAGAGAGAGTGACGCTGACGCTGCGCAACTCTCCCTCACTTAAATCCAAAACAAGTGCTAGTCTCGGCACCATCATAAGCCAGCTGGTGGCACAGTGACATCAGCGCCGGACTCCGGAGAGAAGGTTCCTGAGTTCGAATCCAGTCGGGCCGCTCCTGGGCACGCTTTCCATCCGTGCCGGGTTGTGTGTCGAGCTAGCAACTCGACCTCGTAAAAAGTACTAATGGTGTCGAGGTCTTCATCGATGACGATGGACGAACCTTAACATGGCTCAGTAAACGTAACATCAGAATCAGAATCAGGTTTATTATCACCAGCGTGTGACGTGAAATGTGTTAACTTAGCAGCAGCAGTTCAAAGCAATACACAATATAGAAGAAAAATATAAAATAATAATAAGTAAGTAAATCGTATTCAGTATGCTTTATACAGTATACGTATATTGAATAGATTAAAATTGTGCAATAAAACAGAAATAAGAAAGAAGAAAAAAGGGTGAGGCAGTGTCCAAGGTTTCAATGTCCATTTAGAAATCAGATGGCAGAGGGGAAGAAGCTGTTCCAGAGTTGCTAAATGTGTACATTCAGACTTCTGTACCTCCTTCCTGATGGTAACAGTGAGAAAAGGGCACGCCCTGGGTGCTGGACGTCCTTAATAATGGACGCTGCCTTTCTGAGACACATTTTCTTGAAGATGCCCTGGGTACTTTGTAGGCTAGTACCCAAAATGGAGCTAACTAAATTTACAACCCTCTGCAGCTTCTTTCAGTCCTGTGCAGTAGCCCCTCCATACCAGACAGTGATGCAGCCTGTCAGAATGCTCTCTACGGTACATCTATAGAAGTTTTTGAGAGTATTTGTTGACATATCAAATCTCTTCAAATTCCTAATGAAGTATAGTCACTGCCTTTATAACTACATCGATATGTTGGGACCAGGTTAGATTCTCAGAGAGCTTGACGCCCAGGAACTTGAAACTGTTCACTCTCTCCACTTCTGATTCCTCTGTGAGGATTGGTATGTGTTCCTTCATCTTAGCCTTCCTGATATTCCACAATCAGCTCTTTCGTCTTACTGACATTGAGTGCCAGGTTGTTGCTGTGGCACCACTCCACTAGTTGGCATATCTCACTCCTGTACGCCCTCTCGTCACCACCTGAGATTCTACCAACAATGGTTGTATCGTCAGCAAATTTATAGATGGTATTTGAGTTATGCCTAGCCACACAGTCATGTGTATGTAGAGAGTAGAGCAGTGGACTAAGCACACACCCCTGAGATGCACCAGTGTTGATCGTTAGTGAGGAGGATATGTTGACATCAATCCGCACAGATTGTGGTCTTCAGGTTAGGAAGTCGAGGATCCAATTACAGAGGGAGGTACAGAGGCCCAGGTTCTGCAACTTCTCAATCAGGATCGTGGGACTGATGGTATTAAATGCTGAGCTATAGTCGATGAACAGCATCCTGACATAGGTGTTTGTGTTGTCCAGGTGGTCTAAAGCCATGTGGAGAGCCATTGAGATTGCATCTGTCATTGACCTATTGCAGCAATAGGCAAATTGCAATGGGTCCAGGTCCTTGCTGAGGCAGGAGTTCAGTCCAGTCATGACCAACCTCTCAAAGCTTGTCATCGCTGTAGATGTGGGTGCTACCTGGCAATAGTCATTAAGACAGCTCACGTTATTCTTCTTGGACACTGGTATAATTGTTGCCTTTTTGAAGAAAGTGGGAACTTCCACCCATAACAGAGAGGTTGAAAATGTCCTTGAACTCCCGCCAGTTGGTTGACACAGGTTTTCAGAGCCTTACCAGGTACTCCATCGGGACCTTCTGCCTTGCGAGGGTTCACTCTCTTTAAAGACAGCCTAACATCAGCCTCTGAAACAGAGATCACAGGGTCATCAGTTGCAGCAGGGATCTTCACAGGTGTAGTTGTATTCTCCCTATCAAAGCAGGCATAGAAGGCATTGAGTTCATCTGGCCATTCATGCTATTGGGTTTCGCTTTGTAGGAAGTAATGTCATGCAAGCCCTGTCAGATTTGTCGTGCATTTGATATCGCCTCCAACCTCGTTCTAAATTGTCTTTTCACCCTTAAAATAGCTCTCCACAGATCTAACTATCCTGAACTCACCTTATCAGAAATATTCCTTCCATCGTTTCCATCTCTCCCCATTAGTTCTGCATCTTACAACTACCTCCCCAGTTCTGATAACGGGTCTTTGACCTGAAGCATTAACTCTGTTCATCTTTCCACAGATGCTGCCTGACCTGCTGAGCATTTCCTGTTTTTTTCAACAATAAATCGCAGCTTTGCCAGTGGCAAGAAAATCCCATGTAACAAATTTAAAAATGCACTAAACTGCT